>NC_090265.1:837653120-838258537 GCF_040414725.1 Anabrus simplex
AACTCGCCCGGTATTCGATTATTTTAATAATAATAATAATAATAATAATAATAATAATAATAATAATAATAATAATAATAATGTTACTTCCTTTACCGTCCCACTAATTACTCTTTTTACGGTTTTCGGAGACGCCGAGGTGCCGGAATTTAGTCCCGCAGAGTTCTTTTACGTGCCAGTAAATCTACCGACACGAGGCTGACGTATTTGGACACCTTCAGATACCATCGGATTGAGCCAGGCTCGCACCTGCCAAATTGGGGTCAGGAGACCAGCGCATTAACCGTCTGAGCCACTCAGCCCGGCATATTCGATTGTTTTAATAATCGGATGGAGGTTATTCGGTTATTAAAAGTATTCGATTATCCCATCACTATTCGAGAGTACAGACGAACAATGAGTCTGAGCTCATTCTGCCAGTTTATATCTCTCTGCTTCGATCAGCAAACGAGCCTGTTGTTACTAGAACGAACACAGATACACTCATGATCATGAATGACCAAATCTGGACAGACTCGAACCAGACTCATTGGCGCTCAGTCGAAGTAAGCGATATTTGAACTGTCAGCTGTGTGTCAACTCGATAACTGACTCGGCCACTCAGTGGGTCATCAGACTGTGAGTTATTGCTTTGTTTCTGCTTCACGTGTGTTCGTTACGAGTGTTATATTCAGCAGTGGCACAAAGAAGAATCCGGTGCCGAAAACTAATACATGTAGCAACAAAGAAGACCACGGGTGTCAAAGTTTGCCCGCCGTGAGCGCAGTGCCCGTGCTATAAATACCTGTGCAACAGGGTGCAAGTCGCTTCCCCTCAATCACCTTGTACTTCCCCACGTTTTGCTGATTCAGGGCTGTGCAGGCCAAATACTTTAATACACCAATACCGGACAGCTCTATCTCAACAGCATTGACCGGAGTGCGAACAGCGACGGTGGTGACATCTAACGTGCAGGTGTGACAAGCCCAGGAACTGCATACTTATCTATGCTACAGTTGAGAGGATGCATCTACACACATTGGAAATTTGTTTGTTAAAATAACTGAACAATCATAATAATTAAGAATTAAAATAGTAAAATATGAAATGCCTCCTTCATAAACTCCAAACGAGCACTGTGTTAGCCGTACGTTTCGCTATGTCTTAAAAATTAAAATCAGAATTTCTTTGAGTATCCGCCTAGCCTTTGGGAGGAATATTCACCTACTACCCTCTTCTCTTCTTTCTGGACTTTTCCCAGTTACCTCGGGCAGCACTTTGTGTAGACTTAGCCTAATTTTCCGGCCGGATGCCTTTCCTAACACCAACCCTATATGTCGAAGGATATATGTATTTACTATTGCGTATTTCTGTGGTTGTTTTTCGTGTGATATGTTGTATATATTTGAAGAGGCGTATGAATACGAATACAAACCCGTAGGCCCCGATCTACACGAATTAACAGAAGAGATTTAAATCTCCGACTCAGCCGAGAATCGTACCAGGGCCCTCTGAACCGAAGGCCAGTGCGCTGACCATTCCGTGGTGGTAATCATTACTTTAAGAGGAAGTATGACTGGCCAAACATCCTCTCAGAAGGGAAATGAAAGAGGACCAAAACTCCGAAGAATGAAGGTATCATCAAAAGAAAGAGAAGGGCCACGAAGAGCTAACCATTCAACCAAAGCGCCAGAGGAGGCAGATACCTTAACAATATCCATGGTTTATGAAGATTTCAGGAAAGAGAAGGTGTAATTAAGGAGCAGAAATTTTGGTCCACTGTTTCTTCTTCTTCCCCTTTTCATTTTCCTTCTTCTCCTTCTTCCTCTTCTTCGGTACCCGGCCAATCTTCCCGAACTCTACAGAAGAACTCACCACAAGCTGCTGTCTTATCTTTGCCGGACTTTGAATGTTCTGTTTCACCTCTGAAGACAGAAATACATATATATATATATATACATATTGGGGTTACGTGAGTGACCTACGATGTGCCTGACATTTAAGAAGTGTTCATAATTTCCTAAAGTCTCTTTCACATATTTATGCATGAGGAATTACCCTACATGCGTATTAAATTAGTTGGACTGGTGCTCAAGCCTATGAAAATAATACACTGAAATAATTTTCTTACGCCGGGGTGAGTGGCTCATACGGTCGAGGCGCTGGCCTTCTGATCCGAATTTGGCAGGTTCGATCCTGGCTCAATCCGCTGGTATTTGTAGGTGCTCAAATACGCCAGCCTCGTGCAGACAGATTAACTGCCACGTAAAAAGATTGTTGTGAGATGGAATTCCGTTACGTCGGCGTATCCCAAAAAGTAGTTAGTGGGGCGTAAAGAAAATTATTATTATTATTATTAATATTATTATTATTATTATTATTATTATTATTATTTTCTTACAGTAAAAAGAGCCGACTGTATTCGAAACTCATGGCCTTCAATTTTCAATTTCAAGACTACCACGATAACCACTACGCTACAGGCCCACAAGTTTTCAACTGTGAAATTTATGGTAGCCTACTATTTAACAATGTGGACCCTCAAGTTTGAGTGTACTAGAGTTCCATATTTGTAAATGTTATTGGTTTTACGTCCCACCAATATTTCAGTAGAGTGTCTGATGATTTCTTAATGTAAGGGGCATAGGATGGAACGTCAATATAGATGCGAGGTCATTACTTTTTCTAATACTTGCGGTCCTGATCAGTTCCCATACAATTATTTTGTTCGCTAATTTGTTCAGCGCATAACACTTTTCTTGGAATATAAGCTTAACTGCAATGTAAGATTATTTAGTGACAAACACTGATACATTATAAACAACACGCCAGAGCGCCAAGAATCATACAGATGACAATATGTTACTGAAGAGTTAGTCACACCAAGCCATGTAGGTAGCAGCACTATCGACTTTCTCGCTGAAAACTGCAAGCTGTCCGGTATTATAATATTAAAGTATTTGTGCAGGCCTACCGGAGACAGGCTCCAGTTACCTCTTTTGGTCTACAAGAAATGGTCCAAACATTCAGCCGCATAGGCTGTGGGGTAAGGATTGACACATTCATTTATTAATGTGTGTTTGTGAACTTATGTGTCGACATGGTTGCTTGAAGAGATGCTACTTTTATCATAGCCTGTTTTCTTTTTTCTTTATTTTTCTGCATAAGCGATATGGTACTGGCGTAGTATTCGGTATTATTCTATCGGGCTGAGTGGTTCAGACGGTTGAGGCGGTGGCCTTCTGACCCCAACTTGGCAGGTTCGATCCTGGCTCAGTCCGGTGGTATTTGAAGGTGCTCAAATACGTCAGCCCCGTGTCGGTAATTTTACTGGCACGTAAAAGAAGTCATGCGGGACAAAGTTCCGGCACCTCGGCGTCTCAGAAAATCGTAAAAGTAGTTAGTGGGACGTAAATCCATTAGCATTATAAATATTATTCTGCTTCATAGGAGAGTTGAGCATGTTAAGTCCCTAAAAATATTTAATTTGAACTTCATTACTTATGACAGCTTTTAAAGTAGTTATTTATTTTCACCGAGCTCGATAGCTGCAGTCGTCTTAAGTGCGGCCGGTTTCCAGTATTCGGGAGATAGTGGATTCGAACCCCACTGTCGGCAGCTCTGAAGATGGTTTTCCGTGGTTCCCCATTTTCATACCAGTTAAATGCTGGGGCTGTACCTTAATTAAGGCCACGGCCGCTTCCTTCCCATTCCTAGGCCTTTCCTGTCCCATCGTCGCCGTAAGACCTATCTGTGTCGGTGCGACGTAAAGCGAATAGCAAAAAATAGCTTATTTATTTTCTTGGTACACGATAATTACAAAGCATGTTGTTCGGCACATTTTATACAAACGCCGCACAGTGGTCCAAACACCGATTCTAGCCGGCAATAAATCGTATCACCTTTCCGGGTTCACAAAAGCCGATGAAAATTCATACTCGGAGGTTTTCGAGGTCGCTGATTACGAATCCGTTAACGGATTTTCGATTAACGGAGCAGCAGATCCACTACGCGTCCGCTAACTCGCAAAACTTAAGGTAGCCGGACAAAATTAAGTATTCCGCAAATGGATTCATGGTAAATGGCGCGCTACGCTCCGGTTAACTCTTTAATGAAATTATGAACAGGGTTTAGAAAGAAAAACGTATGGAATCCTTGAGAAGTCATGATTTTATTTTCATAAAAATCGGTCATTTAAATCCATGATGTAAAACATATCAACGATTGTAAAAATTAGGCCAGTTTGGCGAGGAAGGTGACCTGAAAAGGAATATGAATATATTACGTTATATCTGAAATGTTTCGATTTTTAGTGCCATGTTACTTAATTTTTTTAATGCTATTTTTTCGGGGCGTGGACCCATGTGGATCTTTTGGCCCTATGTTACCTATTATTCAGACACCCCTTGGGTTCATTATCTGTATTTGACATTTCAACGTCCTCTTCTTCTGCTTTGGAAATTTCTTCTTCGGAAGTCTCTTCATCCGAAGCCTCCTCTTCACCTATGTCCTCATCGAACACGAGCAAAGCGTGTACTTCAGGGGGCAGTTCATTCCAGTGAATTTCGGCTTTGATGAGGTGCCTTGTAACTACTACGCCCGACGAAAACAGGAGACTGTGTATTAAGATCAGTTATTGTGTCCTTTCTGGAGGTCTTCCGGGTTTGGTGCTCCCGGAAGAACCTGCAATCCTTGTTTCGGGATTCTTGGGCCTCCTCGGACAGCTTTCCGATTGGCAGTAGGGCGTATCTGATCGTCTGAGCATAATGAATTACGACTTTGTGGACGGTCGGAGGCATAGGATACCAATTATATAAGGACACGTACAATTTTGCAGTGTCTAAAGCGTACGCGCTGAAAGCCTCATCGTTCACCTGATGACCACTGGACAAAACCTAAAACCCAGAGAAGAGTATAAATATCGTGAAGCGAGGGAACTAAGTCCAAATATAGTTGAATTGGGTTTTGTTGTTGTACCTGCAATATAACAGTAAATCTGATGATTAATTCTTCGCTGACTCCGGTTGCTTCCGCTGCCTTTTTCGGACTGCGATAGAACCTTCTTGAGATGTTGCCGGTGTTCGAGGTCCCAATCCCTTGAACAATCCTGTCAACTTTCAGGCCCAGCTCTTTCCACAAAGCCTCCTGAATAGTGGATTTTCGATCTTTGACATATTGCTTTTGTTCATCCGTGGTGTTTCGTAAACTACCTCTAAACAACAAATTTCAATGTAACGAAATACAGTCAGATCCATGGTATAGAAAGGCTCGGAGAGCGGTAGGCCATGAGTTACAGACAGTGGGTGTTGCGTTGCGGGTAGAGGGTGGGAGGGGAAATGACACTGATAAGGAAAAGTAGTGCGGTGAAATGTTTTCGGGTTAATTATAAGCAAATACCGCCAGCAAAGAGAAAAAAAAAGTTGCAAGGAGTGGCAGTTGATTTTTGGTGGAAAATCTTTAGTATAGTGTATAATATCGATTAAATCAATCAGTAACACATAACTACCTACAACTTCGGTTTCCGGCCCTGAAAACGCCGTAAAAATTCGGAGTACAGTGAAGTCTGAAATATGGAGAAGTTAACTGGTTGACACGGTCTTTCTAGCGCGTGCAGAAGGACTTTTCCTTGTGAATTTAATCAACACATACTCTCCACGAAGGGGTTCTTCAATATCCTGGTTGGTCCCATTAAGATATAAAAGGTTAATTTTTTCCAAGTTTTTAAAATTGTCATGTTTGTGCTTCATTCCCCGCCACTTACACACTCCAAGCACATTATGTAGGGCAGATATGAGGTTCCTGGGGTGTGTAGAATGAGTTCCCACACTTTTTTTCAGCGATTTCTTAACTTCCATTTTATCGATTTTTTGCCGGCTAGAATCGGTGTTTAGACCACTGTGCGCCGTCGAGAACACATTTAATTATGTACGTCCTTATATGAAAGAATATATACATGTATTGTACGGAATAATGTAATGTATACAGCCCCAGGCTTGCGCTATCTGATACCGTCCGTGACTAGCGCTCGTAACAGCTGTTTCTCGTGCATGCAGTTGTCAGTCAGCTCGTGACCTTGACATGCCTGATGAAGACCAATGAGCGAGGCACTTGAACTCTCCGAGCTGCTCGAAACTGGCCACCCTTGTTCTGCTCACTGTGATCAGACCGTATAGTCAGTTCATAGACTCATTTGTTTAGTGAAGCAGAGCGTATTTTCCAATTTGGTTATTTCACACATTCATTGAAATGAAATGGTGTATGGCTTTTAGTGCCGGGAGTGTCTGAGGACATGTTCGACTCGCCAGATGTAGGTCTCTTTAAATATATCGAAGATTAGACTCGTTTAGAGCTTCTTGCTGGGTAATTTCTCCTCCACGCCATACCAGACCACCCACAATATTACCAACATCTTGCTTCAATGAAAAACAGGACAGCAAATTTTCAATTCAATTGAGCCAAAAGTAACTGTGCCAGGCTGAGTGGCTCAGACGGTTGAGGCGCTGGCCTTCTGACCCCAACGTGGCAGGTTCGATCCTGGCTCAGTCCGGTGGTATTTGAAGGTGATCAAATGCGTCAGCCTCGTGCCAGTAGATTTACTGTAAAAGGACCCCGGCAACTCGGCGTCTCAGAAAACCGTAAAAAGTCGTTAGTGGGACTTAAAGTCAATAACATTATTATTAAGAGTAACTGTAGTTACAGTGTATAATTAGACTCTTATTTCCTGGGCTGTAATTCCCAGATATATTACAGCTTTAATAGGAATGTAGTTCATAGAGTTTCTTGTTATTTATGTAAGCTATAAAAATGTGACACTGAAAATGTTGGTGCAACACCCAGCTTCAGATACCACCAGCCGCCACTGCTTATGAGTCTCACTAAAAATGTCGAAGACTAGACACGTTTAGAGCTTTCAGCTCGAGTACTTTGGTCAATGAATGTGTGTCCGGCTCTATGGCTAAATGGTTACCGTGCTGGCCTTTGGTCACAGGGTCCCGGGTTCGATTCCCAGCAGGGTCGGGAATTTCTCTGGCACGGAGACTGGGTGTACTGTATGTGTCGTCTTCGTCATCATTTCATCCTCATCATGACGCGCAGGTTGCCTACGGGTGTCAGATCGAAAGACCTGCACCTGGTGAGCCGAACTTGTCCTCGGACACTCCCGGCATTAAAAGCCATACGCCATTCCATTTCATTTCAGTGGAGAGATGGCAATGAATGACATAAGTGCAGAGTCTCTGGTATAAACCAGACTGAACGCACCGTGTTTGTACTCTGCGCTATGGCAGCTGCCTCAGCCCGAGGAGGTCGCGCGCGGCCGCCCCGCTTTAAGCGTGTATGCAATCTTCTATGAAATCTTACCTTATAAAAGATGCTGGAAGAGTCATCCTTCATAATGAGGGACTTCTGCACACCAATAGTGAGAGTTATGACTGTTCACACGACCATTAGGATCAGCGGCGAAGCGTGAACTAAGTAAGGGGGAGACAGATTTTTTTTTAAAAAATAAACTATTTTAATCACATTAGTGTAGCCTATATATGGGATTTTGTTTTCGGCGTATACAGACCTACATTCAATATTATATTAATGACTGAAACTAAGACAAATCCTATAACAACTATAATCCTACATGCACTCGTTTTATTTTTTAAAATATAGACTAAATGGGCAGTGGGGGTTGTCATATATTGCTATGTAGATTTAATAAGATAAATAAGAAATAAATAGATTTTCGTACAAGTCACCTTAAACAATATTCTTGTAAATGAGTTCAATCCGCTTGTCCTTCATTTCAGCAAATATATCTATTACCCCTCGTCTTGAAGTCTCTGGTTGGTCACTGAATTCCTTAAATAGGTTTTAATTCGTTTCAAGGCATTAATAGCGCGTTCACTAGAAACTGACGTTAACGGAATATACGGCATCTAGTTAAGCAATTTTGTTGTTTCCGTATGCACACACTGGAGTTCATTATTCAGAATGTAAGTCAGTAGTTGTGGGGGTTATAATACCTTAACTAATAATGGCGGGCAAGGAAGTGCATGTACTTGAAGGGTTTTCATGCTGTCATTCATTTATCAGGTGTAAGTTTGCTATATTTCGTATTCGAATATGATTATTTTATTTTTAGACTGTCTTATAATAAAATAAATTGAAATTAACTACATTAAAAGCATGTCTGAGATGATAGCCAATAAGAGCACCTTTATACCTGGAATCCAAATACTAGCCAATGAGAGCAAGAAGAGACGCTGGCAAGTCTGTCTACTGGGCGGAGAAATCTCGCTATAGGAAAGTCATAGTTCCACAGTCAGCACTTACAGATAGCGTTAGTGTTGCTCTATCTGAAATCAAAGGGATCATACACAGAATGGACAGCGTCTACTTTCGTCTACGTGCTTCGTGTAACTGACGCGAGCCCTAACATTGCCGAAGTGAGACAAAATAAGTAAAGCGGAGATTATAATAATGCCATGAATGTGAAAATTTAACTAATGTCCTAAAAATAACTGAATTAACTAGACAGTATTTCGTTCACAAAATGTTAAGGGTACACGCTGTCTACCCTGTCTCCCCTGACGCTTCGCCCCTGATTAGGATGAAACCATGCCTCATCCGAAAAGAACACAAGCTGTGGGCCGAATAAACGACCATTCAATGATCCAAAATACCACTAACAATATCTCACTCTTATGGCTGGATCAGCCCGTGTAAATCTGTACGGTTTGGTGTGTAACAGGTTTGTAGCTCTGTTTGCAGAAGAAACCGAAATCCCTACTTGTGCTAATTTTGTGAGTGATTTATTCGCACCAATATCATCTAGCTTTTCCTCTGTTAAAACTGTTCGTGTGCGCGCATGGTTTTTATTGAGCACTGAGCCAGTAATTTCAATTTTATTTACAATTACGTGAATCTGTGCTAATAAAGGTGGCACTTCACCAGGAAATTGTTGAACAAGTGCATCGCGTACCCGTCGGGCCGACTCGTACTTAAAATAACTTTTACATACGAAAATACGGTGTTGCAATCATAACTGTCTCACCATGTGAACAGCTGAGATTCAGACTGGCTACTGATGCTAGGTCGAACATGTGCACGCTCTTTGCAAGGTCAAGAACTATACGTGCTCTTCCCTTAGGGTACGGCCACACTTGCGTGTTTTCCCGCAGCGTGACTGCGGGAAATCACGCGCTAAAAATGCACAACACTGACTTTAATGGGACTGGCCACACTTGCGGGAAGAAGACGCTGCGGGACAACGGACAAGGCGCGTCTTCAAGGTCGCCCGCTCGAGAATGGGCCGGGGTCCATTTTCTTTGCGTGTTTCCCACTCTCCCGCTCAGCAGTGCCTGGCCATACTTGCGGGAAGAAGACGCTGCGGTTTTATTGTGTTCTTGTTCGTGTTTAAAACTTAGGAGAATGTTAGACAGTGAACTGATAATTGTGGAGGTACAAAGGTACCCATGCCTTAACGACACCTTAATGTCAATGCGAGTTTTTCTTCCTCGGGAATACATTCCCGCAGCCTTGTGTTTCTTTTGCTGATAGCATTTTTCAACATACAGAAAAGCAGTTCAAATGAGGTCACGGACATTCTGTAATACTAAAAAATGTATCTTGGTTGTCTTTTAGTTTATTGTGTAGGAGCACAAATTGTCCATTTGATGACCTGTTACTTAATGCAGGATGGATCCAATGTTTTCTTTGACGCTGACGACGACGAAGAACAACCAAGCACATAACACAACAACGGAATTATTATTTAAAAATGGAATGCCTTCCATATGAAGAGCAATGATGATGTTTTGCTACTCACAATATACAACCAAAGCCAAACCCCATGGCACTGCAACCCTTGAAGTGCCTTGGCCTACCAAGCGACCGCTGCTCAGCCCGAAGGCCTGCAGATTGCGAGGTGTCGTGTGGTCAGTACGACGACTTCCCTCGGCCGTTATTCTGGGCGTTCTAGACCGGGGCCGCTATCTCACCGTCAGATAGCTCCTAAATTCTAATCACGTAGGCTGAGTGGACCTCGAGCCAGCCCTCAGGTCCAGGTAAAAATCCCTGACTTGGCCGGGAATCGAACCCGGGGCCTCCAGGTAAGAGGCAGGCACGCTACTCCTACACCACGGGACCGGCATCACAATATACAACAGACTAACATAATCACGCCGTACAAACACGCAAGTGTGGCCACGTGTTGTCGTCAAGCTGCGTGAAAAACATGCAAAAATCCAGCGTGAACAAAACGCAAGTGTGTCCACCCCCCTCGCAGGTCGTCCAGCTGCGTGAAAAACACGCAGTCCCGCTGCGGGAAAACACGCAAGTGTGGCCGTAGCCTTACTGCTGCTTAGGTCTCTCAGAGTAGAAACGCCGCTGGACGGTCTGGGTTTGTAAAAGAGACGCTGTAGACGAATAAGTTTGAGTGGTGTTTTTAATAGTAGGAAAAATCACAATATGAAGATGGAATTCAGGAGGACAAACTGGGGCAAATATTCGTTTATAGGAAGAGGAGTTAGGAATTGGAATAATTTACCAAGGGAGATGTTCAATAAATTTCCAAATTCTTTGCAATTATTTAAGAAAAGACTAGGTAAAAAACGGATAAGGAAAAAGCCACCTTGGGCGACTGCCTTAAAATACAGATCAGTGGTAATTGATTGATTGATCATGGATAGAAAACAAAAGAAATAGGAAATGAGAAATTGTAAATTAATACTACTTTACATCCAACTTGAATTTCAGTTTCTAGACTTTCATAACGTTCCAAACGAAGTTTGGTGAAACGCTTCTTTCATATTCTGATTTGATGTTGAGATGGTGTCGGTGAAGGCCAAGTGGCAGCTGTTAATTGGGTGCGCTGGAAGCAGAACGGAGGAAGTTACTTAATTTTTATTACATCATGCCTCATTACTGATGCGCATCCTGAGAAAGATGTCAAGACGTGAAGAACAGAGCGGAGAATGAAGTAAGAGTTGCTTCTAAGCTATTATGACGGTGTAATGATGGTTATGTCTCTGGCGAGACGAGAAGCGAAGTGGAACGACTTGCTTATCTCATGCATTGTGCGCTGACTCCGAGAAGCATTCCATGAATGAGAGTGATGCTCAAGGAGATAGCAAAACTCCTCTTCAGTGCTGGAGAGAAAACGTAAAAATCAGCCGCTAAAGATTATAATGCGACATAAAAAAATTGCCTGCTAGTGTAACCACGCTCCATACAGTTTTCTAAGTAAGAGTGAAAGTGAAATTGTAAAGTGGATAATTGGATCATTTCGTTGCTTCAAGAGGAGCTATGTATCATCGGGATTCTTCTTTTTCCACTACTTGTCCCACACCTGTGGGGTTGCGGATGCGAACTGTGTCGCATATATGGATGTGGCCTTATTTTACGGCCGGATGCCCTTCCTGACGCCAACCATATGTTGAAGGATGTATTCACTACTGCGTAATTCAGTGGTGGTCGGTAATGCTGTGTGCTGTCTGACTATGAAGATTAAAATCTTTGATCCGACCGGTAATCGAACCCGGCAACCTCTAACAATTCAGCCAAGAAGACGGACTACGTGTCATCGCCATTAACCTGCATAAAGGGCTGTGTATAAAAACGTACCTCCACGCATGCTGTTTTCATGAAGACTTTTCTTTTTTACAAACTATTCCGAGTGATATTAAAATATGTAAATGGAGATGTATTGGGTGTTGCTGATTCTGAAACAAAATAATACTGATTACGGTGTATATACACTTTAGACTACATCAATCAAATAATACATCGCAAGGTTTTACTTCTAATTGAATTCCTTATTCGCTTGCAAGTCTTTCGACAAAACGCGAGTTTATATAACTTTAAAAAAATTGAAGCACCCAGAATGGGAGGAGGCAACGAAATGAAACTTCACATGTTGAGAGGGTATGTGATATTATTTCAGTGATTACAAAGTCGAGTCAAATTTATAAAGAACTCGGTAGAACGAGCCCACTTATCAGTATGAAGTTGTACCCTCTCTGGCCTGGATTCGGTTGGGAAGGGTGTCATAAAACCGTTGTATCCTCCCCTGAGGCAAAATGGCCCACAACTGTTGTAACTGGCCCTTGATATCTTGGATACTGGCAGTGGGAGAGTTGACGTCCGAGCTGGTCCCACATGTGTTCTATCGGGGACAGATTTGGGGATCTTGCTGGCCACAGGAGTGCCTCGGCATCACGCCGACAGTTCATAGAAACATGTGCCGTGTGTGGACGAGCATTGTTCTGTTGAAAAATGGCACCACGATACTGTCGCGTGGGAGGTAACACATAAGGACCCAGGACGTCCATGACGTACCGTTTTGCCGTCAGAGTTCCTCCAATCACTACCAGCCGTGACTTAAAGCCATACCCGATGGATCCCCACACCATGGCGCCAGGAGAAACACCGCTAAGCCTCTCAAAACATTGGAAGAATGGGACCTCTCCCTAGGTCACCGCCCTACTCACAGGCAATGGTTATCCGGGGTAGTGCAGAACCGCGATTCATTGCTGAACACAATGCGATGCCATTCATCAGCATCCATGCTTCCCGGTCACGTCAGAGCTCCAAACGCAGCCGTTTGTGTTGTGGTGTTAACGGAAGCCTACGCAAGGGACGGTAATTCCCTAGTCCGGCTGCTGCTAGTCTCCGACCAATGGTGTGGGATGACACAGAATGTTCTCGGATGGCAGGTGCAGATGTGAAGGAGTTACGATGTGTGTGGTGCACACACAATACAGCGATCCTCCCTTGTGGTCGTCAGGCGTGGTCGACCGGAACCTTGACGACCTTGCAGTCCAACATCAGGCCATATTCAAATCTGAATGCCCCACAAATCTGAATATTTCACAATTCGACCAGCCGGCCAAATGGAGACCCACAATGAGGTCCCTTTCTAACTCTATCAGGTGCTGATACGCTGTCTCACACGAGTACGCGGCATCTCGGTCTCCTTCACAGTGATCATTCAACATCTAACGCTGTCCATGCACCTTATCTACCCTACCAGTCCTAGCAAGGACTGTCTAGGGAGGTCTGGTCACGCTACCACAATCCTTTGCGGTCGCGGCCATATTGGGTCTTAAATATCGTTGTTATGTGGGCGTGCCCGATGTAATGATGTGAGTTATTACTTGTATTTTGAAGAAAAATGGGATACTGTGCCGCACCATATTTTCAAAATAGAGACAACTGACAAAATCAGAGTGTTTCGCTTCCCGAGAGATAAGCAAAGCAGAGCTCAGTGGGTACAAAACTGTAGGCGTGACAAATGGCAACCTACAGATAATTTCGTCTTGTGCGAAGTTAGTGAAGTTTTAGATTCGTATTATTCCTAAATAATAATATGTTTATATGAACGATGTTTTATATTTATATGCCTTATTATGTATTTTCTTCTGGCATCATTTTGAAGAATCGCAATTTGAACTGAAGAGAGCAGATGGACGGAAACTACTCAAGTTCATCACGACGCGCAGGTCGCCTACGAGCATCAAGACCTGCACATGGTGAGCCGAACTTGTCCTCTGACGCTCCCGGCACTAAAAGCCATTTTATTCCATTCCTTTTCATGTAAACTACAGACAGTATCTTTCTAACCTTTCAAATGCTTGTTCCTGTTCCTTAACTAATTACAGTCACTTCAGACCAACAATTTGTGTCCAATAATTGTTAATATCAATCTTATACGGTACTGTAGTTATTATTTACAGCTAAATTTCATTAATCTTAAATGGTCTCTAGAGTACATTATGTGTATGTTGGGTATTCAGCCCGAAGGCTGGTTTGATCCTCTACAGCTCCACCAACAAGTGTCATAGAAGCCTAGGTGACACTGAAGAGGCATACTAGGGAAATGAGGAGTAAGGTAGTTTCCCGTTGCTTTCCTCACTGAGCCAGAAGTTGCTATTACAGATCAGTCTGCCAAGCCCACTGAAATGCATGCACCAACTGACCCTATGAGCGATATTTTCACACCATTCATAACAGGGACTGGCTGAATAAGGAATGGCATTACTAGCATCGCTCATACCTAGGTCACTTTCATATTGTCAAAGCCAAGGATGAGACTGAGACAGGTCAATGAAAGTAACAAATTTATTCTAGCCCATACCAGAGGACATTGGGCACTGTGAACACTACATCCTGCCAGCAAAGGCATAGAGTACATTATATGGCTGGACAAATACTTGAAGATCACAACACTCGCTTCACTCGCACTAACTATAATTTAAGGTACCGTAGCCTAACATAATATCCTAATATAATCCCTAAAATAGCCTAACCTAGTGACTGAATTTCTGTTTTTTATGGAATATTGTCTACCAATGGCTTTAATGTTCTTAACCAATATTATTATTATTATTATTATTATTATTATTATTATTATTATTATTATTATTATTATACCGGCTGGTACACCTCTACGCCGCACATTTGAATTTTCCGCCTTAAAGCCCTCCTCTACAGGAGAAACTCTGAACTTTAAAAACTGGATCATCTCCTAAGTTTCTCAGAAGATGTCACTACCGTAAATTTTGTGATTGCGAAGTTGTCAATACTGTGTGGATTTCATCTTGTTTTCCATTGATCAAGAAGTGTGAACATTCTCTTATAGATGTCTCTCCAAAAAAAAAAAAAAAAGAAAACTATGATCATGCACCCTGGTGCGAAGTGAAGGAACTTTTTTGAAGAAATTTTGTATTCATAAGTTTTCTTATTACTAAATTTCGTTCTTTCATTTGCGGGTTGGCAATATTAAGCTTTTCTTTCCGCCAGTTTTGAAGTTAGCCAATCAGTTATTTCTGTAATTAATTTTCAGCCAATCCCGTATGTCTTCTTCGATTTTGTGTGTAACTGTGTACTGTAACCAATAAACGCCTCTGGGTGTGTCTTAATTATTCATGAAAGGTCTCGAATCTTTCCCGAGGGTATAAAAACTGCTGATTTTCTTGTCTCTCGGCCACTTCATCAACATCTAACTTAGTGTAGGAACGTGTAACAGGAGGCGGGAAGATCCTCTTTCTTCAAGCAGCAGTTCTTCAGTAAGGTAATGGCCGCTTAACATCTTTATTTCTTGCTAGCTCAGCAGTTTAACCCGCGGGGAAGGTCCGAAACCTTTACCATGTAACCTACCTGTTTATGTAAAAACTTCATTTATCTTTAACTGTAAATCGCGGATAGAAAGTGCTTTACCCTCTCGAGCTCCCCTTCATTTTGATTTGAGGTGACTACGTTTTCGTAACCGATTTTCTACTCTTCCTTAATGTGTTAAATTTATTCTGCATACGAGTCACCTCCATAGTTTGCGAATTGCCCCTGTTTCATCGGCCTAGTGCCTCTTAGGTTTTAAGAAGTTTCATGTAGGAGTGCAAGTTCAGGCCTCCATTCATTTTGCATTTTGGGCCATTTACTTGACCTATTATTTTTCTTCTAAGGCCCAGTAGGCTGGGTACAAGATACCCCCGTTTCATTTTGTGTAAGTTGTGCCTTGATGGCAATTTAGTGTAAAGTCTGGTATGTCCTTTAATAGGCTTGGAAAACTGAGAGCGGGTCAGCTCTTTTAAGCATTTGGATATGTGCCTCTAGGAGGCCTGGCATTGCTAGGTGGGAGCAAGTGCTCCATATTATTAGGGGTTTTCTGCCCTTTGGTAAATATGTGGTTGTGAGCTGAGAGCTCAGAAATTGTAAAAAGTGGGGCTTGAAGCCCAGATTGTTAATTTGTCTCCAAATCTTGGCTTTACTGGTCTTGTACCTGATTGTCGGTTATTTGTTGACTTGTTGTTATTTGTTAAATTTTGAAAGTCTATGTGAAAATTGTTAAGTTTTGCTATTTTCGAAAATATGACCTTTAATGTAATTTTAATTCATATCTCGGCCTTGTAGGTAGACCCATTCACCCAGGCACCTTCTTTCACCTCTGTTGATCCACCAAACCCCGGTAACAATTATTATTATTATTATATTTATGAATGTTAGGACTCAGCTAAGAGCCCCGTGGTCGCCAACCCACGCTCCCTTGTTAGGAGCTCCTGCCGCCCCTTTCAGGCACCTCTTATGACAGGAAGGGATACCGTGTGTGTTATTCTATTGGCCCCAACCACCATGGAAATCTATTTTGGGTTGTGACTACGAGGCCCTTAGCTGAGTCTTGACATTGCTTTCACTTACTTGTGTCAGGCTCTCGCCTATTCTAGCCCATCCGACCTCCTCTGATCAGCACTTCTTTTCTTCCTACCGCGACGGCATTAGCGCATTCGAGGCCTGCGAAGGTTTTCATTTCCACGCACTTTGTGGCCTTCATCTTTCTTTGGCAGATACCTTCATTTTTCGAAGTGTTGAACCCCTTCCATTTGTTTTCTTCAGATTAGTGTTTATAGAGGATGGTTGCCCAGTTGTACTTCCTCTCAAAACAAAAATCACCACCACCACTTTGTACTATATAGCTGCATGGGTTATCAATAAACTAGTGAAGAGTAGCTAAGAACATCACTCTTGTTGCACATGTGCAGGCTATTTTTGCCTTAGAACTCAAAGAAATACCACATGAATGGATAACAACAGTTACCATACATAATTTAATGCACTCGATAAGCATTCAGTGTTTGTCAACATACTGGGGTAACCTTTTAGAAACGCAGTATCGGTAGTTACTTTTTTAATAAAGAAAATTCATTACAACTGTTTTTTGGTACTTTAATTACAGTACTTGAAGTTCAGTGTTTCATGTACCGGTAGAGGTAATCATAATATGACACAATTGCTGTACAGATTTCTATGTTTCTGTCAATAAGATTACGTATTTGACAGAAGATATTAATAAGAAACCCAGTAAGACCAAGTTGTAAGGAAGTAAAAGAGTAGGACATGAGCTTTTCTGTTGATTCTTGTTTCTCGAAAAAAAAAATCAGGCTCTGTTAATTATCTTCATATCCAAATAGCTGTGAATGTATTCATATCATTTATGTGTTATACCGTTATATATACATGAACAGTAGATGCCCAATTAAATTCTTTATGAAAAATAGTTGGCATTTTGTTCTTATTTCGTGGTACGATACCGAAATCCTCTAAATTCGAATACACTTGCCTTTGGTTACGCTCGCTTGAAGACCCAATATGGCGGCTCCATAAGTAGCATTCGTGACTTGACCTTCCTAGACAGACCTTGGTCCTAGCAAGGTCTGTCTAGGGAGGTCAAGTCACGAATGCTTCTTATGGAGCCGCCATATTGGGTCTGTAAACGAGCGTAACCAATGGCAAGTGTATTCGAATTTAGAGGATTTCGATGCCGTACATTGAAATAAAAGCAAAATACCAACTATTTTTCATAAAGAATTTAATTGGGCATCTACTGGTCATGTATATATAACCGTATAACGCTCACATGATATGAATACATTCACAGCTATTTGAATAGGAAGATAATTAACAGAGCCTGAATGAGAAACAAGAATCAACAGAAAAGCTCATGTCCTACTCTTTTACTTCCTTACAACTTTGTCTTACTGTGTTTCTTATTAATATCATCTGTCAAATACGTAATCTTATTGACAGAAACATAGAAATATGTACAGTACCTCTGTCATATTATGATTACCGGTATATGAAATACTGAACTTCAAGTACTGTACTTAAAATAATAAAAGACAGTTGTAATAAATTACCTTCGGGGTTTTCTTTATTAAGAAAGTAATTACCGATACTGCGTTTCTAAAAGGTTACTCCAGTATGTTGACAAGCACTGAATGCCTCTTGAGTTGAGTGCATTAAATTATGTATGGTAACTGTTGTTATCCATTCTTGTGGTATTTCTTTGGGTTCTAAGGCAAAAATACTCTGCACATGTGCAACACGAGTGATGTTCTTAGCTACTCTTAACTAGTTTATTGATAACCCATGCAGCTATATAGTACAAAGTGGTGGTGGTGATTATTGTTTCAAGAGGAACACTAATCAGAAGAAAACAAATGGAAGGGGTCCAACACTTCGAAAAATGAAGGTATCGGCAAAAGAAAGATGAAGGCCACAAAGTGCGTGGCTATGAAAAACTTCCTAGGCCTCGAATGCGCTAATGCCGTCGCGGTCGGATAAGAACAAGTGTTGACCAGGGGAGGTCAGATGGGCTAGAATAGGTGAGAGCTGACACAAGTAAGTGAAAGCAATGTAAAGACTCAGCTAAGGGCCTCGTAGTCACAACCCAAATTGATTTCCCCCTGTGGGCGGAGGCAATAGAATAACACCCACGGTATCCCCTGCCTGTCATAAGATGTGACTGAAAGGGGCGTCAGGAGCTCCTAACCAGGGAGCGTGGGTTGGCGACCACGGGGCTCTTAACTGAGTCCTAACATTCATACATATAATAATAATAATAATAATAATAATAATAATAATAATAATAACAATGAAAATGAAAACCTACAACCTGTTTTCCAGTCATTGACCGGGTCAGGGATGGAATGAATGAAGCATATATAGGCTATTAGTACGATGGGGTCGCCTCTCCCAAAGTGATTTATTAATGACTGATAGATGCTATGAAATGAGAATGGAGAGTGTTGCTGGAATGGAAGATGACAGGGAAAACCGGAGTACCCGGAGAAAAAACCTGTCCCGCCTCCGCTTTGTCCAGCACAAATCTTACATGGAACGACAGGGATTTGAACCACGGTATCCAGCGGTGAGAGGAATAATAATAATGGTTAAGGTTAAGAAAATTAAAGCCGTTGGTAGACAAGATTCCATAAGAAATAGAAATTCAGTCACTATTGAGTTAACCTAGGTTAGGCTATTTTAGGGATTACATTAGGATATTATGTTAGGCTACGGTACGTTAAATTACAGTAGTTGGTTAGTGCGAGTGTTGTGATCTTTAAGTATTTGTCCAGCCATATAATGTACTCCATAGAGCATTTAAGATGAATGAAATATAGCTGTAAATAATAACTACAGTACCGTATAAGACTGCTATTAACAATTGTTGTTGTAATGATGGCAAGCTGGACACAAATTGTTGTTTTGAAGTGATAGGCCAGCGAAATTAACCAATTACGGTTAAAATTCCTGACCTTGCCGGGAATCGAACCCGGGACCCCTGTGCCAGCACGCTAACCATTTAGCCATGGAGCCGGACACATTAAAAGAAAATTTTCATAAACATCAATAATACTATTACACATTTCCTGATACTTTTCTTGCTTGTTTTGAAAGACAATTCTCTTTCTTTGGGAGGTTTCCTATTATATGTCAAAGACTTGGGTGGATTAGGGACGTTGAAAATTGTTGGGATGGAATTTCACTTGAGTAGTTTACGTCCATCTGCCTTCTTTAGTTCAAATTGCGATTCTTCAAAATTATGCTAGAAGAAACTACATAATAAGACCTATAAATATAAAACATCGTTCATATAAACATATTATTATTCACGAATACTGCAATACGAATGTATAACTTCACTAACCGCGCACAAGACGGAATTATCTGTAGATTGCCATTTGTCACGCCTACAGCTTTGTACCCACTGAGCTCTCCTTTGCTTATCTCTCGGGAAGCGAAAAACACTAATTCCGTCAGTTGTCTTATTTTGACAATTTGGTGCGGTACAGTATTCCATTTTCCTTCAAAATACAAGTAATAACTCACATAATTACATCGGGCACGCCCACATAACGACGATATTTAAGACCCAATATGGTCGCCACCGCAAAGGATTGTGGTAGCGTGACCAGACCTCCCTAGACAGACCTTGGGTCCTAGTAACAATACTAATGCACTCTGGTGGCCGTTCTACCTAATCATCCTACCCCAAAATAAGTTGATTCTTTGCTGCTCAGTACGCTACGTCTGGCCTCGGTGTCCAAGGTGACTACAGACGGTGCACATATTGAACTATAATTTTGTGTTCGAAATCCCACATGACCAATCGGGTGCTTTTGTTGCGTTTCTGTTTCTTTTGCACAGGTGACTGCATGTGTTTTTCTTCGTATATTCTCTTTGTAATGTATAATTTACGTACGTACACATAGCAAAATAAAAAGTGTACTAAACCAAAATACGCAATATTTTCGTGAGCTCTATACATGCCGACATCGTACGGCATGAAGTGCCGAATTGATTTCTTTCCGCCGTTCAGAATTTAGCTACCTCTGCCGGATTTGAATTCGCAATCTCGGGAGGTAGACACCTTTCCAAAATGGTTGTTCCTTATTGTTCTTGATCTACTATTATAATGTAATGCTCTATTATCTTAATTTATTCCTGACAGCCATTCGAGTTGTTCTTGCCATTACAAACTCTCCTTCGTACACCTTCTTCATCTGTTTCAGTGACTATACTTGAAACGACGACCCCTTCCATAATCTTGATTGACAGCTCACCTTTCACTTCGATTGCACACCCCAGTCACTCATCTCATCAGCTAGAGTACATGCACACAGATTCGAGTAACTCTCATGAACTACTGATTATCACAGTGTACGACTGCTATACCCTAGGCTCGACTCCAGACAAGTCCGATAGCTCAAACAATCAACTCAATTAATTCACGATCAACGTGACTGCTCCACACACTGAACTACTCAACACGTATCAGTAAATAACGACAGTAGTGTTAGGGATAATATTCCAGCATTACGACACGCCGAGGACAACCAACACAACAACTCGGGCAGCACTTCAACATTTCTCTCCGACATACTGACACTGAATCCCCCTTATCCGTGGCTATCTTCTTTTTAATATCCCTGGTGATGGAGAACTATAATCTTCGGAGCTCGGTCGGAATGAGAACATCGAGTTTCGCCTTCTAGAAAGTCCATGTAGTCACCAGACGAAAGCATAATACAAGAACAGTCCGTCACATGCCCTCAGGCCTGTTGGGAGGCTCTGGGCTGACTCGCTCATCCCTTCCAGGAAATATCGAAGTGAACTACAACAGGGCTGATAGTCGCATGGGCCCGTAACTATATACTCTGAAACCAAAACAAATTTCTAAATACTCGCCTGCTTGAAAAAGTCTTTTTTTTACCTTCTTTGAACTTACTTGCCACTTTTTGAAGAACTGCTGTGGCTGAACTGACATCCAAAGAGTTCATTTTTATCTGTAGCCTACTTGTGTGTGATACTCTAATCAAAACTTTCATTGTTTCTATGTTGGGTACTTTTTTGTATGGTCATACTCATTTACCAACGAGAGCTTGTATTGGATATTAATATTTTTTTCTCTTCCTTATACTTTCAGATGTGGATCTACTATGCTCTACTAGTGGTTTCATGGGAGGTCGTCCTTGCAGTGGAAAATGAAACTATATATATGTACAAGGCAGAAAGTCCCCCAAGAGTCAAAGGAAAGCAGCCTTTCGTAATTAATATTCCAGATTCTTTCCCAGAGGAATCTAAAGTTGAAGAATTCCCTTGGCGGGGAATGATTATTCAGCCCTCCTCAAAGAATGACGAGACTTCCAATGAGGTTGAGATTTTTAAATCAATTGAACTCGATTTCAATGATAACAGTGATTTTTCTGAAGAAAATATTACAGGTGGTGAGTCAAGCAATAATCATTTGACAGGTATTCCTAACGAGGGAAATACCAACATAGATGTAACAGAAAACCCACACAAATCTATTCAAGATATTCCGTTACTTTCACAGGAAACGTTTATTCCTACGCCTCCAGCATATGATAGTCATTCCATCCCATGCAGGAAAGAAATAGTACAAAGATCTGTTCCCGAAGAATTTTCAAATAATTTTGAATTTGAAAGTCGCTTGTTGTTGGGAAGAGCTTTACTGCGTAAAGAAGACAACAATGCACAAACATCATCCTACAAACGAAGGATGAGCTTTCATAATAGAAATGAGGAAAATTCTCAACAAGAAGAGAATTATCCTAATGCAGAGACGGCTTTTAGAAACAACAATTTAAATGAAGGAAGGAATACACAGAAAAGGTACAATGATGAAGCAGTCAAAATTGATGACAGACGTGGGCAGAATTTCCAGCCACAAGAGAACTACTCTAACTCTGAATCATATCAATTTAATAAAATTAATAACTTCACGGTAAATCCACGAGTATCCTCAAGAAGTAAAGTAAGAAATCTTACAAATCACACCGAGGTTTCTAGCCGAGGTAACATTAAAGCTGAAATAAGAGTCAAAAGCCAGCCCATATACATTATCACGGAGACTGAAGAACATCCGAACTTTCATAATACATGGACCGATAAGCGACAAAATGATTACGATCTGCACAAAAACATTCTCATTAAGCGGAGAAAAGAGAGACCGCCAGTTTCACACTGGGATTTCGGAAGGAAAACACAGAATTCCACCCAAAGAAACGTAATAAGACAAGATACAAAAGTGAGTATTAACGTTCCTGAAGCTCAGAAATCTACGAAACACTTCACATATTCAAATGCAGAAACAGTCCAAGATGTGCGTCGTTATCCACAACAGCGGATACGTCAGCGAAGTGAAGAAATTCCAATCTCTGCTCTTAACCCACTCATTTACCATAGGGAAATTCTTAGGAGTTATGAAGAAAGTCGAATTCCTCCTTCAAGCGGAGCACCAGCACATCCGTGGGTTGGGTCTACAACTACTCCACAGCAAGAAACGCAAGTCGTCCTCATTCACCCGTATGGTCCTGATGGGAGTCAGCCTGAAGATCCTGTGTTGACTTCACCAGAGAACTGGCAGCCGTTATATCTACAAGAAGCATTTGTTGCCCCGTACCCGATCCTCTTTCAAGCGAATGGACAGCCAGTGTCTAATATTGTTCCTCTAACATTCCAACATATCCCTGATCGCAGTGTTCATGTTACTGGCTCCTACGTGCTTGATGGAAAACGAAAGGAACCAGTAACTATCGGTGAAACAAGGCATCACTAGATCTATGCTAATTATATCGAACAATGGACTATGAATATTTTGTAAATAATGTACAATACTATTTTACGGTCAGTAAAATACCTTTATAGTACAACTTCAAAGAGATGGAATTTACTCGAGATCTAGGTTTCAAGAATTTTGTGAGTAAGATATCTGACAGATCCTACGATATTTATTTTTCTTTCACTGATTTGCATGAAAATATATTACATAAACGAGTTTCTTTTGGGGGGATAGATTTCACTGCCAGGAACAATAACAAAATCCATACTTGAGAAGTCGTTATAATAATCCCGTAACCCTACCTCCCTCAGTGGATTTGTCCGGCTCCATGGCTAAATACTGAAGGCCTTTGGTTCAAGGGGCCCCGGACTCGATTCCCGGCCGGGTTGGGGAATTTAATCTTGGTTACTTCCACTGGCTCGGGGACTAGGTTTGTGTGTCGGCTTCAAATAGCAAATTAAAAAACGAAAATCAGATCGCTACTGCTTACTAACAGCCATGCGTTCCTCATCGTATATACTTCCTCACCTCATACTTATAGATAACAGAGTGCTGATATTTCGCTCCCGTTACTTCAACATACTTGTAGGAAGACACTGCAGGACTGCGGTTAGAGGAGTAATATAGTGTTTTTTTTTTTTTTTTGTATAGGTAGATCTGCTAAAATGAAATGCAATCTTTCAGGTTTTGTGTTCTTTTTTGTTGGTTGAATCGAACCCGTAATCATGGGTCGGATACGACCACTCATCTCCCGAGTGAACGATGCCTACGACCCCTGGTAATGCTGTAAAATTCAAATTTGTATTAAATAATAATAATAATAATAATAATAATAATAATAATAATAATAATGGTGCATGGCATGTATATGGGTTTAGTGATGACCTAATGAGGATGAAGTGAATGGCGAAGACGTCATAAACTCCAGTCCCCAAGCCAGGGGAATTAACAGTAGAAGGGGGTTGATTCTGAGACCTGAACCGGGGCCACTGGACCAGAGGCAGCATTCTATCCATTTAGCCACGAAGCCGGACTTTAATTTGCTAAACCTTGGGCTACGTTCTCCACTGATCAGGTGTTGACTATTGGCAGTAGCGGAGGTCAGGGCAGTAGCTTGTGAAGCAGCCGTGACAACACAGCAGGCTTCTGCGTTGGCTATTGGCTGCAGCTCAAAACTCTTAAAAGGCTTGACATTCACTAAACCAACCATCGAAAAGGGGTAATGTAAATCTAGTGGTAGCCCACATCTTGGACTCAGCGTAAAACGGAACGTTGAACACATAGACAGCCTAGATCAGGGATGGCAAACCTTTACCGACCAGCGTGTGAGTTAAAGTCTTGTTTAGTACTTTTTATTGTCTAGTGTGCTATCGGTTATTTTCCTTGAAAATCATAATTAAACTCCTAATTTGATTTCGTTTAGGTATTACAAGTTGATTGCAGTATTGATATTGATACTTTATTATTTTCCTCCAGTTCTACCCATTTGATCTGTTAAGTGAGAAAAATAGCAATGTCCAGCCTATAAGCCAGAATTCAGTCTTTCTAACTCCACATACTGCAATGAGAAAAATAACAATGTCCAGCCTATAAGCCAGAATTCAATCTTTCTAACTCTACATACTGTACAAAAAAAGAAAAGAATACGTGCAAATAAACAGACAAATAAACAGAAAATGAACAAAACAAAGTTATATAATAATAATAATAATAATAATAATAATAATAATAATAATAATAATAATAATAATAATAATAATAATAATAATCAAACGAAAGGAATCACGGTACTCCTTGGACATGCCATGAGATCCATCGGATACTCCGGAAACGTGACCCCCAAAGTGAGGGTCACTACAGTAGTCATCCTCAGCCCTTGCATGCCACGTCCAACGTCTCCCCTGGATATTCATATTGTCTTTCCAGAATATGCAATTTAAATAAAATATAATTAAAAGACATAATAAAGTTGATATAAAATAAGCGGCATTATGAATGTCAAAGACCCTTTTGTGCCTCCTGACTGGACACGCAAACCTTTGCACATTCCATTGCTCCTACCTTCCTTCTACTTGACCCACTCGGGATTGCTAAGTCCAGACTTACGTTACATCACCAGCCGCATATGTGTACCTCATTCTGCTCTCATTGCAACTTCATCCTTGTACTAGTTCTCTGATACTACTCATCATATTTAACCATGCTTAATCTCATTTAAATACCAAGCCATTCCCCCACATTAAATTTTGCCTTCACGTCTACCATACCAACATTTACCAACCCTGGCTATTTAATAAACAAAATATTTATATCCCACTACATATTGAATTCACTATTCATATCAAACACAGTTAACATACAAATAGCATAAAATTACCATAAACTTGCCAATCTCATATCGCCACCTCAATCTCTTCTTTAAACAAATAGCATCAACTCACCATTCAAATATACTTCCAAATCAAAATTACCGTCAACATGCCAATCTCATACCGCCACCTCAATCTCTTCTTCATACCAATAGCGTAAAATTACCATCAAACTTCCCAATCACACTGTTCTATCACACAATTCACTATTCTTCTCAAATACCATTAACAATCACACTCTACCCTCAACTCATCATTCAAATATACTTATCCACCCAAATCCAATTATTACCATACAGTATGTATAAAACAATCACTCTTTTCTCCACCATTATTCTATATATACAAAACACTACCGGGCGAGTTGGCTGTGCGGTTAGGAGCGCGCAGCTGTGAGCTCCCATCCGGGAGATAGTGGGTTCGAACCCCACTGTCGGCAGCCCTGAAGATGGGTTTTCCGTGGTTTCCCATTTTCACACCAGGCAAATACTGGGTCTCTACCTTAATTAAGGCCACGGCCGCTTCCTTCCCATTCCTAGGACTTTCCTGTCCCATCGTCGCCATAAGACCTATCTGTGTCGGTGCGACATTAAACAAAGAGAAAAAATACAAAACGCTAGACAACTCAAATACAATTACCTTTTAAACAAACATATACCACTCATAATCACGTTCATCATCTCAGTATTCATTTCTAATAACGCCACCAAAACCACCAGCCAAAATAACTCCAACTCATCACTACCTCTCTTACCAATCAAACGTTCCTCATACTTACAGACCCAAACAAACTCTACCTTTCAAATTATCATAACTTACTTGCTATTGAACCCTCTCTCATATACTATATCAAGAACACTCAACCAGTCACATATAATAACATATCATTTACTATCTTTACTTAGCTTTTGACTCCTAGTTACCATACCTTCTTTATTTCTATCTCTCTTCCCCCATAAATCTTTTAGGCTCACACTTCTCCCTTTGTGCAGAGCCTTGCTTTTGCTAACTTTCTCACTCCGCACTAGACATTCATTCGTACTGGGGCTTGAATCTCCCTCCACTCCGTTCACACCACTTAATTCATTATTCACTACTCTCTGCTCTTCCAACTCACGTTCCATACGTATTTCTCTGCCAAATTCCCTAGCCCACCTTTTCCTTTTCTCACTGTCAGACCAAAACTCTTCGAAGCGTTGTTGTCTTCTCTTTCTTTCCTCCGCACACACTGCCACATTAATGTCACTCGACTCACTGCTTCTCTTCCTTCTGTCCCTTTCATCATGCCCGTCATCTCCGCCGCTACATCTCACACTTGGTGTTCCACTCCTTATACCTTCTGGATCCGCACTCTAACAGTGAAACGGCAGGCAACAATTAGATATACAAAAGAAAGCTAAGAGTGAAAAAAAAAGAGAATTTATTCACGAAACAATCACGAAATAACAGCGATGCTACTCAAAGCCAACAACCTGCTGGAGAAGGTAGACGACCTTGCAGTCCGGAAAGGGCTTCAAAAGTATGTACCAGGTATGTACAGTATATCAATTAAACCTCCACAATCAACGATCAGTGATTGTAATGAAATCTTTAATGAATAATTTTAGAATTTCATTAAAACGAAATTAAAGCGATACGGCAATATCTATTTTGCGAAATAACGCGAAAATTAGTATCTCTCTCGCGAAATCGTTCAAAAATTTATGCGAAAAAATCATACCTCTACCGGTATGACTTCCCTCACTAACACCTTCAGTGCTGCAAAATCTTCCAAGCTGAAGTTGCCAGTGGTATTCGGGCCGAGGTTTATTCTAACCCCCCCCCCCCAATGACCAGAAGCACAGTTAACACTGCTGCTACCAGAACCGCCTCACCCATCTTTGCCATCTCTTCTTTGTTTACTAAACCATTCTTGGACTCTTTCCTCTGCTTCCACTGCCACCAATAAATCGCGACCCGGTACTGTTCCACTCCTACCGTATTTCTCGGCACGCACTACACCACGCGTCCGCACTCACCGATTGCTCAAACTAGACGTGATTGCAATACCGTACATATACATCCATTCAACTGAATGTTCGCATTATGCTAAAATTATGCTATGATGCTAGATTTTCGACCTATTTATTACATCTTAAAACATTAAAATAAATTAGTATGTTGTCTGACGTGCCACATAACCCATTCCGCTCTGGGCCTGAATATACCTAACAAACGTTCTGGACTGGGCATTTCTAAGGATTTGAAAAATATTATATCTCTGTTCTTGTAGGAGATATTTGCATGATTCTTTTTTTTTTTTTTTGTTGCTAGTTTGAGCATCTAGTTTATAAAAATGTTTGTTTCACGTCAGCTATCACTGGAGATTTTAAAATGGTTTGTATATTAGACCATATTTTGCGAATAAAAAATATCTGACGGATTATTAAGTAAGTACAGTTTTCTGAAATACTGTTATATTTTCCCTAGATTGATCATGTAAAATGTGCATTGCAATTACAAAACAACAGCAATAATGAAAATGATACAGCATAATAACCGTTCAATAATAATAACAGTAATAACAACGAAAATGGGAGCTCTAAAGAAATTTTATTTAAGTCATATATTTTTATGTGACGATACTGGCTCGGAAGGTGATGTTAGCGAAGATGATATTGAAGGCATGTAATTGTAATTTTATGCACATATGGAAATATTGACATTCAAATAGGAATTCGAAACATCTTGAATGTCATTATGATTGGAATTCATTTTACAGTTTACCGTCTGTTCTCGCGCGTTTCATAACTGCGCGAATACGTATTAGTAAAGTTTTCTGTTTTTTTGATGTAAGGGATTACGATTACACAAAATATCAAAAATATAACTTCTATCAAGCACTTGCTTGCCGCCAAACGCCATGTTTTAGAGCACATTGGGTGACAATACTCAGATAATACTGCCATCTGTTGAAATACTCCCGTAACACATGATGTAGTCGGCAGAATGTGTGCATAGCTCGTTCTCGATTTTTAGCGAATTGTCAAACCTTACAACGGACTATGCTCGCAGAGCGGCGTGAACGTAATTTTGGTCGCTGCTCGCAGTTATAAAAGAAAGAGATGTCATCTTTGCGTGTCATAGGTTCGCCATCCCTGGCCTAGATGGTGTCAAATCAAAATTACCGCACTAAGTAGCCGAGACCGTACCATTTGTTTATTTCAATGGTAACAGGTCTGTTCTATCGGTGTAACACAATCATATATATACCTAGTCTTCTGGTACCGAGCGAGTTGGGTCGCGTACCTGTGAATTTGCTTCCGGGAGATGGCGTGTTCGAATCCCACCGTCGGCAGCCCTGATGATTTTTCCGTGGTTTCCCATTTTCTAACCATGCCAATCCTTGTGTTGCCGAACACCTTCGATATGTTAGTGTGGCGTTAAACCATTAGCAATAAAAAAAAGTGTTCTGACCATTGACTACCAATCTCCCTCTCCTGAGTGGGGGTTTCACCAGTAATCACTACATCATCGTCTCATCTGCAATCATCTCAGTCTTCCTAGCCCGACCAATTTTAAGCCTTACCTTTTCGAGGGCGATATTGAAAGACTAGGGGTAAGGGATCGCTTGAGGCAATCCGTTCTGAATAGGGAAGAAAGCTGATTTGCAAAACGTGTTTGGCAGCTTGAGTCATCTTAGCGTGCCTCGCCTCAACCAATCTAATATATTTCTTAGGGATGCCCAACTCATGCATTATCTTCCACAGAACTGACCAATTAATGCTGTCATTCTTTCTCAATCCGTTTACCTACCAGGGTTGGTTTTTCCCTCAGACTCAGCGAGGGATCCCACCTCTAACGCCTCAAGGGCAGTGTCCTGGAGCGTGAGACTTTGGGTCGTGGATACAACTGGGGAGGAGAACCAGGACCGGCATTCGCCTGGAGGAGAAGTGCGAAACTATGAAAAACTACTTCGAGGATGGCTGAGGTGGGAATCGAATCCTTCTCTACTCAGTTGATCTTCCGAGGCTGAGTGGACCTCGGTCCAGCACTCGTACCACTTCAAATTTCGTGGCAGAGCCGGAAATCGAACCCAGGCCTCCGGGGGTGGCAGCTAATCACTACACCACAGAGGCGGACTCGGTCAAGTTATTACGGATCTATATTGAAACATTTCCCTATATTTTCAAAAAAAAAAAAAAAACGAGCGAGTTGGCTATGTGGTTCGGGTCACGTAGTCATGGGCTTCGAACCTCATTGTTAGCAGCCCTGAAGACCGTTTTCTATGGCTTCCCCATTTTCACATCAAGCAAATGCTGGGGCTGTAACCTAATGAAAGCCATCCAACACCTGTATGGAATATATTCCACTTTAACACACTTAAATGTATTATCATTCTTACTACTGTCAAAATCAGTGTCACTGAAACTACTAATAGTGACAACCTGATCAGTGACGTAACGTTAAGGCCTGGAATGCAGGTGGGCCGGGGCTTAAGGGGCCTGCAGACTTTCCCAGCAAAAGTAAATAACTTTTCCCGAATGTCACTCCACACGCAAAAGTGACATCGTGATGTGTTTGTAGAATGGGCTAAAGAAAGTTTGTTTTTATAGTGCATACGCAGATTAATTGTCGCATGGTTGTATCTGCCTTCAAATTATTGTTATTGTCTCTCTCGTAACTTGAGCGGCACACTCTGTCACATATATATGTGTCAAGTTATTACCGGTATTAAAGACATCGTGAAAAAATTAGTATGGTACCAAAATATAGCATTTTAGACCTAATTTTTTTTCCTGTTTGGAAACTGAAACTTATAAAGAACTACCTATGAAATGTTATGATACAAGACGAACTCTGTAAACTCAACCTCCTCAGCATCGATGGATATATCCGTCATCTATAAATATAATTGAAATCGTCAATGCTTTTGCGTCCGAGAAAATACGCTGCATGATCCAGGTTTTTTAGAATGAAATGTTAGTACAATATGTTTTTAAAACGTTACGATGCATTTCAATTCCCCCCTCCCCCACAAAAAAATTCACTTTCAAAATATGATCTATGAATAAATGAATTATTAATCTTTTGTATATATTAAATTGTTATAGATTGAATTTTACCGGGCGAGTTGGCCGTGGGGTTAGGAACTCGCATCCGGGAGATAGTGGGTTCGAACCCCACTGTAGGCAGCCCTGAAGATGGTTTTCCGTGGTTTCCCAACTTCACACCAAGCAAATGCTGGGGCTGTACCTTAATTAAGGCCACGGCCGCTTCCTTCCCATTGCTAGGCCTTTCCTGTCCCATCGTCCCCATAAGACCTATCTGTGTCGGTGCGACGTGAAGCAAAATAGCTAGATTGAATTAAGATATCTGCTGCAGTTGCATATGTTGATAGGTTTTATACAATCTCTTTGAGGAGACCCAACTTTGTTTCCTGCAGGCGGGTCCGTATCACATTCGTTATTCCTCCGATTCCGATATAGGGCTGCTTTTGCTTAAATTCGTTTAGGAGATGACAAGAGTTTGTAAATTATAAACAAAATTAAATTCGTTTTCAAGGGTGGTACATTATGTTCCCAGTATCTAACCTATTAAGGGTTAAAATTCATGGGAGTGCTAAACATTTTCATGAAAATAGATTCCCTAACAAAGCCACTAACACACCTGAAGACGCATTTGACCGCAGCAAATTGTGACGACATTGCAAATATGCGGACCCTGTGATCGTGCGAGAATAACGCAAGGAAAGAGATATTCCATATCAGTGGTATGCCACTAGATCGTGCATTTATTCTTTCTATTTACTTGTCTATAGCAGTGATGAACCAGAGTTGGGGAGTAAAAGTAGGTAATCAAATTACGTGTAATTTTTACTTGTAATAGTAACTTTTTGCAAAATGTACCGGTACCTACTGTAATTATTACTCATGATTTCTGTCTTCACACGGAACTGTAATCGTAATATTTTACTCAATGTTCGCCTCCGGTGTTATTAGCTGCCGTCCTCGGGGGCACAGGTTCAATTCCCGGTCAAGGCAGAAATTTAAGAATGACAGGAAGGCTGGTATGTGGTTGAAATTGCACATGCAGCTCACTTCCATTGGGGGGTGTGCCTGAAAAGAGCTGCACCACCTCGGGATGAGGGCACGAGTTTACTTTATTCAATTATAATTATAGATTGCTTTCTCAACAAGTAACCAGTACAATTACTGCACAGAACACCAGTCTTTAGGAAATCCACGAACACTTTTTTCGCATGGGGCTGGAATGATATAAAAGTTTGCAAGGAAAAATATATTGCATCATTTTCTGCACTTTTCTTAGCACATTAGGCTTCGATCACATTCGAGGCACGCTTGTGCAAGTAATTTGGTGGCGCGCGCGTGCGCAAGCGTGCACATATAAACAAAATCTGCAGGAGAGCGACAGAAACAAGTGGTGACTTGTCCATCGCCGCTCACACTGCCCGCCACAAGCAAGTGCACGCTTGCGCAAGCTTGATCTGACGCAACTTCGAAACAAAAATATTTGTTTTGTAGTTGCAAGTATGCGTGATCTCAGTTGGTTTCTGACCATCGAAGCAGTGACAGTGTAGTGTTTTGGAGCTCTTCAGGTGATACGCACTATCGGAAATTAGATTGCCTCCTTATTCTAGGTGTGATTTTGTCCAGTATATAGTAGAACGTGTCTGGTATCATTCTGAAGTATTCAGTAAATATTCGTGCATACTCTCTATCTTCCTCTCTGTCCAAAAAATACTCGTTCACCCACTCTTCCCTGATTTCCTGCTCATGCAAAAATAAAAACTTTAAAACACTATTTTCCAAAACAGTGTCCTCATCGTCTGACATCTCCATTCCGACTGACCTGTTCATAATAATTAACTTGCACCTGCTTGCATTTGGTGTGAGCACATTGCTGTTCACGCCAGCTTGCGCACGCGCGTGCCACCAAATTACTTGCACAAGCGTGCCTCCAATATGATCGAAGCCTTATAAGTGACCATCACGAAGTGAGACTAGGCCTAAACATATTACCTTGGAATTTTTTCCAGAAATTTGATTTTAATTAGTGACATTTTGAATTTTAAGTAATTTGCCATTTACTTTATAATTAGTTCTGAAAATTCTCACTGCTAAACCTTGACCTCTTGGGGGCAAAAAGCAACTTTGCATTTGATGAAAAGATTCTCTACAGGGGCACTTGAAGGAATACATGCATTTAATTTTAAGAACATCCCTAGCAGTGAAGTGTATTGTAGACTAGGAAAAATTTGAAAACATGGGAGAAGTAGCCTACTGGGGAAGCTACTGCTGTAGTAGAACTGAAGAAGTGGCCTTCAATATAATTTTTGCCCATTTATGCTTCCATGCAATGTGTATTCATTACTATAATGTAATAATTACTAGAATGTAACAATTTCAATTCTATCAAAAAAGGCTGGTTCTATTCCTGTGATTTTAATTTCAATTCTATTTTAAGAAGTAAATTCCAAATAAAATGACATTTTATAAAAAGTAGCAATTATAAATAAAAATGACTAAAAAACAAAAGAAGTATTTGTTACAGGTAATTCAATTATTTTACTCAACTACTTCCCAACTCTTGTTACCATTCTTTCTTACCCCCCTCCCCCAGTAATAATAATAATAATAATAATAATAGTAGTAATAATAAAAAAAATAATAATAATAATAGTGTGTGGCCTCCTAAGGGCTTTTGAGTTGATGCCATATATGCGACCTGTGTGTTTGTGAGAATGGGCCCCTAACTAAGATAAATTATAAAGCTGAAGACGGCACAAACACCAGTTAAAAGTTGAAATGTCCGACCCGGCCGGGAATCGAACCGCGGACACTTTGAACCACAGGGCAGTATGCTAACCATTTAGCCATACAGGACACCTCTCCAGTATTTCCAAAGACATCAGACTTGTCCTACAATAACAGTCACTGCTGGAAATGTTATTAAAATTAACCACAGATATTCCTTCAAGGGCTTCATTTCAGCAAATGCAAAGACGTATTTTCGCTCTGAAGGTTGAGGCTCAATGATGAGAATTTCAAGGTCTGATTATTTGGTAAAGTAAATGGCAAATTATTTGAAATACTAAAAGTCACGAACTGAAGTAAAAGTTTGGGAAAAAGTATTTTTTTTTTAATTTGCAAGATATAATTCTGTGGCTTGGTTCTAAAAGGCCCAATGTCAAAAAACCTGTTTTTGAGCTATGAGCATTTGAAGGTTTGCTTATAGTTTTCCAATTATTTTTTTCAACAATTAACTTTAAATAACTTTATACTTTCTTTGTGGAAGTCACCTTGTTAAACGCTAATTTTTTCTATCGTATTCTTTAAAAATTGCCAGGTCTCTAATCTTTATTGGTATTCTAACATTATTGGCAAGGGCTTATTTAATTAAACATTAACTGTTTGTTTAGTACTTAACAGAGACATTGGCCCTTTTTACATGTTGCGAGCCAGGATAAAACGCATTTGTATCAGTTAATATCTCAATTTCGATAAAAAATGACATTGGCCCTTTTAGAACCAAGCCACAGAATTTTTAATTTATCTACATTAAAAAGTATTCAAAATTAAGCAGTATCTCTTACTTTTCAGATTTTGGTTATAATTTCAACCCCATGCAAAATAAAACGTCAGTGATTCCCTTAAAAAGTAGTGTAGCCAGGATCGGCTGATGGGGGGGGGGGGGGGGGGCGGACGGACAGGGGTTGTAGTTACAAAATGATGGTAGAATACAATGAAAGTGCATGAATGACTTGTCATTATAAAGACTCTTATAGAAGCGAATTACAGATCTGTTGGTTCTACAATTATGTCTCTGAATGTTTATTTCCATTTTCTAACCCCCAGTAACCTCTCCCACTATGTCACTGCCCTTAAGACTGAGGTTCCATAAAGTAACTGTAGTTTGTAATTGAGTAAAATATTTCTCAGGTAACTGTAATTAAGCGCAATTACTTTTTGCTTGCACTTTTCCCATCAATGGTTAGTACTTGTGGTCCTCTCTTACACTTAACCACATAACAGTAAGAAATTATAAAAGCTCATTTGATCACTGATGATGATGATGATGATGATATTTGTTGTTTAAAGGGGCCTGACAGCTAAATCATCAGCTCCTAATGGTATGAGGTGAAGAAAAGGAAAATTAAAACTTCAAAATGTATCCATTGACTAAAGCCTAAAACAAATGACAATGAAAAAATGATCATGAAACAAAAACAATCAGTGGATCCTATTCGCAGTGCCTTAAGTACTGGGATGATACTTATCTAAAGGGGTCCAAAATACAGGTCAAGACCCCTCACAATGGTACTAAACACTGGTAAAGGAGAACCATGATGTTCCTACTAATCATAGGGGCCGATGACCTTCGATGTTAGGCCCCTTAAAACAACAAGCATCATCATCAGCACTAATCATACGTAATGTGGGCTCATGGTGTTTCTCGCATGGTGGTACTAATCATAGGTAATATAAAGCCATGGTATGTAATACACAATGGCACCACTTACAGGTAACACAAACCTATGGTGTTTCGTATATAAGGGTACTACGCACAAGCAATGCAGATCCATGGTGTTCCCCACATAGTGGGACTAATCACGGGCGCCGGTATTCCTGTGGAGTTCCTCACTTAGTGGAACTAATCACAGACCAGGTATACTCATGGTGTTGCTACATAGTACTACTAATCATAGACAATGTAGACTCATGGTGTATCATATATTATGGTAGTGCCCACAGGCAACACAAACCCTGGGTGTTTCTCACATAATGGTATTACTCTCAGGCAATGCACACCTATGGTTTTCATCATATAGTCGTACTTATCACGAACGCCTGTCAAACCCATGGTTTTTGTCAGAAAGTGCTGTCGACCACAGGCAACGTAGGCCAGTGGTGTTTTTTATAAAGTGATACTACCCATAGGTAACACAGACCCATTCTGAACACAGTGGAACCGACCGATGGAACAATAATATGCCCAGACCCATAGTATTTCTAGCACAATGGTTTTCCTCGCAAGGTGGTACTAGTCGCAAGTAACATCGACCCATGGTGTTCCGCACATAATAGTACTAATCACAAGTAATCCCTTGGTTGCCCCTTATGATAGGCAGGGGATTCCATGGGTGTATTCTTCGTCTGCATCCCCCACTCACACTGGGGGCATTTGATCATTAATGCAAATCATATACAAAAGAATCTTTTAAACTAATTTATACATACTAAGAGGGTTGGGGCAAAAGTCATTGCATCTATTTTCTTTCTTGCAGATATCAGCCCGGTTGGAAAATGAGACACGAAAGGATGAGGTGGGAACTACATGTGCGGACATTGAAGAACATTTGCCTCACATATTTATTACGATAGTGTGGTACAGCCAAGCACACCTCGTATGTTACAGCACAGCACACATACAGCTGACATGACAAAACTGGGTCTAAAGGCCCTCACACTAGTCCCCTGCAATACTGAACTTCCGTGAGTGCATGCGGTACCCACCACAATGAGATTTTGCTCAGCTGGAACTCTGTTTGCAACATCCTGTGGATGGAGCGTTTCTCGATGCCACCTGCCCTCTTTAACTCTAGTAGCGTCCATCGGCTGTCTTCCTCCAGAAGCTGCTTGATGATGTCACATGCCATGTCGGTCCGCACAATGACAGGTCGTCCCAAGCATTGTTCATCACTGGTTGCCACATGTCCTTGCTGAAACTTTTCTACCCATCATGCTATTGTATGGTATGGGACGGCGTTATTCCCAAGGGCTTCCACCAATTCACTGTGACACTTTCTCGCATTTCTCCCCTGGAAAACGGCTATTTTGCTGTACCCACGGTGATCAACACGGGTAACTTCCACCTCACGAGACGCTTGTCACACAACTGATTCCATAGTACTCTCTGTATACTACCAGCAATCACAGAGCCATCTGTTGTTGTGAATATAAACTATGCCTGCATAGCTTCCATGCGACAAATAGCAGTTTGTAATCTGCTCACATATCTGCAAGACAAAAAATAGTTGCGATGACTTTTGCCTCAACCCTTGTATTAGTCAAACTACACATAAAATAACGTACAAAGGTTTAATCCACCTACTCAATACATTTACAGTAATTGCGATGTTTATAAGACATTACAATATATTACAAGGTACTAGTTTCGACCCTGTGTGGGTTATCATCAGCCTAGCCAAGATGCATATGGATATGCTAAAGTCCCAAAGCAGAATTACATGGTGGAATGAATGTAAAAGAATGAACTGAATATGTGATGGAATGATGTACATATAAAATGGTGAACCAATGAACTGTTGAGGATGTGATATGTGTCATACTTATCAGTGACAAATAAAATTTTGGATTTATGTCACATACGATTAAACTATAAGAATATTTATCATACAATTATTGCAAAATGAGTAAATTAAGCTCTGTTGGCAAACACTCTAAAATTGCACATTTAAAAATGTAATACGTTGGTTTTAAAGCAAAATTCAAATGCTTCTATTGAGTTTCTAGAATTCGGATTGTGTATTTAGGTGGAGATATACAGTTCAACATTGGTGCAGAGGGAATCTTTCTTGCTTAATGTCCAATAAATCCAAAACAGAAGTTAAATGTTGATAAAGATTGTTCAACATTCTTGTAATATAATGAATCTTGCTGTGCTATGAGGAATACTCCCAATTCAAATAGGAACCAATAGAACCTTGCGCGCAATGTGAACAACCTTTCCGGCGGAGTGCAACTAAGAGATTCATTCCATCACATATTCAGTTCATTCTTTTATATTCATTTCACCATGTAATTCTGCTTTGGGACTTTAGCATATCCATATGCATCTTGGCTAGGCTGATGATGACCCACACAGGGTTGAAACTAGTACCTCGTAATCTATGTTCTTATAAACACCGCAATTACTGTAAATGTATTGAGTAGGTGGATTAAACCTTTGTACTTTATTTTATGTCTAATCTTAATTCAATACGGAACTAATAATGAAGTTTATAACCTCGAATTAGTCAAACTAGCATTAATCAAGAAGTTAATATAAAGAACCACCTAATTGATACTAGCATTATACAAAAATTGATGAAAATTATTTAAATCACACACATTTGCAGTATCATTCACTCATCATGATTCACACTGTTTATGTATCCAAGAGGTATTTCCTCCAGGAGCTGCTTGATGACGACACATGCCACGCCATGAAACTAAAGAATTCATGTTGTAGATGTTAATTGGAATTCAGTTCCAAAATCTGGTTCGTCATGGTAAGTGAGTAATTATCTTTCCTTCTCCACTATTCTTTGTCTTTGTTAATCACCAGGCTCCATCCAGCAGTTATCACTGCTGGTGACAGCAATTATTCCTACTATTTCAAAATCCTTTCAGCATCTTAAGTAGCCTCGCGATTCCCGATAATTATTATCATGAATTTCCTCGCGCCAGTGGTTATCACTACTGATGGGAGCTATTATTCCTATTATTTCAAGATCCTTTCAACATCGTGAGTAACCTCGCGATTCCTGGCAACACCTTTTACCTCCAGACTCCAAAATGCAGTGGTCACTGCGTGGAGGGCCCAATACTCCGGGCAGTGGTCGCTGCATGGAGGGTCTACTTTACTTGTCAAAGCATGTTTGTTTATTATAACTGTATATTTGTTTTATTCAATACTAACAATACAGGGTCTAAGTTGGAGGTGACCTCTGTATAGACCCTTTGGAAATAAATTAAAAAAAAAAAAAGTGAGTGATTATAGACAGTTAACCTAAAGGCAATTACAAGGGTGGTAACAGAATGTGTATAATGTTGGTGAAAAGAGGAAAGGTAAGTAAATTTCGAGAACATGTAATGGCGTGATCTCTGAGGGATCTGAACATCAGACAGCTATATGAAGATGTTGGAGTTCTTCATATTTCAGAAGAGAAAGTGTTCATTCTAATTTAGATTCTCATTAACTGTATAATGACATACAGACTATTTACAAACTTTAAAATGGAATTTTGGTACCTGACAGTGAGTGAGGGGTATTTATCGTCTTTGTCATGTTTTTTATTTTAACTATACTGGCTTTTGTCTTGGAGGGATTTATTAAACTAGATTTTTCATGAGCATATGCTATATTTTGTGACTGGGCTGAGTGGCTCAGACAGTTGAGGCACTGGCCCTCTCCTCTGACCCCAACTTGGCAGGTTCGATCCTGGCTCATGTCAATCGCGTGGTATTTGAAGGTGCTTAAATACATCAGCATCATTTCAGTAGATTTACTGGCATATAAAATAACTCTCGTGGGACAATTCCGGCGCATCAGTATCTCTGAAAACTGAAAACGTAGTTAGTGGGATGTAAAAGCAATAATATTACTGTATTGCTATATTTTGTAAGTCTGCATTCATATGGACAATTGCAAAGCAAATATCTTCTATATTTGGTCTCCAACATACAAATGGAAATAATTTTTAAAATGTGGTGATAAGTCATTTATGTAAAAAAAAAAAAAGAAATGAACAATAATGGTCCAAGCAGAGAGCCTTGTGTTATGCTCAATAGATTCATTGTCCACGGAGAAGGCTTATTCTTTACAACTACTTGTCTGAATGAGCTGAGAGTTTTAAAGCAATCTGATTCAGGTGAAGGGATTTTAATTTGGACTAGAATATTTCTAAATTTGATGATGCTTGTTGTTTACCGGGGCTTAACATCTAAGGTCATCGACCCCCTAATAGTACGAGATGGATGACATGATAATTAAAATTTTAAAATGTATCCACTGAATAGATTTAAAACAAATGATGATGAACAATGATTGTCAATTTAAAATACTGCAATCAGTGGATCTAATTCACAATGCCTTATTTTTGGTAAAATGATAGATGATTGCAGATTATGGCAGAATAAAACATTGCCTTAAAAAACAATGGAAATTAATACTTTAAAAATCACATTAAAATATACAAATACAAAAAAAAAGTCAATAGAATAAAATATAGTAAACAATAACATAAAGACTAATATGATATACCTGTTGATTCCCATAGGGAACATGAAATATTTGTCCCAAATTAGTAAATTTATAATACCAATATAAATGGTCTGTTATTGGACATTATGAATTTTCCACCTTCATTCCTGGTTGCCAGCATTTTGCCCCAATGTGTTAAGTTGGGCTCATCAGTTGGTAAACAGCACACCCACCAAGACGCATGGCCAGTGCATACCAAGGGGGCCACTGCGCAGGCTACCTGGAGCCAGAGGCAGTGCCAATGCATTATGAGAGACTTTGTCTCATTACCAAAATTTGATGCCTGCCTATCAGATGATATAGATGTTGATTCCAATAGGGTAGCCTACGCAGTGGCCTCCATGGTATACACTGGCCATGCGTCTTGGTGGGTGTGCTATTTACCAACTGATGAGCCCAACTTAGCACACTGGTGCAAAACATTGGCAACCAGGAACGAGTTAGCTGGAAAATGTATAATGTCCAATAACGGACCATTTATATTGGTATTATAAATTTACTCATTTGGGACAAATATTTCATGTTCTCTATGGGAATCAACATTTATATCATCTGATGGCCAGTTTGTCATAGTGCATTGGCACTGTCGGTGGCTCCAGGTAGCCTACGCAGTGGCCTCCACGGTATGCAATAGACATGCGTCTTGGTGGGGGTGCTATTTACCAACTGATGAGCCCAACTTAGCACTCTAGGGTGAAACGCTGGCAACAAGGAATGAATTAGCTGGAAAATTTATAATCTCCAATAACAGACCATTTATATTGGTATTATAAATTTACTCATTTGGGACAAATATTTCATGTTCTCTATGGGAATCAACATTTATATCATCTGATGGCCAGGCAGGCATCAATTTTAGGTAATGAAACAAAGTCTTTCATAGTGCATTGGCACTGTCGGTGGCTCCAGGTAGCCTACGCAGTGGCCTCCGCAGTATGCACTGGACATGTGTCTTGGTAGGTGTGCTATTTACCAACTGATGAGCCCAACTTAGCACACTGGGGTGAAACGCTGGCAGCCAGGAATGAGTTAGCTGGAACATTTATAATGTCCAATAACAGACCATTTATATTGGTATTATCAAAGACTAATATGGAACAATATGTTTATATGCAATAAAAAAAAACACTATCCCTCATAAAACGGATGCCGAGGTCTGTAAACGGCTCATCATTAGAGCCCTGCACGGATATACAAAATAATATCCGCATCCGCTCTTTCTTCATCCGCACCCGCATCCGCGAATGGTTATACGCTGATAATTTAAATATTTACCTACAGTATATTACACCCAAGGTATTGAAACATAGTTAACATAGTACAATAGGCCTGACAGCTAGCACCAGAACCCCTACGGTTGCAGGTTTATGAGCGATTTTCTCTTGCGACAACTACCGACGTATTGACCTTTGGTCCTTCCTTCCACTAATTGCGGGCAGGAGCCAGTTAGGCTTAGGTCAGATTTATGGTGTTATGGTCTCAAGGGTCTTTATATATATATCACTATCCTCCCATACCAATGTCAAGGGTCGCCTAATAAGCAAGCGAAAACAAGAGTATACCTGAGTGCAAATAAATAAATGTCATTGTTTAGAAATTATCAGAAAAATGATCAGCACTGCCATACAGTTTGTATTAGCCAAGACACTAACTTCACGGATTATCCGCATCCATGCAGGGCTCTATTCATCATCTCGTAGGATGAGGGAAATGGTACTCGGAAGTTTTAGACTACGGCACAGATCGGCCAGCTCTATGCACTCCGTAAGGATGTGCACCACGGTAAGATGATCACTGCAAGTACACACCGGAAGGCGTTCTTTCAGTAAATAGGAGTGCATTACTATACCGTAGCCGATCTGAAGACAACATAATACCACTGTTTCCCTCCGAGAATCCCGAAGGATGCATATCTTTGTTGCTCCTTTTATCACTCTCAGCTTATTTGGCAGTGGAGTGTAACAGCCTCTTTGGCAGCCTTATCAGCTAACTTGTTTCCCACTGCACCCATGTGGCTTGGGAGCCACATAAAGCATGATTCTGGTGCTGGCATCTGAACATCCAGCCAGCAAGTTTTCGATCCATTGCACCAGAGGGTGCTGAGGAAAACATGTATCAATGGATTGTACCGAGCTCAAGGAGTTGGGTACACAGCAGAAAGTGTCGGCACTCATCGGACAGTGTGTACCGCAGATCTTCACAAGTAGCATGAGCTCTGCTGCGTACACACTACAGGTTTCCGGGAGAGGAAAAAGAAACATATCACTGTCGACAATGAACGCACAGCCCACTTTCGTTTCTGCCCTCAAACCATCCATGTAAATGACGACTGAATCTGGATACCAGCCAACAACGAACAGGAAGAGCCTCCGATAAATCGAGGGGGTCTGTGTTCTCCTTTGGGGCGGTGTGCAAATCCAGAATGATTTCAGGTCGTCGTATTATCCATGGAGGTACCCCACCAACCGGCCCCATTGCCCCAGAATAAGCAGCATACAGCCGACGGTTTCAATTGTGGAATACACAGGATAGCTTGGTGAAGTGGCATTTTACAAGTGGCATTTGTTGCAAATTTGCAGCACAGGTCAGAAGCATTTGATGGTGCCTCAGGCGTAAAGGTGGCACATCAGATTCAGCGAACAGGCTAGCAATGGGGCTTGTACGAAAAGCTCCCGTTGCCAACCCAACTCCGCTGTGGTGGATGCTATGCAGTATCGCAAGGAAGCTTTGCCTTGCTGATCCATATGCTGCACTGGCATAGTCTAACCTGGATAGAATATGTGCCCTATAAAATCGTAGGAGCACCATGAGGTCTGTTCCCCAAGCAGTGCCGCTAAGAAACTTCAAAATATTCAACTTCTTAGTGCATTTCACTTTTAACTGCCACATGTGTAGCTCCCACGATAATTTGCTATTGAAAAGGAGCCCAAGAAATGGGTGTCAACTACAGGAAGAGCGACATTCCCTAAGAAAAGCTCAGGATGGGAATGAAGAGTGTGCTTCCGGCAAAAGTGTACAACAGAGGTCTTTGCGGTTGAAAACAAATACCATGTTCTAAAGTCCTCTGTTCCACTGTCCTAATAACTTGCTGTAATTGTCGCTCGGTGAATGCCGTATTGTGCGAGCTATAATGCAGACAAAATTGTCCACATACAGTGACGGCATTAATGCTGAACCAGCAACAACGAGAACTTATCTGGAGTACGGGTGCTCATTCAGTTGTACTAATTGGCGTCGTATATTTTTATATACGTAATTGGCTTCCCGCAGCCGTGACAGGTTCTGGACCTTCGAAACGTTCTCCACTCTACTTTGGTGTTTGGCCGCAGCGCGTGACCTTGAGTGTGCCGCGCTGGTCACCAGGAGCTGGCGGCTTTTTACTACAGATCTGTTCGTCTGCGAATTCAAGCCTTTTTGATCTTCGTATGTTGATTCGTAGTGTTGTGACTTTGTGCAGGACAGAATGTGATGTCGTGTCTTTGTGCCTAACAGAGTGTGGAACTGACCTCCAACATTCATAAACATTTTATATGTTTTTATGGCTGATGATGACCTAGACTAAGGTCGAAACCGGTCCCATTTAAATAGAAATGTGATTGCTACGTTTCTTTCTTTTGAGTATTGAATAGGTTGAACCTCCTTTCCAGTTATTTAATTTTTAATACCATTTATAGCAATCGCGAACAGAGTGATGCTAAGGACCGATCCCTGTGGGACTCCATTTTCCTGAACATGGTATTGCGAATATGCCCTCCCTACTCGGACACGGAATAGACAGAGGGACAAAAAATTCGCAATAAATACCAGCAAGTTACCTTGGAATCTCAACTGATCTAGGACTGAAAGGATACCATATCGCCATGTGGTGTCATAGGCCTTTCCTAAGTTAAAGAAAACACCCACCAAATGCTGTTTTCGGAGAAATGCATTCTGAATAGAACTCTCTAAGCATACCAAGTGGTCGAGCAAGGGTCTCGAAAACCACATTGGTACTCGGACAGAAGTCCTTTTTTCTCCAGACACCACACAAGTCAGCGATTTAGCATCCTCTCATATAGCTTACACAAACAGTTCGTAGACAAATAGGACTGCAACATCCTGCATACTTAGGAATTTTGTCAGGCTTGAGGACAGGAATTATTATGCCCTCTTGCCACTGAGAGAGAAACTTACCCTCTATCCTGATTCAGTTGAACACACGAAGGAAGTATAAGAGACTATCCTCATTAAGGTGTTTCAACATCGGGTTAAGGACACTGTCTGGTCTGGGAGACGTGTCCTTGCAAACCGCCAAGGTGCTGCGGAGTTCCACCTCTGTAAATGGCACGTTATATTCCTTTGAAACATGAGTGGCAAAACTGAGGTGATGACGTTCTGCCACCTGCTTCAGAGTGAGGAAATCACAATGGTTATTCCCAGAGCCAGACACATCCACAAAATGAGTGGCTAGATGATTAGCAATCGAGAGCAGTTGAGCAACAATACTGCCTGCCATAGAAATTCCTGGTACTGAAGATGATCTCCTTGTATATCCAAAATACATCAAGTTTAGTCCACACTCGAGATGACTGTGTATGTGACGTCATAGATGGCATATCTCTCCCATGAAGCTTTCTTACTCTATTGAATAAGAACTCTTACCTTAGCACCGAGTTTTTTAAATGTTACCAAGTTGGCCACAGTAGACTGCCTACGATAGCGTTTATGAGTGTGATGGTATAGCTGCTGTAATTCCTTCGTTCCACCAACAAAACAAGTATTCGGCGAAGAGTCGCTGAAAGCGATGGAATGGATTCCTCCACAGCAGCAAGAATAACTTGTGTTATGTAAGTTATATCGCTGTCTACGCTCCGCCTAGTCACATCATTAAAGGGCTAGTGTTGTGAACTTTGGCCAATCAGCATGTTCAAGAATCCATCGAAGAGGAGCCTCCATGGGAAAATGGTCACCGTCACAGAGATCATGTGTATTCCGTCGAAGCAGGAGAACCAGCGTTTAGCTGCATAGACTAAGGTATATGCGAGAGTATGTGCCTTAACGTACACTGAAATGAGCTGGTTCACCTGTATTCAAAATACATAAATCCAGCTCTCTTACTAATATTCCTAACTCCCTTCCCCTGGGGCAAGGCATTTCAGAGCCCCATATAGGGTGATGGGCATTAAAATTTCCCAATAAGAGGAATAGAGATGGAAGCTGATCTATGTTACATCATTTATATTAACAGGCTGGCTATTTGAAAATAAACATTACACACTGTTGCTATGACAGGCAGCATAACGTGAACTGCTACAGCCTTCAGCGGGGTTCTTAGTGAAACCTCTTTGCTGTAGGTATCAAAACACACAAAAATGCCAACGCCACCGGAAGCCCGGTTAGCATAATGACGTTCTGTTGAGTATAGTTGAACATTTCTCGTGACTATGATGACCTGGTCTAAGATTAGTTTCCTGAATGCAGACCATACTCGCTGAAAACTCACTAATTAGCTGGTGCAGCTCAGCAAGTTGCCTTTCATAACCATAACAATTTCGCTGTAACAGTGCCATAGAGTGGACTAAAAGGGAAGAGTTTTAGGTTATACGCGGCAGATGATTTAAAACCAAAGCACCAACATCAACATTCGTAGATGTAGACAAAAGCTCGACGTCCATCCTGTTGTTAATGGACGAGGAACTGACACCCAGAACTTGGACACATTTTGGGGGCGGGATTTCCTCCTACAAGGAGGGCGCTCAGGTTTAGGAGCAGGCGCACTTGCGGGCATCGATTCCAGATGGAGGGCATGATTTCCCCTTGGCAGGAAAAGTACGGGAGCGCCTATTCCCTGCCTTCTTTTCTTGTTTAGACGGGCTGGAAGATATTTTCTCAGCCCAGGTCGACAATGCCGCGTCTGTGGGCATGGCTTTCGCCAACCTCTTTGTGGGGGGGGGAAACCAACTTAGTCCCCCTTGCTGCTATGCCGACTTAGGAGTCCCAACTAGGGTGGGGTGGTCCCCACTTCAAGCTTTTACTCTTTGCGGCTTTGCTCACAGGAGCACCAGCCGCCTTGGTCGCAGCGATCGCAACAGGTGTAGATGTAAACGACGAACCTGGAAGACTCTGTGCTATGTTTGTGTAGTCTAGCGCCATGGCGGATGCATTCATAGAACTGAACTTACGGTACGCTTCCTGGTAGGAAAGACCATCCAGGGTTTTGATCACCTGGATCTTCTTCTCACCGAGATATACCGGACAGTTCCGATCTCGGAGTGAATGAAGACCAGGGAAGTTAGTGCACCTGTAAGTTGTTGTGCACTCTTCCGCACCATGAACTCCTCTGCCACATGTAATACACACAGACGGATTCAAGAAACGAGATACCATATGCCCGAGCCTATGGCATTGATAGCAGCACATGGGAGGCGGGATGTACGGGCTCACATCGCAGTGATAGGTTATTACCTTGACTTTTGTCTGGTAACACTGACAATTTGAAGAAGACAACGAACGTGGAACGTCTTTACCACTGATTTTGCGTGTAATGCGCCGGACGTGTGTTACGCCACGGTGCTTCATATCTTCCATCAACTCATTGTCAGTGTTTAAGATGAAATTACGGTGGAAGATTACTCCACGAACCAGATTTAAGGTTTTGTGCTCCTCCACTTTGACCAAAGTGTGACCACCGATCAGCTTGAACAGCAATATGCATCAGGTCTTCCAGTTCGCTGTAGACACCTATGTGCCTTTTAAAAAAAGATGCTATTTGTTTGGAGCATCAACCTATAGAGATCTTTTGCCCTTACTTGCACCATATGATATGAACCTGTGTGTAATTGGAATTGCAGAAGTGTAGAGTGTTGAATGTGAGGAAAGGAACGTTAAGGACGACACAAACACTAAGTCCCCAGGCCAGGGACTTTAATCATTTACAATTAAAAACCCCTGATGCAGCCGGGAATCGAACCCGGGGCCGCCGGGTGACAGGCGGACGTGTTGCCCCCTACACCGCGGGGTCGGACTACCTATGTGCCTACTAAACAAAATAGACTTAATCAGCTTGAAGTCACTCCCATCAGTTCTGGTAGCAACCAGAAACCTAGGGAAGCTGGATCCCATTCCTTCACATCGTGCATGTTCCCAGAGGGCTGAACCCCTCAAGGAATCCAAAATTAAAGACTTTGGTGGGGGACCACCTTTGGGCAGGCTGAAGATGTTCCGAAGTCATGCCCAAAATCATCCTCTCCAAACGCCTCTGTAGCCGAACCAAGCAGCCAAGGCAACACACACCTGGTTGTAGCAGGGATTGCCCGAGGTCCGATGTTAGACGATGCCTAATAGGGATGACTAAGGCAATGAGCACTAGGACTCCCTTCCTCCAATCAACCACAATAGAATGTACCCAATAGTGCGCACAGAGTAATAAATATAGATAAAGAAATAAGGGCACAATTAATATTATGTCCTTCTGGCATTCGGCTGTGCGGGGACCTGTGTTGTCAGACGGATACACGACGCTCTTATCCAACATGAGTTTTGGGAATACAGCTGGGCTTTCGGGGTAGTCACACACGTAAGAGGCCCACCTCCGAATAGCACACACATCAAGAATTTTGTATCGGTCTACAACTAACCCTCAAAAAAGAATAAAAAGTAAAGAGGGGACTGATGGCCACATGACCCTTTTAGTTGCCTTCTACGACAGACAGGGATTACCTGTGGATGTATTCAACCCCTCCTATCCACAGGGGATCCAACACATACCAAACCACAATCCGTGTCCGGGCCTTCGTCGCCCCTTATGACAGGCAGGGGATACCGGGGGTGTATTCTACATCTGCATCCCCCACCCACAGTGGGTTATTCCTATAATTACCGGGTCAAATGCACTGCTAAAGTCAAGAAGATTTAGTAGTATTGCCTGATGTCCATCCATTGCATACTGTATGACATTTGGGACCTTGAATAAGGTAGTGGTGGTGCTATGGCACTTTTTGACTGTAAATGGTCAAGTAAGGAATATTTGTGAAGTTAATCGGTTAATTGGCGATGGATGTTCGTTTAAAGAGTTTGGAAAGAGTTGAAAGTATATAGACAGGCTGATAGGTGAACTGCAGGAGACTTTTTTATTGGTACTGGATTTAGGATGGGATTTTTCCATTTTTTCCATATCCTTGGATATGTTCCAGAAATGAGGCAGAAATAAAGTATGTCAGAATTTACAGCGCAAGTAACATCCAGAATACTTTTAATGATAATGATGGGAAATTCTAGTCTTGAGTAAATAAGGCAAATAGAAGAGAACATGATTAGTCAAGGAGTTTGGGAGCTTTCCTCCTCTTCTTCCTCCTCCTCCGTCTGGCCTTTCTACTAATTGTCTGGGATCAGCAGTAAATATGGACAAACAGGCTTTCTGATACCAACCATAAGTGATGGGGTGTGTTCGCTATTGGGCATTTCTGTGGTGGTTGTGTTGTACATAAATGAAGATATTCAGTATATTAACACAAACACAAATGTCCAGCCCCAAGCTAGGGGAATTAACCAAATGTAATTAAAATCCCCACCTCGATTGGGAATCAATCCCAAGGCCCTCTGAACCAAAGGCCACTACGCAGTTTGTTCAGTCACAGAGTCACTGTTTAGGGATTTTCCTCCTGTGCTCAAATCCCGTAGCAATAAGTTGGCATTTATGAGTACTTAATTGAGAGATCTAGGAGCAGCAGATTCATTAACATGATAAACAACCATGTGTTAGACGTTCCAGCACTACAGCGTCCAGGACCTCCAGTTACTCAAAAAATGTTACATACAATACATTTTTATTATTACTGCTACTACAGGAATTATGTATAGTGGAGCAGGAAAAGCTTTGAGCTCCTGAAAGGAACATTCTTCCTAAATGAAGCCTTTCAGGGTAGACCTTGAATTAATCTGATAGTGTTCTTGAAGAACATGAAAAACGTCTCTATACTGAAAATGTTAACTAGTTTGTTACACAATTCCTTTGATCTTGGATTAAGTTCAGGAGAAATCTTATCAAAAAAGATACCTTTTAAAAAATGACACCATAATAATAAAATACTGATAAAGAACATGTCTTTTTAAGAACAAATAAAGAGTCAAAATTAAATAATAACATTTTATTTATAAAACAATTGTACACAAATTGTACTTTGGCAGTAAAAATAACCATACAATATAAGAAATACAGAGTCAAAAAATTATAAAATGCACTGAAATAGAATTTCTGTAAGAAGACTAAACATACAAAAGATTAAATTCTCTCACCACATTAAACAGAAGCACGGCTATCTTAGAGAAATGGTAATATCACGATGGAATGGACGGAGCTTCATCACAAACATTCACCTGAAAACTTGTATACAAAACTGGTGCTTCTTCAATATCGACCCATATAAAATATTCATTGTTCTGTGCTAAATATATAAAATAGCAATGCTTATGCTCAGATATATACAATCAAAAACAAATTGTTACTCTACTGCTGATCTGGACTTCTAGTATCCAGTGAGCTGTCTCCAATGAGAAGACTAAGAAATATGTGCAGCTCAAGTTAACACATACTGTAATTAAAAGTGCCTTTAATTGTAAATTATGCTCATAATCTTAAATTTGCTACAAAGTACACTGGAATAGATAAGTATCATGCCTGTACAGTAATTTGAAACAGTATTAACCAAAAATGGTAAAATGTGAAGCAAAATTTATAATGGAATAATTTGGACATTCACAGCAAAATACAAAGTTGTCTACAGAGTCAAGATAACTTTGTGCCATTTTGTGTGATATTGGGGATGCAACTTTGTATCATACACATAAACCAGCCTTTGAGCTGAATACTCAACAAACATATATTAACCCATTGGTGCTGACTTACGGAACAGTTTCGTACATCGGTATTTTGAACCAAAAGCAGACATACAGAACGGTTCTGTCCGAATATTCAAAGGTTTGTAGTTTGCATGACAGACAGGAGATGGCTCTTGATGTATTTACAATGTATTTCCAATAGAACACAGAGCATGTTATTTGAGAATGCACCCATGCAAGTCTAAGGAATAATATAAAAAAAACAAATATTGAAATACATTACATCATAAACAAACATAACAGCTAGTAAAATAGATATTTCAATATGGTAGAAAGCAACTCTTAATGATGATTCTACGCTGGATTTGGATGATGACTGAAGAAAAGGACTGTAGTCATAATTATAATTTAAATGATAGTAGTGACATTAGCGATGCTGAAAGTGATGACATTACTGGACATCTGTACAAACATGGACTGAAGCATGGAAATGGATACGTGATGCAAACACACTCCAGGTTGTCGCATTTACCTGCACTCCTAGTGTCAAACCTATTATTTTAAGATGATTAGGGAATAATCCTAGTGTTTTGGAACTATAATTTCCATAATGTAATTTTTCTACAAATAAATATAATTTTTTTGGCCAAGTAAGATGAAAATTTACTAAGGTGCTAATGGGGTAATTAAAACAATTTAAAGACTTCAACAGACACCAAAACTTAAAGCAATGGGCTTATGTCATGGGAATTTGAATTCAGGACAGCATATCAGCATTCACTGAGTACAATATGAATGAAGGTCTCCATGCTTATTTGGCACTTTTAAGCATAAACTAAAATAGAATATGCAGATGATGATTAGTTGGAAATGACAATATCTCATTGCATGAAGTTTTGTAACTAAAAATGGATTCTAAATCTTCCTTTCAGGCTGAATTCAGATAATATGCAAAATAATGGCAGCTGTGCTACATATTTTTAAAAATATCAAAGTCTGAGACATGTACTGAAATGAATTGGTTTGGAGCTGTCTTGTAGGTTACATGATGTTTCTGGAAAATGAATCATATTTCTTCATCTTCATACACTTACTATGCATTAATAAGGAACATTGTTAAATTTTAATACAATATTTGTATTAATTGGAAAAAATTTGCAACACAAATAAGATGACCATTTAACTTTCCAGATTTTACCAAAAATATCATAAATGCAAGTTTCCTGTACACAACACTGAAAATAGAAAGTTTAGATCAGTAACCATAGCAAAAAAAAATAAAATTGGTTTTCACAATTACAGTAGAAGCAAAATGATAATTTCCACTGTCCACAGATGTCAAGATGAAAGCGGTCCCAAAGTATTTTTTGCTAAATTTTTAATGATTTTAAGGATGGCAGCAACCAGTAAGAATGTCTGGAAAAATTCCAGAAAACTTTTCACGAGTTCTGCTCCTTAGTATTTCAGGCAAGTTTGTAGAATTTGGACAAGAAGTGCACTGGATACCTTGCAACAACTGTCACAGTCAAAAACATTTGTTGAATAGAATCCATGGTGAAGAACAAGTCACAAATGCTAACAGCAAAGTAGAGGAGCCTGACCAACATTTGCAACAGGTCTTATACAAATAATACAAATACTGCACCTTGTATGTACAACCCTAGTCCCATTACTCTACAGGGTCAGGTATGAAGCGAGATTAATCTTCAGTGAGTTTTTATGACCAGATGCCCTTCCTGACATCAACCTCATCAGAGGAGTTAATGAGATGAAATGAATGATGTGATATATGACAGTAGGAAGGGAGAGGGTGAAACCCGGTGCCGCCACATGGCCTACTCCTGTCGAACAGCACCAAGGGGTCTGCTCAAGGCTTAACGTCTCCATCCGACGAACAAATCGCCATCAACTGCGTCATTTGCGTCCCCTCCATGTGAGCACCTTGGAGAGGTTTGGAATTTAATCCAGGCTTTTGGCATGCAATCTAGTGATTAGAAATTGTATACACCACCTCCCCTACCCTGCCGGCCAACATTTTGATGATGAACATTTTTTCGACCAATGGGACTTGAAATGGCTAACCACGGTGTCAGACTATACAGACTTCAATGCCTTAAAGATCACGGCCACCAGGTGGGCACAAATACTGCATCTTCATGTGTGAAAAAAAAGTTTTATCTAATGGTCACATTGCCTTATTCAACAACTTCAAAGAAGTGCAAAAGGGCATAATGACAGAATGTTGCCAGGAAATGGCCCGCCATTTTCACAGTCATCTCATCATCATCATCTGCAGTTTCCAGATGTTGGCCGGGTCTGTTTGGAACATAAGACTCTCCATCTCCTATTGTCTTCCCACCACTTCTCCCTAGTCACTCTTACCCAGTCCTCTCCTCTTCTCTGTACACAAACTTCCACTTCTTTTATTCAACTGTCTCTTGGTCTTCCTCTTGGCCGTTTACCTGTTATCTCCATTTCGTGCATCCTCCTCGGTCACACCATTTTCACAGTACAATCTCATAATGTGTCAATAAGGAGTGTCCTAAGGAGTTATAAAAGATCAATAAGACCAAGAAACAAAACGGAGTCATTGAATTGGTCCTTCATAATGATTTCTCTCAGGATCAAGTACTGCCAGTTTCTTCTCTGCAAGAGTCCATTTTGCAACTATTACACTTCGGTGAAGGGAGTTGCAAATGAGTGTTGGTTGTAGCTGCATCATGAAATGAACAGATGCATCTTGATCAACAACCTCATATTGACTGTCACACCACACTGAATTGAAAACAGAATCAGGAGTGCAACAGGTGAACCATCCACTATAAGGTTCAGGTGACTTTGCACCAGATTTTCTTATTTTTGACAGTACAGAAAGCTGAAGGCTATCTTCTTAGTAACGTTTTTCATCCTCATAGATGTAAAGGTCCCCCATGGGCATCAATTTGAAAGTCCTGCACCAGGCCTCTCCATAGATCACTATCTTAGTGCCAGAGTTGCTGTGAGCAATCCTCAAAAAATGAACGGAACTTGCCAGCATTACTCTGAGAAATGCTTTGTTTCTTTATTCTTTGATAGGCTTCTAGACCGAAAATGGTGCCTAATTTTGGCATGACCATTAAAACAGAGTTCAAGCTACAATGTTTTGACATTCTTTTGTCTTCTATCGATCATCTCAAGCGATATATGAAGTTCCTTAAGTTATTTACGAGCGGCTCATAAAAGCATGGCATCGAAGTGTATGACGAATGCTGTAAGAGAGGAGGAAATTAAATAACTAATGATTCCAGAAACTGTTGTGGAGCCTGTACAGGATTGTCGTGGTCACCATTCCTTTCTTCCCAGTCACTATTTTTTTTTTTTTGCTACTTGCTTTACGTCACACCGACACAGATAGGTCTTTTGGCGACGATGGGACAGGGAAGGGCTAGGAGTGGTAAGGAAGCGGCCGTGGCCTTAATTAAGGTACAGCCCCAGCATTTGCCTGGTGTGAAAATGGGAAACCACGGAAAACCACCCAGTCACTATTAGTATCAATATCATCACTATCACTTGTTTGGTTACATACAGTCACATTCCATGCGAGTAATTCATTGTCTAAGGCGAAATTGGCACTTGATTCGTCACTGTCCACGAAGTCCGAGAGGTCACCACCTGACTCATCAGTTGTTAGCTACATGGCTGTTTATATTCACCGTTATAATTTTGTGTTTACTTGTGTGATTATCATTGTTAGCGTATTTTTTCAATATGCTAGATTTTAGAATTTAGGATTTTTGACACCCTTGCAGATATTTTTAGAACAAACAGAATGTGTTTCTTCGTTCTAGTATTATGTATGTGTGTTCAGTTTTACTCCATTTGTAAGTGTGTGGCAACAGGAATAATAAAATTTTCCAACTTTTATTTTCCTGAATAAATTATATTAATTAATTAGTAAAGTAAGGAATCAATTTCATAATGATATGAAACGATCCTGAATTTAGATGAATATGTTTTGCATTCCCTGATTAAGTTTTGCTTTCATATCTTTAAAAACAGAGGAGTTAATTTCCTTTTTCTGAAAGTTTACATTTTCCATTAAAATGCCTGGCATATTTAGACCTTACCTTTACATTTTTGCCTGGCATTAAAAGGGTTAAGTTACTTAAATCTGGAAAAATTAAATGATAACCTAATCGTCGCAGTACTCTTCATAAGAATTTCAGACTTTAGCATTTAAAAGCAACTAACAATTGGGTCTAGTACAATTTTGCACAAAAATTTCAGTTTACTGCAATATTAATACTATTATGAAGCACAACTGACAATGTGACAAGTAAGATGAAATAACAAGTAAAATACATTCTAGACTTCTTAGATGTAACTCACCAATAAAGTATATAGTATACAGTCAAAGCAGTTTACAAGACTATTTTAAACTTCATACAGGAATTTATGTCAGTGCTGTTCCTTAGACAGTCTACGCAAACAATAATCAATTGCTATGATAGATGATCAGAAGTGCTAAAAATGGAGAGACTACTAAGCAAACAGAGTAAACATGAAAGATGAATGTTTATGTACAGTTTAACAGGAATCTTCAGAAAGAAAACAAAAGTGGAACAACTGGGTGAAAATATCAGATAAAATGGAGAAGCTTGTTCAATCTGAGTTCTATAAACTGAACAGAAAGAAAAGTGAACAGCTCATGAAAGTAGTTACTATACTGGTAAAATGAGGTGAAAGTGATTGATACGAGTGTCACATTGTAGTGAAAAAGTCACTTTCACATTCCTTAATTATGGGACAGTAAAAACTCATGGTACCATAAATTTCTTATAAGCACATAAATTACTTATGACAGAAGAATGTGAATATTTTGGTAACATTAAAAAAGACATTTTAAATTATGAATATCAACAGCTCAGATGTCAAAACTTTTCTTTCAACACCCTCTTTCCAGAATTAAGAAAAAAAAAAGTAACACTATCTGGCAAGGCACAAATAACAAAAGTAAAATTACTGCTATTTCCTTTCTGATTATCAGTTTTAATTCAATATAAGCACTTCATGATGGTACTGATGTAATAGGAGCAAAGTAAGTAGGTGATTGAATTAAAATATTCTGTATATTTCAGATCAGATTCGTCCACTATACACCTTATTTAAGCTTGAAGAAATCTAGGTGGAGGTAAAAGTTTTACATTACATCTTGTACGACTAACTGAACAGACAAACAGTAAGTTCCAAAAATAATCACGTGAGGTTATTACTAGCCTGGTGCAGCCCTTGTAAGGCAGACCCTCTGATAGGGGAGGGTAGCGTCTGCCATGCATGGAAAATTGTGTGTTATTGTGGTGGAGGACAGTGTTGTGTGTGGTATATGAGTTGCAGGGATGTTGCGGACAGCACAACACCAGTTCCTGAGCTAAGGGCATTAACCATTTAAGACTAAAATCCCTGATATGGTTGGGAATCAAACCTGGGGCCCTCTGAATCGAAGCCCATAATGCAACTATGGCCATTATTCAGCCAGAGAACCTCATAATCTCAAGTTAATAATAATATATATTTAGATTTCTGTATATGCCTGCAGCAAAGGACTACAGTATTACCGAATGCTGCAGTACAAATATTTGTTACTCTGTGATGTCTACAGGGACAGCAGCACCAAAAGCAAAGACAGATTTCATAACAAAGCCTTCATAGACATCCAGGGAAGAGGACAAGGGAGATATAAACTTTCATAATTTTATGCAGGAGGACATGAATTACAATTCTGCTATGCCTTTGTTATTTAGTGATGAAGCAACACTTCATTTGAATAGTAATGTACATACACACAATATTCAGATAATGAGCAATTGAAAACCATATGTATAAATTGCAAACACGCCTCCGTGGCTCAGCCTCTCACCGCTGGGTTCTGTGGTTCAAATGCTGGTCACTCCATGTGAGATTTGTTCTGGACAAAGCGGAAGTGGGATAGGTTTTTCTCCGGGTTTCTCTGTCATATTTCATTCCAGCAACACTGTCCAATATCATTTCATTTGTCATTCATTAATCATTGCCCCAGAGAAGCGTGACAGGCTTCAAAAACCGGCACAATTCCTATCCTCGCCGCTAGATGGGGCCTTCATTCATTCCATTCCTGATCCGGTCGAATGACTGGAAACAGGCTGTGGATTTTCATTTTCATGTATAAATTGCACACAAGTCAAGTTCAGAGAAATTAAGATTTTCCATTCTAAGCTTTATGGTCCTTTCATTTCACTGTATGGATGAAAAGTATGTCAACAGAGGTCTTAAATGTTTCAATACTTATGACATGAAATATCCACTATTTTCGCTGCCCTTCGAAAACAGCCCCCACCCATGATCAAACCCAGAATTTTGGAAGCATAAGCCTGACATTCTACCTCTGATCCACTGTGACAGCTAATATGCTAGGTTTGTCATTTTCTCAATGAACTGTTACCTCATCATTAGATTGGCTGCAATGGACCCCACAGAATTTGCAAAAGGTTATATAATATTTTTACACAATACATATCTTTCCTTTTGGAATTTACATAAAAAATGCTGTATACATACTACTATTTCCAACAAGTTAATCAGAAATCTTATTGTTACTGATACAGAGTCTGAAACCATTGACATTCTGGTCAGTAGTAGCAAGGAATTTTATTTTACTTGCATTTTTAAGGGATACAGTAATAAGAAACTTTATGAATTTCCTCATATGCTAATTCAATATCTATCACCCTTGCCTTACCAAGACAGAACGTGTCAAAAATCAACTGCCTGATTTGAATACAGTATTATGGCATATGCTCCAGCTCTTAACATGTGGTTGTTAATTCCCTGGTTACTTTCACAATCATGAGTTGTTCTTTTCTTCATTCAGTCTATGCAAAGACTGTATTATTTTATAAACTGTACACCTTTAACAATCAACATTAATTCAGTTATGTTCTTTCCATTAGCGGTACACATTTGTTGCCAGTTGATGTTCTATTTATGTCAAATGTTCAGAATAAAGTTGTTACCCATTTCTTTAAGAGTGTAATAAAAACTCTTTGAAGAAACAACACTGACAAAATACTACCAAATACGACCACTGGAAATAGAGTAAGACGACAGAGAGACCAGCCCGAAGTTTGTAATGCTGGTATCATAGAAGTTTAAAAGGAGTCGATAACAATGATTTCATTAAGGCCTGTAAGAAAATGGAATGTTATAAAGTGAACATGTTAATCCTAGTGGAATTCATTATAAAAAGGAACATATTAAAATATTCCTTGAATCACAAGATAAAAGAGTCAGAGTATAAAATGTTGCTACTCAAATTCATTTCACTAAAATATCAGAATTTTCATACCACCTTTCACTTTCCAGTTCTCTGACTGCCATTAAAATATACTCTCAAAATATCCATCTATATTAATAATACTCCAGTTATTATTGGACATGTGCAAGTCCAAATCTTAGAACAGCAAGAACTGCAACAAGGATGAGTGCAAAGTGTGGCTGAACAAAAGATGATCCATTACAACCATCTTCAGAGCAATAACACTCCTCCCAGTAAACACCATTCTCAAACACACCCCAATTGCAAACTCCCGTCACTCCAGTATTGGCAACTGACGCACATCGGCGAACAACCTGTCGCCATCTACCATCCCCTGAAATAAATAAAAGAAGTGAACAATCAAGAACATGCAAAAGCATATCTAGGCCTATACAGGCCACTGAAAATCTTGGAGCATAAAATAATATCCAAGCTGAAAAATCACTTATTTACACCTACACAGAGCACACACAAACAGCAACCAATTGTTAGGAAATTTTGATAAATAAATAAATGTTATGTTCAAGCATATTGGTACTACGAGAAAATCAATAGCTGAACATTGGTATGCTGTCTTCATTCAGTACATAATATAGCATGTGGACTGAGTGTAGGGGTTGGCAAAATGTTACAATCACATCACTAGGGATATCACAGATTAAAAATGCATTTGCACATTCATACATACATACATACATACATACATACATACATACATAATAGACTGTTAGACTTTCAGTGTTCAGTCTGCAACCCTCTGTGAATTGAATAAGTGCTTCCACAATCCTCTATTTGTAACCAGCTGTGCGGCCTCTTTTACTTAAGTATCCTTGGTCTCCTTCTATTTCTCTAGCTACATTTTTAGTGGAATTTCCAGAGACAATCTGTTTGAATTCTGTAAACTTTACAATTTTCTACCATTACTTCAATCTGCTTAGCCTAACATTCATTAGAATTATACTATTTTGATTTTCACTTCTTAGTTTTAACATTCATCTTTAGTTTTAACAAATATAGTAGTTATCTGGATTGTAATTTATGATTGGTTGTACAAATATTGTTCTGTGTAAATCAGACACCACTGTAATAAACGAACAACAGAAGGGATTGCTGTTCCACTCATTGCAATTAATTAACACTGGCTGTGTCATATGGTGTAGGAATTGTTTAACAGTGCTCTGACAATCTCGAGCATTTTGTTAACTTTACAAGTTTCGGATCAAAACATACAATCTCTTTAATGACGTACACAATCTAGAGTACCTCTGGAGATCACTTGCTAGGACAATTTTCAGGTATTTCCTGGGAGAGATTAGTGTGTGCCCATCCTGGCTAGTGACAAAAAAGACATTGGTCTAACTTGTCAGGCAGGTTTAGCAAAGAGCCTTTTTAAGTGTAGCTACACTTCTGAGGCCAATGAGGGAACATTGGCCTAATAATTTTTTTTACAACTTGCTTTATGTCGCATTGACAGATAGGTCTTATGGCGACAATGGGATAGGAAAGGGCCAGGAGTGGGAAGAAAGCGGTCATGGCCTAAATTAACGAATGGCATAATAATAATAATAATAATAATAATTACTGTTTACAACTTTTTGCTGTTTCACTGTTGGTTAACAAAATATATATCCGTGCTGAACTGCAGGAGTGACGCTATGCTGAATTCATTACTATCAGTCATTAGCAGTGTTCCTTCATTGGCCTATTTTTGAAAATGTTGGTAAAATTATATTTTACAAGTAGAGTTACGAGGAAAAGTTCCCACATCCTCTGTTATACATTACAACCGGCAGGACAATACTGATCTACCAAAATCTCTCCTGCCCTCACTTCTGACATGTACAAGTCAAAACATGACTTCATGTATTGTTCTTTAACCCCATTCACATCTTAGCATGTGAACCAACTGGAGATGTAAACGCGTCACCAGAGACCTTGCAGCATCAAAATGGTACTGAGTGACGAAATGGGTTATAGGTAGTAGGAACGATCAAAGGAAGGTACATTGGATGGAACTGTGAAGAATAAAGTTTAGGAAAAAAAAAAAAGCAGACATCTCCACATGGGCCAGCTTGGAGGGTTGGAAAGTAAAGGCTTCCACTATTCGTAACCTTGGCACTTGGTGGGGTAGAGTGCTCAGTTCTACGCCCAGCCAAGTTGGCTGTGCGGTTAGAGGCACGCGGATGTGAGCTTGCATCTGGGAGATAGTGGGCTCGAATCCCACTGTTGGCAGCCCTGAAAATGAAAATAGTTTTCCGTGGTTTCCCATTTTCACACCAGGCAAATGTTGGGGCTATACCTTAATTAAGGCCACGGCCGTTTCCTTCCAACTCCTAGGCCTTTCTTATCCCATCGTTGCCATAAGACCTATCTGTGTCGGTGCGACGTAAAGCCACTAGCAAAAAAAAAAAAAATAATAAAAATCTATGCCCAGCTGTCTTTGCCCCCCGGAATTGGCCTGGTAAATAAAGTTTAGAGGCAATACCTTATAACTTAAATCAAATGGAGTAAGGTAAGTTAGAGAGTAATGGACTATTCATTTCTATACAAGGTATAGACACCTGAGAAGAGAAGCTTAGATCTGAATTTAAAGGTAAAAAGCAGCTTGAAGTAGAAAATGCCACTGTTAAATATGGATAAAAATTTATGCAGATGCACTGTTTAGCTACTGAGGCTGGCAGAAGAAAACTGCTTGGGATAATAGACTAACCTCCCCTGTGAACCATGTGACCTTGCTGTGGTGGCGAGGCTTGCGCGTCCCAATGAAGTACATAACCGAGCCGTAGGTGCAACCATATTGAATGAGTATTTGTCAAGATTCCAGACTAACGAATGGTTCATCGAAAGGGGGGTAGCAGGCTTTCGGAAGTTGCAAGGGCAGTAGTCTGGATGATTGACTAATATGGACTTGTAATAATATTTACAAGGGTAGCCCAGAAACAAATGCACCATATTTTTTCCTTCAATGATTATTTATTGAACACAATGAAACTTATAGACAAGAAGGAATATTTCTTCTACACTCCCTATTTTTCCATGTAATCTCCTTCCCGTTCTATGGTTTCCTCCAATGAGATACTAGGGCGTGTATGCCCTGTCGGTACCATGCCTTGTTTTGTTCACGAAGCCATTTCTTCACTGTGTGAATCACCTCTTCGTCACTCTCAAAGTCTCTCCCATGAATGGCATTCTTAAATGGCCCAAACAAGTGGAAGTCTGAGGGAGCTAGGTCAGGGCTATAGGTTAGATGGGGTAACACTGTCCAACCCTGTTTCGAGATGTGTTCCGAGGTCCTCAAACTTGAGTGAGGGCGTGTTACCATGTTGAAGCAAACAATCACCTGGGTTGTTATGGCATCCAAGTTGCTGGAGCGCTTCTTGAGTTTAGTTAATGTGTTCACATATGCCTCAGAATTAATGGTGGTGTCTCTTGGCATCACATCAAAGAGTATGGCACCATCACAGTGTTCATGACCTTACCAGTGGAAGCAGTTGCTTTGAATTTTTTCTTCTATGGAGAGTCAGGATGGTGCGATTCCATCGACTGCCGTTTTGTTTCGGGCTAAAAATAATGAACTCAGGTTTCATCACCTGTCATAATCTGGGACAAGAAGGCTTCCCCCTCAGCTTCAAAACGTTCCAGCAACTGAGAAGAATTTTTTTTTTGTTCTGACAGTTTTGAGTTCCTTTGTAAGACGGCGCAGAACCCATCGTGAAAACTATTTTGTCCACTGACAATTAACACCCACACTTCCTTAGCAGACCGAGAGCTCCCGCGCCAACTGCCGAGTCATTCTACGTCAGTCCTCACGAATGAGCACATCAGCACGTTGCATCTTGTCAGGTGTGACAGCCATGGCTGGTCTCCCCGACCACTGCAAATCCTGGAGCTCTGCCGAACCGCTTTCAGATTGCCTCACCCTCTGTGCCCAGCAACTAAACGTACTTCTGTCGACTGCTGATGCTCCATATACTGCACATAAACGTTTGCGAATGTTTCCAACTATTTCTTGCTCCACAGTGATAAATTCAATGACGACACGCTGCTTGTAACGTACATCACTTACAGATGCCATGTTGAACCATTGCTGCAAGTGCGTTATCTGTCGGATGAAACTGAAACTTTGGGTGTGCACTCTGAAAACTTCAAAGAATTCATATCTGAAGTATCACATTTGAACATTAGTGATCGCAAGAATTCCGGGTGGAAAGGAAAACAGATAACGTTTGGGCATAGATTTTGGTCAACCCCAAGGATGAAGGAGAAGTAAGCGAGGCAACATCACATGCATACCTGCCAACTTTTGAAAAGGGCTATCAGCAAAACTCACGTGCAACGAAAAATCTAAGGATTTTCGACATACCCCTGGGCCACCTTCATAACATGGTTTAGCTGTGTTGATAATGCTACACTGCTGAAAGCAATGAGAAACTACAGTTCGTAACTAACTCCCGAGGACATGTATTTCTGCGGACTGAGGAACGATGTGAGTCAGGGAGGAAACCCGCTATTGTGAGTGCAAGGATAAATGGACCTGTGTTAACGTTCACTGTTGTATCATCCTGCTGTTGAATACTGTTTAGCTCTTTAGTTGTTCGCTGCATGTGACTGAATTACTGGACTGTTTGTGGAGTCAAACGAACGAACAGTTCTCGTGTGTCGAGTGGCCTGTAGCCCTGTGTTCAGATCCAGCGGTCTACACACAGCTGCTGTATGAGGTGACTGGACTTGGGGAAGTGAAAGTAAGGGTTAAGCGTACCCCAGGTAGAGCAATCGACTGGACCGTCTGCTGCGCTACAAGGAAGAGCACTTTGTAAATATGCAGTAATTAGCAAGTGTGGCCATTCATAGCTGATTTGTGTGTGTGAACATATGTGTGTGTGCATTTAGTGGGTCATCCTGAAATAAATTAGAGTAATGAAGCAGACTGAGTTTTATTTGTAACATTATTTTATCTGAGTTTGCAGAAGATCTGGAGAAACTGCTGAATGGTATGGACACAGTCTTGGAGAAGGAGTACAGGATAAAAATAAATAACTCCACAATAGCAGTAATGGAGTGCAGTCAATGGTAGTTGCGTGATGCAGGAAATATTAGATTAGGAAATGTATTAACCCCTATGCACCCGTAAGCTGACTGGTATGCGCTCGAGCGACTGGGTCAGGACTCCACAAGCGGACTGATATGCCAGGATGCAAGGTCGCATATTGGAAACATTTGTGACATCTGTTGGCTTTTTCTGGAAACATTTCTAATTGAAATCTATTCTTGGTGTCTCAAAGTGTCACCAGAGTGCTTGGTATGCTTCTTTGGCAAAGAGAACTGATTAAAATATCGATCGAGAAATCTGTATTCTGTTGTTGACAAGATGGTTGAGAAGGAAGTTGCTTGCTCGTGCGATATGCTCAATAATAGCAAAATTCAAAGCATATTTGATGTTTTAGGCTCTGATTTCAGCAGTATTAGTGAGGAATAAGTTATTAGTGATCCTGGGCACGAATGAACACGAAATGTATCAGCAGAGATCTTTCGTGTAGTAATATAGTATGACATGGAATGCCGAATGAACTTTCTCCCACCCATCAAGATCCCATTACGACTGCCGGATTTGAACCTACGATCTTGTTACCTGGATGTGAACACTTCACCACTGATCCTCAGACTGAATCTTAATAATAATACACCGAGTGAGACATACGGCTGTAAGTTTGTATTTGGGATATAGGTTCGAATCTCATCATTCGCTTACTCATGATTTGTTTCCCATTAGTTCCTTATTTCCAAATCAGGCAAATGTTAGGCTCGTGTCGTATAATTAAGGCCATACCACACACTAAAGAACTTCCGAGGTGAGATAAGTTCATGAAAAATTAAGATTTCAAAGGGATTTTGTGTGTGTTATATTTCTGTATTGTTCTGTTTTTTGTGTCATGAGCAATAGTGTGGAATTTCTCAATAATATAAAACAGGTCCCCTCATCGATCACCCACTATACTGTTTTAACCGAAAGCTTGCAACACCCAGGTTGCATACTAAAAAGTTGGTGGATTCCTAGCAATGTCAGAGCAAAGGGCGAGTGGCTGCATATGGGTTAAAGGAAATAGATGAAAACTGTTACTTGGATAGAATAACTAATAAATGCAACTAGCATAAGCAAGGAAGGCCTTTGTTAAAAAAAAAAAGAATTTTCTTGTTTCGAACATTGCTATAGGAATCAGATGTTTCTGAAGACTTTCGTCTGGAGCATGGCAATGTATGAAAGTGAAATATGGATGATAACTAGCTCAGAAAGAAAGAGAATGGAAGGTTTTGAAATGTGGTCTTACAGAAGGCTGTTGAAGGTGAGATGGATAGATGAAAATTATGAATGAAGAGGTACTAAATTGAATTGGTGAGAGGAGAATGATTTGGCAAAATGTGACCAGAAGAGGTAGAATGACAGGACACATCTTAAGACACCCAGGACTTGTTCACTTGGTTTTTGAGGGAAGTGCAATCCGTAAAAATGGTAGGGGATGACTGAGGTATGAATATGACAAAGAGATTAGAGTAGATAGTAATTACACAGAAATGAAATGGGTTAGTATAGGATAGGGTGGCACAGACAACTCCATCAAACCAGTTTAGGGAATGATGACCCAAACAACAACAGATTAAAATTAAAATGCATGCTTGTAGCCTACCCCAGATACTTTACAATGTTAAATTATAATGATATTGCATTCTTTTGCAACTCCTCAGCACCCTAAAATGATCTCTGAAGTTGGGATTACTAACCTCTCAAAGAAGGCCTACTTTCTGACTAGCAATACAAAATCAAGAATGAGAGAGTGATGAATAGTCAATGGTGGTGGTATTTTGTACTTTCTCCCAAGAATACAACTGTCTTTGCAAACCTGGCAAACAGTAACTTATGATTAGAGACCAGATTTTTAGGCAGTAATAGGTTAGAATGGAAAATTACTGAACCGAGTAACAAATATACACTACAATGTTCTCCCTAGGACTTTTTTGATGGGCCCTGCCAATTTTACAGACCGCCCGGCTAAAATAACCTAGGTAATTGCTAGTTACATAATATTCATACATATTTGAATCACTGGGTGCTCCAAATTAAAATATACACACTATAAAACTGCTTATTTACATGATAAATCTTCATTATCGTCAGCGTAATCACCTCAATTACATCGAAGGTTAAATGTTTAGCTTGACTGTCACGTTGTATAGTGCTCAAGCAGTGTCTGGATTAACGTGGAATTGCACGCGAGCATTCGCGGCTTCCCATTTCCACACTAGGCAAATGCCGGGCTCTGTACCTTAATTAAGGCCACGGCCACTTCCATCCCACTCCTAGCCCCTTCCTGTCCCATCTTCGCCATAAGACCTATCTGTGTCAGTGCGATGTAAAGCAACTTGTTATAAAAAAAATTAACGAGAAGTATGACACTAGAAGTTCAAAATACTCTGTTATGTCTTGTTTGTGATAATAACACTTCTTCTTCCTCTGCTTTTCCCACATCGGTGGGGTCACGGGTGCAAACTGTGTCGCACATGGGGATTTGGCCATTTTTCACGGCCGGATGCCCTTCCTGGCGCCAACCCTATATGGAGGGATAATTCGTGATAACAACACTAAAATAGCCATATTTTGCAGTTAATGTTTACCAGTCTGATATTATCGTTAATACCTTGAGGGGAATAAATTGAAATTTTAGCATAATCATTTTTTATGTAGTATTCCCCGCCTGGCTACTCATTCCTGCCACCCGGCTGAAGAAAATTTCTGGGGAGAACACTGCACTAGCCTGCACAATGGTTATGGTATGAGATTTTCATAAACTTTAGGGGTGTAGCGTATCACAACCCGTAGTATTTATGTTACTCTCACTTCATTACAGAAGAGCGGGCTGCATGACACTTCCTACTAACCAAATTAGATTGCAGTTTAACCTCCTGCCTAAAAATCCGGGGTCTACTTATGATAATAATAATAATAATAATAATAATAATAATAACAAGCAACTGATAGATAAGGTTAACACAGATATCACTGAGGAAAAACCTACATATGAATCCTTTTGGTCCTTGCTGAACAATCTTCATACAGAACGTTCCTGGAGTATGAGACTCGTCGCTATTACATTCGACGGGTATATGCTGGCTCTTGTCGAATTTACTGTAGGCACCGCAACTGTCTTCTCCCTTTTTTGCTTCATTACCAGAAGAACACTGGTAGCAACGGACGGATTCTCCTAAGGAACCAAGGTGTATATAAGAAACACTGAGCATAATATGTCAACCAACATTCATGATGATGCTTGTTGTTAAAAGGGGTCTAACATCCAAGTCCCCTGTCAACATTCACGAAACTTGATTAACGGAAACTTCTATATTTCATTTGTATATATGTATACATTTCATTTCCTTGTTGGACTATACTAAAAATAAATGGAAAACTAAATCATCTGATACAAATTTGTGTGTTTCACCTAAATACACATATTCCCTTTCAAGGATAACTTAACCTCAAAATCTTCATATCTATAATGTTTTATGCTATTTTCGATTAGGTAACATTCTCATGCGGTGTGCAATCAACTAGAGAAACTCAGTCAACGTAATATTCTCCTTATCACAACTAGAAACATAAAAACACGATTATTCTATGATCAGCTGAATTAAAAAGAGAATTGCACGCACATGAAGTTAATATAAAACAACGGTCACAACGAAATGTTGTGTTGTAAACCTACCTGTGGAAACTAATAATAAAATACCCACTACAACACAACCTATATATAACATATTAAGATTTCTCATGTTTTTAACAGAACATTACTTGTCAGCATTAGACACCTCCCATTTATTTAACAACAACTCGCTGAATTCTGGGTAGAAGGGCAGTTGAGCCGGTTAGTCTGCGAGCCTCAAGCAACAGGTGGTTGGGTTATGGATTGGGCTAGCCTGGTATACACCTGACTCACTTTCATGACGTAAGCAGTCACGCCCACGAATGTGAGCCGTAGCAGAATAATGGCGGGTAAAATAAACTAACATTTTCATTGTCGCATTTAAGAAAGGAAGTGTGCTTGTAAACCATTTTATGGCTATTCAAACTTTTATTAAAAAATGAAAGCAAACAAAACAAACATTAATATGACAACAATAACACAGCTACAGAACTATTTAATAACAATAACAAACTTCCTCTTCAGAAAGTGAAAAAGACTCAAAACATGTCAATTTCAAGTTCAACATTTACGGGCATTTCATTATATAGTGAAGCCTCTTTCTTTTACTTGAACTACTTCTTCTTTGTGGTGTTCAATCAATAGTTTGGTTGGCAGCAGCTCTCCATTTTTCTTTTCTCTCCGATTTCCTATTCGTTTCCTCATAATGCCTGCACCTTGCATCTTTCAGAATCTGGTTCAAATACCTCAACTGAGGTCTTCCCTTGGTTCTTCTCCATTCCATTTATCCTTGAACTGTTGGTTTTAGGAGCCCTTTATGTCTTATTAGGTGTCCAATAAGTTGCATTTTTCTTTATGCGGTGCAATTCCACATCTTCCTCATTTCTCCTACTCTGAAAAATACCCTTGATTGTTATTCTGTCAAGCCATTTACTTTTCATAATTCGTGCATAGCACAATATCTCGAATGACTTTAACCTCCATTCTTCCTCAGTTCCCATAGTCCACGTTCACAACCATATAAAACGTATTCTTTTAGAAGCCTTTTCACCAAGCAAGTGGCCGTGCTGTTAGGGGAGCATAGCTATGAGCTTACATTTGGGAGATAGCGGGTTCGAACCCCACTGTCGATAGCCCTGAAGATGGTTTTCCATTTTAACACCAGGCAAATGCTGGGACTGTACCGGTACCTTAATTAAGGCCACAGCTGCTTCCTTCCCTATCACATCATCACCATAAGACCTATCTGTGTTGGTGCAATGTAAAGCAAATTGTAAAAAAATAAAAAGAAGCCTTTTCCTAATCTTAATACTGAGACTGTGAGAGTGAAATATATATATATTTTTTTGTTGAAGGCACTTTTGCTTGCTTGATACTATTCCGTACTTCTGCTTCACTCCGTCCATGCCTGCTGATCCTGTTTCCCAGGTAAAGAAAAGAAAAAATTTCTTCAAGCACTTCGTTGCCTATCTTGATTTGTATCCTAGCTTTCCCATCTTTATCACAAGCCATTAATTTCATCTTGGTTTTGTTTTCATATTGTATCCTTTTTTCCATAACCTCATCTATTTTTAACAGCATGGTTTTAAGGTAGTTTTCACTTTTAGTTTAACTGAACACATAATAAATAACCGAAAATTGATCTTTTAGAGGGGTGGTCATCTTGAAGGGAATATTAAACTATTAACTCAAGGATGACAAGATGAAGTAAGACCCTGGAAGACAAGCGACATGAGCACTAGTTTCATCAGCTGATGTGATAGAGAGAGCAGGGCAAGTAAAGAAGAGAAGACTGTGAAGGTGCTGTTGTCAGCATAGCAAAGCTTAACATCCATATCTCTGTACAGTACAACACTGCATACAACAGCCAGCAGCACTGGCTATTTCGCCTGGTTCATGCCAGTACCCACCTTGGTGTTTCCAAGTGGTATGCAGTGAGAGACAGCATGGAGTTAGTGTGCTTCAATGCAGGATGAACAGAAATGTCCCCTGTAACAGGTGGGAGAGCACCAACCTGTAGTCACTGTTCGGCAACATTAGTCAAACTTCACTTTTATCAGCTTGTGAGAGGACATTTCCCTACATAGATTAGAAGGCTATTTTCTTGCACGACTAGGGACAGAAGGGCAAGATGGAGTTTTCCTATGCATTATTTGTAGGGTTTCAATTGGAGTAGCCAACCTATACTACTACTACTGTACATCACAATATTCCACAAACTGCTTGCCGGACGATTTTGTGTCAAAGTCTATCCAACCATCCATGAAGAAAAAAATTGACTACTGGTATACGTAGATTCAAGGGAGCCTCCGTGGCTCAGGCAGCAGCGCACCGACCTCTCTCCGCTGGATACCTTGGTTCAAATCCTGGTCACTCCATGTGAGATTTGTGCTGGACAAAGCGAAGGCAGGACAGGTTTTTCTCCAGGTACTCTGGTTTTCCCTGTCATCTTTCATTCCAGCAACACTCTCCATTAACATTTCATTTGTCAGTCATTTATCATTGCCCTAGAGGAGTGCGACAGGCTTTGGCAGCCGGCCCATTTCCTATCCTCGCCGCTAGATGGGGGCTTCATTCATTCCATTCCTGACTGGAAACAGACTGAGAATTTTCATACCTAGATTCAAAGCAAATTTGAGGGATTTTTTTCCTGCAACATTGTTCCACTTATAAGTAATATCTTAGCATGTGCTCAATTGAACCATGCAAAAACAGCATTCTTTACTTCTTTGTATGACTGCCACCACCTTTTCTTAATGTCTTTATTCAAATTTTCTTCCTATTCCTTGAAGTAATCGTTAGAGCTAGGAATTTTAGGTGCTGCACCTAAATTCATTTTTGCTATTAAAATGTCCAGATTAGCTTGTCTTGCAAAGAAAACATAAAATGAACACCCCTAACTGTGTTGTAGTTGCACCTTTTCCCACTTGTTTAATACTTTTTGGCACCTTTGCTGCATTTTATTTGTACAGAAATTAAACAAGAAAATCCAAACATTTTGTCTGTAAAGCTTGGTTCTTTGCAGTTCCTCAATTCCTCAGTTCGCGCTAGGGTCTAGGCTGTCTATACTGTACTAATCGAGAGCGTAAGTACATACCTAGTGATTGTTGAACTATTTAGTTTGCCACACTTCAGCAGCTGCTCATCTGCCGGCCTTGTTAGTATTATGTAGGTGACAGTTCGGAATATGCTTTGACTGTGTGGTGTCTGCAATTGTCCTATGTTGCCAGTATGAGTATCAAATATTCTGAAACCGGGCGAGATTTTTGTGCAGTTAGGGATGCGCAGATATGAGGTTGCATCTGGTAGATAGTGGGTTCGAATCCCACAGTCAGCAGCCCTGAAGATGGTTTTCCGTGGTTTCTCATTTTCACACCAGGCAAATGATGGGGCTGTACCTTAATCAAGGCCACAGTCGCTACCTTCCAACTCCTAGGCCTTTCCTATCCCATCGTTGCCATAAGACCTATCTGTGCCGGTGCGACGTAAAGCCACTAGAAAAAAAAAATGCTGAAACAGAAAATGAATGCAGAGAAAATACACAATAGTACTAAACAGTTTAGTGAAGATGGTATTCAGAGGGACGGGTCTGTTCTGAGGTGCAATGTTTGTGACGTATCAAGAACAATTGATAAAAAAACCCACCAATGTAATCAAGTTATGCAGCATATAGCTAGAGCAAAACATGTCAAGAATAAAGAACTACAATGTAGAAAGGGTGGAGTGTGAAAACAATAATTCATTAGCGAGGCAATGGCTCCTTCAATTCAAGAAATAATTATCTTTTTTTTTTACTGAAACAGCAAAGACATTTGTAGCACTTGGAATTTCTCTTCCCAAGTTTTTTTTTTTTTTTTTTGCTATGGGCTTTACGTCACACCGACACAGATAGGTCTTATGGCAACGATGGGATAGGAAAGGCCTAGGAATTGGAAGGAAGCGGCCGTGGCCTTAATTAAGGTACAGCCCCAGCATTTACCTGGTGTGAAAATGGGAAACCACGGAAAACAATTTTCAGGGCTGCCGATAGTGGGATTCGAACCTACTATCTCCCGGATGCAAGCTCACAGCCGCGCGCCTCTACACGCACGGCCAACTCGCCCAGTCTTTCCAAGTTTAACAACCCTATTATGAAAATGTATATGCAGAAATATACTGGGAAGTCTGTTCCAGATGAGAGCACAGTATGAAAATCATATCTTCAGCCGCTGTAATGAAGAAAAATGACGATAGATCAGGCAAGTAATACATGAAAATTCAGTATACAGTATATTTTCTACTTGTGACAGTGACAAGCAAAGCAGATACATTCTTGACATTTTAATAGCAGCCTTAAATGGACAGCAAGTGAAACCAATGCTGTTAAAAATGTACTTTCTTAATTAAACCAATACCAGCATGATGTAAACTTTTAATTATGCATGTATTGTGATCTGAAGGAATACAATATGATCAGGTGTGGCTAGTACTTATGGACCAAGCATTTTACAAGTTATCAGCATTTGCCAACCTGAAACCTATGCACTTTAATGTAAAGCATCTGACCTGCATTGCATACATTGTATCAAGTTTGTGAAGTACTAAATAATGAATATTCATATGCAAATACATTTCTGTTTTTTTTTTTTTGCTAGGGGCTTTACGTCGCACCGACACAGATAGGTCTTATGGCGACGATGGGATAGGAAAGGCTTAGGAGTTGGAAGGAAGCGGCCGTGGCCTTAATTAAGGTACAGCCCCAGCATTTGCCTGGTGTGAAAATGGGAAACCACGGAAAACCATCTTCAGGGCTGCCGATAGTGGGATTCGAACCTACTATCTCCCGGATGCAAGCTCACAGCCGCGCGCCTCTACGCGCACGGCCAACTCGCCCGGTATACATTTCTGTCTACTGGGCGAGTTGGCCATGCGGTTAGGGGCGCACAGCTGTGAGCTTGCATCTGGGGGATAGTGGATTCGAACCCCAATGTCAGCAGCCTCGAAGATGGTTTTCTGTGGTTTCCCATTTTCACATCAGGCAAATGCTGGGACTGTACCTTAATTTAAGGCCATGGCTGCTTCCTTCCCACTCCTAGGCTTTTCCTGCCCCACCGTCACTATAAGACTTATCTGTGTCAGTGCGACATAAAAAAATGTCTGTCTTGCATTAAGAGGTTACCAAAGGCTCCTACTACAAAACAAACATATGTTGAAAATAGAGGACATCCTCTTACAACTTCCACAATTCTTACTAGATGCGGTACTTGAGTAAAGGCTGCAGTGTTTATTTGTAATCATTTTAAGGCTATATGAAATTTCTTAAATAGGCTGTTGTGATGGATGTGAAGCAAACACTGGAGGGTATTGCAAAGCAGATACTAGAACAGAGCTTAGACAAAAACCCTGATGTTAAGGATATTGCAACAAATAGGCATTTAATATCAACTGCAAACGAAATATGCACTTCTTGTGTCTGTTGACGTTGAACACACCTTTTCTACATATAAGTATTTACTTAGTGACCCTCCAGCCAGTGCAACCTCACTGAAAATAACATTGAAATGTTAAATGTTATCTGTTTTGACAGTTTTCTGGACATGTGATTTTAATAACATTGCATTCTGGGAAATTTTTGTATCCTTATAAATGAAGTAAAACTGGTTTTGGTAATGTTTGTATGAATATTTACATTTACAATTTGCACCTTTTCGACTAAATTAAAGCACCTTTTTAACCGAATCAAGCATTATTTTGTAGATTTTGTAAATCTCATACCATCATTTAGTGCGGAATTAATTTTCAATACTGACCAATCCGGATTTGATGATGAAATGAATACGAAAGACACCCGGTAGTCAGAGGTACCAAGAGAGTATAGTATGAGCAACGAACATCAGCGCCCTAACACATTCGTATACAATTATGTTTACTGTCAGTCTGGATGGCAATTTGGCTGGGAAGTTATTTATTGTGCTGCGAAAAATTGGAGGTAGTCTGCCTCCAATGATTCTGTCGCGTGTCAGGGACCTAGCAACGGTAGTAGGGAATGTTTAAGTCACGGCAAGCAAGAGTGGGAAAATGGGCTTACCAGAATTACAGCTATGGTATGAACACTGCTTTTGGCTCATAGCTGGTGAAAATAACTTGCTGTTGCTTGACTCCTGGTCTTCCTATAAAAATCATACTGTGTTAGAGACAACCATCCCTACTCGAAAATGTGTGATATGCTATTTATACCACCTGGAACCACGGGACGAATTCATCCTCTGGATGTCTGTTTTTTTCGTGTCTACAAAACATACTAATGCACCATCTGCAGCTATGCCATAAAAGATAGCCAGTTTCACAATAAACTGCATGACAGACTGGCTCATATTCGGTTGCATGCCATCACTTTCCATCAGTTCTCATCATCACATTATATCAATATGATTATCTATGCATTCTGTAAGAGTGGATACCTAGCTGATCGTCCTGAACAACTTATAACTCCCAAGGTGTTCGCCTTTGATCTTCCTGGCGCTAACTTTAGTGATCATTGTGGCGCATCATTTTTCATTCGGTGCTCATGGTGCAAGTCATAGGTTAGTTCTGAACATTTTGTGAATGTCGATGAAATTCATTTTGTGGGGTGTAACATATGCATTCCATAGAAGGTTGATCTCTGCACCGCCCAGACACTCATTTGCTATATATATATATATTTTTTGTTATTAGCTTTACGTCGCACCGACATAGATAGGTCTTATGGTGAAGATGGGACAGGAAAGGGCTAGGACTGGGAAGGAAGTGGCCGTGGCGTTAATTAAGGTACAGCCCCAGCATTTGCCTGGTGTGAAAATGGGAAACTACGGAAAACCATCTTCAGGGCTGCCGACAGTGGGGTTCGAGCCCACTATCTCCCGAATACTGGATACTGGCTGCACTTAAGCGACTGCAGCTATCGAGCTCGGTCACACACATTTCCTGTCACCCTCCTATGCACATGGTGCGACATTAGTTGTTTCCTGTTGCAATTGTTACTACAGCACTTTCAAATGCCTCTTACTAGACATCGCACCTGCAACCCGGCATTTGTGAGGGTTCCTTGTGAGATCTTCCTTTATCATTCTCTGTTATTACAGAAATTTGTTCTTCCACTGGAAGAACATCCATTCTTCTACTTGACATGACAATGCTCTTGCTGCTCTCTAGTAACAGAGAGAATCAGACATACCAAGAATAGTGTATGTATTCATTTGTCTTACATCATTCTGCGCTGGACAAAAATAATTGGGAATATAGGCAGTTGGCTTAAGTGGGAAGAGAGGGTCACTGGAGAAGTTCCACTATATCATGGTTTTAAAATAAACTAAATCTTTATTTAAAAAGTCACATTTGTTGTTACTACTATAACAATTATATTTAACTTTCAATAGTAAGCCTTACCTTAGAAATTAGTTATATATTAATGACCTTCCAATCTTTCGAATTGATTTTCGTTCTCCAAACAGGAAGAAAAAAATTAAAATTGAAACTGAACTGGATGATTAACATACATTTTATAGAATCTACCAACAGTCAGTTTTTTTTCTGGCGTTGATTGAGCAACGGCCATACCATGTTGGATACACAGGTTCTTGTCTGATCACTGCAGTTTAGCAACACTGGACATGGTCAGTGCTTGGATGGGTGACTGCTTGGGAATACCACATACCGTTGGCTCATTTCCCTTTCCACCTCCAGTTAGCACTATTAGCTGTCATCCTCAGGGGCCTGGGTTCGATTTGCAGTACTGTCAGAAATTCAGAAAGGCAGGAGGGCTGGTATGTGGTTATAATAATAGAAGCAGCATACTTTCTTAATGTATAAACATAAATATGTATACATTTCTAAATATTTGAGTGTGATTCGATAGAATCTGATGATGTTCTTCCAAGAACGAAACATATCATTTACTTTAATTAAGTTGTTCCTTTTTCAAGTGTAATACTGCTACCAAGTTTTCTTTCTTCAGATAGTTATTAAATTTAATACTCAAAATCAGTTTTGGCTGACTGAAGAACCTAATAGTTAGAAATTAACTGTTTCGAAGCTGAAAAGAGATGGTTCCAGATATTTAAAAAAATGTCTACAATATGGTTGGATAATGTAGAGATAGGTGTGGTAGATATATTAAATGTTATGGAATAGATCAGGCCTTCCAAGTGGACACTCAGGACTGAAAGCAAGCCCCGAAGGAGAGAGACAGCGAGCGAGTGGGAAAGTGATAGAGTGGAGCATGGTGTACGAACAGCACATTTTACAAGGCATAGAAAGAATGATAAAAATAAGCATTTAAGAAAGAAATACAACAAAATAAAATTGTCTGCCCTTAGGATGACACCTGACATTTCTTTGAATTCACCAACTTAGTGAGGTCAGCAAAAGTTGTTGGAGCAGAATGACTGCAACGTGAAACATGCTCTATTTTTACTCTTATTCAGGTTCATGGTTGAGAATATGTATTCCAAAAGGTATGTAGAGTAAACATAGTAAATAATTTGCATGCCACTTTGTGGATAAGCGGAAACTCTTTTGGTTTCAAGTTCTTATAAAATGTGAGAAGGCTACCTGGAATATTGTAATATCTATATCTTAAAATTCTGTTAATGTACATTGAAGCCTTATAAGTTCTCTTTGAAATTTGACTGAAGTCTGCTCAAAATTAACAGGTAAAGGCTTCATAAGAATGTTTAATTCAGCTAACATTCCTTTGATATTTCTAACCCATTGTCAAATTGTTTAAGGTCTTAACAGTAACTATCAGTGTTATAATCAGGTAAGTCACACGCTGGTTCCAAGTGGCTCAAGACCGAAGACGATGGAAGTACATGGAAGAGGCCTATATCCAGCAGTGGATTGAAATAGGCTAGAAAAGAAGAAGAAGTCACATGGTTTTAAAGCTGGAAATTCTTCAAAATCTTTCTTCCATAATTGCTTTTAGAACAGTGGAAGTTCTATTTTAAATGCACGAATTCTGTACATAGCACCAATTGTTATACATTTTCCTGGTAAGAAAAAGGTCAAGTCCTTACATCACCACAGCCACAGCATCAGAGAGTAATGGGGTGCTCAAGCCGGGCAGAATGAGCCTCCGTGGCTCAGGCGGCAGCCTCTCACCGCTGGATACCGTGGTTCAAATCCCGGTCACTCCATGTGAGATTTGTGCTGGACAAAGCGGAAGGGGGACAGGTTTTTCTCCGGGTACTCCGATTTTCCCTGTCATCTTTCATTCCAGCAACACTCTCCACTATCATTTCGTTTGTCAGTCATTAATAATTGCCCCAGAGGAGTGCAACAGGCCTTGGCAGCCGACACAATTCCTATCCTTGCCGCAAGTTGGGGGCTTCTTTCATCCCATTCCTGACCCGGTCATCGACTGGAAAACAGGTTGTAGGTTTTCATTCAAGCCCTCGGTAGACATGGAGCAGCATCAGGTCTCCCTGGTCCTCAAATGCTGGGTTGGAATGGCCTGGAGTAGATCATCCTAAATGTTGATAATATATTTTTATACCACTTCGACCTTATATAATTTAGATTGGTTTGAAAGATATTCTTATTCAAATGTTTTGTATGACACTACTGTTAATATTAAATGTATTGTACTACAATGACTGTTCACATCTGTAGTATTTCTTAAGCTACACGTCTTCTGGATGGTGCTAAAGAACAGTCACTATAATCTGCTCCTAAAGGCATTCTGCAGCATTGGTTATCCGGACCTGTCTCCTGACCTCCCACATGAAGCGACATGCGCACACATTCAAAGACTCTTCTAAGAGCCACACAAAGGCTCGATCTCCTGGAGGAGCTCTCCGTGTCTGCCATCTCAACATTGAAGACATCAGTAGATCTAAATGTGAAATATTACACAAGATCCTTAGAAAGCATGAAGTACATGTTATTGCAATGCAGGAGACGTATGTGGGCAATGCAGACCAACTTCAGACATAGTTCAATACCTGGATATTGCATGATTGGTGCTACGACTGATGATGCAGGTTTACCTTTGCCGACCAGCAAATACATTGTTGATAACTTCCCACACAGTCAACATCGGTCCATCATCCTAGAAGTAGGAATGCAGATAACAATCATTAAAAATTCACCACCCCCGCAACAGAATTTTTTCAAAGCCAAGTGGGACCAACTTTCTCAAGACCTAGGCAGCAATATCCGATGAATCAATCCCACCTGTGGTAACTACCAGAAGTTTGTCAGGATGGTAATCTCAACGGCCAAGAAACACATACACAGAGGCATTCGAAAACAATACATACCTTGTTGAAGCGACACTAGTGAGCTTCTGTATCAAGATTTTCTACAGAGTGGTCAGACAGAAGTTGCAGATGACCTCATTAGCAATCTGGATAAGGACAGAAGGGAAAAATGAACAAAAATGGTTAAGGAACCAGACTTTATGTATTCAAGTAAAAAAAGACTGGACCCTTCTAAAGAAACTAGGAGGCCATTCCCACAAACCACAAGCACATCAAGAAGTCAGACCAGACAGAATCATTCAGATGTCCAGGGCTAAATCAGACAAAGCACATTCCAAAGCTATTTTAGGAGACCTGAAAAAACTAAGAAAATCATGCTCCTTTATGCCCACATCACCATTCACCGTAGATGAAGTTACAATAGCCCTTCAAAGCTGCAAAATGGGAAAGTCACCAGTCTTTGACATCAATAATGGTTTCTCGTTCACTGTGGTCAAAAGGAAATGGCTTGCCGACTTCTTTTCATCCATCCACCGCACAGGACACCTGCCAACGGAGTTCAAGAGATCAAAGATTATTGCTTTCTTGAAACCTCGAAAAAAGCCCAATGCTCCTGAAAGCTATAGACCCATAGCATAATTAAGCTCAACCTACAAGCTACTGGAAAGACTGATCTACAACAGAATCAGTCCAGCCATCTTTAAGATCATCCCCGCAGAACAATCTGGCTTTAGACCGGAATGAAGCTGCGAAGACCAAGTACTTGCTCTGACGACATTAATTGAAGCTGGATTTGAAGAGAAGCTAAAGACTGGTGCAGTGTTCATAGATCTCACGGCTACTTTTGACACTGTATGGAAGTGCGGGTTAATGTAAATAATCCTGAAAATCTTACAATGTAAAAACATTACAAATCTAATCAATTGCATGCTTTCAGATAGAATAATTCAAGTGGTCATAAACAATACCCTGAGCAAACCAAGAAGACTAAATAATGGTTTCCCCAAGGTTCAATGTTAGCCCCTTTGTTATTCAGTGTTTATCTCGCAGACATTCCAGAAACGGTATTAAGACAATTTGCCTATGCCAATGATATTTGCATAGCCATCCAACACACAATATTCCACAGCCTTGAAGACGTGCTAACAAAAGATCTCTGCTTACTGACAAATTTCTTTCAAAAGTGGCGCCTGACACCTAGCACAACCAAAACAGAAATATCTTGCTTTCATCTGAGTAGCATACTGGCTCATCCCACCTTGAAAGTGACTTTCCATGACAGCATTTGACCATACAACCCCAACCCAAAATATCTCAGTGTAACACTGGGCTGGACATTGTCATGCAGGAAACATCTTTCCAACCTTGCAGCCAAACTAAGTACAAGAAACACCTTATCTAAGCTATTTGGCAACACGTGGATCCACAGCGGCAACTTTACGCACTTTTGCCTTCAGTCTGTTGTATACGACAGCTGAATAACACCCACACCAAGAAAATTGACACCGTCCTGAATCAGACAATGCGCATTATCAGCGGTGTCATCAAAACAACCCCACTGCACTGGCTTCCAGTCCTTAGCCACATCCATCCTCCAGATCTATGCCGCATGAACAATCTCGTCCGAAAAGCAAATAAAATACAGGCCAATATATCACTTCCAATTCAATAAGACATCCAAAGAATTGCTTCAACCCAACTGAAAATCAGACACCCTCTCCTGCTGCTGGCTTAAAAACTGATGGAAGAAAACTACTGTGGACTACAAACATGGAATGAAGAATGGGCTGCTAAGGCCCCGGAAGAATGGAGATCGATCTTTGACCCTACGCAGCTCCCATCTGGATTTCATCTCCCGTAGAGTGTTTGGGTACCACTAAACAGAGTGCGCACTGGGCATGGAAGAAGTGGCTCTGCAATGCATTCTCGGGGTCTTCAACCTTCTTCAAGCTGTGACTGTGGTGAAAAATTTCAGACTATGCGACACATCACCTTCAAATGCCCACAGAGCCTTCCGCGTGACCTGAAAGATTCAATGGCTATTCAGTGGATGCAACAACTGGACGTCCTACATTAGTTTTCATTTTCCATATTTTAACTTGTGCATTTACTGATATTTTACACCACTTCTGTGTTTTTATATTTTGTTTCTTTCTACTTTTCTGTATTGTACATATCTCTCTCTATTTCTACTTTATGTTTTACCTTGACTTTTAAAATTTATTTTGTTTTGTAAATTATTTGTTGCTTTCATGATGTTACTTAATTTGTACCATAAGCTTAAATAATATAAATGCTACTTTTATAAATTGTTGTAAATGCACTGATGTGATCAAATTCACACATTGGTAAGCTGATTGTTTTTATATGCAAAATAAATTAGTGATAGTATTGGGTGAATACTTTACGTAGTGAAACCGATCAATTAAATAATAGGTGCAATTATGAAATAAAAATTAATTCATGAATCTACCATCATCAGAGTTTAAATGTAATAATTTTATATTTACACCATGATCTAACAATCATAAATTAGATATTTAAAAAATGTCTGATTGTCGAGTGGTTTCACCCCAATTTGTAGTAATAATACAGTTGGGAAAAATAAACAAACATCATTTTTATGAAAGAAAACTTTTTATTGTAAAGAGAAATATGAAAATGCACTGAGCAAAAACTAAACAACATAAAAAAATGGTAAAATATGAGATACTAATATGCCTAATTAATTCTTAAAAGTAGTCAAAAGACCACACTTCATTACAATACTCAGAATTACAAATTTAAAATATCAAAGCTGACTGCATCCTTTGATTTCTGAATCATAAAATGGGCAACACTAATAAAAGATGATTAAAGATATACATAACTGATAAGTACTTTCCTCATAAAACACAACAGAATTTATGCCTCAGACAGTGGCTACTTTACAATATTCACAAATCAGAGAATGCAGTCATGGAGGAGAAAAAAAAAAAAAGTGAAACATACTTTCAAGCATTTGCAAAATACACAAATATATTGGAAATGCTCTCTACATATATGGTTAAAATAAATATCATGATATGATATACTGTGAATCTGGAATACTCAGAAATTCATTACCATTATGTACACACAATTTATACTGAGCTAATATTGCAGCTACCAGCCTAATATTAACTGCAGAAAACATATATATACAACAATATGTGCACATTCTGATTATACAATAATATGTTCATCCTCTGTAACAGTGAAAAACAACAATATATTTTAAAATATGGTATACAAAATATTACTAAATCATATTATAAATATATATAATATATACAAACAATTAACAGGACACAAAGCTAGAACAATAATAAGGTCTTTCTTTCAGACTGATAATGATATGGCTCAAACCTGAGACCTAAATATTACCCAAGTATCCAGCAGGTAAGTCAAACTATGCCTTATTTTGTGACCACTGTTCATTTATCCAAACTGTTCATGTAATGGTGAAGAGAGGAATACATGAGTGGGGCAGATTATTCAGATATTCAAGAGATTGCTATATAAAGAACTAACAATCACAATGTTAATATAAGAGGGAGTAGCATTTAAAATACTTCATGTTGAACATTTTTCATGACCATCTACAGAATAACAAATAAATACCATGTATTTGCTCATGTAACTTGTCTATCAGCTTAAAAATCTTATTTTAATTTTTCAGGCTTAGGCTTGTATTTACCAACATCAGTTACTTTTACTGTTATCTTAGATTTCCAAAATTCGTATAATGTCATTATCTCGGATAATGCTCACTTCTGTATTTCATTTCAACTGAATTTGATCCTTAAATTTTTCATCCTGATGCATGGAAAACAATAGACTACGTGCTGCTGCCCTTATCGAAATGTAAACAAGTTTTTAATTACGTTCAGTGTCTGTAAATAATTTATGATAAATTATGTCTGCTATTGGCCAGAAATGAAGAAAGAAGTCTAATATGTTGTTCCAAGAGAAGGAATTGTTATTGAATTTGGTGGCAGAAGGAATTAACATAATAGAGAATACACATCACATATTTCACTTAAAAAAAGTAGGAGGCAACATTCTAGTCGTGTACCATACAAGATATAAGCTATAATCGAGAATTCATCTCAGGCCTACCTATGTGTTGGGAATTCCAGGTATGTTCAATCATGGATAACACTGACAGTATCGAACAAAAAGCTGGTGTCGAAGCTTTAGATAACCTAATGTGTGTTTCAAAATTAATGTCATCGTAGTGCTCAAAGTATGTAGTGCATTCTTTTTATCCACCTAGGATGTTTTATTGCATAACCTTGGTCATATTACTCATCACTGTGATTTTCTCTTCCTGTTAAATATTAGAGTCGTCTATGAGCTGCCATCTTGAAAGGCTATCTTAGATTTCCTATTATACTGACCAACCTTTCTCCGCTAAAATTTTAAACCGACATAATACCCATTATGATATAGATATTGATTCCCATAGGGAATCTGAAATATTTGTCCCGAATGAGTAAATTTATAATATCAATGAAATTTTCCAGCTAACATATCTGATAGTCAAGCAGGCATCAATTTTTGGTAAAGAGACAAAGTCTCTCATAGTGCAGTGGTACTGCTGGTGGCTTCAAGTAGCCTACGCAGCGGCCTCCACGGTATGCACTGACCAGCGTCTTGGTGGGTGTGCTAGGTACCAATTGATGAGCCCAACCTAGCACACGAGGGTGAAACGGTGGCAACCAGGAATGAGTTAGCTGGGAAATTTAATTGGTATTATAATACCCATTATCCGAGATAATGCTGTTGGTGTATACAAACTTAACTGTTACCTCGGTTTTCTTAGCTTTAAACCAAGATAAAAGCTTTTTACTTTCATTGGTGAAACGGGCCTTACTCATTTCCCAAATCATGATTATTCGTATTGACAACTGGAGTGCCATTAAGGCTATCCTTGTAAGGCAGATCCTCCAATGATGGTTGGTAGCATCTGCTGTGCATAGCAAACTAAATGTTATTGGGCTGGAGAATAGTGCTGTGTGTGCTGTACGAGTTGCAGGGATGTTGGGAACAACACAAACACCCAGTCCTTGAGCTAAGGGAAATAACCATGAAGATTGAGCAGGCCAGGAACTGAAACCAGAGCCCTTTGAACTGAAGGCCACTACACTGACTCTACAGCCAAAGGAGCTGGACATGAAAATTCACTAAAAAGTTATGCATAGTCTGTGGCGAACGGGAAGTATTTTGGAGTCAAGATGCTACTCAGAATTGCCCAACCAAGTGGCTGCTATGTTGTCTCATTATCACCCCTACTCAATGCTTTGTGCTATGTGGAAAATTACACTGTTAAATATCACTTGTGCCAGGCCAAAATAGATTTACTTCATAAAAACCACTGCAAAGGAAACAACCTGCCATCCAACACAGACTATAAATTACTTTTTGTATCAGATTCACCTGTGAAAACACAGGGGGGGATCACCTATTGTATTTGAGAAAGGGAACAAGGAGCTGGACATGAAAATTCACTAAAAAGTTATGCATAGTCTGTGGCGAACGGGAAGTATTTTGGAGTCAAGATGCTACTCAGAATTGCCCAACCAAGTGGCTGCTATGTTGACTTCCACCGGGCGAGTTGGTCGTGCAGTTAGGAGCGTGCAGCTGTGAGCTCGGATCCAGGAGATAGTGGGTTCGAATCCCACTGTTGGGAGCCCTGAAGATAGTTTTCCGTGGTTACCCATTTTTACACCAGGAAAACGCTTGGGCTGTACCTTAATTAAGGCCACGGCCGCTGCCTTCCCATTCGTAGGCCTTTCCTGTCTCATCATCACCATAAGACCTATCTGTGTCGGTGCGACGTAAAGCAACTAGCAAAAAAACACTTCCATACAGATTTGGAATTTTGTCATGAGAGAAAACCACACAATCATTCACTCGTTGAGCGATATAACTAACGTACCAACAAGACTAAGGCAAAATTACTCTGCTATATTATTTCAGAGAAATATTTAATTACCTGATATATTTTTTGAGTTTGTATGGTATATTATTATATTCTAAATATTCTGAAGAAAAGTTCTGTGCAAATACTTTCCATACTTTATAACGCAGTATAAGTTACTTGGCAAAAATGTAAAAAGTTGTGAAAAACACTTAAAATGAACCTCAGTTGGTAGAGTTTAGTAAACATACACACTACCCTAAAAAGTGCTTATATCCCTCCAGTTTTGAAACATGCTGGCTATAACAATGGGTAGGCCTATAACATTACACTTCACAACATAGCATTTACAGGGTGCTCGGGGGGGGGGGGGGGGAAGAAAATTATTTTTGCTCAGGATTTGGACTGAATGCTTTAATCATGCCAGTTAAGGGGAGTAATGGCTGAAATTTTGGCCATTTCTATCCAAAAGATTAATTATTGAATGTTAGCCTTATAAATTCAATTCTTCCTCTTTCAAAAAATGTAATTACTTTCACCCTACCATCAATTTTAGAGCTCCAAGTGCTGTTTCTTGAAGGAGCTGGTAATGGTTTCTGAGAGCAAGTCCACGCTTTCAATTGCCATTTCCTCACTTTACATTTTTTTTTAGCACTCTGTCATATACAAAATGCTCCTTATATCCCACTTTCAATCACATTCCTGTGAAACTTTCAGGAAATATCCCAGTATGTACAAGAATTAGAAGTTGCCATGCTTTCTTCTGATCACGTGAATATTACTATCTTTTTTACTTCTTATATGATGAACTACTTTTATTTTTTAAATCTTGTAAGGGGGAAAAATAAACTTCCCTCCTACATTTCTTGTTTGAATAAAAAATGCGGAGTAACTATTAATCATATAACATGTATTAAGGTCCAGTTGTCAAAATTTCAGCTTTAAAAATAAAAACTTGCAATGCAAGGAGCATTTCCTGTGTTGCATGGTAAAATGCAATAAGAATATTTATACGTTAGGTCAAAAATTGACTGTCGAATATTCTCCACATTTTATCTGATGATTTGCCATACAACTATGTATTAGTGGTTAAAACTTGGTGGCGGCAGCCAGAAAACTGTAGATCAAAATTTCAGTAATGATTCCCCTTAAAAGAGGACGAGACATTTGGAAGGCACCTGAGCATAATAGCAGTCAACAAGTTGCTAATTATGTATAGTCACTCGAAAACAGAATGAGTGCATGGTGCTGTATGTTCTTCACATTTAATATTTTATCAAACTTAATTCTAATTATTTCAAAATATAATTTGTCCCCCATGTAAATATAAACCCTGTGAATACACATAACAGGTTCAATATTGTTTCTGAGAAAGGTATACCTGAAGAACTTAAACACCACCATGCACTCATTCATTTTTTTGGGCAACTGTACAAATAAAACACACTTAAATATGGGTGTTCAATAAGACTTTACAATTAGGATGCATATTTAATGAGTAATGTTATATGAATGTTAAGTTCCCAGAAGAAGAAAATTTACTTTCACTGACTGTGAATATAAAAGCATTGAAGCTCCTTAGGCCTTTTCAAGAGTGAAATTAAGCGGAAAGTAATACCGTAATAATGTTCTTGGCTTTACGTCCCACTAAATACTTGGATGGTTTCTGAAGATGCTGAGGTGCTGGAATTTAGTCCTGAAGGAGTTCTTTTACGTGCCATTAAATCTACCTACATGAGGTGACATATTTGAGCACCTCCAAATTCCACCGGATGGAGCCAGGATCGAACCTTCCAAGCTGGGGTCAGAAGGCCAGCACCTCAACTGTCTGAGCCACTCAGCCCGGCACTGGTAAGTTAAGGGAGCATAACTTTTGATATAAAAGTTAATGGTAGGCATTTATACAAATGGAGGTACATATCTCTCCTAGTGCACTGTCACTGCATCATCCTACAAAGGAAACTTGCAGTGGTGTCTCAATGACGAACTAGCCACCAGTGTCTTGGAAAATATGTTTTAATCCAACTGACAAGGCTGCTGTCACATTGGGGCGAAAAGCTGCTAATTTCACGATTGAAAGGGCGTACAGAGTTTGAACACTTGAGTAACATTCTAATTAATACACACATGAAAGTTTTATGTATAGTATATATTGTAAATGAAATACATGTTTGAGATTCTCAATGTTCTGCATTGCTTAATTCTAAAGGACTCTCAACACAGATATCAGCAAAAGTTTCACTGACACATCATAAATCTAAATAACTATTGTACCGCCTTAATTCCATACCATGAAAATCTTCATAAAAAATACATTTAATTTAACAACAAAGATTACATTTCTTCTGCGAATAAGAACTTGTGCTATCAATATGCTGTGCATTCTTTCAGTCTTACTTGATCCATATTACACATTAAAAACATGTGCCTCTCAAAAGGTTCATTAGTAAATTAGATTCAAAATACACTTGGCTATAAAATTTTCAGTTATGAATCTCCACTGCTTTTTAATTTAAAATATGCCTGGCAAATTAACTAGTTAGAAAAGAATAAAATCAATGAACATCAAGAGAGTAGGATGTAAAAAAAAAAATAAAAAAAAAATCAATATCAGTACATCAGTCATTTCACTCTACCTTGGATGCTTTTTCTGCTTGGTTCAGTAAAAAGTTATCAAAATATCTTCAAACCTCCAATCTATGATGTTTGCATATACAAGAAAAATCCCCGCACCCTCATTTTAAGGAGGAAAATTGTCAAAAGTAATTTTTTTTCTGTATTTGTATAGCTTCATTAAATATTTAAACTGAAACCATACCTACCAGAGTACAATAAACTATAAAATTATGAAGAAATTTTCATTAACTCTTATACGCTCAGTGAGCCAATCTATCGGCTCGGGTGGTATTGCTCAAAACACTCAGCATGCCGATCTATCGGCTTTGTGTTCGGATGGCTGTATAAGTACCTTAATGGACCCCCAGATGTCAGGAAAAGACATCAATAGTAGCTTTTGGATTTAGTTTACACTTTTCTCGAGAGATAGATACACTAAGCTCACCTGTTTGGAACAAATGAAGTTATCAAACCATGTTCACCGAATGGCGAGTTGAAGTGGGCTGCTTGCGAGTACAGTCTCATTCAAGCTTCAAAATACGTGTTTTCCTTCGTTTTATTGTTTCCATTTTAATAATATATTATTAATTATATTTTGTTTATATTCTACATTTATCGGTGTTCTGAAGTGAATTTTAGTTTAACATTTCGTGTTATTAGATTTTCGTGCCACGAGTAGGCCTAATTTTTTTTACATGGCTGGGCCAAGTTCTAGGCTAAATAATTCCTATGTTTTGGATTATTAAATGCTTTAGACGATGACGGTGACGTTATAGCCGGTATTGATTCGTATTTCAGTCCGACTCATTGGCTGAATGATCAGCGTTGAGGTCTTCGGTTCAGAGAGCCCGGGTTTGATTCGCGGTCAGGTCGGGAATTTTAATCGCTATTGATTAATTCTTCTGACCCGGGGCCTGTGTGTTTGTGTTTGTCCCAACACTTTCTTCTTCATATTCAGACAACACACAACACTACAAACTACCACGGTAACACGCGATAGTGATTACCTCCCCCCATATAGGGGTGGCGTCAGCAAGGGCATCCGGTCATAAAACACGAGCCAAATCCACATGTGCGATACAGTTCGCACCCGCGAACCCACAGGTGTGGGAAAAGCTGTAGATGAAGAAGTGATTCGGATTTTACAGGTACTGATGATAGGAGAATGTTTTACGAAGCACAAATGCTGACTCCGGAAGGTACGTGTACAGTTCTTTACGTCAGGTGCTATAACTCATGACTAAATAAGAATACAAAAAAACAAAATTATATCATGTTATACAGAATTAAATGCTCTTATTTTCAGAATGACTGAACAACAATATCACTAGAGAACATATTACTTTTTTTAGTATTTAAAAACCGATTTTTATTTTTTGTAATATATTTACAAATTTCAAAATTTATTTTGAAGTAAAATATGCCATAAACAATTTAGGGATATTTTTTCCTAAAACAATATTAAATAGTGTACTACTGTGATTTTTTTCAATTTTGTAACTGGCGATTTCTTTATACGGCAATTTTTTACATTTTAATATGCATAATCATGAAAAATGGCCTGAGTGTTTTGGGCTTGACTGGTGAAAATAGCCTGAGAGCAAAAGGGTTAATATAGTCCAGTGGCATTTTAAATATACTACCATCTGGTCTGCAGTACCAATTTGCGAGAATGAAAATGAATTTCTCTGGTGCAAAATGATAATAAATCTGTGGAAATTCACAATATTTTCTTCATGCACAATGCTAGTCTACCTATGAAAACTGAATTTATTTTCTTCACAAATAAGAGTGAGCCATAAACAGGTAGCATTACAACCATCATTTTTAACTCCCTTGCTATGTCTATAGCTTTCAACCAATGCACTTCACTCATGACCGCCCATACAAACCGTATCTTCGTCGTCTATTTTCATAACCTGATTCTAATTTCTGGAAACTGCTTTTTGCCTACAAAATGCCCAACAGTCACTGTTTGTCTGCTCCAGATGAGATTTATTTTGCTTCCAATACATACTGCAACTCTCGTTGACATCATACTTTCTTAATACCAATACAAATGGTCCGTTATTGGACATTATAAATCAATATCAGTACATCAGTCATTTCACTCCACCTTGGATGCTTTTTCTGCTTGGTTCAGCAAGTTATCAAAATATCTTCAAACCTCCAATCTATGATGTGCACTGGCCATGCATCTTGGTAGGTGTGCTGGGTGCCAACTGATGAGCCCAGCCAAGCACACGGGGGCGAAACACTGGCAACCAGGAATGAGTTGGCTGAAAAATGAATTTCTCTGGTGCAAAATGATAATAAATCTGTGGAAATTCACAATATTTTCTTCATGCACAATGCTAGTCTATCTATGAAAACTGAATTTATCAAAGTTATAGCAAAGTTGCCAATGTCCAATAACAGACCATTTGTATTGGTATTATAAATTTACTTATTCGGAACAAATATTTCAGATTCCCTATGGGAATCAACATCTGTATCATACTTTCTTCCCAAAGTGTGATTTATGTATTTGCTCCGACTGTTCTATAACTTGAATTGTAATGTATAAATTTCATTAGAAAGGTCTACCTATTCAATACTTAATCATAATGTGGAATGTACATGTTTCTGCCTTTCTGATCACTTTGAAAAGTGATGCATTATAGAAAAAAAAATGTTGAAGGTAATCGTTCTCAACAGTGAATGGTTAAAAAAATAGCTGCAGTACCCTTCTAAGTAATAACACACATGAAGAATTAGCCTGAATTTTATAACAAATAATGGTGCATTTTAATTCTTAACATAAAATTAAGCAGTATGTTTAAAATTAAAACAAATGTCAAAAATGGTGAGTATTTCATATATGCATAAATACACTGTATTTTGAAAGAACTACGACTGAATGTGTTGAAACAAATCACAGTACCATAAAATTTTTGGACATGATTTATGAAAAATGAAAATGAAAAAAAGTCTACCAATAGTTAAATACTGTAATGGGATTTATGTGGATCAGAATAATAACCATATTACTTTTACATATTAAGAGACCCACTATGTGTTACATAACAAGATAACCCACAACACAAAGATATTCCATTATCAACTTTAAGTATATCATTATAAAAAATATCAACTGCTAGAAATCAGAGGATTAACTTCTCTGCAAAGATATAGTTTTTAACACTTAACAATGACTATCAAATTATTTTCAGTGCTTATTAAAAGCTAGCTGCTTCTTATTTCTTATAATATTAATACAAGATAGTATTATTTAACTAATCACATGGTTTGGGTGTAGCATTTATACTGCATTTACAAAATCAATAATAAGAGCGATAAGTTCACAAATAATTCACTTTATTTTTCCTAAACAGAAGACAATTTTCCTTCACCAAGATCATCATGTCTAAGCTGTTGGAAAAAAAAAGCATACTGGAAAATGTAGGCTACTTAGTGTGTATCTCAATGTGAAATTCAACCACCATTAAAGGTTCAAACATTTTCAAAGGATGAGTCATGAATTATCATTTTGATATGCTTGCCTGCAGATTGCCACTGTAAGTTGTACTAGTGCTACAAAGTAGAAATAAGTTCAACGATGAGCAAGCAGTTATTGATTTCTCATTTTATGTCTCGCTAACTACTTTTACGGTTTCTGGAGACGCAAAGGTGCTGTAATTTTGTCCCAGAGGAGTTCTGTAACGTGCCAGTAAATCTACCGATTTGAGGTAGATGTATGTGGAATGAGCCAGGATGTAACCTGCCAAGTTGGGCTCAGAAGGCCAGCCCTCAGCTACTCAGCCCAGCAGCAAGCAGAGAGGAATTTCACTAACCTCCATAGCTGTGCAGGTTAACTTGAGCCATAGAAGAGCTCTCAAAGCCAAAACTGAGTCTCTCATTTCTATGCCACAATAACTTTTCCCAGCCATTCAGTGCATGGACAGGAATTAAGTTCTTGGTTTATTTCTATATTATTATCATCATCAACGCTATAATAATTATTCTGGCCCCATGGTATAGGGGTAGTGAGTCTCGCAGGCCCTGGGTTCGATTCCCAGCCAGGCCAGGGATTTCTATCTGGATCTGAGGGCTGGTTCGAGTCCACTCAGTCTACGTGATAACGTCCGAGAGGATTCATCGTGTTGACCACAAAACACCTCATAATCTGCAGGCCTTCGGGTTGAGCACCAGTCGCTACGGGGCTGTTGCGCCATGGGGTTTGGTTCTATAATAATTACAGATCATCTTGGATTAGGGTTTGTTCTGAATTCAGTAAAAACCAATCCTTATATTCTGCACTTATGGAATGACTACAGTAATCTATTTTAGCAACAAGTGATAAAAATTTCAGGCAAAAATAAGGTGGAATGGTAAGAATCATAATCTGGAGTTTTCTCCAAACAGCCTGTTAAAAGAATGAAAAAAAATAAAAAAATAAAAAATAAATAAAAATAAAATAAAATAAATAAATAATTGTTTTTGACCTCAGGCAAAGTAATGTTTAAAAGCTGCATTTTCAGGTACTATATTACTGATATCTCATAACAGATATCCTATCAAGAGCTTAACATACCTCAAAACACATTCATTTCTCCTTTCAGCTGAAATCAGTTTTGCAGCATAGATTTCACTTTTACATGACACTCAATTTATACTGTATTAGCAGAGGTTCATAGTTTACAACTAAGCCATATACAGGTCTTGTACGATAAATCTTACTCTGATCAGAGCATGAGGAGCCAATGGCTTATCTTACTTGCATTAATTGATATATCATGATACTGAGGAAGTAATAATTTGCTTATGATGGCTGTTTCAGCTTGTATAATTTAAGTGTAACATTTAAGTGTAACCTTGGAAAGCCAGAAATCTGTGTTAGCAACTTAGTTGTATATAATAATAAGAGCTGCAGAGATATTTTCAGTTGAAATCAGTTTGCAACAAAGATTTCACTTTAACACAACACTATTTTATACTGTGCTATATATTAGCAGAGGATCAAATTTTATAGTCAAGTCGTAACAGGTCCTGCAAGAAAAATCTTTCAGAAAGAAATAACAGGGTCAAATTAAGCTACAATGGCTCACCAGTTACTGTTGGCCATCATTTAGAACCATGTCAACGATAAAAATTAATGCATCCTCAAAGAAAGAACAGGGATATGTTAGCAGCCAGCTGCGCATGAACTCCTCTACTCCTGCACTACCACTGAGTCTTAAGCAATGGTAAGAGTGCAAACATTATTAACATTGTTATTTTTTAAAAATGCCCATATACGAGTCAATGTAAATTATATTTCACAGCTCTCAGTAGAAACTGATCAATTGATCAACCTCCAACTTAAGAAACAGCTCTAGAACTGTATGGACGGATGGTTGGAGTGATGTGTTCCCTGTATTAATAGTTATATATCTTATTGTTACAATGAGATGAGATACCTAAAGAAAATAATCTATGTGAAATGTGTTGAACAGTCTATATTTCTCTCACTGATCTACCGGAGAACCCTGAACACGTCAGACCACTGCCAGACAGCTAACCATAGGACTAAAATAATTCCATATGACACTGACAAGCCTGATGCACTGTTACAACCATCCTTACTATTGCAAGTACAATATTCAATAAAAATGTTGTAAGTTCCAGTACGCATAAGGCAAAATCTTTCATCTCCTTCTATACCCACTTCACCGATATATGCACAGCCTCGGATATATCGCCACTGTCCATCCACTGAAACACAAAAGGTATTATAAGTATTAGAAAGGAACAAATGAGTGTAAAATCAAGCCAATCAAATCAAGATTAAGGTAAAAAAAGTGCTAAAAACATATACCATACAAATATTTCATGCAATTCTACAACTCATTTTGGATACAATGATATCAAGTTGTTTTGGGCCCAGTATATGTGAGGGTGGATCGATATTAACCACAAGTTTAAATTTATATTTTAGGGAATCAGCTGAGAGGGCCATGGAAAAAACTATTTCCGAAATGTATCCAACAAGGTGGATTTACATTATTCAAATAATGCACTTGGATAGGGTACATTACTAGTAAACATAACCTCATGCAATGAAAGAAAAAAAACCATGATTCAAAGACGAGGACAAATTATGCTGGCTCCCCTGTGCAAATGATTTATACTTTTGGATTACTGTACTGTATGCATTTTAGATGCCCTGTACTTGCACGGAAAGAACCCGATGCCCTTAAAACATTGTGGCTTATCAAATTCCTATGACAAGGGGAGGAAGTCTCTCACTTCTGTGTGCATTGTAGTAGAGTACAATGACCCTTGTACGATTTCCTGGCTGGCACTTCTTTAAATCTATAAGTACATTTGGGCTCAGCATTAGAAAAATCAATGCAGTTTCATCGACACTGACAATATTGTTTGGTGCGTACGGATTGATTATATGAACCACGCTTTTCTTGCCAACTGTTGGCATCGTCAGTGTTTGCGGATTCTGCTTCTCCCTACACTGCCTGCTATGTGATATTGTGTTCCTTAAAATGCTGAATACAAAGGAATTACGATTTCACACAAACTTGAAGCATACTCTACTTAGACACACCGAGGTGAAAGTGCAGAAAGCTACCACTGCACATTTCGAAAGATGCAATCTATCATGACATGGATACATTTTGCATTTAAATTACTCTGTAAAATACTATTATTTTAAAATGTAAAGGCAGTTTTGAATTAAAAGTCTGAATTTTGGTAATGGGACTGACATTGTTCTTTGGATTACGAATTTACGGATTTAGAATTAAACAATTTTAGTAACATGCAAAACCGTACTTCATGTTTCCGGGAATGAGAGCTTCTTCAAATTAGGCAGGATTTTGAATTTTAAATTAACTGATTTTGAATTATAGAGGTTCTACTGTATATATCTTATTGTTACAATGAGATGATACCTAAAAAGTAATCGATGCGAAATGTGTTGAACAGCCTATAGTTCTCTCACTGATCTGCCAGAGAACCCTGAACACATGAGACCACTGCCAGACAGCTAACTATAGGACATAGCTGACCACACAACACCTCATAATCTGCAGGCCTTCTTGTGCCATGGGGTTTGGGTTTTAGTATCATGTGGAAAATGTAGGTATGGGTGACACGAAGTATCTTCTAAAAGTATGTAGTAATCTGGCTCATGCACCTTCTCTCAAAGATATTTTACAACAGTTAAGAGAGCAGTGAAATTCATTCTGATGAACCAATTACTGGCTTCAATGATTTATTAGTACCAGATATAAGTGGAAACAGTGAAATAAGTGATAATGCTCTTCAATACCCATGGCAGTAGTGGGAATACTGTGCGATGATTGAAAAGTATCACATGATAAAAAATTACAAAGATTAACTCATTCTGAATTGTAGTGTAAATACTGTAATACTGCATAATCAGATACTGTGTAAGATTAGTTTATGCTGTTCATACTGTAGAAATAAAATAGCTGAGCGGAATGCAATGGGTAGGGATAATAAGAGTTTAAAAAGGCTAATGGTCCCAGAATGAATAAATAATAGGAAGTGTAATATTACTTCTGGTAGTATCATGTGGACATTTGATGTGCTGACTACACGACACCTCATAATCTGCAGGCCTTCGGGCTGAGTAACGGTTGCTTAGTAGGCCATGGCCCTACGGGGTAGTTGCGCCATGGGGTTGTTTTTAGTATTGTGTGGAAAATGTAGGTATGGGTGACATGAAGTATCTTCTAAAAGTATGTAGGCTATAATTTAAAGCTAACACTTAAAATAGGATTGAGAAACTTGTATTCATTTTCTCTCAGAATTTGCTACCTCAAAGCAAGCTGACTGTAGCTCTGGTATGGAAACCTTAAGATTTCTTCCAGTTACAAAAAAAAAAGACATCCCTTTAACTACTATAAATTTTAATGAAACATTGAGAATTTTAACGTGAAAGGGGTTTCTTTAATGCCATTAAACTGGAGGTCAGCAAGAAGAATGCCAAGTGGGAGGACATAGAGGAACAGAAACTATACTTTGACAGGAAGAAGTGGCAAGCGCTTGTACACCACACCCAGGAAAGTGGAGCTGGAAAATGATGATGATGATGAAATCAATATTGTCTCTTTTATTTGAGATTTGATCCCACAAACCTGAGCACAAGAAACGAGTACTAAACTAACTGTACAACCAAGTTGGTATCCAAGTTCTGTTCAAAAATCAACATTAAATTGATTCTTAACAGAAACAATTTTAAACACAATTTGTGAGCTCATACCTTTTTGACGAACTTTACGGCACATTGTAGCCTTCACTCCCTTAAGATGGGGCAACTCAGGTTCTTGAGCGCAATCATTAATAGGAACCGTGGAATTATCGAATGGGTCTGCACATTTTGGATCCGTGTCTGATCGACATTTCCAGCATTTTATGCTTAATCCTGAAATAAAACAAACACATTACAGTAATGTTAGTCAACTAAATGAAAAACATTTAAAAAGTTCAGTCCCTTAAACTCAAAACCAGTTAAGTTTTAAGTTACAGCACATTTTTGTCTTGTGTCTAGGAAGCAATTAGGAAATTCGGACATTGTGTCTTATTTTAGGGTTCTGATGTGTTATGCGCACCTTGTTTTGAAATTTCAACTGGTTTGATCATGTACAATTTAGGACATTCACTGCACTTGAGTCTGTCCAGCTCCTTGGCTGAATGGTCAATTGGCCTTCAGTTCCGAGGGCCCCAGGTTCAATTCTTGGCCAGGCTGAAGATTTTAACTTCCTACGATTAATTCCTCCGGTTCAGGCATTGGGTGTTTGTATTAGTTAATAAACACAACAGACCTCTCTACTTACCACCACAGAAACATGCAACAGTGAACACGTCCTTCCACAAAGGGTTGGTGTTAGGAAGGCCAAACGGCTGTAAAATTGGGCCAAATCCATATCGAGAACTAACCCCAATACAATGGGGAAATAGGCCAGGGAGAAAATGATGATGATGACTCCATTTGTGTTTGTAAACATCAAGTAAGTTACACATCTTTGTGAGCTCAGTGCTGTTTCTGGATTGAATTCTGTCAAGGGTTTTGTTCTTTGTTCTATATGCAGTCTTGTACTTTATTTTCCTGAATTTACAGGCAGGTTTTTATATGCGTACATGCACAACTGTGATGGTTTTACATGGCACACTATCCCATTTCTTTTCATAATGCCTCTGGTTTAATGATACACTGAGATACTGGAAATAGTTATGCCCAAGACAAACAGTGCATGCAGTGGTAGACTCTATGTGTTTCAGCAGCACTCTGCACAAATCTATGGTGACACAACATTGGATCTGTATGCACACAAGACGAGTAGAAGCCATGCAGCCGAACAACATATATTACTATTTAAGAACAGCCATTTGAGGGCTGGTAAAGTGAAGACTGGTGAAGGAAGAATTAGTAAGCTATGAGAAACTGAAGGATGGGAAACATGAAATTCTATGTGTAAGGCTCATCTTTAAAGATAACAGCCAACTTGATGTTTATGGAGTGTTCAGATCTGGAAAGAAAGATGCTGATGCAGAATTATTTGATAAGATAATCAGCAATATGGGATTCGACACTGAAAGGAACACTACTATAACGGGTGATCTAAATTTATCAAGGGTTAAGTGGGACAGTAACGCAAATGACAGAAAGCATGACAAACAAATGGTAAATAACATGGGAAGGACAGCTGAATCAGAAAGAGATGAAACCAACTGGAGGGGAGAATAATCTAGACGTGGTGCTGATACAAACAAGTCAGTTCTACAGAGAAACTGAAGTAATATACAGTATAAGTGATGATGAAGCCATTTTTGTCATGGTTAAAAATAAATGTGATAGAAAGGTTGTAAAAGTAGGATTATTAGGCAGTATCATATGGCTGATAAGGCAGACATAAGAGAATTAAAAAAAAAAAAAAAAAGTATTATGATCATGGGGAAAAGGTAAATTAAAATACAACCAGCCTATGGGATGGGTCCAAGGGAATTGTAGAGGAGTGTGAAAAGAGTTATTTACTTTAAAGGTGGTAAGGAATGACAAAGATCCACTATATTATAACAAAGAAATAGAGAGATGAGGAGGAAGTGCAGATTGGAAAGAATTAGGAAAGGTTGTGGAAGTAAGGCGAAACTGAAGGAACTTTCTTATTTTTTTTTAATTTTACAAGTTGTTTTATGTTGCACAGACACAGGTCTTATGGCGACAATGGAACAGGAACGAGCTAGGAGTGGGAAGGAAGCAGCCATGGCCTTAATTAAGGTACAGCCCCAGCATTTGCCCGATGTGAAAATGGGAAACTACGGAAAACTATCTTCAGTGCTGCCGACAGTGGGGTTCGAACCCACTATCTCCCGAATACTGGATACTGCCAATTTAGTTGGTCCGTTATTGGACATTATAAATTTTCCAGCTACCTCATTCTTGGTTGCCCTATGGGAATCAACATCTATATCATCTGATGGCTAGGCAGGCATCAAATTTTGAAATGAGACAAAGTCTCTCAAGTGCATTGGCACTGCTGGTGGCTCCAAGTAGCCTACACAGTGGCCTCCATGGTATGCACTAGCCATGGTAGGTGTGCTATTTACCAACTGATGAGCCCAACTTAGCACACTGGGGTGAAACACTGGCAACCAAGAATGAGTTAGCTGGAAAATTTATAATGTCCAATAATGGACGAACTATACTGGTATTATAAATTCACTCATTCGGAACAAATCTTTCAGGTTCCCTATGGGAATCAACATCTATATCATACTGGATACTAGTCGCACTTAAGTGACTGCAGCTAATGAGCTTGGTTTGAAGGAACTTACCAGGAAATTCAGCGAGAAAGCCAGTTAAGGATAACACATTGGTAAGCACAACTGGCACTCACATGAGTTTTAGTGAAAAACGGAAGGGGATATATAGGTACTTTATGGTAAAAATAAGTTCCAAGAAGGACATTCCAGGAATTATAAACGATCAAAGGAAATGTATATGTGAGGATTTACAGAATGAAGAAGTAGGCTCCATTTAGTAAGCAGTATGTAAAGATAGTTGGATATAAGGATAAGGCCCACGTACAGAAGTACTGAAATTTACCTATAATGACAAATAGGCTATATTTACAAAAAGATACAAAAGTTGAAAACTAGAACAGCACCTGGAATTAATAAGATTTCTGGGGATATACTAAAGAAAATGAGTTGGGATATTGTAAAGTACATATATGATTGCTGTTTGGATGAAGAAGCTATACAAAATGAATGAATAGTTGCTATTGTAGCCCCAGTGTACAAAGGAAAGAGCCATCAACATAAAGCAGGTAATTACAGGCTAGTCAGCTTGACATGTGGCGTATATAAACTCTGAGAAAGCATTCTTTCTGATTATATTAATATTGATGTTGATGGCTTTACATCCCATCAACTACTTTAATGGATTTTGGAGACGCCAAGGTACCGGAATTTTGTCCCGCGGGAGTTCTGTTATATGCCAGTATAGCTACCGACACACGGCTGACATTTATGAGCACCTTAAAATATAACAGGACTGAGCCAGGATCGAATCTGCCAACTTGGGCTCAGAAAGCCAGCACCTTAATGTCTGAGCCACTCAGCCCGACTCCCATTATACTAGACACTGTTGTGGAATGACTAACTGGTTTGATAGAAGGCTGTTTGGGTTTAAGAAAGGTTATTCCTGTGAGACTCAACTTGCAGGATTCCAGCAAGATATAACAGATATTTTTTTTTTGCTAGGGGCTTTACGTCGCACTGACACAGATAGGTCTTACGGCAACGATGGGATAGGAAAGGCCTAGGAGTTGGAAGGAAGCGGCCGTGGCCTTAATTAAGGTACAGCCCCAGCATTTGCCTGGTGTGAAAATGGGAAACCACGGAAAACCATCTTCAGGGCTGCCGATAGTGGGATTCGAACCTACTATCTCCTGGATGCAAGCTCACAGCCGCGCGCCTCTACACGCACGGCCAACTCGCCCGGTAACAGATCTTTAAAATTCCAGAGGTCAAATGGACAGTATCAATACAGACCTATCCAAAGCCTTTGACAGGGCAGATGATGGAAGATTATTGACAAAAATTAGGGCTACTGAACTAGGCAAAAGAATAACTGAATGAGTGGCTGTTTCTAGAAGATACAACTCAGAGAATTAGAGTAGGTGAATTATAATGTAAATCGTGAATCAAATAGTTATAGAATGACACTGATACCGGTAATGTATTCAGTGAATAATAATTCATTAATGTAAAAATTTTTGTAACTGTATGGAATGAGACATTAACCGAGGACCAACGGATGTAGGAATGGACCCAGGACAAGATATCAACTCTATTGAGTGATAGTATTATGGTACGAGAGGATCAAAGCAAAACGGATACTTCTCATAATACAAGGATCTTCACACCTAACTAATAAAAGAGACAGATATTATAAGGTTTTAATGTAATTATTTCTATGGAAGCTATGTGGATTAAATGGAGTACAGCAGAAAAGCATGTAACAATATATGTGTCTATCTAACATGTTAAAGAGTATATTATTCCAGTAAAGTTGTTTTAATAGGATGATTAACCCTGGTATCATATCCCCAGCTTATTTAAATTATTTCAGCAGGTACTAAGGTGAGATCTTAAGATCGGATGTCGTCAGCTTGTGATCCAATGCGCAAATATTGTATATAAATTCTATGCATGTAAAACATGTGTAATTGAATGGAATGAGACAGCATGGTAAATGTTTGTATTTATTACATAACATGGTTACAACGGCACCCAAAAGAATTCGGTTTTGATTTTGATCAAGATTTTTTGTAAAGTAATTTAATTTGAATTTATGTGTAAATGTGTTGAGGGAACAACATATGCCAATATAATGATATTTTATTCATTTTGGGCAAGATGAGTTTCAAATTAAATAATATTGCAATTAATTTCAGTTTATATTTTAATAAATATGTTACCATATGACAGAGCAATATCTAATCCTGTAATAATTAAGAGTGGGGTTCTGCAAGGCAGCATTACTGGACCTTCACATTTTCTTATAAATGATATGTTCAAAGAACTGCAATCACAGTAAGTTTTTAGCAGATTATTTTATACTGTAAAGAGTAATAAATAAGTCACAGGATTGTGAGCAACAGCAAAAATGACCCTAACAAAGATGGGATATAGACAGCAGACAATTGTATGATGGAAAGCAGGGTGAAAGTTAAGTTGTGAGTTTCACCACGAGGATAGGTCTTCTCAGCTTTAATTACAGACAAGGGATCCTTGCGAGTACGAAGTTGCGAATGGCCAACAGTATTGAATGCGTTTAAAGCCCCATCTATCGTCTACACCACATTAGTATTAGGATTGGCTGTTAATGACATGAGAGGAGCATGAGGCTATGAGACGCAGTTAAACGGCACAGTCGACATGTACAACGCAACAGTGCCATACTGCTGGTAGTATTTATATAAACCAGTGCAATGCCAACCACAAATAAAGCAAACATTGCCTTATATCTACAGCAACAGTTGCAGACACTGACATTCCATCAAAAAGAAATGAAAGACATTTTGCAGAGTGAGAAGGAAGTGGCAATGACATAATAGCACTCTTAGAAGATCCTGACATCTATATAATAACATTTTTTTTTTTTATTATATTGACACCGGCCGTGAAAGCCTTCATACTCTAATCCTGACATCTACCAAGTAACAAACTTACAAGATGAGTCAGTGGAATGTGTAGCGTTGTACACTCTCGACAATGTGGAAACTGCACATGCGGATTGTACTGATGATCAATACGGGTGAAAAGTGATAGAAATAGAGGTCCAGGCATAATACCCGGCTCCAGTGAAGTGTAGTAAAGAACAATCATTGACCAGCAAGCAGGTACCAGACATAGAACTTTGTATTAACATTTTCTAACTGGATGGTGTTATACAATGATAGACCAAGCGACAAAACTAACGTTTTGAGAAAACGGCATCTTTGCGAATCCTTAAAGTAAAACTATCTACCTCGTGCATTTTTCTATAAATCAAATCTTATTATATTCACCTAGCACCATATTTTGTTTTTCTAAAATAATATTTGCCAAAACCTTATTTGAGTATTTTATTTAGATAAAAAAGCATCTTAGTCTACAAGTGATTTCAGAATTCTATAATGCAATCAGAGTCCAAGCACCAGGTGGCATTTAGTCTACAAACGCAACAGATTAATACAAAACTAGCACAACATTTCTACAGGAAAGAACTATCAAGCACAATATGACAGTACAATACTGTTAATATTTTACATTCTATAGTCAATAATAACTCTTTTATTAACACACATTCCCATGTTCATTATAATGTATGAACTTCACAACTAAATGATGCAAATAACAGTAAAATCAAACGACTTCACGAGTTATTTCGAAATTAGGCTTTCCTGAAAAACCTTCAATATCATCAGCTATGGTAGAAGAACTAACTTTTGATAAAACTCCAAACAAACTTTAGGGATCAAGTGAAACATGGACTTCAGATCACATAATTTTTCTGAGCTTAATGGTTTTCCTTCAGACCACAGTTTAAGCAGTTTTCTTGAGAAATGTAGGCTGTCACCGACAGATTTTCAACCAGTCCTTTTTCCAATGTTTATTTCCGTGTAGGTTTCCTGCCTTAGATCACTTTTCACAAAACCTGACAAGAGGCTCTGATTTCATGTGCTGGTTTTCCTTGAACAGTAACCAGTTTACCTTTTCACCCTCAACGCTTTTCTTCTTATTAGTGATCGCGCCTTCCATTTCCGATGTACCTACAAAGTCATCCTTTACTATTTGGAAGACTTCTAATGGATTTCTCTTTCTGCAAGACTTCATTATTTTAATGTAATCTTCTGGCACATTAATGCAGACTCAATATCACCAAAGTCAGAGTTATTTTTCAGGAAACTGTGTCCGGGAACTAGAAAGTGTTATGTGATAGTAAGTAGGCTAGGATGTTCTTCTAGAATAGTTTTCAACAACAAAGCTATTTTTATATTTCGATTCTGGCCCCCACATGAATCAGACCCAGAGAATCAAATGTGTTGTGCCTGGTGATACATGAGCCAGTATGTGTTTTCTTAAACACGATCCAATTTCTTGGGCTCCTCTTCCAGCGTGGAATATCATCACAGTCTTTCTGAGGTTTTTCATTAGAAAACACTTCGTTTAACGCATGTACATCTTCGCCAGAGTGGCTTATTTCCCCAACATTCCCTAATTTTGTTTTTATAAATTCACGCAATTCAGGGCCAGACACTTCGATTTCAACAGATTCCTGAGCTGTTCTGTCGGAACAATTACCGGTACTCAAATTTGACATTAAATCATCAAATGTGACGACTTCTGGTGAACCATTTACACATTGTTTTCCAACTGGAAGTGAAATATCACAAGGCACAAGGTCCTGGTTGACTGCAGGTGAAAATATATTACTTTCACAGTGATTCATGTCCATTTTAGATTGATCAAATTGATCATGTAAATCAGAAACACCTCCGTCACGTTCAGTAGGTATAAGAAAATTGGTTTGAAAGTGTTTGAAACGCTTTTTATAATGTTTAAAAAATTGCGAACATCTAAGCCAAGCGAATCACAGCTGTCTTGAAAATCCGCTCGCACTACCGCAGTTCAGCTTCTCCAGTGAGCTGGGTTTCCTTGCCGGCGCAAAAGAGAGCTACACCAGCGAAATTTAAGATCGCTTGGGTGACGCATGCACTTGAAGCTTCCTTGACCTGGCAGCAGGGCGGAGCTGCAGGTCCTCCCCTGCCCTCCCCTGACAGCAATTTATGGCGGCAGGCCAGCTAGTTTAGGCAAGGTAATGTTAGTTTTAATACCAGACACTCAAAGTCTTCAGCGCCACACACTAGAGAGTGCAAGAAAAATATCAACATCTTAACAGTATAGCCACTTGCACATTGTCTTGCTAATAAAAACTGATCCAGTTTATGAAATCAATTGCAATATCGAAGAATATATTTTAGTCTTGGGTTTTGGCATGTATACAGTTTTTTAGAGCAATTCATTGATGGCACGTGCAGAGTATGTGTTCCAATAGCCGCAGAAAAATATTCAAGTTGCCCATCATGAACACAACACAGAGCTAAGTACTAAGTAAAATAATTTTGTATCTGGTTGTCTGTGATGGTGGTATATAGTGAATTTTTGTAGTGTTCCTCTTGGATTATAGGGGAAGGTTTCGCGAGTTCTGTGGCATTCTTCATTAATATAAAGTGTGTTATACATTGTGACAAATATTTTCCCTCGTTTGTCGTTAATGCACGTATACTCAGCATGAGAGTGAAACTATAAAATTTCAGCGACTGCAAAATACCAGTTAAATTTGGCTGATTAGTTTAGATTAGGCTTTTTAGGTAAAGAAAACCAAATAGTTCCAGTGTATTTTTGTGAAAACCAAAACTGTACTGTCATGAAGCGTCACCAGATGAAACTGTAAGTACACTGTTTAAAATCTGCTATAGATTAAGTTATGATGGTGTCGTCACTGCCATGTATATGAATTTGGAAGTACGTGCGAGCGTGTGTTGAAAATATTCTTGAAAGATCTTTCTCAGGTAGACTAAACACAGCTTTATAAAATGGTAATGTTGTTTATATTTAAAGAAACTTTTTTGCAGCTGGGGTAATGAATATGTTCCCCGCATGCCACTGTTCAAAATATAGTTTAAAAAAAATATACTAACAGATTTCAAGTAAGTCCACAGCAATAATATGACTATGTGGTGCATAGGAAAAACTATGGTACTTCAAAGGAGCACAAGGCAAACCTGTTAAAAAGATCGTTGTTTGCACAATTCAAGGATGCTCATGACAACTTACACGATATGTGCATCATAGTAGGCCTAACCTACTACGTTATCGGTCAAATTGCATAGGACATGGGTTACAGTGAATTCAAGGTTACACAACTTCAAATGGAGCTACAGCTCTGGACAATAAAATAATGAGATTGACTATGCACAGCAAACTGCAGAATTGGCTCAAGCATTTGTAGATGAGGTAAATAACCTTATCCCATCGTTTAGTGCGTAATTCGTTTTCAACACTGACCAATCATAATTTGACGAGGAAATGCATACGAATGCAGTTAGGGGTACCAAGGAAGTTATAGCACGAGCAAACGAACATCAATGCCCTAATGTATTCGTATAGGCCTACAATTATGCCTACTGTTAGTCTGGATGGCAAATTGTCTGGGGAGTTATTTATTGTGCTGCAAGAAGTTGGAGATTGTCTGTCTCCAATGGTTCTGTCGTGTGTCAGGGGCCCAGCAAGGACAGTAGGGAATGTTTATTGTTTATGTCACAGCAAGCAAGAGCATACTAGAGCTATAGTATGAACGCTGCCTTTTTTTTTTTTTTTTTTTTTTTTTTTTTTTTTTTTTTTTTTTTTTTTTTTGCGCTAGGGGCTTTATGTCGCACTGTCACAGATAGGTCTTATGGCGACGATGGCATAGCAAAGGCCTAGAAGTTGGAAGGAAGCGGCCGTGGCCTTAATTAAGGTACAGCCCCAGCATTTGCCTGGTGTGAAAATGGGAAACCACTGAAAACCATCTTCAGGGCTGCCGATAGTGGGATTCGAACCTACTATCTCCCGGATGCAAGCTCACAGCCGCGCGCCTCTACGCGCACGGCCAACTCGCCCGGTAAACACTGCTTTTGACCCAAAGCTGGCGAAAAATAACTTGCTGTTGCTGGACTCCGGGTCTGCCTTAAATCATATTGTTAGAGAAAACCAATACTCCTGAAAAGTGTGCGACACTGCAATTTATATCACCTGGAATGACGGGACCAATTCAACCACTGGATGTCTGTTTTTTTCATGCCTACAAAACAGATTATCACACCATCTGCAGCTACGCCATAAAGGATAGCCAATTACAAAATAAACTGCACAACAAACAGGTTCGCATTCAGCTGCAAGCCACCACTTCTCGTCACCACAATAACTTGTATCAATATGATTATGCATTCTGTAAGAGTGGATACCTAGCTGATAGTCCTGAATGATTTAAAACTTCCAAGGCATTCGCCTTCGATCTTCCTGGTGCTAACTTTTGTGATCACTATGGTGCGTCATTTTGAATTCGGTGCTCACAGTGGAAGTTAAAGGCTTGTGTTTTGTGGACGTCGATGAAGTTAATTTTGTGAAGTGTAACACATACATTCCGTAGAAGGTTGATCTCTGCACCACCCGGACACTCATTTGCTGTCGCCCTCCTATGCAAATGGTGCATCATTAGCAGCTAATATTGTTTCCTGTCCCAAATGTTACTACAGCACTTTCAAATGCACCATACTAGACATCGCACCTGCGACCTTGCCCTCATGAGGGTCCCTTGTAAGTTGATGAGGTAGCAGTACCTCATGCGGATCGCTGTAATTACCCAGCTGTTAACATAACGAAATATATTCATTGGGGTAATCACATTAGCACGGTAGAAAATAAAGGCTACAGATCTCTTCATAAGATTAAGAGGGTATTTAGGGGTTGTAGCAAGGACGTGAAGGAGAGGGCCAAATACTCGTTTATAGGAAAATAAATTAGGAACTAGAAGGGAGATGTTGTTGTTAATTCTGTTACACACTTGACAATGCTGGACCTAGCTCTGTAGGAATTAAATAAATTTTCTAAAACCTGATACACTGTATTTTTGTGTTTGTGTGTTGGTGACTATTGTACTGCGTTAGTTACAACTCACCGAGAACCTAACCTAAAAGCTGTAACTCACGTACCGCAACAAATAATTAAGAAATAGAACGCATTAAATATGTGAAAAGTCAGATAATTATAACAGCGTTGTCTTCCTGATTAGTACATTCATACATCCTGTTATAAAAGGATGTTCTCGCGTAAAATTTGAAATACGAACAGGTTAGCAGCTAACAATATTCTTTTCATACTTCAATTTTACTACGCCTACCAGAAAGAACTTACCCAAATCAACTGACACTAAAAGGATAAACAAGACTATCAATACAACACAAGGCTTATTAGGTTCCATCCCTGCCATCAAATACATCAACGTTTCATAACAGACAACAAACTGACGTCGCCATTAGTCACGTGATCACGCTCACATACCGCTACACCACGCCCCATCAACGCATCGCTTGTTCTCGCCTGGAGAAAAGGCCTAGACTCGCGCACGTAGATGTACCGTTGCCTGTTGTACATACCGCTATTCATAATAATTATTAAAAATTTAATTGCCGACAAACAGCAGTCACATGATAGGACTGAAGATTGTTGTTAATTCTGTTACACACTGACAATGCTGGACCTAGCTCTGTAGGAATTAAATATATTTTCTAAAACCTGAAACACTGTATTTTTGTGTTTGTGTGTTGGTGACCATTGTACTGCGAATATTTCCGATTGTCATTTGCGAGCGCTCCTCAATGCCGACTATGAAAATTGTACTAATCATCCTAATTTTTTGGTCCGTCATCAGGCTAGGCCCCTGAACCTTTCGCGCTGAATTTCATAGAATACCGGTACTGACATTCTCTGAATGTGTATGAACGAAGTTTGGTTGTCAAAGAGTAACAATGGTGAATTGATTATCAAAGCATGTTAGAAGATATACTAATTAAACTTCTGGAAACCTTAGACTCAGGAAATATAGCTGCGGGATTTTTCATTGAGTTGAAGAAAGCTTCGACACAGTGGATCATGATATTTTATTCAGGAAGTTGAAAGCTGCTGAAGTTGGAAGAACAGCATTATACTGGTCCATCAGTTACCTTACAGACAGAGAGCAATTTGTGTCCTGTAATAATGTGAACAGTATCCCATTGCCTATAAATATAGGTGTACCTCAAGGTTCAGTACTGGGTCCCATTCTTTTTCCCATATTTATGAATGATATAGGATCACTAAAATTGTATTTGCTGACGACGCTAACGTGTTTTACACGGACACTTCTTCGGATAACCTTGAAATCATGACGCAGTCCGATGTTAATTCGCTTCAGAATTGGTTTCTTGTAAATCGTCTATTAATCTGACTAAAACAAATTATATCATCTTTCATAAACCAGCATGCAGGCTTTCTCTGGAAATTACACTCAAAATTTATGACTGCAAAATACCTACAGCTAGGGCGACAAAGTTCCTAGGATTGATTCTTGATGAATTCCTCTCTTGGAGTGATCAGGTTCAGACGATAAGTAATAAAATTACACCAGCAATTGGCGTTCTTAATAGACTTAAATACAAACTTACTAACACTGTACTAAAGAATATTTATCACGTTCTTATTCAAAGTCATATACTTTAGCCTATATGGTACATATTTGGACATGTTGCAGTAAAGAGCTATTTCAGACTGTTGAAATTCTACACAAGAGAGCATTAAAATACTTTTTAAGCTACCGGCACCTACATTGACACCAACAGCTTATCTATACAAACATTGTAATGTTCTTCCACTTGAGGCTTTACGTCAGAAAGTTTCAGATGTGACGGTGTATAAATTGATAAATAATTTGCTTCACTCCAATACTTCATGTGCGACAAATTCTGACATTCATTCATACAATACAAGAGATACCGGTATCAATAAAATTCACATTGAATTAACTCAATTAAATTTGGCAACAAATCTGTATTTTACTGCTCTGCACATTTCTATAACTCACTTCCTGAACATATTCGACAAGCTGCTTCATTTTCTGTATTTACGCAGAAACTTATAAACTATTTATATAAGGTGCTATGAACATTTGAGTTATCTTGACTATGTAACTTGTATACGCTAAATGTATCGTACCTCTATAATGAGTTTAACTCACTTTCTGTTTATTCTCATGCGTACTTAAGATTCTGTGTTACCTCCTAATTCTGCTACATGTATATCAGATATGTATTGAACCTATATGGCCCATGGCTCAGGTGCCCTTTATGAAATAAATTAAAAAATTAAAAAACAAAAATGAACAACTTTTTAGTTTTACGAGACATTGATATCGTGATCATTGCAATGGTAGCTGCAGTGCAACCCGAAATCTCAGGAACGCGACATTTCATTTTACGGCAGAAATGCTACAAGTATTTACCAGAATTCTTATTCCAGTTGTCCTTGGTTTGGCGAAAGACCAATGGCAATGTCTCTTATGCTATTGCTGTCTCGAATTACCCGTCTGATGGCCATGATCGTTAAAACGTCCAGTCTTTAAGGGTCTGAACGTGGAAGGTTTCACCACCAGAACGTTGGCCGATGTATACGGGAGGTGAGAGGTTGTGATATACAGTTTTTGATAACTGTATTCAGTTCGAAACCTCTCCGCAGTGTTCGTTATGGAGTGAGGATATATGATACTGTTGACGCTGATTCATCCATCCAAAGGAAATGAACAGACCACTTGGTGTTATTCGACAGGAGTAGGCTATGTGCCGACATCATGTTTCGCCCTCTCCCTACCTCATCATCATCATCATCATCATCATCATCATATCATTCCCCTGTGGGTGGGGGTGGTAGAATAAATCCACTGTATCCCCTGCCGTTCTTAAGATAGGACTGAAAGGGGCACAAGGGCCAGTAAGCAGCAATTAGGATGGAGGGCGCCCCAACTTTGTGGAGGAAAAGAAACCCACTTTTTATTCCATATTAGCCACCTAAAACAAGGAATCATAAACAAAAGTTATACACAACATGTTGTCTTATCACTAATTGTTTCCTTTAATTTCTTCAAATAGTAAAAGAATACTTAGAGGAAATACGCACAAAATGTACGCACAGGTCCATAAAGCGCCACAGAATAGTGGAGATTCGCGTAGCAGCGTGTAGAAGCGCGATTACTATTTGATGGTACAAAACCTTAGTTGCGCACTAATTTAGTTTTGTATGCGGACGAGTCCGTATGCTGCAGCATGAGTGAGAGGGGATTAACGTTCACTTCGCTAGTTACTACGAAAGTGTTCACGTCGGCTCTTGGCGACTACGTTTATATGACAAGGCTTCATTTCGCTCCCGATAGCTCAGCAGTAGTTAACCCCTTCACTATCTTCTTTTCCGCACTTACCCCTCCAAGCCCGAGGCTTCGCGCAGGTTTGTACCATCACATAGTAATCGCATTTCAAGCATGTGCTGTGAGAAAGAAAACAGGGGTACTTTTTTTTTTTTGCGAAGGTGATGGACAATGAGGTATAATTCACCCGCTTGCCGCGCGCATTCGTCAGTGTGGCAGTCTCATTCAGTCAATGTGTCTGATTGGTTCTATCTAGTGTCTGTTCATTTCTTAATCTGTAGCCAAAAACTGAATGGGCTTTTATTGTATTATCACTCCTTATGTCTATTTAATTGTTCCTTTGGCGAATGTTTTATTGTGTAGTACTGAATCAAGCCCGCCTCTGTGGTGTAGTGGTTAGTGTGATTAGCTGCCACCCCCGGAGGCCCGGGTTCGATTCCCGGCTCTGCCACGAAATTTGAAAAGCGGTACGAGGGCTGGAACGGGGTCTACTCAGCCTCACGAGGTCAACTGAGCAGAGGTGGGTTCGATTCCTGCCTCAGCCATCCTGGAAGTGGTTTTCCGTGGTTTCCCACTTCTTCAAATGCCGGGATGGTACCTAACGTAAGGCCACGGCCGCTTCCTTCCCTCTTACTTGTCTATTCCTTCCGATCTTCCCATCCCTCGCAAGGCCCCTGTTCAGCATAGCAGGTGAGGCCGCCTGGGCGAGGTACTGGTCATCCTCCCCAGTTGTATCCCCCGACCCAGAGTCAGAAGCTCCAGGGCACTGCCCTTGAGGCGGTAGAGGTGGGATCCCTCGCTGAGTCCGAGGGAAAGCCTGGAGGGTAAGCAGATTAAGAAAGAAAGTACTGAATCAAAATCTCGAACTATTAATTACCGCAGTTAAATTGATAAACTGTCAACCTTTACTTTTCTATCAAAATTTGCTCAGAGAGCATCAAAAACACCATTTTGTAGTTAAGTTTTTTGTCAGTTTTGTGTTCTACGCCCCGCTATATGAGAAGACCGTCCTCCCCGTCCACCTGCAGACTGCTCACCGGGCTTTTTTTTTTTTTTTTTTTTTTTTTTTTTTTTTTTTCGGGGGGCCCCCGAAGCCCGCTCTCCCCGCGTGACCATCGACTCAGTCTACATGGCCTCCGACATGCTATTAGTTCTAAGAAGAAAAAGATAGCAGGGAGGAGTGGAAGTGTGATACTACAGGAGTATCTGCCTGTCCCCATGCTCAGCATGCTACCAGGCCAGATGTGGTGGTGGGTATCAATAGTGGTGTAATCAGGTAGTAAGGGTCAGGACAAAACCACATAGGCAGAAATAGAAAGATGCCTACATGTAAAACCTGACATTTTGTAGATAGCACATGCAAGGATGTGGTTCTGGAGAGGTCCAGGTAATTGTGTTAGTTGGGAATAGGTATCATGCACAGTCATAAGCCTATTCCTCGCCATTCCAGTTATTCAGGGGATCAGTCCTTCTGAGCACTGCTGTGACTAGCGCGGGCCGTGCCGGTTACCGAGCCATGCGGCAATAGCCACTAGTGCCTGCCGCACCGCCCGACCCCTTTGAGGTCCCTCGTACCCAGTCTCCAATCCCGGAGAATGAGGCCAAGCCCGCCGAGGCGGGGACCTGCTGGATGGTTGTGGGACATGGCGCCGGGCATCCTTCCTCTCTGCCCGGGCCATGGCCCGGTATACAGGGCAACTGCGATGGGAGGCCGGGTGGCCCCCCGCGCAGTTGGCGCACACCGGCGCCTCCCGATGTGTAGCGCAGGCCGTGTAATGGTGATCACCACCACAACGGTTGCACCTTACTTGGAGCCCACAGCTAACCTGTCGGTGGCCCCAACTCAAACAGCGGAAACACTGCAAGAGCTGTTGAGGGGGACGTTCTGTTCTCACCTGACTGCTGCTACCTGCTGAGGTCCTCTCCTGATTGGTTCCTCGGTCGACTGCTGTCCTGGGAGCAGTCCTGGGTTGCAGCTGGACAGTCCTCTCCTGATGGGCCAGCGTCGCCTTCTGCTTCCTGGTCCGGCGTCGTCTTCTTCTTCCCGGGGGTTTCTTCTCGGCAGGGGAAGAGGCCTCGTCCTGGTGGCCCTCCTTCCGGCCTGGTGACCCCGGGGTGGCTGGTGGCTCTGCTGCGTCGCCGTATTCTTCCTTCTCCTGGCTGGCGGTGGCGGCGTCGGTCGGTGCTAGCACTCGACTGCGTTCCCTGTCCTGTGGGGCGCACATCGAGGTCTGCAGCTCGACAGATATGCAGGCAGGCTGTGCCTGGGCAGCAGCATCAGAATACCAAGGGGCGTCCTTCTCCACTGCTGTGCTGCTTTCGACCATCACGAGCGCTTTCCTGGTTTGCGCCCGGGTAACAGGCCCTTCCTGGTAGGCCTGCGTCTGCGTCCACTTCATCTTGGTTGGGGGTCGACGATCCTGGTTGGCGGCCTTGTTGGTCTGCGTATACTTCGTAAAGTACAGCTTTCCAACTGGGGTCGCGCCGTCGCGGCGCTCGAGAACGCCGCCGTCGTCCTCATTCCTCGGCTCCGTCTGTGTGGCAGTCTCCTGGCTGCCGTTGCCGGTAGTGTAGTTCCTCTTGCCTGGTATTCGGGTGACCTGAAAGTAAGCAGAGAAGCTCCTCTCGTAGCGGCTGGTCTGGCCTGGGTCCGTGGGGCGAATAATTATCGCCCAGTTCTCGATGTTCTCGACGGCGTCGGGGGAGAGCTCCTGCCCTGTGGCCCCCTCGAGCCTCGTGAGGAGCTCGATGATGAGGTAGGCCTCCCTGTAGGTGTCCTCCCCAGGTCGGTACTGCACCAGCAGCGCAGGGGCGGCGTGGTTCAGTGGAACAGTCCTGTGGTCGACCCAGAGAACAATCTCCCCTACTGCATCCTTGAAGTTCTCTGGTAGGTCGTCTCGAAGTTCCATCGTACCTGTCGCTTCCTGAAATAAAAATCTGAAAGAGAATAGCACTAAAAAGTGCTTCCTGGCAATGCTCGTACTGCGTACTTAAAAGTACAGACAGTAGACAATGCTCTTTCGGAGATGTACTAACAAGTACAGCTGCCTGACTAGTACTGCTCACCGGGCCACGGACCCCCGGCCTTATATACATAAGGCGGGGGCGCGTGTACAAAAGAAAAGAAAAAGGGAAAGCACTGGCGAGAGCCGTGGTGGCCGAGGATGTACGGCGAGCAGTCTTCCCCGAGGGAGGAACCGGGCAGCCCGAATGGAAGGGAGCAACTATCCCATCCGAGCCGTCCAGATCCCCCAATCGGGGAAGCCTTTCATGTGCTTTATTCTGAATTCATACATACATGTGGTGCCCGTAGACCAAAAATAACATACAAAGGTACAAGAATAGACGTAACACATATAGATACAGTGGTTCACTTCTCATGATGTGACTAAATATTTGCCAAGAAAATCACTAGTGCATACAGGCCTACCACAAAAAGGAAAATACAGAGGAACAGTCCACATTCACTAGAAACACAAGCAGGTTCGGGCCGAGTGGGTCGTTGGGCAAGGTCAAGGTCCGGCCTGGAACTACGTAGCGCCACTCGTTTGTGGCCCCCGAGCTCCGCGAGCGCCGCGGCCCCTGCCTCGACGGGATGTGCTGCGACTGACCGCGGGCAACCGGGTGGGCTGTTGGAACTGGAACCCGAGCGGCAGGGGAAGGACGTCATCCCCCACTGCCGAGTCCAGTTGTAGGGCATATTGCCAGCCCTTAGGCAAAGTACAAGAGAGTAGAGAGGCTCGGGTGACGAAGAACTTTCTCTGCCCTTGATCCATGTGTGGCCACAAACTTAATGCCCATAAGACGGCCTGTGCCTCATGCTGGTCCCTGCCGATCGGAGCGGCCGGCACCAGCGCCTTCAGTGTCTCCGCCAGACGAACGATGCGTGGCAGGTCCGGCATCAGCAGTGACTTACCGTAAGATGGAGGAGCCGAATGGTTGAATGTACACTAGAGGCTCATGGAGCTGTAGAGGATCTTCATGCTCCCGGTACTTTTTGTTGTCTATATATTTCTTTGCCCCCCCCCCTCTTGTAATTCCCAATTACCGCTACTGATGCAGGGAGTTTGCTGAACTTTGGAGTGTGGGTTGGTTCCCCTAGGAGAGTCTGGCATAGCATAACATACCAAATGGGTAATCTGGATAATCTGATTACCTTTGATGGTTTTTAAATTATTGGTACATGTCAGCCCTGTGATAGCCCCTTTCGGTACTTCCTGGAAGGGGCTATCGAGTCAGACGACCGGGGATCTAGCCACGTCTCAAATATTCTGGAGCACATCACCCGATCTATAAAAAGGGGAGGCTAGCCGCGGACAGTCAGTCAGTGTTGGATTCGGAGTCAGTGTTAGAGTTACTCTGGGACTCAGTGTTAGAGTCAGTGTGAGACTCATTGTGTTGGGGTTCGGTGGCCGGGCTGAGGGCGACAGAGGTGTTGGCTGTCGCCAGTGTTCCACCGAGGTCTGAACGAGGAATTGTGGTGGTTGTTACGTCGGAGTCTCGAGCGAGTAGCTGGACTGAAGTGGCATGCGGGACAGGAGACTCTGTACTGCCTTAGAGTACTGTGTGTGTACTTCTGTTGACTAAGGATCGCCGTGAGTTCAGCGAGGGAAGCAGCTATCGTAAGTGTAATTGGAACAGTGTTAGTAGTCATTTTGTGAGAAGCACTGTCCTACTGTTTAACATTGCTTAACTGTTGCTGTTTAGTTGTTCATTGTATGTGTCTGTAAATTACTGGAGTCGAACTAACAAATAGCCATCGTGTGTTTTATGGTCCGTAGCCATGTGTTCAAACCTGTCTGTACGCATTTGCTGTGTGGGGTGGTTGGACTGGTGAACGCAAGTGAAAGGCCTGTCAATCAGGTTTACAGCTCTCCCCGGTAGTAATGAGCCGGACCGCCTGCTATATGAGAAGAGCAGAGACTTGTAAATATACAGCAATTCGTAAGTCTGGCCATTTATGGTTGAATAGAATTGTGTGTGTGCATTTATTGGGTCATCCTGAAATAAATTAGAGTAATAAAACATACGATGTTTTATATATAATACTATGTTACTACTAAGAATATGTAACAGTAAGTAACTACATATTTTAAACGAAGTCACTAAGTCAAAAGTCTCTGTTATAACTCATAAAGATTTTATTTACAAAAATGCGACCTGGAGTAACCAGAATGGTAATACGAGAGTGAAGCAAATATTATTTTGGCGAGATAATCGCGTTAATTTGCTTCCCCCATATGGGTGGGGGAGGTAGAATTCGTCCACAGTATCCCCTGCCTATCGGAAAAGGTGAAGAGGGGCTCTTAACTTGGGAGCGTGGGTTGGAGACCACGGAGCCCTTAGCTGAGACCTGACATTGCTTCCACTTACTTGGGCCAGGGTCTTCATTTTCATCTATCCTATCCAGCCTCCCTTGGTCAACTCTTGTTCTTTTCTGACCCCGACGTTATTAGAACATTCGAGCCCTAGGGAATCTTTCATTTTCACGCCCTTCGTGGCCCTTGTCTTTCTTTGGCCAATACGTTTTTATCAAAATTTCGGAACCCTTCCATTTGTCCCCCCGGATTAGTGTTAATAGAGGATTGTTGCATAGTTGTACTTTTTCTTAAAACAATAATCTCGACCACCACCGTTGATTTGCCCTTTAAGAGAATCGAGAACCCCACCATAACACATGATGAGGAGACACTTTTCATCTACAGTCTTAGAGCTTTATGTTTCGTTAAAAATACTTACATGACAGGAAAGGTTATGTCTTTACAAACCGTCTTAAAAGGGAGAAGTTACGACAGAGTACGTGTTGCAAACGAGGATGAAACACAAGCTCGACTATGAGTCATCAGGTAATGTGATACAGTGATTACGTTACAACACAGGCTGAGGAAGGGCGACTGGCAAATTACCGTTCAAGCGAGGAATGGGAGTTGGTTTCTTACAAGATAATCTCGTACCCAGATTTGGAAGTAGGATAGGGGGAAGAAGGTAGCCCCTCTCTTCTAATGTTCCCCTGACAGTGAGGTTTGTGGAAAACATCCATAGCATTCCATGCCCATCGTAACAGGTGACGAAAAGGGTATCACAGGGGCCCTGAACATGGGAATGTGGGTTGGCAACCACGGGTCCCCTAGCTGAGTCCGATATTTCTTCCACTTACCTGTCCTGGCCTTTCCGCTTTCATCTTTCCTACGCGACCTTCCTTGGTCAGTTCTAGCTCTCTTCGGACCTCGACGGTATTGGGTTTGCGAGGCCTAGGGAGGCTAAAATTTTCACGCCTTTTGTGGCCCTTTTCTTTCATTGGCCGATACCTTCATATTGTGATGTGTTGGATCCCTTTCGTTTTTTCTCTCTGATTAGTGTTATCTACATGTGCCCTCTTTTGGTAAATTCTTGTTCTTTTCCGACCCCAACGCTGTTGGATCATTCGAGGGCTTCGTGGCCCTTGTCTTTCTTTGGCCGATATCTTTCGAAGTATTGGATTACTTCCATTTTTTCTCTCTGATTAGTGTTATATAGAGGATGGTTGCCCAGTTGTACTTCCTCTTAAAACAATAATCACCACCACCACCACCACCACCACTGTGGTACTTACAGAAAGAATATAAACAGGGATAGACACAAAAAAGAACACGAACTAAACGCGAGTGATTGAGTAGAATCCCTATTTTTGAGAATCTGATCTTGGGGCATTGTATTAGAAATATCCATGCCGTAAAGTGCACGTTAGAAAGGAACGTGTAACGGGAGATAAACATATGTGTTATTTGTCGCCGCAATAGGATTGGACATTAACGACTACAGGACCGAGGATTTACAGTATGTGCCAGGAACGAGAACCAGGACCTGCCCATCATGGGAGTCAACATGGAAGAGGTGATGAACTAAGGACTACTAACATGGACCTCCCGACGTGAGTGGAGACATCCAGCAGGCTGAGGCTGAATACTACTGTATTTATAGCATTTTATGTAGCGTGATGGGTTTTCCTTTTAAAATTCATTAATATGTAAATACTCAATGCTAGGTTTTAGACTAAACGTGCCTATAACACAGGGCACGAATGTAATTTAGCAGCAGACTGGGTGGGGTTAACTTTGTGTAGCCTAAATACGCGTAGATATTTATGGGAATGTTATTCTTATAATTTGGGTTTTCACCTTGTATAATTTTAGTTAAATTTTTGATTCTTGATAGTGAGTGCCCGTAGTTTTTCGGGGTTATTTAGCTGTTGTATAAATGTAACCATCAGGGTAATGTTTACTACTAGCGGACGGTCATTTCAATGAGTAGTTTGTGTCATTTCATTAGTAGGCCTATACGTTATAGCGTGTATTTGTTGTTGTTGAGGATATGGGGATAGGACTGGCATTCAAAGTCTTAGTATGACATGGATGCGGGTATGTTTAAAGTAGAGTAGTCATTTTGTGCTGAATATTGTGATGGAGATATGCATCGAGATTCTAGCTATGACCTCCCATTAATAGCTAGGTGTCCGTCTTAAAGACGAGCAGAATTAGGTTGTCAGTGGAAAAGTGATGTTATTCTATGATGTCACAAGTTTGTGAAGCCAGGACTTCTGGTGTGGAATGTGAAAGCCGTGCAATGTGTCGGGATGTTTAGTACCATATGAACTGAGTAAACCCGATTTGTTTCAGTGCGTGTCTGTCTGCGATCATTTGTTGTGCAGACGACATGATTCTTCCCTAAAATGTCTGGTGACGGAAAGTCGGTAATATAGTGAATTTTTTTCTAGTGGCTTTACGTCGCACCGACACAGATAGGTCTTATGGCAACGATAGTGAAAAATAAGTTATCAGTCATATAGACCGAATGAAAAGCCGACTCTGCTGTTGCTCCTAATAGGTTGTGGCGATCTCCGCAACTACTCTGCGTAGGCTGTACAGCGGGTGTGCATTCATCAGGTGATTATTCATGGTTGCGCGGAATAAAACCACTGTATTTCCGTCCTCCTCCTACACTACTACTACTACTACTACTACTAGAATGCTCTTAGCTACTGTGACCAACAATTTTGCTTTGCTAGATGGCACAGACACCAGGACACTATTGGGCAACATACAGTATTACAGAGTTTTAATTAATTTTGTCGGGTAATTACCGAACGTACCACCAGAGATCTTACATTTGGCGATATGGTACGACATGAAGTGCTGAATGGACTTCCGTCCACCCATCAAAAATCTGACTACCTCTGCCGGATTTTAGCCCGTGATTTTCATATCCGGAGGATGATGGTCTACGAGTGATCATCATATAATAATAATAATAATAATAATAATAATAATAATAATAATAATAATAATAATAATAATAATAATAATAATAATAATAATAATAATAATAATAGGGCGTGTGATAGCCGAGTGGTATCCACACTGACTTCGAATTCGAATGGTCAGCTGACATGAATGGATTCAAACAGACTGTCGAGTCGGATCTTGGCCTACTTTCTCGATAAGAAGATCAAATGCTTGGTTCGCCGAGGTGGAGAAGGACTTACAAGAAGTGGGGATCACACGTGATGGAATCCTGTAACGTGATACTCTTCGACAGAAACTTTGTGGACATCGTAGCTTCCCGAAAATGCTCAAACTCAAAGCGGACAAGAACTTGACTGAAGAGAGGAAGGAAGCTCGCCGAAGGCATAGGTCTGTGCGGGAACATGGGGCAAAGGTTAAATACCATGGAGGAAAACAGTCGAAATAATAATAATAATAATATTAATAATAATAATAATAATAATAATAATAATAAAGAGCGTGTGACAGCAGAGTGGTATCTTCACTGACATCCCACCAAGGCAGCGGGGGCTTTAATTTCGGCTAATACAGGTGGAGTTTTTAATTATGATGTCTCAGCAGTTCGAATTCCACTTAAAACTGGGTGTCCATTGGCTGTGATTACGATATCAACAGTCATGTAAATCTACAGGCGTATTATTATTATTATTATTATTATTATTATTATTATTATTATTATTATTATTATTATTATTATTATTATTATTATTATTATACCTAGGGTACACCTTCTCCGTCCCGTTGAACTGCGCGTCTTCTAGAAGGCCATCCGTGGGGTGAATCCGGAACTAATGTAACTCAAGATACTTGGACATTTAACCTTTAGATGTCTGTACTATCGGCCTACGTGCCCCCTCTGGCGGGATTACGGAAATTAATTTTTAAGGGAATTTTCAGTTTTCAATATTTGTAAACCTTAAGTTTTTGTAGGTTGTTTTGTTATGTCTTATAGTTGTCAACACTCCTACGGCTTCCTTCTTCCTTAAGTTAATAACCAATCAGGAGTTTTGTGTACATTTCTTTAGCCAATTAAAATTGGGGCTCTGTACAGACATTCTGCCGATCTCAAGAGAATTCTGGAACTGTCCCCTCTGAGATGGTCTACAGCAGGGCTGTCCAACGTTCGTTTCTACGCGAGCACATTCACATGATAACTAAGGGTATGCGGGCGCCAGGTACGATTCCACTAATTTGACTACTGTTATCGGTACTACAACAAATATATAATAATAATAATAATAATAATAATAATAATAATAATAATAATAATAATAATAATAATAATAATAATAATAATAATAAATCTAGAATTAAAAATTATATGAACATATATTTACTCACATAATTAATGTGAAATCTGGCACTGCATGCTCGCTGCAAGTCAACGAAAGTCTGGTGTGTAACTGGAACAGGCTGCTCTTAACGCGTCATCCAGGATCGGTATTTGTTTTTTATTATGTCCATAGTCGAAAACGCGACTTCACAAAGATAGGTTGAACCAAAACAAGATTTCAACTTCAGAGCAACGCTGCGGGTAATGGGATATTTTTACCGTCTACCAGAGTCCAGAAATTGCCAAATGTTGCGTAGGAGGATTTCAAAGAAAGGTCTGACTGAAGGCTTAAAATTTCCATTTCTAATTCTTCAGGATTATGATTTTCGAATATTTCACACACCCTCCCTCCAAGCTCACAAACGTCAACAGAACCGAAGGGATTATTGACAAACATGATTACTGGTTCAAGCATTGAAAACTGGCTAAATCTGCTACCAAATTCGGACCCAAGAGTTTCAAGATGTTTAGCAAGAGATGAAAAATCACGCTCGCCGCCATTTACTGTATCTGCCATAGATTTCAAATTTGGAAAATGTGAAAGGGAATTTCTATTTAAAAGGACAATCCATACCTTAAGTTTCTTTTCAAATGCATTGACAATACTTATCATACCTGAAATATTATGATCTTTTCTTTGCAATTCGAGATTTAACTCATTTAATTTTGAGGTGATGTCTGCCAAGAATGCTAATTCGATTAGCCAAGATATATCATCAAGTTCGTGATAATATTTCCCAGAAGATGATTTCATTAAGTCTCGTATCTCATCCAACAGGCAGCAAAACCGTTCGAGTGTTTTTCCCCTACTAAGCCACCTTACGTCTGCATGAAGGATGACGTCACCATACTCCGAATCTGACATACTTAAAATATTTCTGAACAATCGATGACGAGTAGATGACGATCTTATATAATTCACGACATGAGTTACAATTTTCATGACATGATCAAACTTCAAAACCTTTGCGCATAAAGCTTCTTGGTGAATAATACAATGATAAGAAACAAATTTTGGAAATTATTCATCCTTAGCGCACGCTTAGTATTGTCAGCTACCATCCTCGGGGGCCCGGTACTATCAGGAATAAGAATGACAGGAGGGCTTGTATGTGGTTGAAAGGGTACATGCAGCTCACTTACACTCGGGGGGTGCCATTGTTTATACCAGTCATAGACGGTGCCCCATCTGTTGTTATAGCGACAAGTTTTGACAGTGGTAAGTTACTCTCTTTGGTGAATTTAACGAAAGCATTAAATATGTCTTCTCCCCTAGTACGTCCATGAAGTAGCAATAGCGTGACAAATTCTTCCTTTACTGTAAAATCATTAAAAACCATCCTAGCAAATACACACAACTCAGCAGTGTCAGACATATCAGCACTTTCATCAAATGGAGTGAAAAATGTTCACACGATTTCAAATCCTGATGTAATTGAGATTCTATATTATTAGAAATCTGTTCAACCCACCTAGCAACAGTTAGGTGAGACAACTGAAGTCCTTTGATTGAAGATATCAATCCAGATTTATGTTTATGAGATTCGAACAGGGATTCAGCGGCATTTAGCATAGCTTCTTTCACTACTTCCCCATCACTGAAAGCTTTTTTCCTTTTAGCTACGACGTAACAAACTTTGTAAGAAGCTATTGTCACGTTACGCGTTTGCTGAACTGGCTTCTTAAAAGCACATTGTTGCAATCCTAATTTAGATTTTAGGTCTTTCACTTTGCGTTTATTTTTTAGTTCAGCATTAACAGGAAATTCACTGTCAAATTTTTTGTGATTAGTTAAAAATGTCGCTGTACATTACTTCTTTTAGGAACAGACACGCTAGCATTACACAATAAACACACAGACTTTCCTTTGTTTTCAATAAAGCAATACTGGTCCTCCCATTCACTGTTAGAGTTATAATTTCTTTGCCTTTTAGCCATGTTAAGAAGAGTTATGTTTAATGAAATATAACTGATTATAAACTGAATAATTTAAAGTTTAAATAGTAATGGAAAAAAGCACACGAAACATGTTGAATGTACAACTTATCACAACACAGGGCACTCAAAACGTATTCCATAAGCCCTGCATAAGCTCACAAGTAATTCTGAATTTTCGCCTGAAAGCTAGGAACTGGGAACGTTCCAATTGCAAGACTTTCATAAATCGTTTGTTCATTGTTTACGGCACAGCTTTGTTGGGATTAAAGTTACTTTGTGGGCAAATTGGGTGTCCCATTGTCGTCCTGGTGAAACTCTGTCATGGCAAGTAGTTTACGGCATTGCAATCAAGTGAATCATAAGGAAGCGGTTCTGTTTGGCAGAATAAATATGCGGGTATATTTGGCTCCGTGAGCAGAGAGGGCCTTATATACCTGGCGCTAGCCCCCCCACAGCGAGAGGTTTGTGGAGAATTTTCCTTTGTCGCAACTACTTACATGTCGAAAAGCTCTCTTTCTGAACCTTTCTTCTACCTCTTCACTATACAGATTTCACCCAGAGAACCAGTCATGATGTAAACATAAGCACGTGCTTGGGTTAACGTTTATTGGTTAGTGCTGCCGCGGGACACCTACGCGGAGACATGAAACTAGTTCGTTAGCCACATCATGGCTAATGTGATCCTAGATGCAAAATGTCCGAAATATACAGTAATTCCTCAAATAATTTAAGTCAGAGAAATATACAAAAACTATTTTTATTCAATGTTATTTAATATAAACAAGCATTTCAAATTGAAGAGCGCCAGGGACGCATTCGCTCATGTTTGATCCGCCATTTTGTTAAGCTGTGAGCTTGGGAAGCAAGCAGTACAGTGCGTGAGTAAGTGAGTGAGTGAGACATTACTTGTTCTTGTGCAATGTGGATCACCGAGTTGAGTTCGTTAAGCATCGCAAAGGGAAACCTTTGAAAAGTGGCGAGTAGGCAATTGCATTGAATGTGTTTCATAAATTTTTGTAAGAAATACCCGACTTTAGCTAAGGATTTGCAAAGCTGACATCCGAGTTCACTTGTGTTTCGGAGTGGAGCATTAATACCGCGCGCAGCGAACGACTGCACCATGGATTGGTAAGAACACCTGGGAAATTGAAGAAGCGCTTACTTGGAAGGCGTTCGTTCTTTATCATATTCTGATTAGGTAAAGTACCGGTACTGTACATTTTATTGTTTTAATATTGCCTCTTCTAAGTTCCCCGCTAAAATTTTACTTGATTAGAATATTAAATGTGTGAAGTTTTACTTATATGCGTTGTTATGATTGATTTATTACGTATTTACTTTTCGGCCATAAATTCAAATCTACCTTTCTTTTCTGATATGTTAAATATCGAGATGCCATTTATCATTCATTGTTGTTTATTTTTCGCGGACAGTGAGTATAATTTGTGCCGTAATCCGCATCACAATTGCCTGTCAACTACTGTACATGTTGACGTCAGTGGTATCCGGCAACATTCTATGTAGAGCTAATCCTGATGTAATCGCCTCAATCAAGCGAAGTAACGACAGTTTCAAGACTGCCCACGTGGTTCCTGCCATGTGTTCGGGAGTAGCCCAATGATTCTCCAATCAGCGTTTAGACCGCGGATGGATACATACGGATACACATTTTTCTTTGTTTACATCAGGTTCGGTTCTCTCGGTGACGCGAGAATAATTGCGGACACGAGTCAGTTAGGCCTAGATCACATTTATGGCTTACTCAAAGCCCTTTGTGTATTTGGAGGTACGGATATAACAAATTTCCTGACTTGGAGGACGGTATTTTTAAGAGAAAAGTAAGAATATTTATTGAAATGCAAAAGTATTGTTTTCAAAAATTAAGTAAAATTACATTTGGAAATTAATTGCGAAGGGTGCCATAAAAGGGCACCTCGGGCGCCGCGTTGGACAGGGCTGCTCTACAGGCTGGGCGCTTTAGAGCCGTATTGTCATCTTCATCTCTCCGGTCTAGTGAGTGGGTGGGGAGCAATAAGGAAGCAGAGGCTGCCTGCCATCGTCGGAAGGCCCAACTACTCAAGGTAATGACATACATTTCTTAACATGTGATAGCTCCAGACAGATAACTTGAGAGGAAGGTTTCAAACTTCTTTTCTTAAAGTAAAGTTCTAAAGTCACTGTTTATATGTACATTTTCGGCCAGTCTGAGGACTCTGTTTAAATCCCTGCTGGGAAACATGTAAATTAAGGGAACAAAGAGTGCTCATCCTCTGTTGTTTCCCATTCAACTTGGTATGGGGCGACTACATTTTTTAAACCTCTAAATTCTTCACACTCCTCCGGCATTTAATATTTCTCGTTTAGTCACCCCTCCGCAACTCCCTCTGCAACTTCGGGCCATAAGCCCATTTAGTATTTTAAGTGCTTTTCGAAAAGGAGTGCAGGTGTTTCGCTTCCTAGCCTTTTCTTGATGGCCGATCGTCTTAAACCTTTTAATTTTACATTAAGGCCGTTTAGTATGGATATTCTTTGCCCCGGTTTAAAGTATAATTATTGATAAACGAGCGTGTAACAGACTGGTGAGCAGAAGTTACTGCAAACACTGATTTTGAAAGTTGTAAGAAATAATTTTTTAAAGAAACTTATGCCCCCTAGAAGCTGGACTACAATAACCTTTCGAAGCTCAGTCTCGTAGAATGTGAGTGGAGCGAATATGCTCTTGTAAAATAGTGTACCTACAGAGCTACAATGCTCCCCTTTGTAAACTATTGTGTCGATAATTTTCTATATTGTACCTGATTTCTGGACTCATAGTCCGTTGTTGTTACCCGAGATGGCGAGTTCATCAGAATTATATTGTTGTTGTTTATTCAGTTTATCTACCAAATTTTAAATTAAGGAAAAGGAAATAAATAACATTTCAACATTTAGTGCTTTAACGTATGCTCTGGTCATTTCCCTGTCCGCGCATTCTCCCCAGCACCTTCTTATACCTCTGAGTTCCCCGAAATTCCCGGAACAACTGGTAGCAGTGCGTGGTTGAATGGGCCTGGACCAAGCACCTTTTGACAGCTTTTCTTAAAATTTGAATGGGACACTAGAAATTTTTCTGTTTTGTGATTTTTCCAAATGTTGTCAAAATTTTCATTCACTCTGTCTAGTTCTAGAGAGGTTCTTACTCCCTGGTATTTGCGCAAGGAAGAACTGATTTATGGACTATCTATTAGAAAGGTCCAGTCTGGTGGCACGGTTGCAACAGACGCGTCTAGACTTAAAGATTCTTTAGAGTTGCCCATTAGTATTCCTGTGTATGGAGAGAAAGAAATTGGTGGCGCTTTATCCACGATCACCACTAACATTACTGAACTTGCTTGTGTTCTGTGTTTTTTGAAGGAGATTAACCCTCCGGTAACCAACTTAAACGTGTTCAAGCTAGGTTATTTCACTTTTACAATAGAGTGGGGGAGCTATTGTCTCTGAAACTCAATGATGAACATTCTAGCATAGCTAACTCCCTGGTTGAACCTATTTCTGATCTGTCTAATAAAGTTAATCAGTTGTTGTCCAGGTCGGCGAGTGGGAAGAGTGAATATGCTGCCGCATTAAATGTCCGTACAGAAGAGGGCCCTTATAAGTCTTCTGATAGTGGGGAATTGGTTGAGCAACAATACGCTTCTGTCCCATTCGAACAAGTTGCAAACCCCATTGGTAATCCACAACATCTTCCGCCTTTTTAAATATTAGCAATGCAGCTTTTGATCCTCCTCAACCTCCGGCACCCCCTACGGTCATATAACCGTGTTTTAGCAGTTTACCTCACCCTTTAGCCATTTTGCTTAAGGGGATTTCGAAATTCTCGGTTAATTCAACTGATGATGTAATAACATTCCTAAGATTTCTTGCAGAATTTCAGGACCATGCCTTAGTGTTTGCCCTCTCGCATTCAAAAATCTAAAAAATCATTTACCCCTACTCTGTTGGTGTTCTTTCAGATAAGATCAATAAGGCAATATCGGAAAGGGGTTCCAATGAAACCTTTCACGCCCATTTGTTGGCGAATTTTATCTCTGATAGAGCGTTGTCATCTTTAATTAAAAATTATTACATCCCAGTCCAAAGGCTAGATGAAAATCTAGCAGACTTCATACAAGACATTAAGTTTTACACCAGAGTGTTTGGCTAGCATTATTCTGAAGGTCAAATAGTTCAGACAATTATTGAAGGTATTTCTCCATCATTTCGCTTCCCGTCCGCAAACGTTTTCTGAATTTGAGGCCATGTCCGTGTCCGCGGAATGAGTAAGATATTCAGATACTCTGCGAGTCACTCGGGAACCACTTCCGTCTTCTAATATTACTCGGACACCACCTCGCCGAACCTTCTCTACCCGTAAATGTTATGCGTGTGAGTCGGCGGGCCATCTTAGGAATAAGTGTCTTCTGTTAAAATCTTATCTACCTAGAAATGGAGCATCGTCTTCTCAAGGATGTTTCAAATGTGGTCCGTTCACACACATCGCTAAGAACTGTAATTCATCATATAGTACACCTTCTTGCTCTACTTCTGGTTCTACCCCTGCTAACCAAAATAATAGAAAATGACTAGCGTGCCCGGCTGAGTCACCATTATCAGCTTCTCAATGTTCAGTCCAGTTCGATTCTGGCATCGAATTTTCTGAGGAGGAAAGACTCTCTAAAACATCTTTTGAAGGTCCTAAAGAATGTCTCAAAATTGCTTCCAATACTCCAGGATTTGTGCCCTTCCTCAAAATTGAATAAATAACGAACCCGTCACGGCCCTTTTAGATTCAGGAAGTGTTGGATCTATCATTTCAGAAGAATGGTAATCCAATATATTTCTTCTTCTGTAAAATGTGTTTCGGCTAATTCCTCTCCACTAGAAATTTTAGGATTTATTCAGACAAAAATTCGTATTTCTAAATTTACATGGAAGTTTTTTGTTGCTGAAAACTTGTCATGCCCTGTGATATTAGGGGCAGATTTTATGTCATATTCCAGTCCTGTGCTCGGTCTTCAAAGTAAATTCTGCACATTTAAGAATAATTTCCATATACCTCATTTAAATGTAACTTTGTGTCGTCTTCTTATGATTTCGCCTACCCAGAGTGAAATGTCATTAGACCTTAGCCCTCTACCTGAGGATCAGGCTAATTGGATTCGAAAATTATGTCAGTCATTTCCCGATGTGTTTTCGGACAATCTTGGTGTCACTGATTTAATTGAATACAAGATCGATGTTACGGATTCAGTTCCTGTAAAATTTTCTCTATACAGGCCTAGGCCTATACACACCTAAAATGAAGGCCCTCAAGGAAATCATAGACCAAATGCTGAGGGATGGTATCAGTCGAAAGTGGTTTGGCAACCTCTCCACACCAAACAAGGATCATTTATAAATCGTTAACTCAGCAGGGTGTAGGGTGATTGACTGCTGGCTTCCAGCTCGCTACCATGAACTGAAGCCGTCGTGTTTTGCCCCTCAACTATAACAGACATCCACAAAGATTTTGGAAAATTATTAATTACAAACCAAAATCCACTAGCCTCTGTGATGATTTGTGAGGACAAGGAAATTAGTTCATTGAAAGGGATTCTAGATAACCCTAAAACACAGACTTTCAAGACCATTAGATGACATAATATAGTATGTTGGGAATAGGACATATTATAATCTGACGCGTTTCGATCACCCCCTGTGAGTGGGGGCGATTGAATAACACCGATCGTAGCCTCTGCCTGTCGTAAGATGCGACTTAAAGGGGCCCATGGGCTCTCAGCGTGAGAGCGTGGGTTGGCGACCACGTGGCCCTTACCTGAGTACTGGCATTGCTTCTATTTACTCACCTATTCCATCCTACCTCCCTTGGTCAACTTTTGCTTTTCTGGCCCCGACGGAATTAAAGCATTCGAGATCTAGCGAGTCTTTCATTTTCACGCAGTTCGTGGCCCTTGTCTTTCTTTGACCGATCCTCATTTTTCTAAATGTCGGATCCCTTCCATTTTTCTCTCTGGTTAGTGTTATACAGAGGATGGTTGCCCAATTGTACGTCCTCTTAAAACAATAATCAACACCACCACCACCACGTGTTTCGATCTTGCTGCCAAGAGCAATAATAAATTATGAAATGGTAATTACTACTCCGTAACAACTAGACTTAAGATACATATATACCCTGTTAGAAGTGTAATTCGTTCCAGGGCTAAAGAAGAAGAATGTTGAAGACTTACGGAGGACAGCTGTGGTTGCTCGGTATAAAGTCGTCCGCTTCGTTAAAAATATTGTGGTGTTTAGCAATTTCCATAGCCTCACGAATGATTATAGGTGCAAAATATTTCTCCTTAAAAATGACAGGTATTTTATCAACAATTTGATTGTTATTATATGTGGCATCCTCTGTCACAGTAGACTTCTCTGGCTGGCAAACACTTAAGTGCCTACGATGTTCCTTAACCCTAGTTGTTACTTTCCTACATGTTTGGCAATATAAACCGAGCTACAGGAACAAGGAATCGTATGTATTACTGCACAGTTTAAACCAATAGGATCTTTAACATGTAACAAACGATTATCCGTGGTGATATTAGACTTAAAGATTGTTTTGATATTCTGCCTTCAAATAATATTGCTACTCCAGTTCGTGACAGACTGTACGTATGGCAAAAAGGGCATATTCATAAGAGGAGAATCACGTGTCAATCTGTCCTTCAGTTTAGGATGTGTCACATTGCCAGTCTGTTTCATTGAATAGACATTGCTCAGGCATATTCTGGTTAGAAACTCAATTCTCCTTTGGGTGGGGACGGTAGAATAGTACTCACGGCAGCCCCTGCCTCCCATAAGAGGCGACTAAAAGAGGCCCTGGGGGATTTCAATTTGGGAGCGTGGGTTGGCAACCACGGGGCCCTCAGCTGAGTCCTGGCATTGCTTCTATTTACTTATGACAGATTCCTCACTTTCATCTATCCTATCCGACCTACCTTGGTCGACTCTTGATCTTTTCTGATCCCAATGATATTAGATATCGAGGCCTAGGGAGTCTTTCATTTTCATGCCCTTCGTGACCCTTGTCTTTCTTTGGTCATACCTTCATTTTTGGAAGCGTCGGAACCCTTCCACTTTTCCCCTCTGATTAATGTTAATAGAGGTTGGTTGCCCAGTTGTACTTCCTCTTAAAGCAATAATCAACATCACTACTACCTTGGGAACTCAAGTTAACCGTTTACCTTATCCTCCCTACAAACTTCCCACTCTCGGCTGATGAGGGTGTTAAGCACAACACGATTTTGGCAAGGACGGTGATGAGAAGACTCATGAAGATATCTAGCAGTATGGGTGAGCTTACGGTAAGCTGCATGTCTTAAAGTTCCATCAAATTTTCTCAAAGAAAAACGTCCAAGAGCGGAAAACCTTCTCCACGTTCAGTCTCCATGGTAAGTGTAATGTTTCAATGTAAGCTGCTCATTGGTGTTCAAGTGACACTAAAAGCTGGGTAGTTCGTGTTCATCATGGGGCAAGTTACAAATGTGTCATCATATATCTCAGCCAAATGGAAGGTTTGATTGAGTTTGTAAGACTGAAGGCAGCCCTCTTAAAAATCCTGCATATACAAATTAGCGATGACTGGTGCCAATGGCGATTCCAAGGGAAAAACATCCATTTATTCATATACAATTCTGCATATAACCTGGCTAGACAGATCCAAAAATGTCAGTGTACTTGAAGAGCACAGACCACAAGTAAAGAAGCCTTGAGTTTTAGACGTCAGCTACGATGGGCAGAGCGTGTAATACGTACGCCCGATAACCGCATTCCCAATCGCACGATTTTGGCAAGGATGGTGATGAGAGGATCCATGAAGATATTTAGCAGTATTGGTGAGCTTACGGTAAGCCGACTGTCCTAAAGTTCCGTCAGATTTTCTCGAAACCAAAACGTCCAAGAACGGCAAATATCCTCCACGAGATAACAGTGCGTGAACGTTGTTTAGGTCAGAGGAAGCGATAATAATAATAATAATAATAATAATAATAATAATAATAATAATAATAATAGTAATAATAATAATTTCGTGTGGCTATTTCTAGCCGAGTGCAGCCCTTGCAAGGCAGGCCCTCCGATGAGGGTGGGCGGCATCTGCCATGTGTAGGTAACTGCGTGTTATTGTGGTGGACGATAGTGTTATGTGTGGTGTGTGAGTTGCAGGGATGTTGGGGACAACACAAACACCCAGCCCCCGGGCCATTGGAAGTAACCAATGAAGGTTAAAATCCCCGACCCGGCCGGGAATCGAACCCGGGACCCTCTGAACTGAAGGCCAGTACGCTGACCATTCAGCCAACGAGTTGGACGGAGGAAGCGATTTAAGGATGCAATTAAGGCTAATATCAAGACGTTCCACATTCATGTTAACAACTGGGAGACCTTAGCCCTCAACCGTTCATCCTGGATATCATTAGTTCATCGCGGCACACTACTTTTTGAAGAAAACCGTAGGCGAATAGTGAACTATAAGAGGCAACGCAGAAAAAAAAGCGATATAGTCGAACAATGGCTTCTCCACCTAGGACTATCTGCCATCTCTGCGGCAAATTGTGTGCCTCCCGTATTGGGCTGTAGAGTCACCTACGGACTCACAGATGAAGGAGTTCTACTTGGAAGACCAAGTTTCGGGTGTTTCCTATTGTCTTGTATTGCATTAATGTAAGTTACAGGAAAGGAGTAGTTGTAGTAATGTATGGAAGGAGGGTGATTGTAGTGGTAAGTGATAGAAGTTATATGAAATATGCAGATTTACTCAGGCATTGAGAGAGATAGCGTTGTACCTATAGCTAGCGGTAGGCTATTGTGCGTGCATGGGCGCTCATAGGTAATACAGTAGTTGGGAAAATGCTGAGATATGGGCATGAGGTGACAGCGCGATCTCCTCAGCTGCTGGCAATCCTTGGCGGGGAGGGATAAAAGGCTCAACCCCCCCCCCCCCCACCCCTGGTTGGTGGTTATCCGTGACAGGCACATTAACAACATAATATTCTAGGTAGACTTATATTTCAGATATCATAGGGTCTATTAACTGGAGGAAAAGCTGTATAGACTTCTGGAAATAAATATTCATATTCATTAAGTCATATAGTATTCATATACTGTACCATAAAAACTGAAATACGTGGTGGAGGAGCCGTTTCTCGCAGGTTGTAGGTTCGTGAATGAATGTGGGCTCAATATGATGGCACCTTAATCTGACATTCCCGAGAAAGTTGATAAGAAGAAGAGATCATGTTGCGTAGCCAGCTGGTTTCCCTGATCTGATGTGATGCGATTTTTTCTTGTAGGATAATGTGATGAGACTTGTCTATGAGACACGTGTAGTGACTGAAGAGGAGCTCCTGGCAGGAATCCTCTCTGCCAGTTACATCGTCAAATCGACGCCGGCGTTATTCGAGCGGATACGCAAGAACTTACTGCAACGTTGTCATACCTACATCGACGCCGGGGATTCCATTTTGAATAGTTAGTATTAGTATTATTAATTTACCACGATTCTGTTCAGAAATTAGGAGTTTGTAGAGAAAATGGTTACCCCCCATGTACATATAAAATGTTCCCTAGACCTATCTTATGATGAGATAATATTTATAATATTTACATAATTCACAAAATAGTTAAATGGTACTCTGCAAGATATACATACTATACGTACTTAATTTCTTACTGCTCGTTCATTCTGTTCTCACATACTTCCTTTCACTCTACCAGTCTGCCGTTTATTCACTCACCCACACACTCACAAATACATGCAACAGTTCCATTAAATTACATTTTTCTTTATATACATCTGGATGAAAATGACGAGGCCATGCTGAACTCACAGAAATACGAATTGAAATGTTCTAAAGGAAGTCAATGAACAACGGAGGCTGATAAAGGATACGGAAAGAAGGAAGTTAAAACTTGTAGGTCATATCCTGAGACATAGTGACTTCCTAGTAAATGTCTTTCAAGGAAGAATACTAGGAACAAAAGGAAGAGGAGACCAAGGAAGACATACTTCGAGGATGTGAGAAATTAGATGGGATGTAAAGACTACAAGGACGTGGAGAGAACAGCAGGATCGAGAGGAGAATGGTTGCAGAGACAAGGCTTAGCCTTTGTATGATGGTTTATGATATCCGAAATTTTGGAAGAGACAAGTTTCTGACAGCGAGTACCATAGCTTTGCGGAACGCCAATAGAAACCCTTCTGAGAAGCAAAGGTACGGGAGAAAAGTAACTTCGCCTCTCTGAGCTGAGCGATAAACAAGCGATAGACGTTGGAAGGGGTCAATTTCTATAGAGGCCGAGAGGGATTTCCGGAGAAAGATCAGATCACTTCGCTTGGCTATCGTCTCAACTGAAGGTAACTTATTGGCTGGGAGGGGTAGTGACGGATAATTAGCCTTTCGGTGCGGCGCTGTACTCTCTGCAGCTTATTCATGCTCTCCTCTGCCGTGGGATGCCAAGCAGGTTGACCATACGTCATTACGGGTCGAACCATATAAGGGTAAGGTGACCTTATTACTCGTGTACTGAACCCTCTTAAATTCCTATATAGGAACCCTAGGATTTTTTGTTGCTTTGCACCTCGCCTCTTCACACTGTATATTCCACTTTAAGTTGTCAAAGATAATTATGGCAGTTGTTGTTATAAATGTCTACGTTGCATGTGTACCTAGTGCAGCTAAATAGAATTACTGTATCTCCACACGAAGAGTTGAAAATCCGTGTTCATAGGTATACCAAAACAAATTTGAGTCATACCCGGCGACTGAGGCATTTCCGGACCCGGGTTGCCTAGCTCAAACTGATACGTGCTCTTCTCCATCATTTCTAAAGATCTGTGTCACCATCACTGAAATACCCTGTAGAATAAAAGTTACAACAGTGTATCAAAAATATCTTTATTTATAATAGTATATGAAATCCAATGATAATGATTGCGTTATATAGTTAGTATATAAAAGTTTTACAATAGGATGATATTCAATCTTCAATGAATGATCTAAGATTATGTGAAACGTTTTTCTCATTTCCTTTTAGATTGCACTTCAATAGGTATTTCTGACGTTGACTCATAAGCGAATCAGATTTCTGGGACGGTACTTTGCTAGCTTTCCTGTGTTCCATTTAACAGAACGTTAAGAGGTGGTTTAGAACAAAGAGTAGCCGAGGACGAATATCATTCAAGATTTATAATAACTATGGTCGTATTTCTATTTTTATACAATGTTTTCCTCAAAATTCTGAAATATGACACAAAAGAAATTAAACATTGGCCAAAAAATTGCGTAGGAATCAGCAGGAAACTGGTACTTTTTTCACTTTTCTATTTAGACAACTTACTGCTCGTGAAACTCGTTGCTTTCAAACTTCATTTAAGTACAAAATATTTATAAGGAAAGGAAATCTAAATAACCGAACGTAAAGAAAATCACTTGGCATTATCAGCGCAAAACATGTGAATAATACTTGAAGGACGCCAAGTAAAATCATACGACAAAATATGCTCTTACACAACATTTTTGTCAATTAAGACTTACTAAGTCTGCCTCTGTGGTGTAGTGGTTAGTGTGATTAGCTGCCACCCCCAGAGGCCCGGGTTCGATTCCCGACTCTCCCACGAAATTTGAAAAGTGGTACGAGGGATGGAACGGGGTCCATTCAGCCTCGGGAGGTCAACTGAGTAGAGGTGGGTTCGATTCCCATCTCAGCCATCCTGGAAGTGGTTTTCCGTGGTTTTCCACTTCTCCTCCAGGAAAATGCCGGGATAGTACCTAACTTAAGGCCACGACCACTTCCTTCCCTCTTCCTTGTCTACCCCTTCCAATCTTCCCATCCCCCCGCAAGGCCCCTGTTCAGTATAGCAGGTGAGGCCGCCTGGGCGAGGTACTGGTCATCCTCCCCAGTTGTATCCCCGACCCAGAGTCTTAAGCTCCAGGACACTGCCCTTGGGCAGGTAAAGCAGAAGAAGAATAAGACTTCTTTTTAATCTGTTTCTGCACTTAACAGCCGGTACACAGAGGAAGTAAAAAACTACTTGCAGTACTGATCCCAGATTGTTCTAATATTTTTGCAATCTGCTTTACGTCCCACCGAGACAGATAGGTCTTATGGCGACGGTAGGATAGTAAAGGGCAAGAAGTGCGAAGGAAGCGGCTGTGGTCTTAATTGAGGTACAGTCCCAGCATTTGCCTGGTGTGAAAAAGGGAAACTATGGAGAACCAGGGAAGTGGCTGTGATCTTATTTAAGGTACGACTTCGATATTTAATGGTATTCAAATGGGAGAAGGGGCCAATGAATTGGTCATCTCTACAAGCAAAATGGTTTTATAGCTATTATCATGGAAGGAATGATGCATGGAAAGCATGATGCATGAATGTGCTCCAAATTGTAAACTGTCTCTTTATCACTACAGCATGACTAGGAGTGTGAGGATGATGCTAGCGGCGGTGATGGTCCACGTGGACGCCGTCGGCAGTCCCACACCATTGCAGCCATCCCCTCGGCATGACTCGCAGAACTCCATATGACTGTGCTGGGGCAGGCCGGGATGATTCTCACAGATATTTGGATAACTGTCGGATACCCACTCGCACTGACGTATAACGACTGATTCCAGCTCGTTCACTGAAACAGAAAGGAGTGTCTAAATTCAGAGTTTGCTGTATTTATAAAGAAAAATGTGGGAAATTCCCCTTTTGGTCAACCTATTGAACATGTAAATTCATTGGAATTGGCAAATATATGAGGCAGTCAAGTGTAAAACTTGCCTTACCCAGGAAAACCGATTTCTCAGAAAACTGTTCTTTTCGGTGAGATGGAAACTATACTTTTCAGTGTAGACTTAATTAATATAACCTAAGTTTTTTCAGTCTATCGAACAGAAAATACACATTTTAGAAACATTATAACTAGGGCTCGGAAGTTGAGGAAAAATCCTTTCCTGTCGAGTTTCTGAAGATGAGGCCCAACATAATATATGTTAATTCTGTGTCAATGTAGGTCAGAAAATGGTGGGTTTTATCTGTCCTATTTTGAAATGAGAAATGAAACTAGTGCTTGAAAAAATCCAGGGGTATCAAATTATGTGCAATATAAGTGAAATATTGAAGGAGAAAATGTTGATGTGAGTGTTTTGGAAGAGGAAAATCTCACTTGATTCAAGTATGAACCCTTAACATCCGTTGATGTGGAGGGAAGTCTCTCGATGTTTTGCAACGTGCTGTCTGAAAATTGACGATCTTTTACACCTAAGAATCTGGAGATGAATATTGTGATATACTGCAAAGCCATCTGAGGTAAGGTTTCCGAATTCCAATTTCTGTAACCTTACTTTGGTTAAACCAAATACGATTTCAGTTATACTAATTTATTTCTCCAGGATGTCCATTGCGGATTCACTGAATTCATTCTAGGCGGAAAAAAATCATTCTAAATTGAGCAAGTACATTTTTAACAAACACGGAATCCCTTTTAAAAATTATGTTAATCTAAAAATATGTACTATCTGAAAGAAGTATTCCACTGATATATTTTTGCATTGTATGTTGCATGTCACCAGAATTTTGCATTTTTACAACATTATATTCCTTCATAAAATATGTAATCTTTCTTTCTTTTTTAATCTGTTTACCCTCCAGGGTCGGATTTCCCTCAGACTCAGCGATGGATCCCACCTCTACCGCCTCAAGGGCAGTGTCTTGCAGCGTGAGACTTTAGGTCAGGGGGATACAACTGAGGAGGAGGACCAGTACCTCGCCCAGGCTGCCTCACTTGCTATGCTGAACAGGGGCCTTGCGGGGGATGGGAAGATTGGAAGAGACAGGCAAGGAAGAGGGAAGGAAGCGGCCGTGGCCTTTGCCTGGAGGAGAAGTGGGAAACCACGGGAAAACACTTCTAGGATGGCTGAGGTGGGAATCGAACCCACCTCTACTCAGTTGACCTCCATAGACTGAGTGGACCCCGTTCCATCCCTCGTACCACTTTTCAAATTTCGTTGCAGAAGCGGGAATCGAACCCGGACCTCCGGGGATGGCAGCTAATCACGCTAACCACTACACCACAGAGGCGGACAAAATATGTAATTCAGACTAAAATTATGAATGAATTTGGATCGCATTTTTACGTCCTTCTTGTCAGTTGCTAGGTCCTTTCTTGGATATTTTAGGTCTTTTTATAGGTTTTTTTTGGGCAAGTTATTCGTTTTCAAATTCCGAGCCCTAATTATAACGTGTCCGGAAAATAAAAAAATATCAATAACTAACATTTTTTCTTTCTACAAGTACATCCTAGGATACTATAAAATCACTTTTCTATCATGCGTATATACAGAGTTATTCAGCTAAGTTGACCACCTCAAAGATCTTCTGATGCGTCGAAAATATATGCATTTTGTTTCGAAATACTTTAAATTGTATTAAGGGGAGTCTTGACAGAAATGCTGCAAATTTTGAGCAAAGAATAGAATGTTAAGTTTTAACTCCCAATTCTTCCTCTTTCAAATCTTGTTATCATTTTTTCTCTAGCGCTATTTATAAAGCTCTAATTGCCGGATTAAAAGGGTAGTGGTTCGGCACATATAGAGCAGGCCCACGCCCCTTTCTTTCACGCTGTCAGACAATATTATCTTCAAAGTTCTTTCGGACTGACATTTCAATAATACCGCTGCAATATATTTACCTTGTAGTAGGAATTCGCGTCCGCCTATGTAGTGTAGTGGTTAGTGTGATTTGCTGCCACCCCCGGAGGCCCGGGTTCGATTCCCGGCTCTGTCACGAAATTTGAAAAGTGGTACGAGGCCTGGAAAGAGGTCCACTCAGTCTCTCGAGGTCAACTGAGTAGAGGTGGGTTCGATTCCCACCTCGGCCATTGTGGAAGTGGTTTTCCGTGGTTTCTCACTTATCCTCCAGGCAAATGCTGGGATGGTTCCTAACTTAAGACCACGGCTGCTTCCTTCCTTCTTCCTAGTCTATCCATTCCAATCTTCCCATCCCCCCGCAAGGTCCCTGTTCAGCATAGCAAGTGAGGCCGCCTGGGCGAGGTACTGGTCATCCTCCCCAGTTGTATCTCCCGACCCAGAGTCTGAAGCTCCAGGACACTGCCCTTGAGGCGGTAGAGGTGGGATCCCTCGCTGAGTCTGCGAGAAAAACCGACTCTGGAGGGTAATCAGATAAAGAAGTAGGACTTCGCAGTGCGCAAGAGGATAAATACATCTGAGGGAGTAATTTACATCCAGGGCAGTTTTGAAGTAAGTATCTTAAACTTTCAATTGTTTTTTCTAGCTTAAACCCTTTTCAGCTCTTTCCATGCATAAAATACTCCTTACGACAGAGTTCTTATCGGATTCACCTGAAATTTTCAGAGAATTCTTGAATATGCTCAGTAATTAAAAGTACTTCTGCACTTTATTATCAGTTTAATGTTACCTTCATATTTGTTTTACTTCTGAAATAGCACGAAACTAAATTTTTGCTACAAAATGACCAGCGAAAATTTGAAAAAAAAAGTATCTCCAATGCTTTATACCTGACTGCAAAATCAGGTGCTTTTATTAAATATATGAGTATTTTTGACAAGTCTGCCAAATCATAGCCCAAGGAACTGAAAACTGTGCCACAAGGAGCATTTTCTATGTGACATATAAACATATAAAAATTATTTGTCAATAACATTGCAACCGATTAACTAATAAACTCAAACTTATGTGTGGGGCTATATCATATTGATGTCCGACTCCATGGATTAATGGTTAGCGTGTTGGCCTTTGATGACAGGGGTCCCGGGTTTGACTTCAGGCAGGGTCGAGAATTTTAACCTTATTTGGTTAATTTCGCTGGCATGGGGGCTGGGTGTATGTGTAGTATTCATCATCATTTCATCCTCATCACGACGCGGAGGTCGCCTCCGGGAGTCAAATCAAAAGACATGCATCCAGCGAACCGAACTTTTCCTCGGACACTCCCGGCACTAAAAGCCATACGCCTTTTCATTTTTTCATGTTGGTATGTATTTGTGTTTTAAATTTGGCTTTGATAATGTGCCAAACTCTAGAAGTTTAAAATTTCAGTCATGACTTCCCTTAAAGGACGCATAAGGTACTGTTGAAGTTAAGTCTTCTCCATTTAATGAACGACAAATCTGGATTACTAAGAACCGGAACCGCGTTGTGTTTAGTTACAAATACAGGATCTCTGTGCACCGACGACGGCCGTGTTGGTGTCTGGAGGCCTCGTGAAGAGTACACTTGTTACAATATTGAAACAATCTATATCAGCACACATTAAAATAATTAAAATAAAATTAAGGTCCACATCTGTGGTGTAGTGGTTAGTGTGACTAGCTGCCACCCGCGGAGGCCCGTGTTCGATTTCCGCTCTGCCACGAAATTTTAAAAGTGGAAAGAGGGCTGAAACGGGGTCCACTTAGCCTCGGGAGGTCAATTGAGTAGAGAGGGGCTCAATTTCCACCTCAGCCATCCTCGAAGTGGTTTTCCGTGGTTTCCTACTTTTCCTCCAGGCCAGTGCCGCATGGTACCTAACGTAAGGCCACGGTCGCTTCCTTCCCTCTTCCTTGTATATCCCTTCCGATCTTCCCATTACTCCCACAAGGTCCCTGTTCAGCATATCAGGCGAGGCCGCCTGGGAGAGGTACTGTTCATCCTCCGCTGTTGTATCCCCGACCCACTGTCTCACGACCCACGACACTGTCCTTGAGGCCGTAGAGGTAGGATCTCTCGCTGAGTCCGAGGGAAAAACCAACCCTGGAGGGTAAACGGATTAAGAAAGGAAATGCAATTAAAATGAAACCGGTTTTCGGAAGCTTCATTCCATCACCCGTGGACCATTACAAATTAAAATACAGTATTAACATTGAGATAATTCACAGCCGAGACTCAATATTCGGCATTCGTGTCATAATGAGCACAACAGTTTTCTACATTAAAACACAAGACGAAACAAATATGCGAATTTTAATGTTTTAATATTTATGATAAACTGATGAAGGAACGAAGCTTCCGAAAACTGGTTTTGGATTAAAGTATTTTAACGTGTGCTGATAGATAGATATACGGTTTATATTAACTATCAAAGTTAGGGACACGCGTCCCTTCTATTTTAATAAGTGTATCATGTCATCAGCACCCTGCAGTCGCTTAAGTTCGGCCAGTATCCAGTATTCGGGAGATAGTAGGTTCGAACCCCACTGTCGGCAGCCCTGAAAATGGTTTTCCGTGGTTTCCCATTTTCACACCAAACAAATGCTAGGGCTGCGGCCACTTCCTTCCAACTCCTAGCCCTTTCCCGCCCCATCGTTGCAATAAGACCTATCTGTGTCGGTGCGACGTAAAGCAACTAGCAAAAAAACAAAAAACAAAAAAACAACAAACAAACAATGGCTTTAACTTTTTATGATGATTATGACTCTTAAAGAGTTCTTCAATCCCGTCTTAGCTGTGACGCGATATACCGCTCTCATTGCTGGCGTGCCGGTCTAAAGTGTCAACGAATAAGACAATCGGTCACCTCTCGTAGTGATACGAGGGAGAATGGCATTGTAGCAATGTGTGCACGACATCCTGCAGCCGTATGCTTCACCCTTCATGGTAGGGCTTCCAAGAGGCATTTTTGAGCAGCACAATGCTCATCCGCACACGGCAAGGTAATCACAGGAATGTCTCCGTAGCAATGAGTTATAATCAATCAAAGCCATTATGCCATTATGATAAAACTGTGCTGATGGTTGTATTCTTGTTATTATTATTATTATTATTATTATTATTATTATTATTATTATTATTATTAATTAAAATCAAGAAGTCGTATCAACACAAAAATGTTTGTTTCATAACTGGTTTTCGGACAGTAAGATCCATCCCCCCATGGCACTACAGCCCTTGAAGGGCCTGGCCTACCAAGCGACCGCTGCTCAGCCCAAAGGCCTGCAGAGTACGAGGTGTCGTGTGGTCAGCACGACGAATCCTCTCATCCGTTACTCTTGGCTTTCTAGACCGGGGCCGCTACCTCACCGTCAGATAGCTCCTCAATTCTAATCACGTAGGCTGAGTGAACCTCGAACTAGCCCTCAGGTCCAGGTAAAAATCCCTGACCTGGCCGGGAATCGAACCCGAGGCCTCCGGGTAAGAGGCAGGCACGCTACCCCACACCACGGTGCCGGTTCGTAAGATCCATAAACAGTGATTAAAAAGAATTAAAACATGGTATTTCACAGCTTAAGTCAGCCTTTCTAATAATAATAATAATAATAATAATAATAATAATAATAATAATAATAATAATAATAATAATAATAATAATAATAATAATAATAATCCGTAACTTTGCCACAATCCCGTGGCCTGTCCGATCGCCAGATTTATGGCCTATAAAACATGTCTGGGACCACTTGGGGTTCCAACTTCAGCATACAGGGAGTTCGCACGATCTAGAGGACCAGTTGCAGCGAATTCTCCATGTCCGAGCGCATCACAACTTATATCCAAGCTAGAGTTGTATCCAGGTACTAGTTTCTGCCTTCAGGTGTCCAGTTTTGCTTTGATATTGCGATCACTTACTTGCATCAACGGTACAGTACAATCATCCTCATGTTTCATGCGATTCCGGCAAGTCTTTCTTGGCGCGTGATTTTTTTGACAAATAATGTGCATATCCATTATGTTTCATATTCCATTTCGAGTGCCGTAGTACATTTTTTTTACAGCACTGGTCTAGCCTCACGAATTTATTTGAGGAGCATCCGGTATAAAAAGCTCCACTTACTGTGTGAAAGTGTTTCAAGGTGAAGATAAATTAAAATATCATAGAAAGGGCTTCATGCCAGAAGTAACACCTGCCGTCTTCACCTTCAATAATGAGTTTAACACTAAATTACCTTGCAAATGTATGAATGAATTTAGTAGAAACTTTATTTTACTCCCGAGAAATATGGACGTGTAAGTAATGTTCTGAAGTGACTTTGAATTTTATATGATTTATCAAGCAGTATGCTAGGAAAATTATTTTGCCATTTATGCATATTTATGTATGGTTGTATTTACACTGACTGACAAATGTCATGGGATAGCGGAGCACTGATGCGCAGGTGTGTTGTCTGCGCACCACACGCCCCCTGTGCCAGCGGCAGTCGTATAGGAGACCTTGTGAGCAGTGGCTGTGCATGTGACAGGTGTAACATGGAACGTCGTCGTGAGCTGACACCGTTAGAACGGGGTATGGTGGTCGGTGCCCGACGAATGGGAAGTGCGATTTCGAAAGTGGTGCGGGAATTCGGCTTCACACGATCAACCGTTTCCAGGGTGTATCGTGAATGGTTGAATGCGGGTGTCACCGTCCACAACAGAAGAACGACCGGCCGTCCAGCCACCCTCGATGACCGTGACCGGCGACATCTGAGACGGATTGTCAATAGTGACAGACGGGCAACCGTGCAACAAATCACGGCTCAATTCAACACAGGCCGTGCTAGACACGTCTCCCAATGGACAATCTGTAGGAACATGGGTTCTATGGGGTATGGGAGCCGATGCCGCACACGGGTGCCACTGTTAACCCAACGTCATCGGGCACAACGACGCGCATTTTTCGCCAGTCATCAGGCATGGACACTGGAACAATGGCATAACGTGATATGGTAGGACGAATCACGATTTAAACTGCACCATGCCGATGGGAGGCACCGTGTATGGCGCAGACCACATAAAGCGATGGATCCCGCCTGCCTCGAAGGTGTGGTCCAGGGCGCTGGTGTCTCTGTTATGGTTTGGGGTGCATTTCCCTGGTGTGGAATGGGCCCCCTAGTTGTTCTGGAAGATACTTTGAATGGTACGCGGTATGCTGAGCTGCTCGGAGACCATCTCCACCCATTTGTGACCTTCCAGCGCCCAGACGGTTCTGCGGTGTTTCAAGATGATAACGCGCCGACACATCGCTCCCACGTCGACCCGGGAGTGGTTCCAGGAACATGCAGTGGAGGTCCAACGACTGCCATGGCCACCCAGGAGCCCCGATATGAACCCTATCGAGCATATCTGGGATGTCCTGGAACGCAGGCTCCGTGCCATGGATCATGCACCCACGAACAGACAGCATTGGCGGCCGCTCTGCAAACGAATTGGTGTCAGCTGCGTCCAGAGGACTGCCAGGGACTTGTCGACTAACTTCCACGGCATCTCACTGCAGTTCGCAGGGCCAGAGGAGGCCCCACACGCTATTAGGCGACTATCCCATGGCATTTGATAAGTCAGTGAATTATTTATTTACGTGGAACGATGTTGAAGTGTTAACAATTGAAGAATTGGCATCCCTTGAACTGAAATGAAAGGTGGGATTGTGATGTTTCGTAGCAAGCTCAGTATAAACAAAAGTTCCAAAATAGCAGTGATTCTGATGCCAACATCTTTCAGTCTTTCTCTAGTTCCTTTGCGACTCACTTGCCTAACAAAACAAAAAGTGATTTGTCCGGTAACTGTAAAAGAAGAAAAAGAAATAGTAGTAAAGCACACGATGCTTTTGACAATGGTCTATGGCAAAGTGTGTTACGCAGCAACAGATGCTAGTTCAGTCATGAGATGTTACATTTGTGAAGCTACATAAAAGAAGTTCAATGATTTTCCAAGATGTAGTCAAGTAAGTACTGAAATTTTAACATTTGGTTTGACAATATTACACGCCCGAATAAGGTCTTTTGAAACTTTACACCATATTTCTTATAAGATTCATGTTGAGAAGATAAAATAAAAATGAAAGTACAAATCATACAGTAGAAATTTAGATCAGAACCTGAACTGATTGTTGATGTACATAAATCCTAATATGGCAACAGTAATGATGGCAATACAAACCGGTGGTTTTCGAAAATTCTGAATCGTCTGCAATGATCACAGATTCCGACTAAAGTCTCATAGAATGATTTTCCAATGTGATTTCGAGTGGACACAAGATAAACATTGATAAAGTTTCTGCTTGCTGCATAGATAGAGCGAAATTGTATCTAGAACTATATTCGTGGCACTTGATGTCTCCTACAGGCCACAGAATATTAATCCACGGACCTGTGATTGTCGTGCACACCTTACTTCAAATAGGGACATTATCAGAAGAGGTTATAGAGGCTAAAAAATTAACACATTCGCCAATTTAGTGAAGTTTCTGTAGAAATTTTTATCGAGAACAAAGCAATATGTACATTATTAACAGACCCCTATTTAAGTTCCATTAGACAAAGCAAAATCAGATCAAAGCCTTTTACCAAGACTGCTTTAGAAATGCTATTTCGTTGGGAAAATAATGAATAAGAATCTGACGAACACACGGAAGAATATGATGAAGAGGGTTGGGTTTATTTGAGTGAAATTTTCGCCTCATTCATAAACATTTTAAAATATTTTGTAATAAAAAATGCAGTGTAAACTAAACTTTTATTTTCGTGTCCCTCATGTGAGTAATAGTTTGTGTATGTAATTTATTTATTACAAAAGTCCTTGTAAATATTTTTTAAGCTTTTTCAAGTAAATGGAAATGAAAACATAAAATCCCAATGAGGTGTTGACAGAAGCAGTATAGCTCAATAGCAAATTGAACTGTTCATATTTCGCTTAAGTGTTTTTGGACAAATATGTGACAAGTGGTGAACTCATCACCACTATGTGGTCCACGTACCTTTCTGACTTATACTAACGGAAAAGGAATACAAATTAGTACAAAATTAATTTTGTTCGCTTTTATGGGCCAAATATTCCTTTGTGCAACGTTCAGGTTTGAATGATACCTGATTTTCTTGATACGCTTGGTTTGTTTGCGATAACTGATTCGTATGCTGCAGCAGCATTCATTTTCAGCCTCATATGTTGTGCTTCTACTGAAAGTTGTTCAGCTTGGCCTCCGCAACCTAAAGCTCAGCGCCAGTAGGCAGCGGTCATCTGCAAAATCTAGCTGTTCTAGGCTAGTGAAACATAAAGAAAAGGGAAATGAGAGAGTCTTACCATGTATTCGTGCCTTAGTACACACAGGGTATAAGCCAGGCATCTTGTCGGGCTGAGTTCTGGGTGGAATGCAGGCGATTGGTCCAGGAGATGTTTCCTCGAATGGGTCGTTACAGTCGGGATTGGTATCTGAGGTACACGTCCAGCATCGTAACGCCGATCCTATAATTATAAAAAGACGAATAATACTAAAATAATGAACATAGATAATGTCCTATGAATATTTTTATCAGTAAGATTACGTGTAAATATCGATTTGGAGATATGGAAGTATTGGTGAAATGATGGATAGTGGCACAGTGCATAGGTAAAATGATCTTTGTTGATTAAAATGGATTCAAACAATTCTTTACTTAAGGAGGAAGGAAAGAAGGAAGGACGGAAGAAAGGAAGGAAAGGAAAGGAATGGAAAGTGAATATCAGAGTGATTTGTTCGTGGTGATGGTTGCTTAAAGGGGTATAATAATAAAATCTACATAGGCTGTATAAAAAAGGATGTATGTGTGTATGTTCCAACATAGCTTTGGAACGCATGGGTCAATTTCAACCAAACTTGGTACATAAATGACTTTCTATGTGGAAAAAGATACTGTGGGGGTAAGACACTCCTAGCACCCACAGTGGCAGTGGTGCAGAGGGGGTGACATGTAAATATAATCGAAAACGAGCAATATTAGTGTACATCCCATAGTTTTCGGGGTCACTGAGATGAATAGTGACACTTCGTTTGCCGTTTAAGCCCGTCTCCCATCGAGGGATGAGAAAGGGTGAAAAAGAATGAAAAGATTATGGATGTATGTGTGCAGTTGGTGTGGACAGTTTGGCCTTCGCTGATGACATAGCAATCCTCGCTGGAAGTATACAGACTGCATTAGAACAAATCAGCCTTCTGATAGAAATACCAGGACAAGTAGGATTTCAGATATCTTTGGAGAAGACTTGGTACACATACGACTTACTATCTAGGAAAAATACTGTGGGGATAAGACACCTCTATACCCTTAGGGGACGAGGGTGACATATGAAAATAATCTAAAACACCTATATCAGTGTCGAATTCATAGTTTTCAGGATCGCTGAGAAGAACTGTGATGCCCTGGATGCCAAGTTCAGCCTCCATCGGCATTTGGGAGGGGGGAGTGTAAGAAGGGTTGAAAAAAGACTATGTCCAAAATGAACGAGATTAGTGTTGAATCCACAGTTTGCGGGGTCTCTGGGCTGAATGGAGGCAGTCACAATTACAGCTGGAATTGTGTACAACATATTTATAGCGCGACGCGTGAATACATACAGCTGTAACTTATTTTTTAATTTGAAATGATCATCTACTTCCCAGACAATCTGAACTACCACAAGGAGCAAATTTTAACGCGAAACAAAATAATCCAAAACTAAAACTTAAAATTGAAGTCATTCCAAAGTTCTTCATGATAGAATTGAACCAATAATAGACAAACACGTCGGAGATTACCAAGGTAAGTTCTGAAAAGGAAGCTCATGTGCAGAACAGATTCTAAACCTGAAAACTATAATACGAGACAGGGTTATAAAGAACAAAATCTATGTCATAGTCTTTGTAGATTAAAGAAAACCGTACGATTCAGTAGACTGAGTTTCGCTACTGACATTTTAGAGGAATTTGGAACTGATCTAAAATCTGTCAGCATAATTAACCAGACTCTCACAGAAACGAAGTGCAGGGCGAAATTTATGGGAGAGATTTCAGATGAATTTAAAATTGAAACCGGTTTCAGGCAGGCAGATGGGCTTTCCACGATTAATTTAAATAATGTCCTGGAAAAGGTAATAAGGGCATGGGAAGAAAATGAAAAGGAGGAAAAATGAGATAAGATTAGGTTCATTACATAAAGGGGTTGGTCTGAACAGTTTGGCCTTCGCTGATGACATAGCAGTCCTCTCTGTAAGTATACAGACTGCATTAGAACAAATCAGCCTTCTGAAAGAAATACCAGGACAAGTAGGATTTCAGATATCTTTTGAGAAGACTAAATTCATGACCATAATTAGGAATTCTTCTTCTTAATCTTCTTACCCTCCAGGGTTGGTTTTTCCTCGGACTCAGCGAAGGATCCCAACTCTACCGCCTCAAGGGCAGTGCCCTGGAGCTTCAGACTCTGGGTTGGGGATACAACTGGGGAGGATGACCAATACCTCGCCCAGGTGGCCTCACCTGCTATGCTGAACAGGGGTCTTGCGGGGGGATGGGAAGATTGGACGAGATAGACAAGGAAGAGGGAAGGAAGCGGTCGTGGCATTAAGTTAAGTACCATCCCAGCATTTGCCTGGAGGAGAAGTGGGGAAACCACGGAAAACCACTTCCAGGATGGCTGAGGAGGGAATCTAACCTACCTCTACTCAGTTGACCTCCAGAGGCTGAGTGGACTCCGTTCCAGTCCTCGTACCACTTTTCAATTTTTTGTGGCAGAGCTGGGAATCGAACCCGCGCCTCTGGGGGGTGGCAGCTAATCACACTAACCACTACACCACAGAGGCGGAGAGGAATTCACCACAGAACAAAAATGAGTAAGGAAAAATCAGCAAGGTTAATATTTTTAAATATCTAGGCGAAATAATTCAGATTAATGGACTCAATAAAGAAGCAAACAGATCAGGAGCAAGAACACTGGAACTAGCATACACCTGACTAAAGATACCTATAATAAGAATAATCTCTCAACGAAAACTAAAATCTAACACTACAACACAGTGATCAAACCACCGAGCGAGTTGGCCGTGCGGTTAAGGGCGCGCATTCAGGAGATAGTGGATTCGAACACCACTGTCGGCAGGCCTGAAGATGGTTTTCCATGGTTTCCCATTTTAACACCAGGCAAATGCTGGGGGCTGTACTTTAAAAAAGGCCACGGCCGCTTCCTTCCTACTCCTAGCCCTTTACTGTCCCACCTGTGTCGGTGCAACGTAAAGCAAATAGTAAAAAGTAAAATAAAAATAAGATAATCAAACCAGAGAGTCTATATGCTACAAAATGCATGTCCTCTATGTAAAACGGTGAAATAGAAGATATATAGAAAAAAGGAAAATATTGAGGAAAAGGTGGGAGTAATTGAAAACGGAGGAAGGAGGGTTTAAACTTAGGAGGAATAAAGATCTATGAAGAAAATGAAAGGATGTCAGACGTGAGCAGAAAGAGGAGAATAACATTTTATGGTCACATAATGAGGATGGACAACAGAAGATTGTCAAAATGAGTTTTCAATCAAATTTACAAGAGCAAGAATGGTAAGAAGTGGATCCAAGGATTAAAAATAGATATGACGGAAATTGGAGTAACAGAAGATAATATTACAACAAGACAGAATAACTTTCAGAAGATTGATTAACGTTTCAAGGGTTTCCAGGTGAAGAAGAAGAAGAAGAAGAAGAAGAAGAAGAAGAAGAAGAAGGAGAAGCTGAAAGCAAATAACGTCTGGACACAAGAGAGGAGGAAACAGCAACGTGAAAGGATGAAGCCTTGCTGAGTGGCTCAGACGGTTGAGGCGTTGGCTTTCTGACGCCAATTTGGTAGGTTCGATCCTGGTGTACCGTACCCAGGGGTCGTAACCCACTAGGACGATGCCTCCATTCCTGTATAAACATCCGACTAACTCAGGGTTGGGCAGAGAAGTGGGTTGGTTGTCGATGGGCCAGGCTAAAAGTCGAAGTTTGTCACTTAAATATAAATAAATGACAGGAGAATGGAGGTATAATTTGAATAAGAAACAATAATATGGGGTAGGATGAATTTATTCACAAAATAGCCCCGAATCATACTAATAAAGGTCAAGAAAATAAAAAATAAAGATGACATTGACATAATCTCAAAATCAGAAGAAAGACTGGACATTAAAACGAACATTACTAAAAAAAAAAATTAAATGTGAAATGAAATTTCAAGCACAACATTGAATACTTGTAAACTTTTCAAAATATTCTTCATCTGATTGCCCAGTGTTCATATTAGATACTAGTATACGTACGCGTATACTGGTACGTAATCGATTCGCATGGAGCCACATAATTTAAAGTATCACATTGATACGGGTTTTTAATTTTATAGAGTCGTCGCAAGATTAAACGTTAAAAGGAAAAATTAAGATAAATTAAAACTTTCGATAAAAAGGAAAATTAAGACGCAATGGGACACGACATGAATTATTAAAAATACTAGTGGCATTTCCCTACGCTGTATTTACAATAAACACAAAATAATCAAAATATCTCACATATCTACATCGGATAAAGAAAGGAGAACTTACATACTACACCGACTCAACGTGAAACGCGGTTCACCAAAGGATCTAGAGAGAACTAGATTGACCATCAATATTACTCAGCACTCGGGCTGTTCCCCATTAAACAACCAGACAACACTTCCAAACAACATGAAATATCACAAAACACCATCCTGTAAGAGAAAAGATATTATTATCCAATCATTAATTATGTGGAAAGCAATGGGCAACATTGCCTTCTTCTGCTGCATTTGCGCATCCGAAGAGCGCGTTCATCCGACACATATTTCCTGCTGTGCTGTGGGCTGAAAGGAAATGTTATAATTCAATACTGTACTGAGGTTTGGATTCTGTTCGCCAAGATTGTATCACGGAAATATCATTTCATTCACGCTGTCTATGTAAACACGGCTAACACGTAAGCTTGTGAGGCAATATCATCTTTCTTCGGCTACACGGAAGCTCACGTACAATCGTACTTCTTACTGGCATGCTTCGATAATTTATTACACACATCAGACTCCTTGGTCTGGAATCAATTTCCGTCAATTCTGATAATTAATATTCTCTCAGAAGGCAATAGCAGGGATACATTCACTGCACATCATTCTTTCGCTTCATCAGGCATGCAATCGGCCTGCATAATCTACTTCATAAATTAGCATGCATTAACACCTCTTATATTTCTTACAATTCTCATCAGCCTTTTCCATTATGAATCTAGGTTCGATTCCCGCACAAATCATTGGGAAAAACAGTTTCCAACCTACAATTGAAGATCCTATTCCTTCAACGTTGTTATGCAGCTTCACACGTGTCAGCTTCTGAAATACCATGCGTCATGCAATCTAACTGTTACTGACTTTCTAAATGACCAAAATAAGTTGAATTTACTCTCAGCGTAGCAAGGATTTAGCTTGGAAATTGGATGATCTTGTCAATCTAATCCTCCTATCACTAATGTACAAGGAAAAATCGGAATAATACTAAGCTAATTTCATGCATAATATAACAACAAAATAATCCTAACAACTCCCTCTTTATCCCATCTAACTAATCGTAAATAAAAATAAAAATATAGAGATCATGCATTCCTCTCTTATCCGTATCTACAACATTACAAAGGAGAAATAAACACATGCCGTCAGGCATAATTTACGTTAAAGAAAATCCTTACACTAAACTGCACTAGTATTTTAACATAACCCATATAACATTCCATAATTAAAACATGCGTCTTATCTTGGACGACTCTCAGGACACTGGCAGCGGCTCACATCCCTGCTGCGTTATGTGGTTACTCCATGTTGATCACTGCTTTAACACATAGAAACAATCTTCCTTCTTCCATGGGAGGTGCCATCTTCTTGCTGAAAGTTACTGAACACTGCAACACAGAAAGCTTTGGATGAATATCTCTTCACCGCTCAATTCTGCACGTGCCGAACCAACCCCTGTTAGCTATAAACTCAGCCAACACACTGACACACAAATACACTTGAAATTTAACCTATTAGGGTTTCATATACAGTTATTGAGAGCGGCTCGCGGTACGGATCGAGAGTTCCTCGCGAAACGCGACCGAAACGAAAATATGAAACAACTGAGCGTCTCTTCTTCACATTTCAGTCTGCGGCTACTTATTACCGTCTATTTATCTGTAGTGAACTTTGCACCATAATATACTCTGCAATTTAACACTGCACCAGTTAATTTATTCAACTGCATGACTGAAAACACTGTTTATCGGTCTTAAAAACCATACACTGTTATTGATATATTCACGTAGCAACTTTCACGTACAGGTGTCGGAGCACTACCGAACAACGTTCACATCACTTCGGCTTCCGCGATCAGAGTGACGCTCTCCAGAGCTTGTGACGTTAAGGAAGCGTGGGTAACGCCGTTGTAGCTATGGGATTCCCGCATGTTTAGACAAACCACCAATCAGCGTGCTTGCCATTCTTCATGACTTAATATTAATTAGAATATACCATAAAACACACTGCAAGTAACATAAAATTTCTTCAGATTATTTCTATCGCGTACTCCTGATTATATTTCACTTGTAGACCTGTGGAAATTCGTCAAATAACAGAATTTATATCAAGCAACTGTTCATGTTGGTTAACCTGGGACTATGACTTCGCGCGATTCAGACTCCATATTTGCCACCTCCACGCGTTCTCATTGGCTGAATATTACTCTTGGCCAACATCATGTACACGTGCCGAGATGTGCTAACTTCTGGTGACGCTAAGCCTTTCTCACGGTCCTGAGGAAGTATCGCGCAATATCCAGCAACTTGATGTCTCCATGGGCTTCCGGTCTCCGCTATCATGCGATTCATTACTTTTACCAAATATGACTGAAATTTATTTCAAATAAATTATATATATGTAAAATAATAATCTGAGTATCTCTTATGGGCCGTCAGGATACGGCTCACTGGCTCAGTCCGGTGGCATTTGGAGGTGCTCAAATACGTCAGCCTCGTGTCGCTAGATTTACTGGCGCGTTAAAGAACTTCCGCGGGACTAAATTCTGGCATCTCGGCGTCTCCGAAAACCGTACAAGTAGTTAGTGAGACGTAAAGCCAATAACATTATTATTATTATTATTATTATTATTATTATTATTATTATTATTAACGAATGGAGAACTATTGGAAGTCAAGGAAAGAAGTAAGCGCAAAGATGAAGGAATACTGGGCTAAGAAGAAAGCTCACTAGAGTTAGGAACCACGTGGTCCAAGGAGCCTCAACGAAACAAGATAAATAAATAAATAAATAAATACATAAATAAATAAATAAATAAATAAATAAATGAATGAAAAAATATGCATGCATGATTAGCTGCCATCCCCACAGGCCCGGGTTCGATTCTCGGCTGTGCCAAGTTTGAAAAGTGGTACGAGACCTGGAATGGGGTCCACTCAGTCTCATGAGGTAAACTGAGTGGAGGGGGTTCGATTCCCATCTCAGCCATCCTGGAAGTGATTTTCCGTAGTTTCTCGTTTCTCCTCCAAGCAAATGCCGAGATGGTACCTAACTTTAGGCCACGGCCGTTTTCTTCCCTTTTCCTTGTCTATCCCTTCCAATCTTCATATCCCCCCCCCACAAGGCCCCTGTTCACCATAACAGGCGAGGCCGCTTAGGCGGGGTATTGGTCTTCCTCCACGGTTGTATGCCCGACCCAATGTCTCACGCTCCAGACCACTGCCCTTGAGGTGGTAGAGGTGGGATCCCTCGCTGAGTCCGAGAGAAGAAACAAACCCTGGTGCATAAACAGATTAAGAAAGAAAGAAAGAAAGAAAGAAAGAAAGAAAGAAAGAAAGAAAGAAAGAAAGAAAGAAAGAAACAATATGCATGCGCCAATATGCATCCATGCGCATACGTGTTATTATTCTTATGGCTTCATTAGGGAGCGTTTGGGAAGCGATAAACAGTCACCTGGTTGATAACAGTACGAGCATTCCAGTTAAATTGTAATCAGTTCCGATTTACGCTGCCAAACGATGGCTAGTTAACTGAGTCGTGCAAAGATATCCCTGTTAATGAATGTAAACGGTACTTGAGCGATAATGACGAAGCATAGCCTACCGGTACTCTTTATCCTGGTTTGGACGAGCTAGTGCTAATTTAACCAGAAAGAGATAACATGTGAAAGGATAAAAATAAATGTGATCTAGCTTGAGAGAAGCTTTTTTTCCACTGATAATACCGGTGGTCGGGATTCTAGTTCCACTACATTGACTCATTGATTTTCTGGCGTTTGGGTTTCACCACAGAGGCTCAAGTTCATGCAGTTCATATTGTCATTTTCACTATTGATGTCTTAAGGGGGATATACTAAATTTTCTATCTTTGTTAATTTTAACCTGATTTACTTCAAAATTTGTGAGATAAAAATCGTCTAAATTAAGAAGAACCAAAATTCAGTTTAAGTAGGGAAGTTAGTTTCGGTATTTTGTCTCTTTTTTCTTTGTTAAAAAAATGATATTTTTAAAAACGCTCCAAGCACATCAACTGTTTGTTTCCTACTTTGAAACTTGATTGTGAAAATTAGGAAGGTCATAGGAATAATTTATGGAATTATATTTGTTATTAAATGCTTATATTTTATTTATTTATTCTTCTTCGTCTGCTTCTTTGTCTGTTTATCCTCCAGGGTCGGTTTTTCGCTCGGACTCAGAGACGGATCCCACCTCTACCGCCTCAAGGGCAGTGTTCTGGAGCTTCAGACTCTCGGTTGTGGATACAACTGGGAGGATGACCAGTACCTCTCCCAGGCGGCCTCACCTGCTATGCTGAACAGGGGCCTGGTTGGGGATGGGAAGATTGGAAGGGATAGGCAAGGAAGAGGCCGTAGCCTGAATTTAGGTACCATTCCGGCATTTGCCTGGAGGAGAAGTGGGAAACCACGGAAAACCACTTCCAGGATGGTTGAGGTGGGAATCGAACCCACCTCTACTCAGTTCACCTCCCGAGGCTGAATGGACCCCGTTCCAGCCCTCGTACCACTCTTTCAAATTTCGTGGCAGAGCCGGGAATCGAACCCGGGCCTCCGGGGGTGGCAGCTAATCACGCTAACCACTACATCGCACAGGCAGACCTTATTTATTTAAACAGTTTACACTCCAGGGTTGGGTTTTCTCCCGAACTCAGCGAGGGATCCCACCTCTACCGCCTCAAAGGCAGCGATCCTGGAGTGTGAGACATTTGGTCGGAGATACAACTGAGGAGGAGTACTTCGCCCGGACGTCCTCACCTACAAAAGTGAACAGTGCCTTGTGAAGGATGGGAAGACTGGAAGGGATAGGCAAGGAAGAGGCCGTAGCCTGAATTTAGGTACCATTCCGGCATTTACCTAGAGAAGAAGGAAACCACGGAAAACCACTTCGAGGTGGCTGAGATGGGCATCGAACCCCCTCTCTACTCAGTTTACCTCCCGAGGCTGAACGGACCCCGTTCTAGTCCTTGTACTACTTTTCAAATTTCGGTCCTCCGGGGGGTGGGAGCTAATCACACTAACCACTACACCACAGAAGTGGACTGGTAATAATTTCGTGTGGCTATTACTAGCCTGGTACGTCCCTTGTAAGGCAGACCCTCCGACGAGGGTAGGTGGCATCTGCTATATATAGGCAACTGCGTGTTATTGTAGTGGAGGATGGTGTTGTGTGTGAGTTGCAGGGATGTTGGGGACAGTAAAAGCACCCAGTCCCCGCGCCATGTGAATTAACCCGGCCTGGAATTGAACCTGGGGCCCTATGAGCCGAAGGCGACTACGCTGACCATTCAGTCAAGGAGCCAGGCCTTCGGTTGGTGACTACTGAGACCCTAGCTCAGTTTGACATTACTTGTACCAGGCTCCTCACTTTCATCTTACCTATCCTACGTTTCTTGGTCAACTTAAGTTTGCGAGTCTAGAACGTTTCTAATTGTCGAGGCCTTCTCTTTCTTCACTGTTCGAGAGAATCGACCGGTTGAGATTAGAGTTAAATGGGGATGGCTGTCTAGTTGTACTTCCTCTTAATATCATAATCACCACCGCCACCACCACCACCGTCACCAACATGCTTCCAAATGCTGGTTCTATTGAACTGAATATTCTACCCAGGGTTACTGCGATTCGAACCCTAGACATTCTGGTTTGAAGCCAAGTAGTTAATAAACTGCGGCAATGTGCGTTTACTTTATTCTGTAGTACCAAAATTACTCTGTAGTAGGGTTACCATATAATCCGTTTTTACCGGGGACCACCCGTTTTTGAGACCTTTCCCCGAATCTCCGCTTAGTTTTGCTAGATCCCCCGGTTTTTCCTACCATAAAATTATTTAATATATTTATCACTTTAATTTATTTTGATCCCTAGCAATCAATACAGGGGAATACAACACCCTAGGGTCATATAGCCTTCTACCTAATTCTTCATACTTTATATTATATTTAAAAAAATAGATTTGAGTATATTTGCTATAATGTCTTCTTCTTATTCCCCTCAACTCTATAGTTGGTGGGTAACATGCTTACCTTCCAAGCGTTTCCGTTCTTTGGCCGACTGCTTCAAGTGGCAACAGGTATGTTTGCCATTCATGTTGACGATCAATTGCACTCTAGGTCTTCCGTTGGTCCTTGTACCTTCGATTTTTCATTCAAACAGGGTGGTGCACCAGTCAGAATGACGAAGCAAGTGGCAAAATAAGCTGTTTCTTCTTTCGTTCAAGGTTTCAACCAAGGTGCGTGACTCACTTGCTCTTTTGAGAACGTTCTGGTTTGTGACTCTGTCAGTCCAAGATGTTCTTAGGAATTGACGACAGCACCATATCTCAAAGGCCTTCAGTTTCATCACTTCCGAATTTAATACGGTCTGTGTTTCTGAGCTGTAGTTCACAACCTTAATACTGATGGTTTTAGATGTCAGTAGAGACCTTTTCCCCCGAAAACTCCCTTCCCCTGTGCAATCCGGGCGTTTACTTCTCTCGTACATTTTCCGTCAGTTGTCATCAGACCTCCTAGATATTTCAATTTCTTTGACTTGATCTAGTTTTTCACCATCCATCAGCACATTGGTAATTTTGTAATTATTCCTTATTACTTCGTTTTGTTTATTCACGTGTCGCGCTTCTCTTTTAGCAATTCATTCTCTCTCTCTCTCTCTCTCTCTCTTTCTATATACAGTGTAATTCAGCAGCCCCTTCCAATATCGTTTGCTGCAGCCCAACTAACGTGCACATGGTTATAGGTTTTTTTTTTTGCTAGCGGCTTTACGTCGCACCGACACAGATAGGTCTTATGGCGACGATGGGAGAGGAAAGGCCTAGGAGTTGGAAGGAAGCGGCCGTGGCCTTAATTAAGGTACAGCCCCAGCATTTGCCTGGTGTGAAAATGGGAAACCACGGAAAACCATCTTCAGGGCTGCCGATAGTGGGATTCGAACCTACTATCTCCCGGATGCAAGCTCACAGCAGCGCGCCTCTACGCGCACGGCCAACTCGCCCGGTCATGGTTATAGGGGCCGTGGTCTTAAGTTAGGTACCATCCCGGCACTTGTCTGGAGGAGAAGTGGGAAACCACGGGAAGCCACTTTCAGGATGGCTGAGATGGCAATCGAACCCACCTCTATTCAAAATTTAGACTTAAAATGTCAATGGACTTACATTTATATGGCTCTAAGTTTCATAAAATGTGGCGTACGTTGTTTTGGCTCTCAGGTACAGAAATTACTCTATAACGAGCCACCGGAGGCCACGGGTCCCTCATACCAATACACTCAGAAGGTATCCGTAAACAACCTCCGAATATTTGTGATAATTCTTTTTACACCCACAGGATGTCATTCAGTCCTAACTTTCCTATGTGTCAACCAATCCTTTTGCTATTCGTCAAAGAAGCTGAAGTTATATATTCTTAACGTTAAATATACGCATAAAGGTGCCCCTTTGCTCTGACGACATCTGAGGCTATTCTATGAGACGCGATATAAATAAATTGGCGCGCACGACCTGATTACTTAAAGGCAGTAAACAGCTGGAAAACCCATTTCCCTTGTATCACCTTATCTACTAATGTCAACATTTCTTGACGTCATACAGAGTATATTATTGTTGGCTTTGAACCTGAGATTACCTAATCCTCCCACTCAACACTGCTCTGCAGAATAACAAAGTAAGTATACGAGCATGCAACTTGTATGTGAAGGACATTCAAATCATCAGCAATATTTATTGCAATCAGACTGCGATCATAAATGAAGGTAGGGAGTTATCTGAAGAGGTGGTAATAAAACGTGGCGTTAAACAGGGTTGTGGCCTGTCTCGTATGTTGTTTAACCATTACTCAGAGGAAATGCAGCTTTAGTGGAAGAAACAGCAGGAATTAAAGGTAATGGAAAACAATCAACAACTTAAGATTTGCAGATGACACTTTGTTGTTAGCAGAAAGACAGCGACCGACCAACCGAGTCGTGGAGGCAAGTGAATAATGGAGATTAACACTTAATATACGTAAGACACGTTTTATGATAGTATTCCGAATACAACACCAAGAGAGCTTGATGATCAACGGAGAGACAGTACAGCAAGTGGCAAAGTACAAGTAAATAAATAAATAAATAAATAAATAAATAAATAAATAAATAAATAAATAAATAAATAAATAAATAAATAAATAGCCTTGTAAATCCCCTAAGAACTGTGGACTCTTGCAATGCGTGGACAATGTTCAGTTTAACTCATTAGGTGAGCATGTCCCGAGCAGCATTATTATATAGGTTATTTCCTAGTTTGATTCTTGAGGACGTATTACTACATGTTATACACTTGTTTAGTCTCACCTCCGAGTGGATGCAATTGTGTCTTTCGAGATCAACAATTCGCGCAAACATATTATTACATTCTTGACACTTGTACATTTTCCCCCCAGGGAGGGTTGAGATTCCTTCTTTGTGAAAGCGTACCCCTGCACATTCATTCTTGAATAGCTTCTCCTCACAATGTTTGTGGAGGTGTCTTTTAAGTTCTTGAGCTTCGCCCCACAAATATTTAGGATCAAATGTGAACTACAGCATTGGCAGTACCGAGGAAAGTCCAGGATCGGCCAAGCCAGAAATGCATTCAGTAAAATCAGGCGAGTGTTCTGAAGCAGGGACCTTAGTTTATATCTAAATTTTAGACTTCTGAAATGTTACGTCTTCTCCACCTTGTTCTATGGAATTGAGACCTGGACCATAAAGAAAAGATAAATGGACAGATTAGAGGCATTTGAGCTATGGACGTACAAAAGAATACTGCGGTTGTGTTGGACAGATAAGGTCACAAAAGATGAGGCAGTGAGGCGAATGGAAAAGAGAAAGGAAATATTAAACACTGTCAAAATCAGAAAGCTGCAGTATCTCGGTCATGTGATGCGAGGAGAGAAATACAATCTACTGCAGCTGGTCATTTAAGGGAAGATACAAGGCAAAAGAAGGTCAGGAAGAATACATATTTCTTGGATTGATACACTGTTGAGTTGTTTCGCGCTGCATCATCTAAAGCAAAAATCTCTATGATGGTAGCCGACCTTCTTAGAGGAGATGCCACTTGAGGAAGATTCATTTAGTTGTAATAGCCACAGGACCTCCAGTTATACGTGGAACTCAAATTAAGCCTTGTACGTTGGTGACAATGTAACTCACACCCTCTTAATATCATAATGATGATCATGACGTGATGTTGTTCGTGATGTAGATCATTAACTCATGTGTTCACAGTCAATTAAAGCAAATAGATGGACAAATAATTATTGCTGGTGATTAACGGTTTTCAGGAAGTACAACAGGTAACTATCCTCTCTAAACACTATCAGAGGAGCTGAGACTTTGAAGAACAAGAGGGTATTGGCAAAATACAGATAAGACCTCATTAAGATCATCATCATCTGTTTACCCTCCAGGTTCGGTTTTTCCCTCGGACTTAGCGAGGGATCCCACCTCTACCGCATCAAGGGCAGTGTCCTGGAGCTTCAGACTCTTGGTCGAGGGATACAACTGGGGAGTATGACCAGTACCTCGCCCAGGCGGCCTCACCTGCTATGCTGAACAGGGGCCTTGTGGAGGGATGGGAAGATTGGAAGGGATAGGCAAGGAAGAGGGAAGGAAGCGGCCGTGGCCTTAAGTTAGGTACCATCCCGGCATTCACCTGGAGGAGAAGTGGGAAACCACGGAAAACCACTTCCAGGATGGCTGAGGTGGGAATCGAACCCACCTCTACTCAGTTCACCTCCCGAGGCTGAGTGGACCCCGTTCCAGCCCTCGTACCACTTTTCCAATTTCGTGGCAGAGCCGGAATCGAACCCGGGCCTCCGGGGGTGGCAGCTAATCACGCTAACCATTACACCACAGAGGCGGACCCTCATTAAGATAAGTTCCAAATTTCGAGTTTTAAGGATTTTAAACCAAATCAAACCCTATGGCACAACAATCCCGAAGGGCCATGGCCTACCAAGCACCCCCCTGCTCAGTCCGAAGGCCTACAGATTACAAAGTGTAGTGTGGTCTCTTGGTTTTCTAGACCGGGACCGGTATCTCACCGTCAGATAGCTCCACAACTGTAATCAAGTAGGTTGAGTAGACCTCGAACCAGACCTCAGATCCGGGTAAAAATCCCTAACTTGGCTGGGAATCGAACCCAGGGCCTCCAGGTAAGAGGCAGGCACAATACCCATACACCACGGGCCAGCTTCAGGATTTAAACAGAATTTAAATATAAATGTTCATACATTTTTTCGTAAATAATTTAGAGTGTGATTTAATTTCTTTTTAGTGGCTTTACGTCGCACCGACACAGATAGGTCTTATGGCGACGATGGGATAGGAAAGGCCTAGGAGTTGGAAGGAAGCGGCCGTGGCCTTAATTAAGGTACAGCCCCAGCATTTGCCCGGTGTGAAAATGGGAAACCACGGAAAACCATCTTCAGGGCTGCCGACAGTGGGAATCGAACCCACTGTCTCCCGGATGCAAGCTCACAGCCGCGCGCCTCTAACCGCACGGCCAACTCGCCCGGTGTGTGATTTAATAGATGCTGATGATGTTCTTTCAAGAACGAAAGATGCCATTCGATTGTTAATTAAGTAGTTTATTTCTCAAGTAGTTTGTAAATGTATTTACAAATTAGTTTAGACCACTTCCTTCCCTCTTCCTTGCCCATCCCTTCCAATCTTGCCATCCTCCGACAAGGTCCCTGTTCAGCATAGCAGGTGAGGCCACCTGGGCGAGATACTGGTCCTATTTCCCAGTTGTATCCCCCGACCCAAAGTCTCTCGCTCCAGGACACTGCCCTTGAGGAGGTAGAGTTGGGATTCCTCGCTGAGTCCGAGGGAAAAACCAATCCTGGAGAGTAAACGGATTAAGAAAGAAAGAAAGAAAGAAAGAAAGAAAGAAAGAAAGAAAGTTTAGACAGACTGATGAAAAATTTAACATTAAAAAAACCCCACAAAGTACGTTGCATTGAGCGACTCCCTAGGCCTTTGCAAGCCTAATTCCGTCGAGGTTGGAAAAGAGCTAAAGTTGACCACTGAACGTCAGAAAGGAACGATGAACCTCCATTGAGGAACATCTGAAAGAGACTTTTTATTCCATTCCATGACGAACTTGACTTCCTTTCTCCACTCAAAGGTGTACTTTACGCTTCAGTAGCTGCTTAATATCTCTGACTATCCATGTTTACATTACTGTGAAGTTTAACCAATCAGAGACGATTTCTAATAAGACAGTGTGGAAGGTAATTACAGTACGGAAAGAAGGCAATTACGTCATAACATTTTTTATTTCCATCTCAAGTAATCTGCCGCCCTCATAAAACTGACTAATGTATAGGTTAATCCATTTCTAAGAGATAAATGTCGCATATATCACAGTATATCATAACTTACAGTGGCGTAACGTAAGGGCCTGCAAAGCCTGCAATGCAAAAGAAAGTAAGTACAGTACATTAATAAATAAATTTGGCAGAATGCTACTTTGCACGGGAAAGGTGACATCATGATGTGTTTGTAATATGTGCCGAAAAGGTTTGTTTTTACAGTGAATATGTAGAGTAATTGCATCTGGCTGCAAATTATTGTTATTTTGTTGTGTCTAAGAGCACTGTCTCTCGTAACACGAGCGGCACAAATATCATTTTATTTTTGCTAGTTGCCTTACGTCGCACCGACACAGATAGGTCTTATGGCGACAACGGAAAAGGAAAGCCCTAGTACTGGGAAGGAAACGGCCGTGGCCCTAATTAAGGTACATCCCAAGCATTTGCCTGGTGTGAAAATGGGAAACCACGGAAAACCATCTTCAGGGCTGCTGACAGTCGGGTTCGAACCCACTATCTCCCGGATGCGAGCCCACAGCCGCGCGTTCCTAACAACACGGCCAACTCGCCAGGTGGCACAAATATCAGCGCCAAGTTATTATTAAAGAAACAGTGAAAATTGGTACCAAAATATGAAATTTTAGACCTAATTATCCCTATTGCTGTTTCTTCCGCAAAATGATTATTTTCGAAGCCGAAACTTATAGAGAACTACCTACGAAATGTTATGACCCAAGACAGACTCTGTGAACACAGTCTCCTCAACGTGGAATGTGTCATCCATGGATATCAATGAAATCGTCACTGCCTTTGCATCCCAGAAAGTACGCTGCATCGCTCAGTCCTTTTAGAATCATATGTGAGTGCAGTGAAGTTTAAAAAATGCCAAGACAAATGATATAAACATATATTTATTTACGTTGTATTTCAATCCCTACAAAATATTTAACTTTAAAAATAAGGAAATGAAATAACAAAACAATAAAATAAATATTTACACTGACTGACAGTGACAATGCAACACCAAGGAGGAGTGGTTCGAAAGGGATGAAAGTTGGGGAAAAAACAGAGTCGGCACGGAAGAATAATTGATGTTTATTTCAAACCGATATGCAGGTTACACAATGCGCACGGCATCGACTCAGTAGGATGTAGGACCACCGCGAGCGGCGATGCACGCAGAAACACGTCGAGGTACAGAGTCAATAAGAGTGCGGATGGTGTCCTGAGGGATGGTTCTCCATTCTCAGTCAACCATTTGCCACAGTTGGTCGTCCGTACGAGGCTGGGGCAGAGTTTGCAAACGGCGTCCAATGAGATCCCACACGTGTTCGATTGGTGAGAGATCCGGAGAGTACGCTGGCCACGGAAGCATCTGTACACCTCGTAGAGCCTGTTGGGAGATGCGAGCAGTGTGTGGGCGGGCATTATCCTGCTGAAACAGAGCATTGGGCAGCCCCTGAAGGTACGGGAGTGCCACCGGCCGCAGCACATGCTGCACGTAGCGGTGGGCATTTAACGTGCCTTGAATACGCACTAGAGGTGACGTGGAATCATACGCAATAGCGCCCCAAACCATGATGCCGCGTTGTCTAGCGGTAGGGCGCTCCACAGTTACTGCCGGATTTGACCTTTCTCCACGCCGACGCCACACTCGTCTGCGGTGACTATCACTGACAGAACAGAAGCGTGACCCATCGGAGAACACGACGTTCCGCATCCAAGTCGCTCTAGCCCGGCACCATGCCAGGCGTGCACGTCTATGCTGTGGAGTCAATGGTAGTCTTCTGAGCGGACGCCGGGAGTGCAGGCCTCCTTCAACCAATCGACGGGAAATTGTTCTGGTCGATATTGGAACAGCCAGGGTGTCTTGCACATGCTGAAGAATGGCGGTTGACGTGGCGTGCGGGGCTGCCACCGCTTGGCGGCGGATGCGCCGATCCTCGCGTGCTGACGTCACTCGGGCTGCGCCTGGACCCCTCGCACGTGCCACATGTCCCTGCGCCAACCATCTTCGCCACAGGCGCTGCACCGTGGACACATCCCTATGGGTATCGGCTGCGATTTGACGAAGCGACCAACCTGCCCTTCTCAGCCCGATCACCATACCCCTCGTAAAGTCGTCTGTCTGCTGGAAATGCCTCCGTTGACGGCGGCCTGGCATTCTTAGCTATACACGTGTCCTGTGGCACACGACAACACGTTCTACAATGACTGTCGGCTGAGAAATCACGGTACGAAGTGGGCCATTCGCCAACGCCGTGTCCCATTTATCGTTCGCTACGTGCGCAGCACAGCGACGCATTTCACATCATGAGCATACCTCAGTGACGTCAGTCTACCCTGCAATTGTCATAAAGTTCTGACCACTCCTTCTTGGTGTTGTATTTGCTCTGTCAGTCAGTGTATTTTGAAGGATTTTTTTTATCTACGAAGATAATCATGCCTCCCCAATAATTACCAAGAATTGATTAACTAACTACCGGGCGAGTTGGGCGTGCGGTTAGGAGCGCGCAGCTGTGAGCTCGCATCCGGGAGATAGTGGGTTAGAGTCGCACTGTCGGCAGCCCTGAAGATGGTTTTCCGTGGTTTCCCACTTTCACACCAGGCAAATGCTGGGGCTGTACATTAATTAAGGCCACGGCCGCTTCCTTCCCATTCCTAGGCTTTTCCTGTCCTATCGTCGCCATAAGACCTATCTGTGTCGGTGCGACGTAAAACAACTAGCAAAAAAGAGTGTTGGTTGCGTGGTAGGTGTGGCCTTGCGTTCGGGAGATGTTGGGTTCGAACCCCATCAATGGTAGCCATGATGTTTGTTTTCCGTGGTTTCGCGTTTACATACTGTAATTAAGGCTACAGCTGCTTCATTCCCTGTCCAAGCCCTTTCCTGTCCTATCGTCGCTGAAAAACTATTTGAGTTTCAGCATCGTAAAAAAAACAGCCAACAAACAAAACAAATATCTTAGAATTGTTTTTGGTACAAGTGAGGACCCACACCACGACAGCTTCTAGGCATTCCTGTCCTTAAGATAGCGTGTAGTTTTACATGGTTGTAGATATCGTGATCGTTCAAGACAGCTCCGTATGAAGACAGCTCAAGTTCGAGGGTTCGACTCCCGGCTGAAGTAGGTTACGTGGAATCCCAAACACAAAGACGTGATTTTCATTTAAAAATTCCAACGTGCATTGGCTGCTATTCGAACCGTGGACACCTTGGTGTGGAGCCACACGGCATTTCTTGTTTATTTCTCTCATGTATGTTAATGCTCTCATCCATTGTACATGTGTTTGTCAGGAGATCTACATAGATAGACTGACAACCTAATGCTGATGCGCACTCCTGCCCAAAGGCTTCCAGTTCTGAGCTACATCCATCCACCTCGTCTCCGCAGGTGTGATGTTCTGGTCTAAGAGTACCGCAAGATATTCCAAAATCAGCATTTTCCTTTACTTGCTGACGTATCTGACGCTTGTCTACCCAGAATTCGTTCATGACAGCTCCGTATGAAGACAGCTCAAGTTCGAGGGTTCGATCCCCGGCTGAAGTAGGCTAGTGGTCAACTTTCTGAGCTTAAGTTCGAGGGTTCGATCCCTAGCTGAAGTAGGTTAGTGATCAACTTTCTGAGCTTAAGTTCAAGGGTTCGATTCCTAGCTGAAGTAGGTTAGTGGTCAACTTTTTGAGCTTAAGTTCAAGAGTTCGACCCTAGCTGAAGTAGGTTAGTGGTCAACTTTCTGAGATCAAGTTCGATGGTTCGATCCCCGGCTGAAATAGGTTAGTAGTCAGCTTTCTGAGCTCAAGTTCAAGGGTTCGATCCCTATCTGAAGTAGGTTAGTGGTCAACTTTTTGAGCTTAAGTTCAAGGGTTCGATCCCTAGCTGAAGTAGGTTAGTGGTCAAATTTTTGAGCTTAAGTTCGATGGTTCGATCCCTAGCTGAAGTAGGTTAGTGGTCAACTTTGTGAGATCAAGTTCGATGGTTCGATCCCTATCTGAAGTAGGTTAGTGGTCAACTTTGTCAGATCAAGTTCAATGGTTCGATCCCTAGCTGAAGTAGGTTAGTGGTCAACTTTTTCAGTTTAAGGGTTCGATCCCTAGATGAAATAGGTTAGTCGTCAACTTTTTGAGCTTAAGTTCAAGGGTTCGATCCCTATCTGAAGTAGGTTAGTGGTCAACTTTCTGAGATCAAGTTCGATGGTTCGATCCCTAGCTGAAGTAGGTTAGTGGTCAACTTTTTGAGCTCAAGTTCAAGGGTTCGATCCCTAGCTGAAGTAGGTTAGTGGTCAACTTTTTGAGCTTAAGTTCAAGGGTTCGATCCCTAGCTGAAGTAGGTTAGTGGTCAACTTTTTGAGCGTAAGTTCGATCCCTAGCTGAAGTAGGTTAGTGGTCAACGTTTTGAGCTTAAGTTCAAGGGTTCGATCCCTATCTGAAGTAGGTTAGTGGTCAACTTTCTGAGATAAAGTTCGATGGTTCGATCCCTAGCTGAAGTAGGTTAGTGGTCAACTTTTTTAGCTTAATTTCAAGGGTTCGATCCCTAGCTGAAATAGGTTAGTGTTCAACTTTTTGAGCTTAAGTTCAAGGGTTCGATCCCTAGCTGAAGTAGGTTAGTGGTCAACTTTCTGAGATCAAGTTCGATGGTTCGATCTCTAGCTGAAGTAGGTTAGTGGTCAACTTTCTGAGATCAAGTTCAACAGTTCGATCCCTAGCTGAAGTAGGTTAGTGGTCAACTTTCTGAGATCAAGTTCAAGAGTTTGATCCCTAGCTGAAGTAGGTTAGTGGTCAACTTTTTGAGCTTAAGTTCTAGGGTTCGATCCCTATCTGAATTAGGTTAGTGGTCAACTTTCTGAGATCAAGGTCAACAGTTCGATCCCCCGGCTGAAATAGGTTAGTGGTCAGCTTTCTCAGCTCAAGTTCTAGGGTTTGTTCCTCGACTGAAATAGGTTAGTGATCATCTTTTGAGCTCAAGTTCGAGGGCTCGATCCCGGGCTGAAGTAGGTTACTGATCAGCTTTCTGAGCTCAAGTTCGAGGGTTCGACCCCTGGGGCTAAAGTAGGTTAGAGGTTAGCTTTCGGAGCTCAAGTTCGAGGGTGCGATCCCTGGGGCTAAAGTAGGTTAGAGGTCAGCTTTCTGAGCCGAAGTTCGTCAGGATCCTACAACTTGTGACCTCTAGCTGATTCTTTCATTAATCTATATTTGTCTGACAGGGAAACGACGATTTAGCTAGGTGGCAGATTCGAAATTTTCTGACTCGCTGACTTGGTTCGTTGTACTGTCTTACTGTCTTCTACTGACTTTCGATAGGGAGTCTTAATGGAGAGAGAGCCGGCCCGCCTGAATTTTTGGAGAAGAATTACTAAGTGTCAATGTCAGGAGAGTAAGAGGTCTGTGCAGGTTACTTACAAGCAGAAAGTGTTACAAGGTTACGCTACTACACTAGCTCTCAGCACGTCCTGTGTTCGTCGTCTGTTGGTCATAGCGCTGACTTTGCATACTATATCCTGACCTAAGGTAACAAGAGCACATGCCCTTGCATTTGTTTCTTTCTGCGACATGTAGTTGAGCGGTAGATAAAATCTGCTTTATATCTGTAACGATTATTTTGAAAAGAAAACAGCTGCTACAGGCTTTTAGGGTTAGTACAGGGTTTTAATACACAGGCCTGTAGAAAAGTTAATATCATGCCAGTGACTATGCGGTCTTATCTGTGGAATTGTGTCCGATTCTACCCTCTGTACGTAGACCTGTTTCTGACTCTAGTTCACGTGTAAAAGAATTTGCAGTTAATACGTCAAGCCTTTCATACGGGACAACTACAAGGGGTGTGAACCTTGTTTAGGCTTCGGTTGGCTTATATGAAGCATAGTGGTTGCTTGCTTGCTTGCTTGCAACAAGGTCGTTGTGATACCACGCGCCACAGCGCCAGCCTTAACAAACTGAGATTTTTTTTTTTTGCTAGGGGCTTTACGTCGCACCGACACAGATAGGTCTTATGGCGACGATGGGATAGGAAAGGCCTAGGAGTTGGAAGGAAGCGGCCGTGGCCTTAATTAAGGTACAGCCCCAGCATTTGCCTGGTGTGAAAATGGGAAACCACGGAAAACCATTTTCAGGGCTGCCGATAGTGGGATTCGAACCTACTATCTCCCGGATGCAAGCTCACAGCCGCGCGCCTCTACGCGCACGGCCAACTCGCCCGGTAAACTGCTGATTTGGTGTTTCGGGAGTCTAGAGTCTCAGTCTCAGACATGACGGGCTGTATTTACTTATTATTATTATTATTATTATTATTATTATTATTATTATTATTATTATTATTATTTTGGGTCGGGAAAGAACGCCATTAAAGAGCGGACGAGAAAAATGGAAATGTCATTTCAAGTGACGAGGAACACATACAGTATAACGTACAGTATAACGTATGGGTCTAAACTGCCCGGCCCAGCGGTGTAGGGGGCAACGCGTCCGCCTGTCACCCGGCGGCCCCGGGTTCGATTTCCGGCCGGGAATGATTAATATCCTGCCCTGGGGGCTGGGTGTTTGTGTCGTCCTTATTGTTCCTTTCTTCATATTCAACACTCTACACTTCCGCAATTCAAATTGCACGCAAAAGATCTCTATAGATTGACGCCCCGACCAAATAGCATTAAAAAATTGGTCTAAACTGAGGCGTCCAGACCCTATTATTAAACGTGAGTGTCTGTATGTAGCAGAAACATTGGATATGACTGGGAAAGGTGGAACTGAAGACATCCGAAAGAGAGAAATAAGAATGCTAAAAAATTCTAGGCCCAAATGTGAAAAAAATAAGGAGAGGAGACTCAAATCTAACAAAGAATTTTAGGCCTACGAAAGAACAGAATGAGTAGTTGAATTGGTGAGGAAGAAAAGGGTACAATTCTGTGGACACTTGTTGAGGATGGACAGTAGCAGATTAACGGAGAATCTTTGAGTTCTTCAGCAGAGGAAGACAAAGTTGAAATGTTTTCGAGAAGTGAGATTGGACTTGACTGAGATGGGGTTTACGGAAGTTGGTATAATGAACAGAAATCGATTTAGACAACTCGTCAAAGTTACATTTGAAATGTGGCTGCCCCCCAAATCGTGTAATGTCCCCCTTTTTTTGAATGTCTTTTCCCTCATTCCTTCCTTCAACAGTTGGTCACCCTAATCTTGGCATAAGAAATTGCCCCTGCAGTGTAAATATGAGTACATGGAAGGGTAGAAGAACAAAGTGGAGGCAATAGTAAACTTCTGGCCATAAAAACGGAGAGTTATCAACTAAACCAAGCGTTCATTTCACAATATCTTGCAGGAAGCGCGGGGAATGGAGATAAGATAAGCTTGAACTATTGAGAGGAGGAAATTACACCGCGAATGGTATTTATTTATACAGCTGTGTGAAACTGGTAGCTCATCTTCAGGTTTTAGAGATCACTTAAGCCAACCGAGATCATTTAGGGTTTTGGCTATTTTCCTGATGTCATGTATTGTTCAGGTAAAAATACCAACCAGTGATTTCGGCGGTGAGGATAAAAAGCCAGCAGCTACACCCGACGAGCCCCCTGATAATAATAATAATAATAATAAATAATAATAATAATAATAATAATAATAATAATAATAATAATAATAATGCTATATTGAAACGTTACAAAACAGTTATTGTACTGAAAGCTCTATATACATCAGGAACCTTAACTTTAGGTAGTCATCCTAAAATTTCAGATAATGAAAAACAAGAAAGTAAAATTGTTAGGAAAATCTTCGACCCCATACAAGAAAATGGAATTTGGATCAAAAGGCGAGCTGCAAACATCTATAGTCACATAGATAGTTTCATAACTACTGTAAGGAGGAAATGTTTAGCATTTTTTGGACGCAATTTTAGGATGGATAATAATCGATTCACAAAACATTTATTCAATGTAATAAATTTCCAAAACAGGAGAATAAACTGTCTGGAAGAAAGAAGAGGGGTCCTGAATGAATTGAACATCAGGGAAGGCATCATGAAAAATTGCGAAGTTTCAGGCCCTCAGTAAATAAACACACATTTGTGGTCAAAACTAGCAGCAGATCTGGTACGAAGTGGCCAGAAGAACGGAAGAGGCAACACAGTGAGTTCATGAAGAGATTTTGGAAGAATAAGAAGTCGAAAGTCATCAAGCCAATGAACAAGTTCCAACGCGCCCTATGAATGGGCATAGGGAATCCTGGACAAAGAATGCGGTATTTTTGACACGAAGTCACTTTACTGTGGTACGGATTCCACATTAAACTGGAGGTCCCTTGGCTATGATCACGATTTTAACGGTCACGTCAAACTACAAACTACTATCTTCTGCTTAATTTCATAATAATAATAATTTTTACCAATACAATTTATTTCATACTTTATCTCCTTTCATGTTCCACAAATTAGACCTTTTTGAAGATCCAGAACCTCTCATAATTTAAATTCACCAATTATACAATTCCTTTATTGTTGTAACGAATTTCTTGCAGAAATATATTTATTTACAGGATCATACACTGTGAGTTATATGAACAATTAATTGCCTGTGCTTCCAAATTTTAAACGAAAATTTATTGTTTGTGTTTTTCCACGATCTGTGTTCCATTGAGGAATTGTATTATTATTATTATTATTATTATTATTATTATTATTATTATATAAGCCCATTAGGACTCCGCAAAGTATTTAGAGGCGTGCATTCGCCTTCCTTTGTACCCATATTTCATTATTTTACTGTGGGCTTCCTTTCTGTCTTCAGAGCAGGTTGTTCCAGTCTTCTTATTTTGTCTTTTCTCTTGAACAACTTGCCATTTGTGAATTTCGGATCTGAAGATTACCCTGTATCGGAAATCTGCTAGTGTAATTCATGCCTGTTTCAAATCGGTGTTGATTTCGCCAATCCATTACATTGTTCATTCATTTTATTATTATTATTATTATTATTATTATTATTATTATTATTATTATTATTATTATTATTATTATTGCTGTTTTAGTTGTGTCTTTGTTTTAATTCATGAGTGTTCACGGTAATGAAATATCCTGTGCGAGTTTAGATTATTTTATTCTTTATCTTTGTTTCCTTTGCTTTTAAGTTGAATTTACGTTTCCTTAAATACAGTATGTATGCTAAGTATTGGTATAAGACGATACTGCTGACTGTGTACTTTCATGGAGACAAATAAATAAATAAATAAATAAATAAATAAATAAATAAATAAATAAATAAATAAATAAATAAATAATACCTTGAAGTTCGATTCCCTTTGGCTGAGTGGTCAACGTCACCTACTTCTGTTGAGTGGGTTCCGGGTTCATTTCACGGCTTGGTCAAGGATTTAACCGCGTCTTGTTAATTCCTTTGGCTAGGTGACTGTTGTCTGTGTTTGTCTTAACACATCTACTACGAACAATCAAAGAAACAAACAATAGTGAAATGCAACCTTCCAGGGATGATTGGCGTCGGGAAGATCATGCGGTCGTAAAACAAGGCCCAGTTCTCATGTGCGAAACAGTTCGTACCCACGATCGCACCAGGGTATGTGAAACAACGGAATAATAATAATAATAATAATAATAATAATAATAATAATAATAATAATAATAATAATAATAATAATAATAATAATATTGTCTTTACGTTCCACTAACTACTTTTTCGGTTTTTGGAGACGTCGAGGTGCCGGGATTTAGTCCCGTGGGAATTCTTTTACGTGCCAGTAAATCTACCGACACGAGGCTGACGTATATGAGCAGCTTCAAATACCATCAGACTGAGTCAGAATCGAACCTGCCATGTTGGGGTAAGAAGTCCAGCACCTCAACCGTCTGATCGACTCAGCCCGGCGGGTATTATCAGACTTGGAGTACGGTACAATTTGGTTGGAGTCCTATGAAAAGAGTTATCTTACTGCTCCGTACACTTTTCTATTTGTAAGCTATTTCAGATTCTGAAGGGGATTGACATCATACAGCGAATTATCTACAATCTGTACAAAAATTGGTGTGCAGTGATGAAGAATCGAGGGTTTTGAAAACGAAGCAGCAATCCAGAAAGTTGTGAGGCAAGGCTGCAGTTTGTCCCACCTTCTTCTCAATGTTTATACAGAACAGGCGGAAACAGAAATCAAAGAGGAATAAGGAAAGGGAATCACAATCCAAGGAGAGGAAATCAAAACCTTGAGATTTGCCGATAATATTGTTCTTTTATCTGAGTCTACAGAAGACCTAGAGACATTAACTGAATGGTACGTGTGCAGAGTCCTGGGGAGGGAGTACAAGATGAAAATAAATAAGTCCAAAGCAAAAGGAATGGAGTTGAGTCGAATGAAGGCAGGTGATAGGAAATGTTAAATTAAGAAATGAAGTCTTAAAGGAGTAGATGAATATTGATACTTAGGTAGTAAAATAATTAATGATAGCAGTAGGAAGGAGGACATAAAATGCAGTCTAGCACAAGCAAGGAAGGTCTTTTTTAAACAAAAGAAATTTGTTCGTCCGCCTCTGTGGTGTGGTGTTTAGTGTGATTAGCTGCCACCCCCGGAGGACCGGGTTCGATTTCCGGCTCTGCCACGAAATTTGAAAAGTGGTACGAGGGCTGGAACGGGGTTCACTCAGCCTCGGGAAGTCAACTGAGTAGAGGTGAGTTCGATTCTCACCTCAGCCATCCTGGAAGTGGTTTTCCGTGGTTTCCCACTTCTCCTCCAGGCGAATGCCGGGATGGTACCTAACTTAAGGCCACGGCCGCTTCCTTCCCTCTTCCTTGTCTATCCCTTCCAATCTTCCCATCCCTCAGGAAGGCCCCTGTTCAGCATAGCAGGTGAGGCCGCCTGGGCGAAGTACTGGTAATTCTCCCCAGTTGTACCCAATGTCTCGCGCTCCAGGACACTGCCCTTGAGTGAGGTGGGATCCCTCGCTGAGTCCGAGGGAAAAACCAACCCTGGAGGGTAAGCAGATAAAGAAGAAGAAATTTGTTCACTTCGACCATTGATAGAGGAATTGTAAAGGTGTTTCTGAAGACTTTCGTCAGGAGCGTGGCATTGTGTGGAAGTGAAACATGGAGAATACCTCAGAAAGGAAGAGAATAGAAGCTCTTGAAATGTGGTATTACGGAAGAATGTTGAAGGTGAGATGGACAGATCGAATTACGAATGAAGAGACACTGAATCGAATTAGTGAAAGGAGATCGATTTGGATACATTTGACGAAAAGAGTTAGAATGATAGGACACATTTTAAGACAACCAGTTGGATTTTGAGGTAAGTGTTGACGGTAGTCCGGCCCCGCGGTGTAGGGGGGAAACGCGTCCGCCTGTCACCCGGCGGCCCCGGATTCGACTCCTAGCCGGATCACGGCTTTTTAATATTGTAAATGATTAATATCCCTGTTATGGGGACTGGGTGTTTGTGTGACGTCCTTAACGTTCCTTTCCTCACATTCAACACTCTACACTTCCGCAATTTCACTTACACGCAGGTTCATATCATATTGTGAAAGTAGTGGCAAAAGATCTACAGAGATCGACGCCACTATCATTAAAAATGTGTAGACGGCAAGAAGGGTAGGGGTAGACCAAGGTATGACAAGCAGATTAGAGCGGATGTAGGATGGAGTAATTACGTAGGTTAGCACAGGACATGGTGGCATGGAGAGCTTCTTCAAACCAGGCTATGGACTGATGACTCACAGTACTAACTAATCTGTACTTACCATTGTGGATATTAACGAGAAGGATCAGCAGCAGACAGGAACCACCCAGCTGCCATGTTGACAACATTTTAGAGTAGATGTGAGCCCTCTGTAGTCCAACTGCGTTATGGTAACTGAAGGTTCCACCAAGATAAGATTACGTCACAGTGAAGTGAACATGCGTTGGTAAGCGACTGCCTCATGCAGGTCTGCGTGTGTTGGTTATTAGAGCCAGGCGTCGGGAACACGCCGCCTAAAATAAACAGCTCGTCACGTGACTTGGTCGCTACCTTGTGGTGAGCAGCGGCGCGGTGAACTTTGAATGAAAACACTTCGAGGCACTGAAGTGTGAAGATGGGGGCCCGATAGGGCACTGAAACACAGCGTGCGCTTCGAGGAAGTGCAAAAGGGTGCCTTTCATTAGTTGAAGGGTTGATGTATTTTACATTAAGTGACACTGAAATATAAGTTTCCGGCCCCGTGATCTTAGGGGTAGTGTGCCTGTCGCTCATCCGGAGACCCCGGGTTAGATTCCCGGCCAGGTTTGAGATTTTTACCTGGACCTGGGGGTTGGTTCGAGGTCCACTCAGCCTACATGATGACAATTGAGGAGCTATCTGAGAGCAAGATGGCGACTCCTGTCTAGAAAACCAAGAATAACGGCCGCGAGGATTTGTCGGACTGACTATGCGTCACCTTGTAATCTGCAAGCCTTCGGGCTGAGGAGCGGTCGCTTGATAGGCCAAGGCCCGTCAGGGTTTTAGTGCCATGGTTTGTTTTATATATAAATAATATAAATTATTAATGCTATTTGCTTTACGTCCCACTAACTACTTTTACGGTTTTCGGAGACGCCGAGGTGCCGGAATTTCGTCCCGCGGAGTTCTTTTACGTGCCAGTAAATCTACCGACACGAGGCTGACATATTTGAGCACCTTCAAATATCACCGGACTGAGCCAGGATCGAACCTGCCAAATTGGGGTCAATATAAATTATTATTATTATTATTATTATTATTATTATTATTATTATTATTATTATTATTATTATTATTATTAGCCTCCGTGGCTCAGGCGGCAGCGCGCCGGCCTCTCACCGCTGGGTTCCGTGGTTCGAATCCTGGTCACCCCAAGTGGGATTAGTGCTGGACAAAGCGGAGGCGGGACAGGTTTTTCTCCGGGTACTCCGGTTTTCCCTGTCATCCTTTACTCCAGCAACCCTCTCCAATATCATTTCATTTCATCTGTCAGTCATTATCATTAATCATTGCCCCAGAGGAGTGCGACAGGCTTTGGCAGCCGGCACGATTCCTATCCTCTCCGCTAGATAGGGCTTCATTCAGTCCATTCTTGATCCGGTCAGATGACGGGAAACAGGCTGTGTATTTTCATTTTCATTTCATTACTATTATTATTATTATTATTATTATTATTATTATTATTATTATTATTATTATTATTATTATTATTATTATTATTATTATTATTGTACCGGGAGGTACACCTCAACGCCTTAATGAGCTCCTCTATCGACCAAAACGTGAAATTACTACTACAGAAATTTGGGACATTAATCAGATTATGTCACTATGGAAGTATTGGGTAATTGTGTTATTGTGAAGTTGCCTAAACTGACTGAATTTATTTGCTTTGTGTTTGTTTACTTCAGGAAGTTTGAACTTTTCTCCATAGATGTCATTACAAAACCAGGCCACGCTCTCTGGTGCCAGGAAGAACAATTTGTTATTGAAAGAAATTTTGTGTTTATAGGTTTCCCCAACTTTCATTTGATTTTTTATGTAATTCTAGGTTTGCAACACTTCTTTCTCATTCCGCCAGTTTTGAATCTGGCCAATGAAAAATTTTCCGTAATTAATTTTCAGCCTATCACAGGCTTCTTGTTTGGTTTTGAGTGTAACTTTTGGGTTCTGCCAATAAAATGAGAGGGTGTGTCCGGATGAGTCCAGAATCCTCTCGAACCTTCCCTGAGGGTATATAAGTTGCGGCCTTTCAAGTTTCTTTGTCTCATTGATCGCCGTCTTTCCGAGTGTGTGTGTTAAGACAGGAGGCGGGGCGCCTCATTCTTCGGCAGGCAGGACAACAGCCAGGTAATGGCCACCTAAATTCTATCTTTCTTGCTGTCTCCGCATACTTATCCGAGGGGAAGTTCCGAATTTCTAACTACGCGACCAATCTTTCCTAAAATGTAAAGCTTCGTTCGGCCAATGTAAAAAGTTCATGAAGTCTTTAACTGTATATCGAAGAGAGAGAGAGTGCGTTACCCTCTCGAGTTCCCCTTCAACTTGGTTCGAGGTGACTACAACTTTGTAACTGTTTTTCTTCTTTTCTGTAATGCCTTAAAGTAACTTTCATTCGAGTCACCTCAGTAGCTTGGGAATAGCCGCTGTATCACTGGGCCGAGAGCCCCGTTAGGATTTTATTCTTCGTTTATGAGTGCAAGTATACGCCTCCATTCATTTTGTGTTCGGGCCATTAATTTAACCTCTTCTTCTTTTTCCACGAAGGCCCGGTAGCTTGGGTACTAGATACCCTGTAAACTAACCTTGTCAAATTTAAATCGCGCCCAAAGAGGCCAGAGATTGTACGATTTTTTATGTAATGTTGCCTTGAGTAGGCTGTAATAAGTTGGAGAGCATGTAAGTTCTTTCCTGTATTCAACTGCATATTGAGGTGCGCCGCTGGAAGGCGGTAAAATTGTTGTAGCAATTGCTCTTAAATTGGAATATTTTGATTCTTGTCTAAACATTGAGATTGTGCAAAATCTTGTAAACTGGATCCGGTATCTCAGAATTTGTAACTCTGGGGGTCGAAGCCCAAATTGTTAAATTCCCTATTCTGGGGTGTTCCACCCTTGTCTGGCATTGTACCTGAGATTTCTGGTTATTTTCACCTAGTGAAAAGATTGTCAAGTTTGTTTTATGAAAAGATATAGCCTTTTAAAGTTTTAATTCAATTTTTTTATATCGTAGTTAGACCTATTCAACACCAGCACCTTCTTCCACCTCTTTCTGCTCTACGGATAACCCCGGAACAATTATTATTATTATTATTATTATTATTATTATTATTATTATTATTATTATTGTACCGGGAGGTACACCTCTGCGATGCTCATTTAAATCTTGCGCCAATAAAACCTCCCCTACAGGAGAAACACTGAACTTAAAACTAGACTTACTTAAACTTTTCCTCAGAAGATGTCACTACCTTAATTTTGTGATGGTGAAGTTTCCAATACTGTGTGAATTTCAACTTGTTTTGTTTTCCGTTCATCAAGAAGTTTGGACATTCTGTCATAGATGTCACTATAAAAACTATGATCATGCACCCTGGTGTGAAGTGAAAGAACCTTTTTGAAGAAATTTTGTATTCATAAGTTTTTTCTTTACTAAATTTCGTTCATTCATTTGTGGGTTGGCAATATTTATCTTTTCTTTCCGCCAGTTTTGAATTTAGCCAATCCAGAATTATTGTAATTAATTCCTAACCAATCACGGGTTTCTTCTTCCATTTTGTGTGTAACTTTAAGGTAGCCAATAACATTCTGGGGGTGTGTCTTGATTATTCATGAAAGGTCTCGAACCTTCCCCGAGGGTTTTTTAAACTGCGGATTTTCATGTATCTTGGCCACTTCATCAACATCTAACTAAGTGTGTGTGTATGTGAAGCAGGAGGCGGGTGGGGCCTCTTTCATCAGGCAGCAGTACTCCGACAAGGTATGGCCACTTAACATCTTCAACTTTTGCTAGCTCCGCAGTTTAACCCGAGGGATAGGACCGAAGTTTTAATATGTAACCAACTTCTCTAAAATGAAATTTTCTGCCGGCTTATGTAAAGACTTCATAAAATCTTTAACTGTAATCCGGGGGTTAGAGAGTGATTGACCCTCTCGAGGTCCCCTTCATCTTGGTTTGAGGCACCGCATTTTATTTCTGCAATGTATTAAAGTGATTTCCATCCGCGCTACCTCAGTAGATTGGGATTAGCCCTTGTTTCATTGGCCAAGTGCCCTATTGGTCTTTATATTTTTTTGTGGAGCTCAATCCCCGATTCCATTCCTGTTGTATTCGGGCCGTTTATTGAACCTGTTCTTTTTCACTAAGGCCCCATTGGTTGGGTACTAGATACCTCTGTGTAATAGGATTGATATCTGTAAATAGTGCCTTGTAAGGCCAGTAATTATTTTACTTTCACATTGTTTTGCCTTGAGTAGGTTGGGAATACTGAGGGCACGTCAGCTCTTTTCGAGTACTGTAAGAATGCCTCTGGGAGGCTTGATATTGTAATTGGGAGCAAGTGCTCTTTGTATTAGGGTATTTCTGCCCTTTGAACAAATTGGTGTTTTGTTATGTTGAGCTAGGAGCTTGAAATTGTAAAACTAGGGGCTTGTAGCCGAAGAGAGTTAAAATTCTTGGATCCTTCTAAGTTTTGTTTTTAGATTGCTATGTCTTTGTAATTTCACTAAAGTGAAAAGCTATCAAATTTCTATTGATTTCTGGAAAATATAACCTTTGTTAACATTTTAAATTAACGTTGACTCTGTAATTAGACCTATTCATCCCGGCACCTTCTTTCACCTCTGCTGTTCCACAGATACCCCGGAACAATTATTATTATTATTATTATTATTATTATTATTATTATTATTATTATTATTATTATTATTATTATTATTATTATTATTATTATTATTATTATTATTCGTTTACCCTCAAGCGTTGGTTCTTCCCTTGGACTCGGCGAGGGATTCCACCTCTACTGCCTCAAGGGCAGTGTCCTGGAGTGTGAGACTCTGGGTCGGGGGATACAACTGGGAGAAAGACCAATACCTCGCCCAGGCGGCCTCATCTGCTATGCTGAACAGTGGCCTTTTTTGTGGGGGTGGGGGTGAGGACGGGAAGATTGGAAGGGATGGAGAAGGAAGAGGGAACTAAGCGGCCGTGGCCTCAAGTTAGGTACCATCCCGACATTTGCCTGGAGGAAAAGTGGGAAACCACGGAAAACCACTTCGAGGATGGCTGAGGTGGGTATCGATCCCCCCTCCACTCAGTTGAATTCCCGAGAATGAGTGGAGCCTTTTCCAGCCCTCATTCCACTTTTCAAATTTCGTGGCAGAGCAAGGAATCGAACCAGGGCCTCTGGGGGCGGCAGCTAATCACACTAACCACCACACCACAGATGTGGACATTATTATTATTATTATTATTATTATTATTATTATTGTTATATTTTACGTATGGCTGTACGGTTGTTAGTACAGGGAGTGTCCAAGGACATATTTAGCTCGCCTGGTGCAGATCTTTCTATTTGACTCCCGTGGGCTACCTGCGCGTTTGCGTGTGTGATGATGGTAATGAGGTAGGGGGAGAGTGAGACTCGGTGTCGGCACATAGCCTACTGCTGTCGAAGAATAGCAGCTGTTTGTACCGACGATCATTCTCGCTACTCTTGCTTGCTCTTGGGGCAGTTGTCCATAGTATAATAAAAAAAGGAAACCCAAAACGGAAAAGTGGTCAACAAAGGGAATAAAACTCAACGTTTAAAATTAAAACAATGGTTATACTGTGATAACTATACCTCGGATTTGTAGGTGGTAATAGGTTAGAATGCAAAGTAATTTGGTTTGTAGGAAGTGTTATGCAACCCGTTGTACGAAAATGTAGGAAAAGTAGCATAAATTCAAAGAGTTCTATAGGCTGTACCCCTAATATCTATGGAAATCTCATAGCATAACCGTTGTATAGTGTAGGGTATACTTGTTACTGGCTTAAGTAAGTTTGCATTCTAACCTATCAGCACTTAATAATCCGGACTCTAGTGATAACATACATAGCCCGTCTCTTGCCATTTCTCGATGGACGCAGTACTTTTGTATCCGTCTCTTGGCACAGGCCAGAGCAAAGTGTAGCTTCCACTGAAGTCCCAGTCTTATTCATGGCTGTGACAATATGGAAGTTGCTGTGGTATGGGTGGTGCTGAATAATGACATTCGGAGCACAAATAGTGTCTGAGTGTCATGAAAGGTGTTGCTGATAGAGTCAGTCGTACTGCAGTAGCACATTCTGGCCCATTGTGGAAAGCAATGGCAAACTACCTCACTCCTCATCTTGTCTAGTACGCCTCATTTGGGCTCTGCCATTGGTTTTTGTTGTTTCCTTATAACTGCATAGCCTTTGGTGGTGCTATTTGAGGATCCAACCAGCCTCTGAGCTGATGACCTAACAGACAGACAGAACATACATAACCTACATCATTATAGAACGTTATGCCTTTGAACGTTCAGTCTACAAGCCCTTGCGAATATTCTAAACGCCGCCACACTCCTCTATTTTTAACTAGCTTTATCGAGGTCACGGCCGCTTCTTTCCTACTGCTAGCCCTTTCCTATCCCATCGTCGCCATAATACCTATCTGGGACGGCGTGACGTAAAGCAATTAGCAAAAACTTAAATAATTAGAAACTGAGTCTAAGGATCGCTATTTGTTTTACGTCGCACCGACACAGAGAGTTCTTATGGCGACGATAGGGTAGGAAAGGCCTAGGAATGGGAAGAAGCTGCCGTGGCTTTAATTAAGGTCCAGTACTCTCTGAGGTAACACATCATCCTCTATTCGCCTCACACGACTCCACCACCGAAACCAGTTTATGCGTACGGCATCATCCATCGAGTTCATTTTATTTTCTCATTCCGAGAACCGTCCTGCCATTGTTGCCACCTGTTTGTACCAGCAATCAGTGTCGCTACTTTCATGTCTGTTATTTTTAGATTATGTATAACTTCGGTCCAACCAGATTTCACTCACGAAAATCGAAGTTGGGCTGAAAACAGACCGGTGTAATCATAGTTTCGTCTGGGAGGTGACTTCCTTCTTATAGATTACGGTTGATCGCAACTGTGAACTCACAGCATTCGATTATCTGTACCTTGAAATAACTCTAACCTAATTATAAAGGTTGCCAACAGCTAATAAAAGACTAACATTTTAATAAAGCTGAAAGGGGTATTTTGAATGCCAACCAAATTGTTTTTGTTATAACGGTATGGCATACATCATTGTGAGTAAATTAAAAGAAGGTATGGAAAAATACAATTATGTCTGAATAAAGAAAATGCGATTTGTAGATTTGGCCCTGTTTTACGGCCAGGTGACCGTCCTGATGCCAATCGTACTAGGAGGGATATTTTCACTATTACGTGTTTCTGTGGTGGTTGGTAGGGTTGTGTATGAAGACGAGAGTGTTGGGACAGACACAAACATCCAGTCCCAGATCATAGGAATAATCCAAAGGGATTAAAATCTCAACTAGGCCAGGAATCGAACCCAAGACTCACTCAAACGGAGGCCTCATCGCTGACCATTCAGCCAAGGAGAAGAATTAAAATCCTGGATATTTAATTTCATTTATAGACTGCCAACATATACATACTGTATATCATAGTCATAAGGTTATAAGACACATCTCACGCATCATGTCAATGGGAGTAGGCTACAGTAAAGCCAAGCCCCTAAATTGAGGAAATATCAACTACGGAATGTAATCCTTTTGTATCTTATCTTAATATTTGTTAGATTACCGTCTTACAGTCAATATATATTATTTCCTATTTCCAAGTATTTATCGACAAACAGGCTTCGAAAATATTTACTTCCCTTTACTTTCATGTTTACGTACGGCTAACGATATCCTTTATCTTCATGGTCTGATAGTATACGGTATTTACAACCTCTGCTGCACCCATCAAGACTGGAAAATCCTTTGATACGAAATATAATCCGAAATTATTTTATATTATGTATATGTACCCGGAAGGGTTACATATCTGAGTCAATCTCAATGTTTCCCGGGCGCATGACGGCACGTCTTCACGATATGTTCTTTGGACCACATGGTAATGCTGGGAAGTGATACATCTTTCCGCCCGACGTCTTTCGACAACATGAAGGGAATAAAAATTACGCAGAGAAGAACTTTGCTCTCTTTATATTACGGAACACCGTCTTTACAACACGAATTGTCTGTACGTTGTCAGTTGTTCGAAATCTCGAGAAGGTAACATTACTGAACACCGTCTATACAACGGCGAAGTGTTTGTCCGTTGTCAGTTGTTCGAAACCTCGAGATGGTTGTCATTATGAAGTTACATATATATTTAAACAAGTGTTTATGAACTTTTTTGATCGAGAGAGTAGTTTCTACCACGTCGTTTTGGGCGCTTGGATTTTGAACACTTGCCCACACAAATGCGAGCATGCAAGCACTCAGTAGTGTATAAATGTGTTGAAGCATTTCTTAAATTGTTAAATTGAACATCCATCCATCCATCCATCCATCCATCCATCCATCCATCCATCCATCCATCCATCCATCCATCCATCCATCCATCCATCCATCCATCCATCCATCCATCCATCCATCCATCCATCCATCCATCCATCCTGATCTTCAATTAGGGCAGTCAGCCAGGTGACAGATTCCCTATATGTTGTTTTCCTAGCCTTTTCTTAAATGATATCAAAGAAATTGGGAATTTGTTGAACATCTTCCTTGGTAATTTATTCCAATCCCTAACTCCCCTTCCTATAAATGATTTTTTGCCCCAATTTGTCCTCTTGAATTCCAACTTTATATTCATATTGTGATCATTCCTACTTTTAAAGACGCCACTCAAACTTATTCGTCTACTAATGTCATTGCACGCCATCTCTCCGCTGACAGTTCGGAACATACCACTAAGTCGAGCAACTCGTCTTCTTTCTTCCAATTCTTCCCAGCCCAAACTTTGCAACAGTTTAGTAACGCTACTCTTTTGTCGGAAATCACCCAGAACAAAAGAAGCTGCTTTTCTTTGGATTTTTTCCCGTTCTTGAATAAAGTAATCCGGGTGAGGGTCCCATACACTGGAACCATACTGTAGTTGGGGTCTTACCAGAGAATTTTATGCCCTCTTCCTTACATCCTTACTACAACCCCTAAACACCCTCATAACCATGTGTAGAGATCTGCACCCTTCATTTACAAACCCATTTATGTGATTACCCCAATCAAGGTCTTTCCTTATATTAACGCCTAGGTACTTACAATGATGCCCGAAAGGAACTTTAACCCCATCAACACAGTAATTAAAACTGAGAGGAATTTTCCTATTTGTGAAACTCACAACCTGACTTTTAACCCCGTTTATCAACATACCATTGCCTCCTGGCCATCTAACAACGTTATCGAAGTCTCGTTGCAGTTGCTCACAATCTTGTAACTTATTTATTACTCTGTCCAGAATAACATCATCCACAAAAAGCCTTACCTCTGATTCCACTTCTTTACTCATATCATTTATATACACTGACTGACAGAGCAAATGCAACACCAAGAAGGAGTGGTCAGAACTTTATGCCAATTGCAGGGTAGACTGACGTCACTGAGGTATTCTCATGATGTGAAATGCGCCGCTGTGCTGCGCACGTAGCGAACGATAAATGGGACACGGCGTTGGCGAATGGCCCACTTCGTACCGTGATTTCTCAGCCGACAGTCATTGTAGAACGTGTTGTCGTGTGCCACAGGACACGTGTATAGCTAAGAATGCCAGGCCGCCGTCAACGGAGGCATTTCCAGCAGGCAGACAACTTTACGAGGGGTATGGTGATCGGACTGAGAAGGGCAGGTTGGTCGCTTCGTCAAATCGCAGCCGATACCCATAGGGATGTGTCCACGGTGCAGCGCCTGTGGAGAAGATGGTTGGCGCAGGGACATGTGGCACGTGCGAGGGGTCCAGGCGCAGCCCGAGTGACGTCAGCACGCGAGGATCGGCGCATCCGCCGCCAAGCGGTGGCAGCCCCGCACGCCACGTCAACCGCCATTCTTCAGCATGTGCAAGACACCCTGGCTGTTCCAATATCGACCAGAACAATTTCTCGTGGATTGGTTGAAGGAGGCCTGCACTCCCGGCGTCCGCTCAGAAGACTACCATTGACTCCACAGCATAGACGTGCACGCCTGGCATGGTGCCGGGCTAGAGCGACTTGGATGAGGGAATGGCGGAACGTCGTGTTCTCCTTTGAGTCACGCTTCTGTTCTGTCAGTGATAGTCACCGCAGACGAGTGTGGCGTCGGCGTGGAGAAAGGTCAAATCCGGCAGTAACTGTGGAGCGCCCTACCGCTAGACAACACGGCATCATAGTTTGGGGCGCTATTGCGTATGATTCCACGTCACCTCTAGTGTGTATTCAAGGCACGTTAAATGCCCACCGCTACGTGCAGCATGTACTGCGGCCGGTGGCACTCCCGTACCTTCAGGGGCTGCCCAATGCTCTGTTTCAGCAGGATAATGCCCGCCCACACACTGCTCGCATCTCCCAACAGGCTCTACGAGGTGTACAGATGCTTCCGTGGCCAGCGTACTCTCCGGATCTCTCACCAATCGAACACGTGTGGGATCTCATTGGACGCCGTTTGCAAACTCTGCCCCAGCCTCGTACGGACGACCAACTGTGGCAAATGGTTGACAGAGAATGGAGAACCATCCCTCAGGACACCATCCGCACTCTTATTGACTCTGTACCTCGACGTGTTTCTGCGTGCATCGCCGCTCGCGGTGGTCCTACATCCTACTGAGTCGATGCCGTCCGCATTGTGTAACCTGCATATCGGTTTGAAATAAACATCAATTATTCGTCCGTGCCGTCTCTGTTTTTTCCCCAACTTTCATCCCTTTCGAACCACTCCTTCTTGGTGTTGCATTTGCTCTGTCAGTCAGTGTATATATAAGAAAACATAAAAGTCCAATAATACTGCCCTGAGGATTACCCCTCTTAATTATTACAGGGTCAGATAATCCTTCGCCTACTCTAATTCTCTGGGATCTGTTTTCTATAAATACAGCAACCCATTCAGTCACTCTTTTGTCTAGTCCAATTGTACTCACTTTTGCTAGTAGTCTCCCATAATCCATCCTATCAAATACTTTTTTTTCTTTTTTGTTATTTGCTTTACGTCGCACCGACACAGATAGGTCTTATGGCGACGTATCAAATGCTTTAGACTGGTCAATAGCGATACAGTCCATTTGACCTCCTGAATCCAAAATATCTGCTATATCTTGCTGGAATCCTACAAGTTGAGCTTCAGTGGAATAACCTTTCCTAAAACCGAACTGCCTTCTATCGAACCAGTTATTAATTTCATAAACATGTCTAGTATAATCAGAAAGAATGCCTTCCCAAAGCTTACATCCAATGGATAACTTATCAAACTTACTGGCCTGTAATTTTCAGCTTTATTATGTCCATCGCCCTTTCCTTTATACACATGGACTACTATAGCATCTCTCCATTCATTTGGTATAGCTCCTTCTACCAAACAATAATCAAATAAGTACTTCGGATATGGTACTATATCCCAACCCATTGTCTTTAGTATATCCTCAGAAATCTTATCAATTCCAGTCGCTTTTCTAGTTTTCAACTTTCTTATTGTAAATGTAATTGTGATCATATGTAAATTTTAATACTTCTTTAGCTTTAGTCTCCTCCTCTACCTGGACATTATCCTTGTAACCAACACTCTTTACATACTGCAGACTGAATACTTCTACCTTTTGAAGATCCTCACATACACACTCCCACTATTCATTAATTATTCCTGGAATGTCCTTCTTGGAACCTGTTTCTGCCTGAAAGTACCTATACATACCCTTCCATTTTTCACTAAAATTTGTATGATTGCCAATTATGCTTGCCATCATGTTATCCTTAGCTGTCTTCTTTGCTAGATTACATTTCCTAGTAAGTTCCTTCAATTTCTCCGTACTTCCACAGCCATTTCTAACTCTATTTCTTTCCAATCTGCACCTCCTTCTTAGTCTCTTTCTTTCTCTATTATAATAAGGTGGGTCTTTACCATTCCTTACCACCTGTTTCACATTCCTCAACAAATGCTTTAAACACATACCAGAGTATGTTTACATTTTTATTGCCGTTTTCCACCGGTCATAGTTACTTTTTAAGAACTCTCTCGTGCCTGTTTTATCAGCCATATGATACTGCCTAATAGTCCTATTTTTAAGACTTTCCTTTCTATCACATTTATTTTCAACTACGACAAAACAGCCTCATGATCACTAATACCATCTATTACTTCCGTTCTCTATAGAGCTCATCTGGTTTTACCAGCACCACATGCAGGATATTTTTCCCTCTACTTAGTTCCATCACCTTCTGAATCAGCTGTCCTTCCCATATTAGCTTATTTTCCATTTGTTGGTCATGCTTCCTGTCGTTCACATTTCCTTCCCAATTGACATCTGGTAAATTAAGATCTCCCACTACAATCACATTCCTTTCCTTGTCGTTTCCCACATAGCTGATTATCTTATCAAATAATTCTGAATCCGTGTCAGCGCTACCCTTTCCCGGTCTGTACACTCCAAAGACATCAAGTTGCCTATTATCTTTAGAAATGAGCCTTACACCTATAATTTCATGTTTGTCATCTTTAACTTTTTCGTAGCTTACAAATTCTTCTTTCACCAGAATGAATACTCCTCCTCCCACAATTCCTATCCTATCTCTACGATACACTCTCCAGTGCCATGTGAAAATTTCTGCATCAATTATATCATTTCTCAGTCGTGATTCAACTCATATTACAATATCTGGTAAATATATATCTGTTAATTAATTCTATTCCTTTCTTTACATTACTTCTACAGTTCAACTCTAACATTTTATGTCATCCCTATTTGACTTCCTGATCTCTGTACCCTTATCACCGCTCCCTAGATCACCTCGTTTCCCTGAATGTACCACCCTATTACCCTTCCAAACGAATTTCCTAACCTATACGTACCATTGCGGTTCAAGTGAAGGACATCTGAGAGCAGATCCCTATCTCCTACGCACCCATTACGATCTAGAAATTTCACTCCCAGTTTCCCACATACCCACTCCATAGTCCCATTTAAATCCCTAATCACCCTCCAGTCAGTATCCCTCCTACACAGTATTCTACTGATAAAAATCTCTGCTTCCTTATACTTCACCCGTGCTGCATTTACCAGATCCCACACATCTCCAACAATGCTGGTACTTATACCAGCTTCCCTTACGTTGTTAGTACCAACGTGAAACTCTACCACCTTCTCCTTCTTCTCCTCCTTCTCTTCTACTTTCGTCAACATCTGCCTGTACCTAATTCCTGGAGAACACTCTACTCTGGTTCCCCTTCCTCCACACACTTTCCCCACATGTCTAGCGATGGAATCCTCCATGACCAGGGCGTCAACCCTATCCACCTCATTTGATCCTTTCCCCTCCTGATCAGCAGTATCTTTCCTGGTATGTGCAGAAGCTACTTCCTCCTCCCTTTTCTCCTTCCCATGACCCTGTTCCACCTGTCTTCTCCTATCTTCTACTCTACATTTCCCTTTCCTACCTTTTCCTTTCCTCCTACTTCCACACATCTCAGCAACATTTCCCTATTCCTCATCTTCCCTCTATTGCTCTACCTGGAGTGACTCGTACCAATTTCTCACAGACATCTGTCCTGAGTTCTGATCCTGAAGAGAGCCCTTAGCCTGCAATCTCCTTCCCCTTAGAACATTAGACCACCTGTCTTCTACAATTACTCTCTTTCTTTTCCCTCCCTCTTTTACATTTACCGTAATCTGTGCATTATTTAAGGGAGGCCTATCTTCCTTCCTGTCTTCTGCGAGAATCCTAATTATCTCCCTCAAACTCTCCAACTCCTCCGTCATACCAGTCAATGCCTCGCCACACCCACAGTTCCTACACTTGCATTCCTTAGCCATTCTTTACGGAAAAAAATGAAGAGGAAAAATAAAATAACTTATGTGCAAAAAATGAACGGAGGGAAATATTGTACTCAACGATCACAGGACAATAAGGTAATTAATATACTGTACCGTTCCTGTCTTTCAATAGTCTTTCAGCGCCGTTAGAGATCTGCGTGTTCGGTTCGCAAGAATAAGATCAGGACTAAAATAAATCAAATATCTCAGGATAAAATATACCCTTAGCTGACTCCTGGCATTGCTTCCACTTACTTGTGCCAGGCTTCTCACTTTCATCTATCCTGTCCGACCTCCCTTGGTCAACTCTTGTTCTTTTCCGACCCCGATGCTATTAGGTTTGCGAGGGCTAGTGAGTCTTTCATTTTCACGCCCTTCGTGGCCCTTGTCTTCCTTTAACCGATATCTTCATTTTTCGAAGTGTCGGTTCTCTTCCTCTTTTTTCCTCGAATTAGTGTTATATAAAGGATTGTTGCCCAATTGTATTTCCTCTAATAACAATAACCACCACCACCACCACCACCACCATCACCACCCTCTAATAAACTTCCCCCTTGCTCTATTTATCATTTCTTTATCAATTACTACGGCAAGTTGTTTCGAGTTGAACTTCGTATTTCTTTCATTATTTCTTCCTATTTTTTAATATATTTTTATTTGGCTTTATTCTTTTTTAACGTTTTAAATTATTTTAAAACCTATATATCCACTTTGAATTTGAAGAAATTAAATCCTACAGTGTTTTCCTAAGACTTCATTCACGTCACCTTTTACTCTTCGGCCGGAGAAACAAATGCCTACAAGACCTGCCTAGCAACGACTTTACATAAGTGCATACTTGACCTGCTTATGAACTTCAACTATATTTGTTTTCGGCGCAAGATAGTGATGTTCTGTTTACTCTCTTGACTGTGATTATTGTGTTTTGAACATTAACTGAATTGCTACGATATGATACAGTGTTAATTTTTTGCCTGTGTTCAATGTATTAGTTGTTTTAAGATCTTCGCTAATTGGCTGATGATGACACTTGAAATGTGTTGAAACCGGTCCCAATAAACAGGTTGTAACTACTTTTTAGTTCAACTTACTACGGAGTATTGAAAGGTGGATCCTTCCCTATAATATTGTACATCTTATTTCTCTATTCAATACGGAACAATCATGAAGTTTTTAACTTTAAATATATCAGGTAATAGGTATTAAGAAAGATGTACAGAATGTAAACGTCCACACTGAGCAACTTACGTCAGATATTACAGACATTAAACACAAATTTTCGAATAACATCAAGCATCTTAGACAAGTTAATATTCCGATAATAGACATTACGTAAGATGTACACGACCATATTTTTCAACAAATCGAAAAGCTTAAAGGAACTATGAATCGGGAAGTTCTCGACATTAAAAATCAAAGTATCAAGATATCTACTAAACTAACTTATTTAGTTACAAAACACGTTGAAGTCAGTAATGGGGTAGGATAGGATATCAAGAAAGAACTTGTTGAAATAAGAGAACAAATTAGGACTTTAAGACAGAAATACTTCGAAGTTGAGAAGAAACTGCAGACAGATACAGAAGAACGTAGACAGGAGTTTATGAATGAAGTCGGTAGTTGGAAGGAAGAAATCATTAGTTACATTTCCAGTGACGTTCAACAACAATTCGAGGATGATTTCCAAAACAGTCTGCAAGAACATGAGAATGGAGTAAAGAGTTCCAAAACGGAATAGATACTAAAGTCAACAAACTTAGTGTCAAGATAGGAGACCTCGAATTAAACCAAAAGAAACAGGATAGAGCATTAGAAGATATTAGAAAGAAGCTAGAAGAGAATGATCGTGGTCTGCTCAAGTTTAAGGAGATTGTTGATACAAATACCCAGATAGGAAGTTGTGAAAGAAATTAACAGAACGATAGGGAATAGGACAGTGATACCAACCTTTTTTACAGGAAGTCACACTATACAACCATTAACATTAGTCAAATTTCACGAAGAAAAACCAAAACCATTTAATGGGATAGGTAGCTATACACTGAACGAATTCCTTAGAATGTTAAAGAGTATTATCAGGAAGTCAGAATACCCCCTGGAAGACAACTTAGAACTGTAGGGAAGTTATTAGAAGGTCCAATTTCTAATTGGTATGCTTCATTTAGGTATTCTTGGGAAACGTTTGAAGACTTTTCGAAGGGTTTCTTAGATACATATTGGAATGATGAAATACAACATATGGTTCGGATGGAATTATATAATACTAAATCTGATGGTCTTTAAAATTCTAAATATGCAACTTTCTTCACATCTCGACTTACGCAGATGCAATTTTTTGATCTGCCACAGATCCAAAATGAATTAATACACACAATGATTAGATTGTTTCCAATAGATATTCTGAGAATATTAATAGCTGCAAATATCACTGACTTTATGCAATTTGATACTATTCTGAGACGACTGGATCATACTAACTCATTAACGAATACCTGAATTCGTCACAGTGAAGCTAAAATCCACGTCTTAAACCCAATTGATTAGAATAAGATGGTGACTAGTCCAAGTCAAGACAGGTGTAAGGATGATAGTAGACAAGATGATAGTGGAAAAGGAAATGGCTACCTAAGAACCCGAAGAGATAAAAGTGTGTCAAGAGTGCGACAAAATAATTACAGACCATACTTCAGGAGAAAGTACAGATACCACGGAAGTAAATTCGATAAAAATTATAAGATATACAATAAAAATAGAAATGACGATGATTATGGACAAGAGTTAGAGAGAAGACACTGAGAAACTGAAGAACGTGTTGATAGGTTTATGAAGGAGCAGCAGACACCTAAGAATATCTATAAAAAGGAGAAAATAGGAGTCAACACAAAGATCATCAAGAAATTGACAAATTATTAGGGTTATTTGAAGATTATGAACAGGATGATAGAAGAGATGAGCATGAGAGGAGAAATGGTTGCTTTTCTAATAAAAAAGAAAACAAATACTCTAAATGGCCTAATGGGGGTACATTACCATATAACCCTGAAACAAAGTTTATCATCAAGATTGAAGCATGGCACGTACAAGATGAAGATTTACTTGAAGAACAAGAGGGAGATAATTCCGTACGCAATAGAAGATTATTACCAATTATTCAAGTCAGAATTACTAATAGGGTTACTCATGCGTTAATTGATACGAGAGCGGAGATCTCTGTTATATCTGAAGTTCTTTATAATCAAATCAAGGGACATGATGATATCAAGATCCTACCAATTTCAAATCTCAAGGTGAGAGGAATAATTCCTGAAATGTCCGTGAAATGAAAAATTCACATATTGGCTAAGATTATCATTAAAAATATGGAGTTTGAACACATATTCATCATACAGGCTAATGTTCAATATAATATTATTATTTGATTTGACTTTTTGAATAAATATAATGGGATTATTGATCTTTCCAATTACACCGTTTGCTTAACCCCTTCTTGACCATTGGGACATACAAGTCCCGCCCTTATAAAAATGCATTCACATTTTATTGGCAGAGTTTGGATGGCACTTGACTATTGGGACTTGCTAGTCCCACTTCTGAGCAGGAAGCAATATACTTGTAGTGTTATTTCTGGTCAACAGATGGCAGTTAAATGGTTATATCTCAGCTGTGGTATCTAGGCAACCGTAGAGAAAAGTATAATCAGTTTTCAAATTATTTATTGCCTTGTGTGACAGTATAAATAAACTTATGATATTATATTTATGAAGCATGCATATTTGGGAATATATTTCTATTACTGCACAAGGCTTCTAATACGTAATATCATAAATATTCACACATTTCTAAAAGGGACTTGCAAGTCCCGATGGGCAGCTAGTGACACCCGTGTAGTGTGTGTTTTGTTCCATGCCTTAGTGTTGTTGGAGGGCGGTAAGAATTATGCACGTTGTGTTAGTTAGAGTTCGAGTGAAATGTTGAAAATGTTTAGGTCTAAGACAAAAGGATTAATTGAAGATGAACTTATTGCTGTCTTATGTGAAGATATTCCAGTGGATGGAGGAAACTTAACCGATTTGGAAGACAGAGACAAAGAAGAAACAGTTGATAATTTTACCAGTGTATTTGATGCAGAATTGGAAGTTGCTGACTGTAAGTATTTATTTATTTTCCCATCAGTGGCCTAACACTAATACAAATAATACAAATGAAAATAAATAAAAATAAGACTGTGCAATGTTTTTGAAGCAAATGCTGAAAATGATCCATCAATTGAAGGTAAGACTGCAAGAAAGAAAGCTAAACTTCCTGAGCCCAACAGAGGATGGAGAAGAAAGCCCCTTCGACGGTGATACCTATATATGAACATCATGAGTTGTGCAAAGAACAAGAAATGATGGCACTAAAATAGAGGTTAAGTGCCCCATTGTAGTAAAAGACTACAATGCACATATGGGAGGTGCTGACAAAGCTGATCATCTGCGTGCCCTGTACTGTGTTGATAGAAAGTCAAGAAAGTGGTGGCAAAGGTGGTTTTGGGGAATATTTGACATAATTCTTGTCAATGCCTTCATCATACATAACCAGATGTACCCAAAGATAACAGTCCTGCAATTCAGAAGAGCTGTTGCCCAAGGACTGGTGACAAAAAAGAACGTAGGAAGGAAAAGATCCAGCCAAAGACCCATGCCAAGTGATGCACCCCAACCTAAAAGAGAGAAAGGTGCCTATTCAGTGTCGAATGATGTAAGGCTAGGAAATAGGGGGTGTCATTGGCCTGCATGTTCACTGCACAGAGGAGGATGTGAAGTGTACAGCCTACAGAAAGTTGAGTCTAGGCCTTACTCAATTTGTAAAATTTGTAAAGTTCATTTGTGCTGCAATGACAGATAAAACTGCTTTGCCCTGTACCATGAAGCAGAAATAAGTTAAGAGTGACAGTGCATACTTGTATTTTTATGTTGTAAATGTGTCCTGTACCTTGATGTAATAAGCTAGAATGCACAAATTTTTAGAGGAAGCCGATTTCAAATTTTGTATTTTTCAGTTGTAAGTATTAGTTAGATAGTTACTTCATACTTAGTTAATAATTCAACAGAATTAATGTGCTTCCTATCTAAGTAATAATTGTAAATAATTAATGTAGATCTTATCTCAACATATACGTCTAAGTTGTGGTCAATACTGGGTTTGTGACTGTGTACTGCCCAACGGGACTTCTGAATCCCATTCTTTTTTGTTATCATGTACTTACCTTTTTTGTAAATTGCTATGTAGTATGTTTCATTTAGAGTGTATTAACCGTAAATTTACAATATTCAACAAAAAATATTTTTTCATATATAGCGGTCAAGAAAGGGTTAAACGACAAGCAAGCACATTATTTGTAATGCCCACAGCTAGATGAAGTTCAACTGATGGATAATTATCAGAGCAACGAAAGGGAAGATATAATCGCGTTGACTGCTATTGTAAATCACATTATGCCAGGAGAAGAAACTCGCTTGAACCATAGAACTGGCGTGTAGAGGACGCCGGATTATGATTTAGAGGAGATTCAAGCTGATGATGATGATATTTTGCAAACAATCAAGAGAAAATCAATGAAACGGGATTGAATGTAGTACAAAAGCAAATCCTCATGAGAACATTATTAGAACATAAGGAAGTATTTGATACTAAACCTGGTGAAATGAAAGGACATAAACAGAAATTACAAGTTACAGATACTACTCCATACTTAAGGAAGCCATATCCTATTGTAGAGACGTATAAGAATCAAGTAAGGAAAATTATTCAAGAAATGGAACGTGATAAAATCATTTCTAAGCATGTTATTTTTATGCAGTATATTAAACCACTAAAGGTTGTTGTAAAACCTGGTGGTAATTTGAGGATTTGTCTGGATGCTGGAAATCTTAATGATCGGCTTGTCATTGAATATGATAGACCGACACCCATTAGAGAGGTGGTACGAAAATTAGGGGTCATAAAATGAAATGGCGTATGGCTTTTAGTGCCGGGAGTGTCCGAGGACATGTTCGGCTCACCAGGTGCAGGTCTTTTGATTTGACTCCGTAGGCGACCTGCGCGTCGTGATGAGGATGAAACGGTGACGAGGATGACACATACACCCAGCCCCGTGCGAGCGAAATTAATCAATGATGGTTAAAAATCCCGACCCTGATGGGAATCGAACCCGGGACCCCTGTGACCAAAGACCAGGATGCTAACCATTTAGCCATGGAGCCGGACTCAGGGGTCATAAATATTTTTCGACAATGGATATGAGATCAAGTTACAGTACTTTCATATTAAGTTGGATGATGAAACGAACATTTGTACGGGATTTGTGTTTGATAATATCACTTATTGCTTTCAAAGATTGCCACTTCGTATGAGAAATTCTTGAGCGGCTTTGATCCGTGCCTTGGATCAGACATTGTGTCAAGAATTGAAAGAGGACATAACCATTTGCATGGATGATATTTTGATATCTGAAATAGACTTTGAGAATCACATTAAAGGCCTCAGTATCTTATTAAAAAGCTTGAGGAGCTATAATTTTAGAATTAACTTCAGTAAAAGTCAGTTTTGGAAATTACAAGTTCTATATTTGGTAAATGAGATAGACGGTACAGGAATACATCCAAATCCTGTCAAAATTCAAGCCATCGTAGATTTTCCAATGCCTTGCTGCATCAAGCAAGTACGCCAATTTCTCGGATTGGTGCAATTCTTTACTCCATATTATCCGAATTATACACAAACAATCGCACCATTACAAAAATTGTCGTGCAAGAATAACGGCTGGAAATGGACGGAGGAATGTCAGATAGGCTTTATCGCTACTAAGAAGATGATGGTGGACAATATCATACTTAGCTATCCAAATTTTGATTGGCCATTTTTTCTCCAAACCGATGCTTCTACAGGTATCAGTGCAGTATTTTATCAAGATGGTCCTGATACCAAGACTATATATTATTTAGCATTCATGAGTAGGAAGCTTGAATACCATGAAAGAAATTATATTACAACTGTGATTGAAGCTTTAGCAATACTTCAAGCACTGGACTACTAAAAATTATTTTAGGATTCGAGATCGCAGCCAAGACTGATCATCGAGCTCTATCATTCATCATGACATCTTCTCTTAACAGTGAACACGTAACAAGATGGCATTATTCATTCAACAGTTTCACATCAAAGTAGAACATTGCCCAGGACGGGACAACATTCTCGCTGACATTCTTAGCCGCAATCCACAAGACGACGATAGTAGCAAACAGATTAACCAGATGAAATTGACACCAAATGATCAAGAACATTTACGATGATTATGCTTATGATTCGATTCTTGGAAAGAGAACGACTCCACAAGATGCTAATGATATTCATATGGAACGCATTTCAAGACCTTACCTGTTAATGAATGGTAAGGTAAGGTAAAGGTGTATTCTGCCCGAAGGCAGGTCCGAACCTCCGCAGAGGTGTGCCTGAGCCGGAATTTACGTACGGTAGGGTGGCCAGTTCTTTTCCGCTCCTCCATTCGCTTGTCCCCACCAACAGCGCGTGACAACCCATCCAAATCTTGACCACGCCAAATGTTGCTTAACTTCGGAAATCTCACGGGATCCGTTGTTTCAACACGGCTACGGCCGCTGGCTTAATGAATGGAATATTATATAAATATGCTGAAAGGCATCGTACTAAATTAAGCGTCGTTACACCACGTAAATTTAGGATTGACGTCATATGGCATGCACATAGTATTATTGGGCATTCGGGAACAGACAAGACCTACGACTTTGTATAAGAAAACATCACTTGGAAAATGTTACACCAAGATGTAGCTGAAACTTTTAAGACCTGTGATATTTGTCAGAGAACAAAACCTAACAACTACCTGGCTCATGAAATAATCAAACCTATCATACCATCTAAACCTAAGGAGATTTTTGCTCTAGACTTGTATGGTCAACTACCCAAAGCTCAAAGGGGTAGTAGTTTAATATCGGTAGGCCACGTACAGTTGTCTAGGCTATAAGTAATCTTATCCACGCTGGATGAGATGGCAGTTTAGAGGAAGGCGCTTAAATTTAATTTTTAAATAACTATGTTATCGGTCCTATCGAAAAGTATTGAATAAAGGAAGTTATAGAGAATACAACTTCCGATCATTTATGTCATGTAGTTTTACCGTACTAACTATGATAATAGAATTGATGAATTTATACTTTTTTGCTTAGTTAAAACTCGATGTCTCTCTCTTCCGATTGGTTTTATACGAAACTATCTCATGGCGAATTTTAATGTTGGAAACGTTTCTTAGCAGACAAAGTAGGAACCCCCATAATACGAAAAACGTAAGATTATGAAATTTCCTCAATTTTGCCGAAAGTTGATGAGTTAAAGGCCCCTAAAAGGTTTTAATCCCGAGCCTTGGATAGCTCTATCAAAATGAAGGAAAACAAATTTCAAAAATCACTTCCGGCCTAAATGCAGTTCAGGAGAATCTCCCGAAAATGTCTTGTTTCTTTACTCGTTTCCTTTTTGATTCAAATCCTTATTTTATTAACTTACTTACATAATTCTTTTTGTAATGTATTCTTTGGTTCAATACTCTCGGGTCTTTTTGATTTTTGAAATATGTCCACACCAAATTTAGCTATAAGGGCTTAAGTAAATCTCTGCATTGACTCACATTAGCGTTCGTGGTGGTGCTTAAGTGAAATAATGCATTGACTCACATTAGCGCTCGTAGTGGTAGAAAAAATCAAACTGCTAATCTAATCACGGCCGACTTGATATGTCGCCCTAGCTAACTCCTTACCGGCCTTGACAATCGAGTCCACATACTGGCGACCTAAGTTTTTGCGGTAGAAATACATACTCTTCTATGGAATATATATTGACTTTCATTGTCGATTTATCATAATTTAGAGGTATGGAGTATGTTACATAGGTTAATAATGTTAAAATTAATCCTCAAATCTACTTTCGTTGATATTTTCCAAAATAACGTCTTGAAATGAAACTGCGGAGAGATGGAGTTGTACAATTGACGTTCCTTGACTGTGAGGAATAACAGTAATCACTTTTATTATCCATAGCATTTAGATACATAGCAGAACTTACCACAGTAGTTTTGCATTCTGAGGTTAATCTTAAGATTAGTAGTCATTGTTCAATTAGAGTTTTAAAATTCTTCAAGTGCTGCTGTCAGGAAGGGAGCGTAGTCAAAACATAGAGGTCTTAACTTTTCTACTTAAATATTCGGTGTATGTGTAACAGAAATATTTCGACTCAAATATTAAATATTAATTTCAATGTATATGGTTTCAGATTACCATACATTTCATTCATACCTTGTACTAGAATAAAAAATTCTGTGATAGATAAGTATTTTGAGTAAATACTTGGTAAACTGTTCATTGCACAGGTAACTCTTTGCTTCATACGTTGGCCGTGCAGTCATAACAGTACCGAAATGGTTCCTACTTGTCAGTATTTAAATGTTTAATTTCAGATTATCTTGGATGCAAATGTGTTGTGTTGCTGTCATGTGGCAAATGTGACTCCGCCTAAATGATTATTTAATGAAAGAAAATTTATGGGTAATAAATAAACGAAAATAGACACGGAAAACTAAGATGAAAGTGCTAATTCAAGGGTTGTTGTAGGGAGCTATAATACAAACTTAGGTGTTTCAGTCATACTTGTGTTTGCTATGTCATTTCTGCTTCAGGCATATCTTAACTTTATGCTAGTTGTTCTACAGTGAAGCTGACAATTGAAAAAATGCCTGTACTTTCGTTATTGCCTGTTGAACAGCTTGCATCAAGATTTTGAAAATGATAAGCAGCTTCAACTCTTTTGAGTTTCTTGAGTCAGGGTGGTGCGGTTCTAGTAAATTGTCTTCTTGGTACTAGTCACCTTATAACTATCTAGAATAGTTAGGGGCTGTGATGGTATAGAACCTTTCTTTAGTACTCTTCTACTTTTCCTACTAATGAATAATCATGTTCTTTGAAACGAAGTCTACAGACAGCAGAAGAAGCGTGCTAGGGACAAAGTTATCCTCGAGAAATTGCTTTGAGCCACTCTTTAGTTTTCTCCTAATCTACAGGGAATTCTTGAAATGATAGTGTCTTTTTGCCCTGTTTCCTGTTCGAAGTACGAAAAGGCACACAACTATACATGTTCGAATATTTCCAAACACAGTTAAAGAAAAATCACTACACTACACAATTAAAGAAACGAATTAGCGCATAAATTGGAATTCTTGTTTAGGACGAAGTTACGTCAATAAATCACATTTTTTCCTCTTTGCAGAAAATGTCTGTTCGAGGTACAATAGTATCACATATCCCAAGATTTGTAAACCTAATTTAAAAAGTAATAAAATACACAATAAAAAATCTAATTAGCGCATAACTATCAACTCTCATAACAAGCCTACAAATAGCTCATTACGAACACATTACCAACACCTACGACAGCGAAACAATATAAATAAAATGTAAAGTGGTCATTTGCGGTATACATCTCCCTGTCAGTGACTTAGGTGGCAAGTGCTCCAGCGGCATTATGACGGAACTTTCCAATTACAGCTTTATGCTGGGTTTCACAAACGATTGGCAAGGCTGGTATAAGAAGCGCAGAGAGGGATCCATTTGGCCGTGATCTAATTAACCGGAAAACAATGATTAAGAAAATGATCGTAATTTTTAGGAGTAAATAAATAATATATTATAATAATTTATTATATTTTATTTATCTAAAATTCACAGCTCATGAACCCTAGGGTGTTTTCAACATTGAGTTGCTTGCCTGCAGCGCTAGAATGCGGACTTTTTACAACAGGTAGCCCCCTCTTTTATCTGTCAACTGATACACTTTTTTTGCTAGTTGCTTTAAGTCGCACCGAAAAAGGTCTTATGGCGACGAGGGGACAGAATAGGGCTAGGAGTGAGAAGGAAGCGGCCGTAGCCTTAATTAAGGTACAGCCCCAGCATTTGCCTGGAGTGAAAATGGAAAACCACTGATACATTAAACATAATCGTACGTTAAAATACTCTCGGCGATATTCAACTCAAACTCTAAAGGCGTCTTAACATTTTCCTTTCCAAGTACCTGTTGTCTACGTAGCAATATGGAAATGGAAAGGGCCACAGAGAACAAGGGAGCGAGTACGTCATGACAAGCGGGAAGACATCCCCACTTATGTACCTCGGAATTTGGGGAAAATTGTGAGGAGTGGACAAACATTCAAGCATGCTATGTGATTGTTTGCTCCAGAGGAGTGCGACAGGCTTCGGCAGCCGGCACAATTCCTATCCTCACCACTAGATGGGGCTTCATTCATTCCTTTCCTGACCGGGTCGAATGACTGCTGACCGGGTCGAATGACTGGAAACAGGCTGTGAATTTTCATTTTTCTATGTGATTGTTCCGTCAACGGCGGGTACTACAGGTAGTATCTTCTATATTTGACCACATAAACTAGAACAATTTACACGATGAGGAGAGGTAATGGTTTGGGTCAGACGTCAGCTGCGTACAGTATCGTTGTCCTGCTCTCTCGCACGTAGAACCAGCCCGCACTTTCGGTGCCAGTGAAGGAAATGGGTCAGAGAGTCACGGATTTTACGTATAAGGGTATCATAAAGAAGACTACTATATGTTGTTTTGATGTTCACTGTTACTCTGCACGAGAGAAAAAGAGGGCTTTTACACAATACTGGCCTTCGATGTGTTAATCTACTCTTTAGGGGAGTTAGGACTGAATTTTGAAATTTCTAAAGTTTTATCCAATTTTTACCAAATTTAGTTGTTGAATTTAGGTACAATTAACACATATTTTACTGAATTAGTAGGGTGTCAGTGTATTGGTTCAAATGTTATTTACATTTTTATACTTAAAAAGTAGCCCTATCAAAAGAGTCCCTTGTGTAGCAATTTTCGTTTTTTCAAGCTGAAATTTTGTTGACATTTACTTAATATATGTAGAAATAGTATTGGGTTTTAGTATCAGATTATGTCCAGAGATGTTAAAAGTTTTGTTTTTAAATTAGAAAAAATAAATATTAATCCAACATTGGGCATCAACATTCATATTAAAATTTAAAGTTTAAACTTTTAAATACATGTACCTTTCAGAACAATCTCACCAAGTTAAAACAAACTCTGATAAGAATTGCATCGCAAGGAGCATTTTGTACAGAGAAAAATATTTAAAATTTGCAAAGCGAGAAAAATGCAAAATAATTTTTACTCATTTCAGAACTGCTGTGCATATATGTCTATCCTTCAGACCTCCTAATTTGTACTTCGTTGTATATTTTCTGCCACTTCTGATGTCTTCTCATTTTCTCTTGATCAGGGCTTCTCTTCTTTCTGCCCTGGGTCACAAGGTCATAACATATTGTGCTGCTTCAGGGCATGTCGTAGGACTTTAAATGCATAGTGCTCTCTTTTTAAATGGTCGCTATGGGTTTTGAAAATGGTGGAGCGATTTAACTGATAATATTATCTGATAGAGGAAGGGATAGATGTATTTTTACGAGTAAAACAAAAATGGTTCTTGGTCCAAAAATCCAATATTTCAATCATAACTCTCATTTATCGTTACAGGAACAAATTACCGTGTCCAGAGTTGGGATGAAATTTAATAAAATTAATTTTAATTACTTCTAACGATTATATTCTTAGTAATTTTACAAGCAATCATTACTTTTTACAAAATATATTTTTTACTTGTAATTTACTTCTTGAAATAAATTGTAATCGTTACATTCAAGTAATTTATATACATCGCACGGAAGGGGAAATGTGAAAAAGGAAATTGTGCTGAAGGTAACTTTTTCAGTTCTACTACATCAGAAGCAATAGTTTCACCATTTCTGTCTGAGGTACTTTCTTACGTCTCCAATACTTTCAAGAACATTCCAACAATGCTCTTCAAATTAAACAGAGGTATTTCTTCAAGTGCCCCTGTAGGGCGTCTCTTCAATAAATGCAAAGAAGTACTTCCCCATTAAAACGTCGAGGATTAGTGATGAGAATTTTAAGAACCCATTAATTTATTTGCAAAGAAAATGGAAAATTGTTTCAAAAGCTAAAATTCATTAACTAAAATAAAAAGTAAGGGATCGGGCGAGTTGGCGTGCGGTTAGGGGCGCGCAGCTGTGAGCTCGCATCCGGGGGATAGTGGGTTCGAACTCCACTGTCGGCAGCCATGAAGATGGTTTTCCGTGGTTTTCCATTTTAACACCAGGCAAATGCTGGGGCTGTAACTTAATTAAGGCCACGGCCGTTTTAATCCCATTCCTAGGCTTTTCCTGTCCCATCGTCGCCATAAGACTTATGTGTGTCGGTGCGACGCTAAGCAAAAAAAAAAAAAATGAAAAAAAAAAGGAAAAATGCTGTTTCAATTCACGAACACGTGGAATTGGTGTGTGATTGTTCAGTGACCTTCCATGATTCACAGCCCTAAAGGGGAACGGACTTCGCTTTGGTTTTCGGCGACGGAAGGATGGTAAAGGGCTAGGATTAAGAAAGTAGAAGCCGTGCCTCCAATTGAGATAAGGACCAGCCCATCTTCAGGGCTGCCGACGGTGTGATTCTAACCCATGTGTCGGATTATTATTACTATTATCATCAACGTCACCGACAAAATGCTACATTAACAATGGCGATGCTAATCCGAAATAATACGATGTTTTCTGGCTACTGATGTTATTTTTATATTAGTTACTACTACTACTAAATATTTCCATTGCTCACCTGAAGGGGGAGGCGGGTCTCTTAGACGGTGACGCCATCTCTCAGGCCAGGAGATTTGTTTCGGTGAGTGAGATACTTGGAGAATGTGAGGTGTTTGGCGGCCGTGGCCTACACTAGGAACCAGTGTTGCAGGGTCTCCCAAAATTTCAGGATATCTCCTGATATTTTTGCAGCACACCAGAAAACCCGAAAAAAACAAAAAAGCTCATGATTTTTTTCTAGTTCACATTTAAGGAAAATTAATAATAATGATTAATGGTGCATATTATATTTGTGCCGAAAAACTCTTTCCTCGTCTCACCGCGTGACGTTTTATCGATAACATCACTCATTAGGTACTTCCTCGCATTCATTTTAGGCTCGAATTACGTAATCTCTCCCCTCTTATTGAACTCAAAACTCACACTCGACTGCATCATTCGAAATGAAATCCCCGAGCCGTATATAGAATACATAATCTGCATTCTGCTACAACTTCAAAATTGGCACATAATTTCTACGCCTGATGATTAACTACATCTACAGGGGGAGTGGCGAGAAAGAGGAGAAGAAGAAGAAGAAGAAGAAGAAGAAGAAGAAGAAGAAGAAGAAGAAGAAGAAGAAGCATAGAGTGGCCAGAGAGTGCGGGTGAGTTAAATTGTATATTTTCTCATAATAACTTCAAATGACTATTGCATTCTTTAATTTGGATATATTATAACATTTCAGTGCACGGGAAACTACCGAAATTTTCATTAAAACTCCCGACTTTTTAACGAACAATCTACCGATTTTTATTTGTAGAACTGCCAACAGTGCCGGAAACTGTTCCAGCATTCGCCTTAGTGCAGGATAATGGAAAATCACGGAAAACCATTCTCAGGACAGCCGTCGGTGGAATCATGCCCTTTCCGTCTCCCGAATACATAGGCGTAGAGCCACGGTAGTTCCGTGGCCACCTTCCTCTCCTCGATTGATTGGTCGGAGTGCAGAGCTGCTGGACACTTGTAGTCAGAAGCCTATTCCGCAATCGCTGGCGAAGTAAAACAGTACCGGTATATCATTTATTGCCTGTTATGTTAGGTTGACCGAGAAAATGTAGGCAATGATCGCTTATTAAGGAAAACAAAAATGGAGTGCTGAATGTGTGTTAAGGGCCCCATACACGCGCAGACTTAGTCGGAGGTAAGTCTGCACAAACCAATCTCTTCAGACATGTCTCTGTGTGTATGGCCGATAAGTCTGCCGACAAAAAGTCTGCAGGCAAGTCTCTGACATTCTGGCGCTGCTTGAATTCAGCCGGAGACTTTGCGACGAAAGCGCCATCTCAGAGCTGCGGCAGATAATGTAAATGTGGTAACCTACAAATATGAAAACTGAAATTTATTTTTTGCGCGTCTTTTTCGTGCAGGACACTAAATTGTGTCCAAATAACAACTCATCTTCTATACCGACTATCTAATTAATTTCGATCCGTATACATTTTTCAACCATGCGAAGCGCATAATCTTAAACAGAAAACAGCTGAACGTGACGTATTCAACTTCCTTGGTAAATAGTCATTTAGTCTGAGCGTGTGTGGGCAATTGCATACTTCCGACTTACCTACCGCAGGCAAGTCTGTGCAGGTAAGTATTCCAGAAGTCTGCGCGTGTATGGGGCCCTTTAGAAGTGACAGCATCATCAACCATATCATTTGCAGTGTTGCGGCGGTTGTAGGAAGGGCCGTTGAGGAGAGTCGCATTGTGTGCAGAGTTTCCAGTATATCGTAATTCAGGGCTCTGTTGCATGAACGAGTAGGCCACACATGTTACTGCTCAGAATCTATAATTTGTGGCATCCAGTATTGTGAAGCCGAAATTAAATCACACAAGTGGCGCCCGTAGTTTCACAACAGCGAGAAAGGTGGTGGTGGTGGTGCTAGTATCGGTTTGCATATCGCACGACAAACTATGTAATATATTGCCTCTTCATTCTTGCTGAAACAGAGCCATGATTTCCCCAAATGGGTAGAAAAAAAATAATCCCTCAGCAAAACCTACGTTATTTCGAAATGTAAATGACAAAAAAGATTACTTCATAATACTGGAAGGAGATTGAAGTAGTTAATGCCAAGGTTAAGGATCCACCAACCCATTCCTAGAAATATACTTACTTTTATAAACAAATATCGAACGTAAATCGTGCGATATCGTTCATACGACTCACGTAAACAGCCACTGTCATTGGCTGAAATTTATGAAATATGGAGTCGGGCTTAGTAGCCCAGGTGGTAGAGCCTTGGCCTTCTGACTTCAAGTTAGCAGGTTCGACCTTTGCTCAGTCCAGTGGTATTTGAAGGTGGTCATATACGCCAGTCTGATGTCAGCAAGTTTATCGGTACGTAAGAGAACTCTTGTGGGACAAACTTTCGTCACGTGGGTGTCTATGAAAACCTAACTGTAATTAATGCGATTTAAAACCAATAACATTATTAAGTTATTATTATAAAGCACGGCTTCATTACCAAACGCAACGTAATAAACATTACATTGTCTAAATGGAGACCGCTCGTGTTATTCCCCCTAAAGTATCAGAGAGCCTAATTAATATGTTCCTCTAACAATTTAAACCAATGGAATATCACTACAAGGAAGGTCTCTCCAGATCAGTCTAGGGCCCCTAAAAGACATTTCGTCAAAAGTTGGTATGAAGACTGATAATAAAGGCAACGAAAGAACATCGAGCTGTAGGGAGTCATCAAATGACTATGGGGTGCGAGGAGTCTGCAGAACAACTGCCAGAACTTCCCCTGTGGGGCGAGGAATTAGATTAGTAGCCCCAGATATTATTGTGTGTTAGAGGACAGACAAGACGTGCCGTGTCATTCCAGATATTTCAAGTTCAATGAGGCGACAATGATGTTTAATTTGAGCCTAGTGTTACCTGGTGTCCTTACTGACTCCAACCCTGTGTGGAAGATGCATTCGCTACTTCTTATTTAAGTTGGTAGTAGGCTATGCTGTGTTAAATGTAGAAGATGGCATGTGTACTAAAACGAACACAAACACCAAGAATCCGAATTAAAATTCATGTACGAAGTTAAAATACTCTCTTCGGGCGATAATCGAACTCGCGACCCTCTGAACCAAAAGCCACTACGCACACCATGCAGCCAAGGAGTTGGACGAACCTCCGTCTTAAGCATTATACATGCATAAAATGCTACATATAATTACCTTTTACCACGCGCTTTCAACGCCGTAATAACTTGAGGTTGTTTTTCAACTTTAATCCAGTCTGCTTCCTCTTCTAACTGAGCAACAATTGACTGACCAGTGCAGGCTGCGAGCTCAACAATGGCATATTTAAAATGGTATTTTTATATATTCTTCCAAGAGTCAAAGAAGTTCAAACAACCTGATGAGCAGGGAACCTGTAGGTGACTGAGGGCTTTGACGGGTTAACAATTAATCTTTTACGACGCCAGGCTGCATGATGACGAGCAGAGCTTTTCACTTACAATTTGTCACGATCTATGAAATAAAATTGGAAGGAAAGATAAATTCAATCTTTTTATTTATTTCATTTTATTTCAGAGTAGAATGCTATAGGTTACATACATTTACAGCAGTGTGCGTTTTTAATATGACGAGGTAACTCACAAGTTAAGCGTAAGCACAGACTTGGATGGCGGGGTTGAAGACGAGACCTGATGGACAGGTGAAGACTGTACCTTTCCCTGTGGTCAGGTCACACTTGACGAACTTGTGTGTGTCCTTAGGGTAGGGCAAGTGCCACCTGTCAGCTCTAGCGGCTGCGCACAAGTTGGATGGGTCAGGCTGGTGGTTGTCATTATCATCGTGATGATGATGGTCGTTATTATGATTATCATGATGTTGGTGGTGGTCGTTGTTATGATCATCATGATGGTTGTGGTGGTCCCAGTCATGATCGTGATGGTGACTATCCGAGTGGTGATCATGGTGATGATGCTTGCCTACTTCTTGAGCGTCCTTGGAGATTGCGACGTCCTCGACATCTTTCACATCTTCAGCAACCTGAGCTGGCTCTTGTTCTGCTGTGTCGACGGGAGCGGACTGGACGTAGGCCAGTGCTGCCAACACACACACTACGAGAAGACCTGAGGGAAAATTAAAAAAATTGGTATTTCCAGTGTGGTACTTGAGAGTGCATACATAACTTTGAATTATATTTTCGTTTCCTTGTTACATTTACGTAGTATGGTACTCTGTGAAATGATGATTCATATATATATATTAAATGTTCTTTTTTTTTTTGCAAGTTGCTTTACGTCGCACAGACACAGTAGGTCTTATGGCGACGATGGGACAGGAAAGGACTAGGAGTGGGAAGGAAGTGCCGTGGCCTTAATTAAGGTACAGTCCGAGCATTTGCCTGGTGTGAGAATGGGAAACCACGGAAAACCATCTTCAGGGCTGTCGAAAGTGGGGTTCGAACCCACTATCTCCCGAAACTGGATACTGGCCGCACTTAAGCGACTGCAGCTATCGAGCTCGGTATTAAATGTTCTAGCAACGGCGTTGTTATTGCTTGATTAATCTTAACAAACAGATTTTGGAAAATTAGATCCTGTTTTGAAACATATCATGGGGATAAACTTGAGAAATATATTAATGAAACTTGATTTGATTGTTTTCATTAAAGGTTAAGTCCATGTGTCCTTGTCTTACATCTAACCAGTTTATGCACTGTTTATACCTGGTTGTTCAAGACTATATATGCATTTACATAAATACCTCCTTTACAATTATTTGGTAACTGGAATTGTTGAAAGAACATTTTTATTTTTAAAACTCGAATATTGTGCCTTAACTTCTAAACAATTTAAAATAATTAAGTATTACAAAATGGTAATTAGTAATAAAAATAATTATTGAGTAAGTAATTAATAACTAATTTATAACTTCAGAAGAAATCAGTGATTTCAATGTACTCCACCGCAAAATACTGAAGTTAATTTGTGTTAATGTTCTGCGCCGTTTTATATTGAGTTAGATTGAGTTATTGCTCGTTGGGGGCTCCGTCTCCAAACCGCCAGTCACTCTTCATGAGAAGTGGGTGTTAAATGACGTCATTCCACTGTTTCTAAATAAATGTTCACATAGAATACATAGCTACCTTCTTCAAACTTGGTAGAACTTTCAAAGTTGGTCGTATGCCATAATATTGATTATACAATAGATACATATACTTAGATTTTTCGACCTAGGTAAATTTGCTTACTTTTTACACATGTGTTAAGTTTTTAACCTTCACGTAATGTACGGCTGAAGTTTTCAAACTTTCTAAGCGTCTGTACAATGAAACTGCGTACAGTTTTGGTCTTGTTATGTTTCATACTATGTATCTCGATCGGCTACATATTTATACGTAATTTTATTAAATTTGTCACATATGATTTCATATTTACCGTGCATACGTCCGAGCTAGAATAATCAAATTTGGACGGCTTATGGCCAGAGCACATGTCAAGATGTCTGCCAACGTTCATGATTATATCAGTCTTGTAAGTGTGCCAAACAGTAAAATAAATTATTGAAAATTTTAAAAATTGACGTAAAATCGGAAAATGCAACTCTATCTAAAAGTCATATGAACAAATTTGTAGATCTCTTTATGGTGGGTGCCGAATGTGTTGTCCGTTTTGCGATATGAATTACCGTTTAACCACAAAATACCTCGAAACTATGATCTGTATCGTCGTTAAAATTTCCTCTATATATCGATATATATCGGGGATAAAAAGTCAAGTATTGTATCTTGTTGGAATTTCTCCGTCGGTTACAGGCCATGAGCTATAATATTAACCAAGTTTTCTAGCATACTTGGAAGCTGCGTCCACCAAGTTTATTTGCGGGAAAGGGGGTGGGGAATTATCATGTGAACTTTTTGTAACTTGGAAGTGGGTAAACATTAATGTCACTCAGTCAGCCATGCGGTTTTTATATAATATTGATTGATTGATGTGGACAATGAGATTATATTTGGCAGAATTTATGATAAGATTACATGTCAATAATTCGTCCATTTTACTACGCGATATCATTTCTCAGTGGCAATGGAGGCAAACTAGAAAAGAGTTTTTGTAATATTCCTAAGCTATCTTCTTCTCCAAGTGTTATGGATGCCAAGTGGTTTATCAAGAAAATAATACATTTTTTGGTTTTTTAATGTTTACCGATGTGCTATATTTTTGAACTGAATCTGAATGTGCCATTACTTAGCCTACTCGATTAGAGAGATGCATTACTGGATGCTTTTTGATGATCATCCGGAATTTCTTTCTGAAAGCCCTATAATTTCTAGTAATTTTGTGTTGTTATGGAACTGTAAGTATTTTACTTGAATTATAGTTACTTTCCATTCTCACCTAATACTGGTAAGTGACATATCTCTGTACATATTATCATTCAAGGTGAACATTTACTCGATAAGTAAGAAATGTATTTTAGGCAAATCCTTGAACTATAACTTTGGGATCATTTATTTATAGAATAGACATAATACTGGAGGATTTAAAGAATAAATCAAACAAAGTAAATACATTGAAGAATAGTAAAATTAGGTTCCTACCAAAATGTGGTAAAAGAGAAACAACTAAAAGGGTATTTTCAGAAGAAGAACGACAATGAAGATCAGATAGAATGAAGAAATACTGGGAGAACAGGAGAGGAAAAACCATAAAACATCATAGAAGATCGGACAGAAATTGACTACAGTGGTCCAATGCGGCCGTAAAAGCACAATAATAAAAAAAGTAACTCTTTTATTTGTAGATTTATTTGTACCCGAATGTACAAGACATCGGAGAATTGTTTATTAAATCTTCTTTACAACACTGAAGAAATATAATTCGCAGCTGAAATCCACAATTATTGCTCCGCATATTAAGAATTAGAAACTAGTGTCACTGACTGTCTGAGAATTAACGTATATTGTGAGGTAAAGAATGATTCTTCAAATGAGATCCATAAGTGTAGAAAAATGTACTCTTTAGAAAAAGTCACTTACCTTTCATGGTGATGTTCAGCTTGTACTACTGACTGTTGAATTTATCACTGACTGGCGGGATTTATATACCCAATGATTTACTTTATCTCGCAAAAAATCCGCATTATTGTGATCAGGCGTTAATAATAGAAACACGCATATCATATCTTGTTATTCAACTAGAGGTACAGGTGTCAATCACAAAACTCATTAGAGTTCTTAGACTTTTGATATCCTGATAACATCATTGGGAGATTTTAATTCAAGTGCGCCACTGTTATCAAATTCCTTCTTCCTGCTGCTGGTGGGAGTGTACAATACACCCACGTATTCGTAGAGATGTCTTCCCAGGGAGCTCTGAACGTTAGGGGTTGCGTTGGTTATAAGATAAGGTGGTAGCTGGATTAGTGGTCGGTTAGTTGGTGAATGGCTGGCTAGCTGGCGTCCACAGAGCCCCTGTGGATCTGTGGTAGGATATCAAACTACGGATCCCAAGATAGCGGATTCGAACCAGGCAGAGGTAGTCTGATTTTGAAGGGCGGAAAAAAGTCCATTGGACCCTCCATGTCGTACGATGTTGGCATGTAAGAGATTTCTGGTGACACAACTGGCATTTACCCGAAAAAATTCATTGAAAATCTCAGCTATAGATTCCCAAACGAGATTCGGTTTACTCTGCCTTCTAGTAGGCATAGAGTAAAACGGGAAATTGACGAGCAGACAGCCAGATGGCGTCAAATTGAGATGCAATCGCAGTGTTAAAAATAAGTTTTTTGTATACCCCTTAGACCCGTTTCTTGATACAGGGTTGGGGAAGAGGTGAGATGAATTAATATTGGATACTTTTACGGTCGGATGCCATTCCTTACGCCAAACTTAGTTGAAGAAATAATGTAGAGAAAATGAATAATCGTGAATGAAAATTGGTAAAGAGGTGGAAGGCATCGGCTACGGCCTATGAAATAGAACTGCCCCGGCTTTTGCTTGGAAGCGAAAAATGGGATATCACAGAAAACCATTCTGAGGACAGGGTTCGAACCCAGTCGTCTCCCAAATGCAGGTCCATAGCCGTAGTGCGTTAACACGCGCGACCATTCCTGTCTCCTGCATTAAAAGTAAGTAACGATTGAATAATCAACGTAGGGATGAAAATGAGGATGGAAGGTCTTGAGGAAACCGTGCTATAGAGCTTCATTCACCCCACAAATTATAGGAAGTAGAATTTTTTCAACGGCGCAATATTTATTACACTTTTTGCAGTATTTCAGTTGCCAGAATTCTTGGCTGGATGGTCAGCGTAGTAGCCTTCAGTTCAGCTAGCCGAGGTCGTGATTTACTACTATATGCGAGGTTTTGGTGGCGGTCCTCTCTTAATAGAAATTTGAGGAAAAATGGAAGGTGGCCAACTTTTCGAAGAATGAAGATTTGGCAAAGAAATGAAAGAACCACAAAGGGGGTGAAAATGAAAGACTTTCTAGGCTTCACAAATCTAATACCGTCGATGTCAGAAGAGAACAAAAGTTGAGCAAGAGAGGTCGGATAGCATATGTGAAAGTGAGGAGACTGAGGAGTGAAAGAAATATCATACCTAGCTACGAGTCGTAGCCGCCAAAGCACACATTCCCCTCGGGTCCCCCTTTAGTCGCCTCTGTCGACAGGCAGGGGATGCCGTGGATGTCTTCTACCATCCCCAACCGCAGGGGGTAGTGGGGGATGTTAGCCTATTTGATTAACTCCTTTTCTTTCTTTCTCAACCCGTTTACCCTCCCGGGTTGGTTTTTCTTCCAGATTCAGCGAGAGATCTCACTTCTACCGCCTCAAAGACAGTGTCCTGGAGCGTGAAATTTTGTGTCGTGGGGATAAAACTGGGCAGGAGGAAAAGTACCTCGCCCAGGGGACCTGACATGTTATGCTGAACAAGGGCCTTGTAAGGGGGGAGGGGAGTTGTTTGGAAGGGTTAGACAAAGAAGGGAGAAGGAAGCGGCCCTGGCCTTAAGTTAGGTACCATCCCGGCATTTGCCCGGAGAAGAAGTGGCGAATCACGGAAAACCACTTCGAGGATAGCTGAGGTGGGAATCGAATCCCCTCTACTCAGTTGACCTCCCAAGACTGAGTGGATCCCATTCCAGTCCTCGTACCACGTTTCAAATTTCGTAGTAGAACCGGGAATCAAACCCGGGCCTCCGGGGGTGGCAGCTAATCATACTAAGCACCACACTACAGAGGCGGACATTTCATGTACTTACATGCTGAAATTAACGATATGATGTATTTTTCTTAGTTTTTCGTTGCCAAATATCCGTCGACGTTGACTACAATTACGATCCGACGGTTAGAGCAAACACACTGACTAGAGTCCTGCAGGAGCTGGTTTACATTCACGTCAGTTCGAATTCGAACGGCCAGCGAACATGATGGAACAGTTGTACTTGGCTGAATAATTCATGGTGTACCGATCATTCCCCTACGAAAGTTGCAGCTTTATAAACAACACCACGTAGCTCACAGAATGCAGCAAAATATCTTATTAAGTATTGCTTGACTAACATTGATAAATACGCAGAAAAAAATACGTTTTTCTCTTGCTTAGAAGGTTAGATCGATCTTCATTGGGGTAATCACATAAACTACTTCGAGGACGGCTGAGGTGGGAATAGAACCCCCTCTATTCAGTAGAGCTCCAGAGGCTGAGTGGACCCCATTCCAGTTTTCGTACCAGGTTTCAAATTTCGTGGCAAAGCATGGAATCAAACCTGGGCCTACGGGGGTGACAGCTAATTACACTAACCACTACACCACAGAGGCGAACCTGGGTCTTAGTGATCGTCTTAATAAACGTCTACGTACAATACAGTATGTCACGCTATCAATAATCGCAGGGAGTTGTAAGATTGATACATTAATCCACTCAAAGTTAGTGTCAGGAAGGGCATCCGGAGGTAAAATTGGGCTTAATATACATTATTAGCGGTCCCAGATAACCGGGAAAAGATCAGGAAAGGAAATAAATAGTAGTGTTTCAATTTCTGTCTCTCTACCTTACTATTCGCACTGGCAAAGTGTAATTATTTGCTCCATGAATGAACTGAGGCAACATGACCAGAAAAATTCTTGGGAACCACCACTGTAGCCTATAACATAAATTTCATGGACTTATATCTGATAACCGGGGTGTTTCCGGTGTATGTGGTAGTCTATGTATTGTTAGACCTAAGATTTGTGTATTTGCCCGGGAACTTGAAGGAGTGTACTATCCCGTCATGTTCTCGGAAAGAGTCTGTACCACCGGAGAAAAACCACTGTCAGTATAGCCTCATAATTACAAATTAATATTAACTGAGATTTTCATTGTGAACGAAATAATGTTAAGTTTTTCATAGGTCAAGCTGACCATATAAATGAAAAAGTGATAGGAAATATCTAAATGTATTGTCTTGCATTAAAATATATATATTTTGTACAAACTGAAGTTATTACAGATTCTAATTACATTAAATTTTATGATTTAATATGAAGTATGTTCGACTCTGTGGTGGTTAGTGTGATTAGATGCCATCCTCGGATGCCCGGGTTCGATTTCCGGCTCTGCCACGAAATTTGAGAAGTGGCAAGGTTATTGGAACGGCGACCACTCAACCTTGGGAGGTCAACTGAGTAGAGACTTTCGATTCCCACCTCAGCCATCCTCGATTTGGTTTTCCGTGGTTTCCCATTTCTCCTGAAGGCTAATAGCGGGATGGTGTCTAACTTAAATTCAAGACCGCTTCTTTCCCTTTTCCTTGCCTATCCCTTAAAAATCTTCCTATCCCCTAACAATGGCCCTCTTCAGTATAGCAGGTGAGGCCGCCTGGGCGAGGTAGTGGTCCTCCTCCTCAGTTTATCTCCAGTCAGATGTCTCATGGTTAAGGAAACTCCCCTTGAGGTGATAGATGTTGGACATCTCACTGAGTCCGAGGAAAAAAAGAACAAACCTAAAAGGTAAACGAATTAAATAAATACTATATCAACAGACATATATTAACAGATGTATATTTCGGCCCATTTCATAAAACCCGCTCCAACCGATATACTGTATTTCATATTAACAATGGACATTACTTTAAGTGGTTTTTATTAACTGTGACTATTATTTTAAATGGTGTATATATTATTTTATCTAGTTTTTTCACATAGTATTTGAGCGTGCAGAAGGACATGCATAGAGACAAATTTAAATAATGAATTTTTGTAATTACTTGAGGCAAAATGCATAGATAAATTAAAATTTCATGACATAAAATAAAATTATTGTAGTAGTTTCATTTGTACCAAGTGGCTCGCCAGCGTCTTACCATCTACTCTAATGTGTCCCGCAGGTACTAATGATGAATGGGATACTGATTTTTACAGGTTATTAACGTCAGTACGAAGATATATAAACCGAACGGCCCCTGCCTCCATGTTCCTCATGATACCCTTTAAAAGCGTCCCTTTGCGTTAGCAAGCCTCGTTTTTGAACGCTCATTAGTAGGCTGGTATTTGATACAGTAGCACTACAGTTGCTGTCAAGATATCAACAATGGCTCGTGTGTTCAGCAACAAGGAATACACAGACATAATTTTATTCTATAGAGAATCTGGTCGAAATGCAGCCGAAGCTCGCGGATGGTATGCGCAGGAGTTCCCAAATAGCCTCCAGCCATCTATACACGTATTTCGCCGAACAGAGTTGTAATTAAGAGCTACTGGATCATTCGAGACACATACACATACAAAGTTTTGGTATAGTGGAATGTCTGTATATGTATAAATTAATGAGTCATTAAACTTTATTTTCTGCTTCTTTATCATGTTTACAAATGCACCTTGTTACAGAACGTGCGTTGTGAAATGACAGCTATTTGTTTCACATCCGAAATACAGCACGTTGAAGCGCCCCTTTATAAACCAGGCATTAGGCATCCCATTCATCATTAGTGCATGCGGGACTCTTATAAAAAGAAAGTACGATGCTAGAGGGCAGCCTGGTATGGATGAAAATTCAAACCTACTACCTGTGTTCCAGTATTTGACCGGGTCAGGGATGTAATGAATGAAGCATACAATGGTTATTAGTACGATGCGGTCGCCACTCCTAAAGTGATATATTTATGACTGATAGATGCTATGAAATGATGATGGACAGTGTTGCTGGAAGGAATGATGATAGGAAAAACCGGAGTACCCGCAGAAAAACATGTCCCACCTGCGCTTTGTCCAGCACAAATCTCACATGGAGTGACCGGGATTTGAACCACGGTATCCTGGTATAGATAATAAATATATTGTTGTAGATGTTATGAACTAGGAAAAAATATTCTCATAAAGTAGATTGTAGTGTGTGTTGATGCTAAATATATAAAGAATACTTTACGAAAAGGAAATCACGAACATCAGAATGACGTCTCATAACTGCAATATAATTACTACATAGATAGTTAATAATTAAGATGCAATACACGATAATTACGTGTAATACTATGGCTCATTGAATTATTGCACTCATTGATAGATTATGATCTTTAATGATTACGGAATATGACATTGTCACTCTTCAGAGATAGGTTTAAGCCTTTGATAAAAACATAATTGACGCATAAACATGAATATTTTGACGTCCGCAATGAGACATTTTACAAGTTTAATCACTATTAATGTCTCTGATAACTTTAAACTGCTGGCTGTCAGAGACGAGAGATAAAGTTGTTCAAACTTGATAGAATCTAATCATACAACTTTTCCTTGTTTGCGTTAAAATTTCCCGTGCCACTTTCTGTGGAGACGGTGGCACTTCTTATTACTTTAATGGTAGAATTGTGGCAGGTACGAACCCGTAAGAGGTAGAAGAGCTGTACTCCTGTACTTGCTAACACGAACATGTAGCGTGAATAACATGAATTTCAAACGTATTTCAGAATTAATATATTGATGATTCAGACCGAAAGCAGGTTGTATCGTGAATAGCTCTGTCATCAACTATCATATATAGCTTAGGCATTGAAGAGGCTTACAATAGAAAGGAGGAGTGAGGTAGTTTCCTCACTAAACCGGCCGTTGTTATTACATATCAATGTACGAAGCTCACTAAAATGGAAGCAGTATTTGACCCTATACACGACAATTTTACACCACCCCTAATAGAGAGTGGCAGCATGAGGAATGCCATTACTTGCATTACTCATAGATAAGTAACTTTCATATTGACAGCCAGCAATGATCTGGCATTTAGAGCTGTCGCTCAGGTGGCAGATTCCCTATCAGTTGTTTACCTAGTCTTTTTTGTGAATGATTTAAAAAACAAAGACACCGCCGTACAGACCATGAAGGCCCTTGGAGGAGTGGAAGGAAAAAGGCTTCCACCATTGTTAACCGCGGCACATGATGGGGTAGAGTGGTTAGCTCTTCGCCCGGCCGCCTTTGCCCCCAGGAATTAACCTGGTACTACTCATTTTTGGTGTAGGCTGAGTGAACCTCAGGGCCATATGCACCTCCGGAAGTGGAAATCTCGTTTCTTAAATTTTACGACTTCCTGAAGGGGATTCGAACCCACGTCCTTCCGGGCGAACCGAGCACGCATTTACCGCCTCGGCCAGGCAGCCCCTGAATGATTTCAAAGTTGTTGGAAATTTATCAAACATCTCCCTTGATAAATTAACCAGTCCCTAATTCCTCCTGCTATAAACGAATATTTGACCCAGTTTCTCCTGGTGAATTCCAGATTTATATTCATTTTATGTTTTTATCTACTTTTAAAAACTCCACTTCATCTTATTCGTCTACTAATTCCATTCAAAATCATCTCCTCACAGACAGGTCGAAATATTCCGCTTGGTCGAGCTGTTCATCTTCTTACACACAAGTTTTCACAGCCTAAAATTTGCAACATTTTCGTAACACCACTCCTTTGTCTGAAATTACCCAGAAAAGATCGTGCTGCTTTCCTTTGAATCTTTTCCATGTCTCGTATCAAGCATTCCTGGTGTAATAATGGCGTGTGACCTCCGAGGAGGCCTGGTGCAGGTCTTTCGAATTCACGCCTTATAGGCGACCTATGAGGATGGGGTCCTACCTATGATGAAGACGGAACCCACACGCCCACCCCTCGAGCCATTGGAATTAATATTAAAATCCTCGACCTAGTCAGAAATAGAACCCAAGACCACTCGGACCAATGGCCAGCACGCTAACCAGCTAGCCTTGATGCCAGACAGTTAATCCTGGTGAGGGTCCCATACATTAGAACCATATTGTTGGGATCATATCAGTGACATAAACGCCCTCTCCTTTATATCCTTACCTATCCTAAATACCCTCATAATCATATGAAGATATCCGTTACCCCAATGTAGATCTAAACTTCTAAGCAAGAGGAAACATAATATCTCTGCGTATTTATCCCTGTTAGTTACGCAGTACTGAATCACGACATTTCACTGAATTCTGTGAGCTACTCGGTGTTGCCATCAAGTTACGGCATTCGTCAAGATCGGTTACGCCATGAAATATTCAGCTGAGTTCAACCATTCCATCATATTCGCTGGCCGTTCGAATTCGAACTGAGTGTAAACCAGTTTCTGCAGGACTCTACTCAGTGTGTGTGTGTGTGTGTGTTTCTAACAGCCAGATCGTAATTGTAGTCAACGTCCATGGATATTTGGCAACAGCAAACTAAGAAAAACACATCATATCGTTAATTTCAGCATGTAAGTATTCCGTAATCGTGGCAATGATACAATTAAAATTGTCGAAATTAAAGACAAAGCATACTTACTTGGAAGCAGATGAATACTTATGGTACCTTAAAAGAATACATATTTAATTACTAGCATTTAGACCCGTTCCTCGCTGGGGAATTTTCAGTGGATTGCATATTTCCTTCAGGAATTGATAGGAAGTAACATGGTTCTATTTACTCGTTTTGAGACATGTTAAAATTATATTGTCCTACGAAAGCGCGTGGCAGTAACGTGAAGTGTGATGGAGCTAAACAAAGTAGAAAGAGTTGAGGAAGATTTTCAAATTTATTGTACGGTACAGTTCCTGGTCCGAAGTTGTGCGAAATTCTCCATCGTTCTCAGGTTGCATATTGTATCTGTGACCAATGGCGTGGCTCTCTGACGTTGATGATACCTCCCTTAGTATCTGCCCTATCAAAATGTGCAAAATGGCTCTTTAGTTTTTCCTGTTACCCACCTTGACGTGCCCGACTTGTCCCACGGGACTTGGACTAAAATCCAATTTTCCGTAATCGTTTGAGTTATTACCCGACGTACGATAAATAAACTCATGTTAATAAAAATAAAAAACAGAACACCTTGAAAGACTGGAGACAGAAGGTTCATATTTGCAGGACAAGTTCATTAGTGTGTTCTGCAGAAACGATTAGCATTTCAGTACCTAGGTTGAACGTGTGTCCTGTTGCCTAGTAGGCACTGGGTCCTCAATGGGCACTGATAACTTGTTCCATGCGTGATGGCATCGACGCGTAGAAGGCGCGAATTGCGTTCTGGACTATATCCATCCATGCTGCATTCACCTGGTTCCACAGTTCATCTTTGGTGGATGACATTGGGTCACACCGTTGCACCCGTCGTTTCACCATATCCCACACATTTCCGATTGGCGACAAGTCCGGTGATCGGGCGGGCGAGGGCAACAGTCTGACATCCTGTGACAACGAGAAGGCACGTGTTCGTGCAGCAACATGTGGTCGCGCATTGTCCTGCTGAAATATGGCGTCTGGAGCGTCGTGCAGAAAGGGTATGGCTACGGGTCGTAGGATGTCATTCACGTAGGTCAAACTGGTCACAGTGCCCTGTACATGCTCCAACTGTGATTTGTGGTTATACCCATACCATAAAGCCTTGAGTTGGCTGTGTATGTCTTGTGCGAATGCAGTCAATGTGATGCCTCTCCCCCTGTCTGTGGCGAACCAAAATTTGGCTGTCAAACAAACAGAAACTGGATTTGTCCAGAAAACTATCTGCTGCCATTTCTGTCACCGGTGACGTCGTTCCATACACCATTTCAGTCTAGCATGTTTATGTACATTAGTCAAGGGTAGGTGGAGAAGTAGACGACGCGCCGGTAACCCAGACCGTAATAAACGGCGAGGGATTATCACCCCTAATAGTGTACGATGTGATACATTGTTCCCCTGTTGCACCAGAACTGAGGAGGATGCAGATCTGTCCTGCAATGCCATTCGGATGAGGTGTCGATCTTATCGAGGAGGGGTCAGGGTGGTGTGGCCAGACCCATCTCGTCGTGTTCTACGGCCTTGTGTATTCCATTTACACAACCGTTGCACTGCTGACACACTTCGTCTCACACTAGCAGATATTTCTCAGATGGATGCATCACGTTCTCTCATGCCAATAATGCGCCCTATTTCAAACTCACTCATTTAACGGTACAGCTCACGTATACGTCTGCGAGGCACCCTGCACGACTGCTCAAGTCACACTGATCCATGACCTTCGGTTTATAGCTACAACGTGAGCCGCTGGCACATTTTACCAGTCGGTGGTGGTGCACGGTAGTATAGATGTGGACCCTGAACCTGAGGGCCGACATGGTTCAAATGCTAATCATTTCTTCAGAACATACTATTGCACATGTCCTGTGAATATGAACTTCCTATATCTAGTATTTCAAGGTGTTCTGGTGTTTATGAACATGATTGTAGGTTGATGGCATAAAGGGAACGGAAAAACATATTCTTAAACCTCTGATAGACCTAACCTTAATGAAAATATTTGAGAATAATCTTTCCATAAATACCAACTCCGTGTGATGTCTATGTCATCATATGCAACCGAAAACAAAATCCTAGTGAGTAGATTCCAAATATGTAGTTTGGTTCAAATAAGTCCAGCAGTTTTCCACTCTTAGAGACAGACAGACAGACAGACAGACAGACAGACAGACAGACAGACAGACAGACAGACAGACAGACAGACAGACAGACAGACAGACAGACAGACAGACAGACAGACAGACAGACAGACAGACAGACAGACAGACAGACAGACAGACAGACAGACAGACAGACAGACAGACAGACAGACAGACAGACAGACAGACAGACAGACAGACAGACAGACAGACAGACAGACAGACAGACAGACAGACAGACAGACAGACAGACAGACAGACAGACAGACAGACTCCAAAGGGGAAAGTTCTAGCTCATGTTTCCTCGGTGTTCACTTACATTAGGTGTGGTTAATTTTCAAGCCGAGTGAAATATTAAGCAACTATTGATTTTCTCCTGTTATGGATCCTTCAAATAATGTTAGGTTTGCGAAGGTGCCTGTCGCTGGCTGCAGAACGTGAAATACGTAGAAAATAGTAAATTCCTCCGTTATTTGAAGAGCAAGCGAAATTATGCTCGTAACAAGAATCATTTAAATTAAGGGGCGTTTCCTACATAGTCTACAGATTGTACATATAATCAATAATGTAAGATGAAATTTAAAAAATCTTCTGGTCTTCGTATGATACTCCAGTTTATTCAGTGATTTTTAAATATTATGTAGTTCGAAACCTGCTCCTGGATGACTAGACCCTATTTATGAAGTTTGGTGAAGATCTATACAGCCGTTTGCTCGTGATTGTGGAACAAACAAACAAACAAACAAACAAACAAACAAACAAACAAACAAACAAACAAACAAACAAACAAACAAACAAACAAACAAACAAACAAACAAACAAACAAACAAACAAACAAACAAACAAACAAACAAACAAACAAACAAACAAACAAACAAACAAACAAACAAACAAACAAACAAACAAACAAACAAACAAACAAACAAACAAACAAACAAACAAACAAACAAACAAACAAACAAACAAACAAACACGAAAGTTAAAAACTACTGATACGATGTTGAGTTGACCAAAAACTGATAAATATATCAAAATGCGGCGAAATAAATGACATTACAGAGAGCGGACCCCCTACAACTTTATTTATTAGATTGAATATTCGCTCCGAGGTATCTCGAATAATCTCTGTTTTCCATGCAGATGTTGAGACGTCCAAGACCATGCCCTGAAGATAACATTTTTAGAAGACCATATCAAGAAATCCTATCATCTAAAGCTTTCAACTGACCGAAATGAAAATAACGCGAAGGGATACATGTATTCGTAGCACTTATCAGGAGGAATAAGGGCTAGTGGTGGTGGTGGTGGATACTATTTTAAGGGGAAGTACAACTAGACAACTGTCCACCCTTAATTGTAATCAAAGGAGGAAAATAAATAGTTTCTATATTTGAAATAATGAAGCACTTAAGAAAAGGAAGAAAAGGGTCTTTCTAGGCCTCACTAACCTACTTAAGGGATGTCTGATAGAAAAGGCGAAATAAATCAAGAACAAATGAGAGAAAGTAACATATAGCAGGAGCCCTGTGGGTGCAAGCTAACCATCCATCCACCAACCAAACGAACACTAATCCAACTGCCAGTTAATGAAATAACCAATGAACACTTTGAAAACTCCTGCGAAAATATCTCTAGGATTACGTGGGTGTATTACATGCTCTCGCCTACAGAAGGAAGGGAGATTTCGATAAGTGGTGAATTTGAATGCATATCTCCTAATGATGCTATCAGGGAATATAATGAGCTCTGTGACTGACACCTGTTCATTTTCTTAAATTGCAAGATACGACGTAGATGTTTCTAATTATTAACTCCTGATCTCAATAATGCGTTTTTTGTGTGAGATAAAGAAGTCATTGGATATATAAATAACGTCAATATATGATAAATTCAACAGTCAGTAATACAAGCTGAACATCACCATGAAAGGTAGGTGCTTCTTCTAAAGAGTACATTTTTATACATTTGTGGATCTCATTCGAAGGATATTACTCTTTACCACACAATAGACGTTGATTCTCAGACAGTCAATGCCACTACTTTCTAATTCTTAATACACGGAAAGAGAACAATTTAGGATTCCTGCTGGGAACAATATTCATCCAGAGTTTTGTACAGGATATAATTCTCTTAGAAGCAATTCTCCTATGTATTCGACATTCGGGTACGAAGATATCTTTAGATAAGAGATTTATGGTATAAACACTGGTTCCAAGGCAATAGTTCAAGGATTTTACCAAAATATGGATCTGAACACAAGGCTACGGGCCACTCGACACACGATGACTGTTCATCGGTTCGATTCCACAGGCAGTTCAGTAATTCACACAGTCACATGCAGTGAACAACTAAACAGCTCAACAGTATTCAACAGCAGGACGATACGCACAACAGCGAACCTTAACACAGGCCCATTTACCTTCACATTCGCGGTAGCGGCTTCCCTCGCTGACGCACGCCGAGTTCCCGTCCACAGAAATACACGAACACACAGTACAGTCTTCCGTTCCGCCGTCTCCGGCCCACCCACTCACTGGTCGCTCCGACACCACAACAACAGCTCCTCGTTCAGACCTCGGTGGGGCACTAACGACAGCCAACACCTCTGTCGACCTCAGCCCAGCCACCGAGCTCTAATACACTGAGTCTCACACTGACACCACTACGGAGCCCAACTGTGACTGACTGCCCACGACTAGCCTCCATTTTTATAGCTCAGATGATTTGAGCTAGAATTTTCGCGAGGGAGCTAGAGGCAGAACATACCCGTTGAATCTCCAAGAAATTCACAGGTAAGCCGGCCGACGAGAGCAATACACGAAAAGGTCGGCCGCGCTCAAGAAGCCGGTTGGGAGACCCCAGGTCGAGAGAGTCACTAGCCCCTTCCTGGTAGTACGGAAAGAGGCTACCACGGAGCTGGCACGTTACAGTATCAAGAACCAAGAAATGTCACTAGGAAAATAAGATTAGGTATATTTTGAAAGCTGTTTTGTCCTTTGCCTCCATTACCAGTAAGAAACGATATCGGCACGCGTAGTAAGATTGGCGTGTTACTGAAACTGATATGTAGCACATCACAAAGCCTGCCAGAGAGAATTACAATGTAAAATGTTAGATCATTGTGATATTATTCTCGTAATATTCAATTTTAATTAATTTTTCCATTTGCCCAATGGAAAACGACGCAGTTCTTTAATTAAACATTAACTTTAGATGGTATTTTGTAAAGGATTGCATTGTAGTCTCTGATGCCTTTTGAAATCTCATTAATACATTTTTCAATTTCCCTCCATGATATTCTTTAAAACAGGTTGCAATTGTCCAAAAGGTGTTTGTTAAGTTGCCTCCATAATTATACAAATATCCAGCGGATTCCAGACACAAATGTAATATATAACTAGCAATAAGAACAGTGTTACTACAACAATTAATAATGAAATAATCACTTCAGAGAGTACAATACTAGATAAATGTTAGAAGGTAACGAGGAATGAATATTCAAACAAGTATGTACTCTCACACATCACAGTGGAAATACCAAATATTTTTATTTTCTCTCAGGTCTTCTCGTCGTCTGTGTGTTGGTAGCACTGGCCTACGTCCAGTCTGCTCCCGTGGACACTGCGGAACAGCAGCCAGCTCAGGTTCCTGAAGATGTAAAAGATGTCGACAAAGCTGCAACCGCCCAGGACGCTCAAGAAGTAGGCAAGCATCATCATCATGATCACCACTCGGATCATCACAATCACGACCATGACTGGCACAACCACAACCACCACAACGATGACCACCATCACCATCACGATGATCATGATAATGACAACCACCAGCCTGACCCATCCAACTTGTGCGCAGCCGCTAGAGCTGACAGGTGGCACTTGCCCTACCCTACGGACACACACAAGTTCGTCAAGTGTGACCTGACCACAGGGAAGGGTACAGTCTTCACCTGTCCATCAGGTCTCGTCTTCAACCCTGCCATCCAAGTCTGTGCTTATGCTTAGCCTGTGTGATACCTCATCAGATTAAAAAAGAACTTCCACTGCTGTAAATGTATATAATCTGTAGCTCTCTGCTTTGAAATAAACTTAAAAAAAATAGAGTCAATTTGTCCTTCCTTTAAATTTTATTTGAGAGTGTGATACCTCATCAGATTAAAAAAAGAACTTCCACTGCTGTAAATGTATATAATCTGTAGCTCTCTGCTTTGAAATAAACTTTAAAAAAAATAGAGTCAATTTGTCCTTCCTTTAAATTTTATTTGAGAGTTCTTTTCAAATTATAGGTGACATCTCTGTTCACACCATTGTAAAGATGAAGGTTTGGCTGAATGGTGAGGGCTGTGACCTTCGGTTCAAAGGTCCTCGGGTTGGATTTTCGGCTGGACAGGGGATTTTAACTGCGTATGATTAATTCTAGTTCGGATACTACAGGTTTGCGCTCGTCTTTAATATACATGTGTTCATCTATATTAAATACAGCATACTACCAACTTAATAAGCAGTAGAAAATACATCTTCCGCACAGCGTTGGTGTCAGGAAGAGCATCAGGCAGAAGAACAGGTGCAAGTACGGGCGAAAAGCAAACCCTATGAAATTGGGAAAATGGCCGGGAAAAAGAAGATAAAAATATCGGAAAGTATGTGCTAAATAATAATAATAATTCTTTTCCTGCCGCTTTTCCCACACCTGTGGGGTCGCGGGTGCGAACTGCGTCGCACATGTGGATTTGGCCCTGTTTAACGGCCGGATGCCCTTCCTGACGCCAACTCTCTGTGGAGGGATGTAAGCACTATTCCGTGTTTCTGTGGTGGTTGGTAGTGTAGTGTGTTGTCTGAATATGATGATGAATATGATGAGGAGAGTGTTGGGACGGACATATACACCCAGTCCCCGAGCCAGAAGAATTAATCAGAAGCGATTAAAATCCCCGACCCGGCCGGGAATCGAACCCGGGACCCTCTGAACCGAAGGCCAGTACGCTGACCATTCAGCCAACGAGTCGGACGGTAAATAATAATAATAATAATAATAATAATAATAATAATAATAATAATAATAATAATAATAATAATAATAATAATAATAATAATGGTTCATGTTTGTGGGTTACTGTAGTCACGTCCTAGTTCGTGGCAACGGCTGAGTGGCCTAGTAAGTGGTCCTGAGAGTCGGGATACCAGTTGCTATGGAATGGGAGTGGGCATCTCGGACATATTCTGAGTCCTGGCCCTCCTTGTGCTCAGGCGGCTAGGACTATACAATCCACCGGTGGTCCATAATCCGTTAGAGGAGAGATCCTCTCTTGGACTATGTGCAAGTAGGGCAGCATCCTGCTTCATGAATCGACCGAGCTCAGAACATTTTAAGCAAGCCTCGGACCTATGGGAGTAACGGAGTCCCACTCCCATTTGACAGGCGAGGGACTCCTTGGAAACAACTTGGCGAACGAAATGGAATTCGATGGGGAGCTATCAATATTAATGGGGCTTATGGAAGAAATAAAGTAGAACTGGCTGTCAGCAAAGAGGATGCATCTGGATGTGCTAGGAGTAAGTGATATTCGGGTAAGGGGAGATAACGAGGAAGAGATAGGAGAATATAAAGTGTACTTGACGGGTGTTAGAAAGGGAAGGGCAGACTCTGCTGTAGGGCTCTTTATCAGGAATACCATTACACGGAACATAGTTTCTGTTAGACACGTAAATGATCGAATGATGTGGGTAGATTTGTCAGTTGGAGGAATTAGGACTAGAACTGTGTCCGTGTATTCACCATGTGAGGGTGCAGATGAGGATGAAGTTGACAAGTTTTATGAAGCATTGAGTGACATCGTAGTCAGGGTAAACAGCAAGGATAGAATAGTGCTAATGGGCGATTTCAATGCGAGAATTGGGAATAGAACTGAAGGATACGAAAGGGTGATTGGTAAATGTGGGGAAGATATGGAAGCTAATGGGAATGGGAAGCGTTTGCTGGACTTCTGTGCTAGTATGGGTTTAGCTGTTACGAATACATTCTTCAAGCACAAGGCTATTCACCGCTACACATGGGAGGCTAGGGGTACCAGATCCATAATAGACTATATCTTAACAGACTTCGAATTCAGGAAATCTGTAAGGAATGTACGAGTTTTTTTTGCGGATTTTTCGATGATACAGACCACTATCTGATCTGTAGTGAACTAAGTATCTCTAGGCCTAGGGTAGAGAAAGTGAAATCTGTCTGCAAACGAATAAGGGTAGAAAATCTCCAGGACGAGGAAATTAGACGGAGGTACATGGATATGATTAGTGAGAAGTTTGGAACAGTAGACATTAAGCAGGTTCAGGATATAGAAAGTGAATGGGCGGCATACAGGGATGCTGTAGTAGAAACAGCCAGGGAATGCCTTGGAACAACTGTGTGTAAAGATGGGAAAAGGCGAACATCTTGGTGGAATGATGAAGTGAGTAGTATAATTGGACAGTTCGGCGGCCTCCTCCCGCGGGAAATTTGAATTTTGGCGGGAAATTTGAATTTTGGCGGGAGATTTGAATTTGTAAACAAAGCCACGTGCTTTTTGACAGCTGTCATCGACAACAACGCATCGCTAACCTCACTGCTGCCATCTTGACGGGCCTAAACCTCAGTAGTACCAACTTAACCTAACTAGCGCGAGGTAAACAAAGCCACGAGTTTTTTGACAGCCACGTGCTTTTTGACAGACAACAAGGCATCGCTAACCTCAGTACTGCCATCTTGACGGGCCTAAACCTCAGTAGTGCCAACTTAACCTTACTAACGTGTGGTAAACAAAGCCACGTGTTTTTTGACAGCCACGTGCTTTTTGACAGACAACAACGCATCGCTATCCTCAGTACTGCCATCTTGACGGGCCTAAACCTTAGTGGTACCAACTTAACCTAACTAGCGCGTGGTAAACAAAGCCACGTGCTTTTTGACAGCCACGTGCTTTTTTGACAGCTGTCATCCGCCATCTTTAAACTACAGAGCACTTTGACAGCCACGTGCTTTTTTTGACAGCTGTCATCCGCCATCTTTAAACTACAGAGCACTGTGCTGCCCTCTTTATCGTAGTAGATGTAAATTTCGTCACCTGTCATCGGCAGTGCTGCCATCTTGGCGGGCCTAAACCTTAGTGCTACCAACTTAACCTCACTAGCGTGAGATAAACAAAGCCACGTGCAGCTGACATCCGCCATCTTTAATCCAGAGAGCACAGTGCTGCCCTCTTTAGCTACTTACCTTTGAAATGTGGTACGTCACAGCTGCCATCCGCCATCTTGCATCCGAAACCTCAGTGCTGCACTCTTTAGCTGAAATGTAGTGGCGGCAAATTCTTTATGCTCTTGTTTGGAAACAAAGCCACGTGCAGCTGTCATCCGCCATCTTTAATCTAGAGAGCACAGTGCTGCCCTCTTTAGCTACTTACCTTTGAAATGTGGTACGTCACAGCTGTCATCCGCCATCTTGCATCGCAAACCTCAGTGCTGCACTCTTTAGTTTGAAATGTAGTGGCGGCAAATTCCACGTGCTCTTGTTTGGAAACAAAGCCACGTGCAGCTGTCATCCGCCATCTTTAATCCAGAGAGCACCGTGCTGCCCTCTTTAGCTACTTACCTTTGAAATGTGGTACATCACAGCTGTCATCTGCCATCTTGCATCACAAACCTCAGTGCTGCACTCTTTAGCTAGATACCTTTGAAATGTAGTGGCGGCAAATTCTTTATGCTCCTGTTTGGAAACAAAGGCACGTGCAGCTATCATGCGCCATCTTTAATCTAGAGAGCACCGTGCTGCCCTCTATGTGGTGGTGGTAAATTCTACACGCTTTACAAACCCATGTGCTTTTCTGACAACTGTCAACCGCCAGAGAGCACCGTGCTGCCCTCTTTGTGCCGGTGACAAATTCCACGTGCTTTTTGACAGCTGTCATCCGCCTTCTTGCATCACAAACCTCAGTGCTGTACTCTTTAGCTAGATACCTTTGATATGTAGTGGCGGTAAATTCCACGTGCTCTTGTTTAGTAAACAAAGCCACGTGCTTTTTTGACAGCTGTCGTCCGCCATCTTTAATCAATAGAGCACTGTGCTGCGGGTAATTTCGTCAGCTGTCATCCGCCATCTTTAAGCCACAGAGCAACGTGCTGCTCTCTGTAGTAGCGGGTAATTTGAAAAGTTCTGTTAGCTGTCATCCGCCATCTTTAATTAAGAGAGCACCGTGCTGCCATCTTTAGTTGAACTGTGGTGGCGGCAAATTCCACGTGCTCTTGTTTAGTAAACAAACTCACGCGCTTTTTGTCAGCTGTCATCCGCCATCTTACATCGCAAACCTCAGTGCTACACTCTTTAGTTGAAAAATGGTGGCGGATAATTTATAAAGAAAAATTCTACAGCAGCCATCTCTCGACGCTAATTGCACAAGATGGTGGCTATACATGACTCCTTAAAGGTGCTTATGCGAGATGATCGCTATACATAGTTTCTTATGAGACTCCCTTGGGATGCTTGCGCAAGATGGCGGTTATACAAGGCTCCTTATGAGACACCCTAGGGATGCTTGCGCAAGATGGTGGTTGCTCTTATGAGGCGGCTTAAGGATCCTTGCACAAGATGGCTAGAGACTCCCTAAGGATGCTTGCGCAAGATGGCGGACGCAAGATGGCGGTTATACATAGCTCCTTATGAGACAGCCAGTACTCGATACAACATGTGATCAGAACATTGATTGATGTGTTCAGAACACAAAATAAGTGATCAAGACTAGAATCGAACACTGTACTCGATGTCGTTAACTTCAACATGTGATTAAAACATTGTTTGGTGTGTTCAGAACACTACATAAGTAGAATCGAACGCTGTACAACATGTTAGGGGATACCTTTGTTCTAAGAAGATCAGATTGAAACATAACAAGACTAGAATTGAACACTGCACTCGATACAACATGTGAACAGAACATTGATTGATGTGTTCAGATCACTAAACAAGTAGAACCGAACACTGTACAACATGTTAGGGGATACCTTTGTTCTAAGAAGATCAGATTGAAACATAACAAGACTAGAATTGAACACTGCACTCGATGCAACATGTGATCAGAACATTGATTGATGTGTTCAGATCACTAAACAAGTAGAACCGAACACTGTACAACATGTTAGGGCATACCTTTGTTCTAAGAAAATTAGATTGAAACATAACAAGACTAGAATCGAACACTGCACTCGATGTCGTTAACCTTAACATGTGATCCGATACAACATGTTAGGGGATACCTTTGTTCTAAGAAAATTAGATTGAAGCATAGCAAGACTAGAATCGAACACTGTAAGAACATTGTTTGATGTGTTCAGAGCAATAGTACAACTTCAATGATTTACCTAGTGTAAAACACACACTGTGCACATATCGCATAGCTATCTCGCCTATCACTTGCCTAGTATGAAAATCAAAAACACACTGTGCACATATCGCATAGCTAACTCGGCAACACTTCAAATGATTTGCTTAGTACGAAAATAAAAAAAATCTATACCGCGTAGCTAACTCGTTCATCGCACTGCTAAGACGCTTAGTAATTGCAAATACACTGATATATGTCATACGAAAATCAAGAAAGCACACTGCCTAGCCAACTCGCTCGGGTCACTCACTTAGTAATTGCAACACGACTAGAACACTGATACACACACGGATAAGAATGTCGCGAGATACTACATACTTACATGTTTTTTTAAAAAAAATATTGGGGTGAAAGATCATAAATTATATGTACACATGTTGTCTCCTCCAAGTTGTAAGACGAAATAGACGCAGTACTGCGAGTTTCCGCTATAGCTGGCGAACGGAAGTAGCATGATATCTCAGCAAAAAAAAAAAAAAAAAAAAAAAAAAAAAAAAAAAAAAATACGCGTGAGCTTGCATACATGCAAGTCAGACACAATGATGGATACCGCGATTCAAATCCTGGCAACTTATGCCGTCAGGAAGGGCATCCGGCGAGCATCTAGCTGTAAATCCCCGATTCTCATGTTAGAAAGAGCAACTTGTTGTAAAACATTCTTAATCCCAGTTCTTTGACGTCAGGAAGGGCAACCGGTCGAAAACAATAGTGTATGATGTAAGAGGCTAGATACTGCTAGTTTTGCGTCAGGAAGGGCAACTAGTCTTAAAACAAATTCTTCTGATTTAAAATCTCAGTTTTGCGTCAGGAAGGGCATCCGGCTGTAAAACAATAGTTCACGATACAGCGATTTAAAATCTAAGAAGAGCATCTAGCTGTAAATCCCCGATTCTCGTGTTAGAAGTTGAAAAACAGATTCTTAATCTGAGTTCTTTGACGTCAGGAAGGGCAACCGGTCGAAAACAATAGTGTATGATGTAAGAGGCTAGATACTGCCAGTTTTGCGTCAGGAAGGGCAACTAGTCTTAAAACAAATTCTTGCGATTTAAAATCTTAGTTTTGCGTCACGAAGGGCATTCGGCTGTAAAACAATAGTTCGTGATACAGCGATTTAAAATCTAAGAAGTGCATCTAGCTGTAAAACCACGATTCTCGTGTTAGAAGTTGTAAAACAGATTCTTAATCCGAGTTCTTTGACGCCAGGAAGGGCAACCGGTCGAAAACAATAGTGTATGATGTAAGAGTCTAGATACTGCAAGTTTTGTGTCAGGAAGGGCAACTAGTCTTAAAACAAATTCTTGCGATTTAAAATCTTAGTTTTGCGTCAGGAAGGGCATCCGGTTGTAAAACAATAGTTCACGATACAGCGATTTAAAATCTAAGAAGTGCATCTAGCTGTAACACCCCGATTCTCGAGTTAGAAGTTGTAAAACAGATCCTTAATCCGAGTTCTTTGACGTCAGGAAGGGCAACCGGTCGAAAACAATAGTGTATGATGTAAGAGGCATCTTAGTTTTGCGTCAGGAAGGGTAACTAGTCTTAAAACAAATTCTTGCGATTTGAAATCTTAGTTTTGCGTCAGGAAGGGCATCCGGCTGTAAAACAATAGTTCGTGATACAGCGATTTAAAATCTAAGAAGTGCATCTAGCTGTAAATCCCCGATTCTCGTGTTAGAAGTTGTAAAAGAGATTCTTAATCCAAGTTCATTGACGTCAGGAAGGGCAACCGGTCGAAAACAATAGTGTATGATGTAAGAGGCTAGATACTGCCAGTTTTGCGTCAGGAAGGGCAACTAGTCTTAAAACAAATTCTTGCGATTTAAAATCTTAATTTTGCGTCAGGAAGGGCATCCGGCTGTAAAACAATAGTTCGTGATACAGCGATTTAAAATCTAAGAAGTGCATCTAGCTGTAAAACCACGATTCTCGTGTTAGAAGTTGTAAAACAGATTCTTAATCCGAGTTCTTTGACGTCAGGAAGGGCAACCGGTCGAAAACAATAGTGTATGATGTAAGAGACTAGATACTGCCAGTTTTGCGTCAGGAAGGGCAACTAGTCTTAAAACAAATTCTTGCGATTTAAAATCTTAGTTTTGCGTCAGGAAGGGCATCCGGTTGTAAAACAATAGTTCACGATACAGCGATTTAAAATCTAAGAAGTGCATCTAGCTGTAAAACCCCGATTCTCGTGTTAGAAGTTGTAAAACAGATACTTAATCCGAGTTCTTTGACGTCAGGAAGGGCAACCTGTCGAAAACAATAGAGTATGATGTAAGAGGTTAGATACTGCCAGTTTTGCGTCAGGAAGGGCAACTAGTCTTAAAACAGATTCTTGCGATTTAAAATCTTAGTTTTACGTCAGGAAGGGCATCCGGCTGTAAAACAATAGTTCGTGATACAGCGATTTAAAATCTAAGAAGTGCATCTAGCTGTAAATCCCCGATTCTCGTGTTAGAAGTTGTAAAACAGATTCTTAATCCAAGTTCTTTGACGTCAGGAAGGGCAACCGGTCGAAAACAATAGTGTATGATGTAAGAGGCTAGATACTGCCAGTTTTGCGTCAGGAAGGGCAACTAGTCTTAAAACAAATTCTTGCGATTTAAAATCTTAGTTTTGCGTCACGAAGGGCATCCGGCTGTAAAACAATAGTTCGTGATACAGCGATTTAAAATCTAAGAAGTGCATCTAGCTGTAAATCCCCGATTCTCGTGTTAGAAGTTGTAAAAGAGATTCTTAATCCAAGTTCATTGACGTCAGGAAGGGCAACCGGTCGAAAACAATTGTGTATGATGTAAGAGGCTAGATACTGCCAGTTTTGCGTCAGGAAGGCCAACTAGTCTTAAAACAAATTCTTGCGATTTAAAATCTTATTTTTGCGTCAGGAAGGGCATCCGGCTGTAAAACAATAGTTCGTGATAGAGCGATTTAAAATCTAAGAAGAGCATCTAGCTATAAATCCCCGATTCTCGTGTTAGAAGTTGTAAAACAGATTCTTAATCCAAGTTCTTTGACGTCAGGAAGGGCAACCGGTCGAAAACAATAGTGTATGATGTAAAAGGCTAGATACTGCCAGTTTTGCGTCAGGAAGGGCAACTAGTCTTAAAACAAATTCTTGCGATTTAAAATCTTAGTTTTGCGTCAGGAAGGGCATCCGGCTGTAAAACAATAGTTCGTGATAGAGCGATTTAAAATCTAAGAAGAGCATCTAGCTATAAATCCCCGATTCTCGTGTTAGAAGTTGTAGAACAGATTCTTAATCCGAGTTCTTTGACGTCAGGAAGGGCAACCGGTCGAAAAAAATAGTGTATGATGTATGAGGTTAGATACTGCTAGTTTTGCGTCAGGAAGGGCAACTAGTCTTAAAACAAATTCTTGCGATTTAAAATCTTAGTTTTGTGTCAGGAAGGGCATCCGGCTGTAAAACAATAGTTCGTGATACAGCGATTTAAAATCTAAGAAGTGCATCTAGCTGTAAAACCCCGATTCTCGTGTTAGAAGTTGTAAAAGAGATTCTTAATCCAAGTTCTCTGACGTCAGGAAGGGCAACCGGTCGAAAACAATAGCGTATGATGTAAGGGGCTAGATACTGCTTTTTAAAATCCTAGAAGGGCATCCTGTTGTAAAACGGATTCTTGTGATTTAAAATCTCGCGTCAGGAAGGGCAACCGGTCGTAAAACAAATTCTTGCATTTTAAACTCCTGCGTCAGGAGGAGGCACTCGGCTTTAAAACATATTTTTTAATCCTGGCCCTGCTACGTTAGGAACCACATCTAGCTGTAAAAAGAGGAGCTTCAACAATTTACATTTTTAAGCTTTAGGAACGGGTTATAGGTTAAATTTTCTGTCCTACTACATAGAACACTATCTTTGTAGTTGTATCGGCGCAGTCATTCAGAGCGAGTGCGGAATGCATGTGTAAGCTGAAATTGTACACTCGGCTTCCGGCTGTAGTAACCTTGAACGAAGACATGGTGTGCTGATAAGCGACTTGTAACTCACGTAGCCTGTGTAAGCTCCTAACATAAATTATCATGATTGTACGGAGAGGTTAAAACACACAGTGCTAGCATATAGCCTACTGCTATCGAAAGAGCCTGCACCGCGCCGGCATGTAGGCTACTCCTGTTGAAGGAACCTGTACAAGGTTTAACACCCCTCTATCAACAGCCCTTACTTAATACTAGCTTTTTTGGCACACCCGCGAAACTGCCTAAGAATGTAATATACTACCGTAGGGAGAGGGTAAAACTCGGTGCCAGCACATAGCCTACTCCGACCGAAGGAGCCTGCACACAGCTTAACGCCTCCATCCGACAAATGAATCACCCTCAACACTCTTGTACTCACAATCAGTTTCCTCCCATCAACAGCCCTTACTTAATGCTGGCTTTTTGCACGCCCTCAGCCTGCACAGCTTATCACCTCCATCCGACAGATGAATCACGATCAAGATCTTGTACTCACAATCATTTTCGAAGGAGTCTGCACACGGTTTAACGTCCCCATCAACAGCCCTTACTTAATGCTGGCTCCTTGCACGCCCTCGAAACTACCTGAGAATGTAATATGCAACAGTAGGATCACCCCCATCCGACAAATGAATCACCCTCAACACGGGTTTTACAGCTAGATGCACTTCTTAGATTTTAAATCGCTGTATCGTGAACTATTGTTTTACAGCCGGATGCCCTTCCTGACGTAAAACCAAGATTTTAAATCGCAAGAATTTGTTTTAAGACTAGTTGCCCTTCCTGACCCAAAACTGGCAGTATCTAGCCTCTTACATCAAACACTATTGTTTTCGACCGGTTGCCCTTCCTGACGTCAAAGAACTCGGATTAAGAATCTGTTTTACAACTTCTAACACGAGAATCGGGGATTTACAGCTAGATGCTCTTCTTAGATTTTAAATCGCTGTATCGTGAACTATTGTTTTACAGCCGGATGCCCTTCCTGACGCAAAACTAAGATTTTAAATCAGAAGAATTTGTTTTAAGACTAGTTGCCCTTCCTGACGCAAAACTAGCAGTATCTAGCCTCTTACATCATACACTATTGTTTTCGACCGGTTGCCCTTCCTGACGTCAAAGAACTGGGATTAAGAATGTTTTACAACAAGTTGCTCTTTCTAACATGAGAATCGGGGATTTACAGCTAGATGCTCGCCGGATGCCCTTCCTGACGGCATAAGTTGCCAGGATTTGAATCGCGGTATCCATCATTGTGTCTGGCTTGCATGTATGCAAGCTCATGCGTATTTTTTTTGCTGAGATATCATGCTACTTCCGTTCGCCAGCTATAGCGGAAACTCGCAGTACTGCGTCTATTTCCTCTTACAACTTGGAGGAGACAACATGTGTACATATAATTTATAATCTTTCACCCCCAATATTTTTTTTTAAAAAAACATGTAAGTATGTAGTATCTCGCAACATTCTTATCCGTGTGTGTATCAGTGTTCTAGTCGTGTTGCAATTACTAAGCGAGTGACCCGAGCGAGTTGGCTACGCAGTGTGCTTTCTTGATTTTCGTATGACATATATCAGTGTATTTGCAATTACTAAGCGTCTTTGCAGTGCGATGAACGAGTTAGCTACGCGGTATAGATTTTTTATTTTCGTACTAAGCTAATCATTTGAAGTGTTGCCGAGTTAGCTATGCGATACGTGCACAGTGTGTTTTTGATTTTCGTACTGGGCAAGTGATAGGCGAGATAGCTATGCGATATGTGCACAGTGTGTGTTTTACACTAGGTAAATCATTGAAGTTGTACTTTTGCTCTGAACACATCAAACAATGTTCTTACAGTGTTCGATTCTAGTCTTGCTATGCTTCAATCTAATTTTCTTAGAACAAAGGTATCCCCTAACATGTTGTATCGGATCACATGTTAAGGTTAACGACATCGAGTGCAGTGTTCGGTTCTAGTCTTGTTATGTTTCAAACTAATTTTCTTAGAACAAAGGTATCCCCTAACATGTTGTACAGTGTTCGGTTCTACTTGTTTAGTGATCTGAACACATCAATCAATGTTCTGATCACATGTTGCATCGAGTGCAGTGTTCAATTCTAGTCTTGTTATCTTTCAATCTGATCTTCTTAGAACAAAGGTATCCCCTAACATGTTGTACAGTGTTCGGTTCTACTTGTTTAGTGATCTGAACACATCAATCAATGTTCTGATCACATGTTAAGGTTAACGACATCGAGTGCTGTGTTCAATTCTAGTCTTGTTATGTTTCAATCTGATCCTCTTAGAACAAAGATATCCCCTAATATGTTGTGCAGTGTTCGGTTCTACTTGTTTAGTGATCTGAACACATCAATCAATGTTCTGATCACATGTCAAGGTTAACGACATCGAGTGCAGTGTTCGATTCTAGTCTTGTTATGTTTCAATCTAATTTTCTTAGAACAAAGGTATCCCCTAACATGTTGTACAGTGTTCGGTTCTACTTGTTTAGTGATCTGAACACATCAATCAATGTTCTGTTCACATGTTGTATCGAGTGCAGTGTTCAATTCTAGTCTTGTTATGTTTCAATCTGATCTTCTTAGAGACCGGGCGAGTTGGCCGTGCGCGCAGAGGCGCCCGGCTGTGAGCTTGCACCCGGGAGATAGTAGGTTCGAAGCCCACTATCGGCAGCCCTGAAAATGGTTTTCCGTGGTTTCCCATTTTCACACCAGGCAAATGCTGGGGCTGTACCTTAATTAAGGCCACGGCCGCTTCCTTGCAACTCCTAGGCCTTTCCTATCCCATCGTCGCCATAAGACCTATATGTGTCGGTGCGACGTAAAGCCTCTAGCAAAAAAAAAGATCTTCTTAGAACAAAGGTATCCCCTAACATGATGTACGGCGTTCGATTCTACTTATGTAGCGTTCTGAACACACCAAACAATGTTTTAATCACATGTTGAAGTTAACGACATCGAGTACAGTGTTCGATTCTAGTCTTGATCACTTATTTTGTGTTCTGAACACATCAATCAATGTTCTGATCACATGTTGTATCGAGTACTGGCTGTCTCATAAGGAGCTATGTATAACCGCCATCTTGCGTCCGCCATCTTGCGCAAGCATCCTTAGGGCGTCTCTAGCCATCTTGTGCAAGGATCCTTAAGCCACCTCATAAGAGCAACCACCATCTTGCGCAAGCATCCCTAGGGTGTCTCATAAGGAGCCTTGTATAACCGCCATCTTGCGCAAGCATCCCAAGGGAGTCTCATAAGAAACTATGTATAGCGATCATCTCGCATAAGCACCTTTAAGGAGTCATGTATAGCCACCATTTTGTGCAATTAGCGTCGAGAGATGGCTGCTGTAGAATTTTTCTTTTTAAATTATCCGCCATCATTTTTCAACTAAAGAGTGTAGCACTGAGGTTTGCGATGTAAGATGGCGGATGACAACTGACAAAAAGCGCGTGAGTTTGTTTACTAAACAAGAGCACGTGGAATTTGCCGCCACCACAGTTCAACTAAAGATGGCAGCACGGTGCTCTCTTGATTAAAGATGGCGGATGACAGCTAACAGAACTTTTCAAATTACCCGCTACTACAGAGAGCAGCACGTTGCTCTGTGGATTGAAGATGGCGGATGACAGCTGACGAAATTACCCGCAGCACAGTGCTCTATTGATTAAAGGTGGCGGACGACAGCTGTCAAAAAAGCACGTGGCTTTGTTTACTAAACAAGAGCACGTGGAATTTACCGCCACCACATTTCAAAGGTGTCTAGCTAAAGAGTACAGCACTGAGGTTTGTGATGCAAGATGGCGGATGACAGCTGTCAAAAAGCACGTGGAATTTGTCACCGGCACAAAGAGGGCAGCACGGTGCTCTCTGGCGGATGACAGCTGTCAGAAAAGCACATGGGTTTGTAAAGCGTGTAGAATTTACCACCACCACATAGAGGGCAGCACGGTGCTCTCTAGATTAAAGATGGCGGATGATAACTGCACGTGGCTTTGTTTCCAAACAGGAGCATAAAGAATTTGCCGCCACTACATTTCAAAGGTATCTAGCTAAAGAGTGCAGCACTGAGGTTTGCGATGCAAGATGGCGGATGACAGCTGTGATGTACCACATTTCAAAGGTAAGTAGCTAAAGAGGGCAGCACGGTGCTCTCTAGATTAAAGATGGCGGATGACAGATGCACGTGGCTTTGTTTCCAAACAAGAGCATAAAGAATTTGCCGCCACTACATTTCAGCTAAAGAGTGCAGCACTGAGGTTTCGGATGCAGGATGGCGGATGACAGCTGTGACGTACCACATTTCAAAGGTATGTAGCTAAAGAGGGCAGCACTGTGCTCTCTGGATTAAAGATGGCGGACGTCAGCTGCACGTGGCTTTGTTTATCTCACGCTAGTGAGGTTAAGTTGGTAGCACTAAGGTTTAGGCCCGCCAAGATGGCAGCACTGCCGATGACAGGTGACGAAATTTACATCTAATACGATAAAGAGGGCAGCACAGTGCTCTGTAGTTTAAAGATCGCGGATGACAGCTGTCAAAAAAAGCACGTGGCTGTCAAAGTGCTCTGTAGTTTAAAGATGGCGGATGACAGCTGTCAAAAAAGCACGTGGCTGTCAAAAAGCACGTGGCTTTGTTTACCACGCGCTAGCTAGGTTTGGTTGGTACCACTAAGGTTTAGGCCCGTCAAGATGGCAGTACTGAGGTTAGCGATGCGTTGTTGTCTGTCAAAAAGCACGTGGCTGTCAAAAAACACATGGCTTTGTTTACCACACGCTAGTTAGGTTAAGTTGGCACTACTGAGGTTTAGGCCCGTCAAGATGGCAGTACTGAGGTTAGCGATGCGTTGTTGTCTGTCAGAAAGCACGTGGCTGTCAAAAAACACGTGGCTTTGTTTACCTCGCGCTAGTTAGGTTAAGTTGGTACTACTGAGGTTTAGGCCCGTCAAGATGGCAGCAGTGAGGTTAGCGTTGCGTTGTTGTTGATGACAGCTGTCAAAAAGCACGTGGCTTTGTTTACAAATTCATATCTCCCGCCAAAATTCAAATTTCCCGCCAAAATTCAAATTTCCCGCCAGAATTCAAATTTCCCGCGGGAGGAGGCCGCCGAACTGTCCAATTATACTACTGAAGTGAGAGCAGCTTGTAAACGTAAAAGAAGGCTTATAAGAAGTGGCTCCAAACAATGGCCGAGGCAGATAAGGAGTTGTATGTAGATGAAAGAAACAGAGCGAAACAAATAATTGTTGAATCCAAAAAGAAGTCGTGGGAAGATTTTGGTAACGACCTGGAAAGGCTAGGTCAAGCAGCAGGGAAACCTTTCTGGACAGTAATAAAGAATCTTAGGAAGGGAGGGAAAAAGGAAATGAACAGTGTTTTGAGTAATACAGGTGAACTCATAATAGATCCCAGGGAATCACTGGAGAGGTGGAGGGAATATTTTGAACATCTTCTCAATGTAAAAGGAAATCATCCTGGTGGTGTTGTGAACAGCGAAGCTCAAGGGGAGGAGGAAAATGATGTTGGTGAAATTATGCTTGAGGAAGTGGAAAGGATGGTAAATAAACTCCATTGTCGTAAGGCAGGAGGAATAGATGAAATTAGACCTGAAATGGTGAAGTATAGTGGGAAGGCAGCGATGAAATGGCTTCTTAGAGTAGTAAAATTAGCGTGGAGTGTTGGTAAGGTACCTTCAGATTGGGCAAAAGCAGTAATTGCCCCTATCTATAAGCAAGGGAACAGGAAGGTTTGCAACAACTATCGAGGTATCTCACTGATTAGTATAGCAGGCAAAGTATTCACTGGCATCTTGGAAGGGAGGGTGCGATCAGTCGTTGAAAGGAAGTTGGATGAAAACCAGTGTGGTTTCAGACCACAGAGAGGCTGTCAGGATCAGATTTTCAGTATGCGCCAAGTAATTGAAAAATGCTACGAGAGGAATAGGCAGTTGTGTTTATGTTTCTTAGATCTAGAGAAAGCATATGACAGGGTACCGAGGGAAAAGATGTTCGCCATACTGGGGGACTATGGAATTAAAGGCAGATTATTAAAAGCAATCAAAGGCATTTATGTTGACAATTGGGCTTCAGTGAGAATTGATGGCAGAATGAGTTCTTGGTTCAGTGTACTTAGAGGGGTTAAACAAGGCTGTAATCTTTCACCTTTGCTGTTTGTAGTTTACATGGATCATCTACTGAAAGGTATAAAATGGCAGGGAGGGATTCAATTATGTGGAAATGTAGTAAGCAGTCTTTCCTATGGTGACGACTTGGTCTTAATGGCAGATTGTGTCGAAAGCCTACAGTCTAATATCGTGGAATTTGAAAATAGGTGCAACAAGTATGGTATGAAAATTAGCCTCTCGAAGACTAAATTGATGTCAGTAGGTAAGAAATTCAACAGAATTGAATGTCAGATTGGTGATACTAAGCTAGAACAGGTCGATAATTTCAAATATTTAGGTTGTGTGTTCTCCCAGGGCCGGCCCCCGTGGTGTAGGGGTAGCGTCCCTGCCTCTTACCCGGAGGCCCCGGGTTCGATTCCCGGCCAGGTCAGGGATTTTTACCTGGACCTGAGGGCTGGTTCGAGGTCCACTCAGCCTACGTGATTAGAATTGAGAAGCTATCTGACGGTGAGATAGCGGCCCCGGTCTAGAAAGCCAAGAATAACGGCCGAGAGTATTCGTCGTGCTGACCACATGACACCTCGTAATCTGCAGGCCTTCGGGCTGAGCAGCGGTCGCTTGGTAGGCCAAGGCCCTTCAAGGGCTGTAGTGCCATGGGGTTTGGTTTGGTTTGGTGTTCTCCCAGGATGGTAATATAGTAAGTGAGATTGAATCAAGGTGCCGTAAAGCTAATGCAGTGAGCTCGCAGCTGCGATCGACTGTATTCTGTAAGAAGGAAGTCAGCTCCCAGACGAAACTATCTTTACATCGGTCTGTTTTCAGACCAACTTTGCTTTACGGGAGCGAAATCTGGGTGGACTCAGGATATCTTATTCATAAGTTAGAAGTAACAGACATGAAAGTATCAAGAATGATTGCTGGTACAAACAGGTGGGAACAATGGCAGGAGGGTACTCGGAATGAGGAAATAAAGGCTAATTTAGGAATGAACTCGATGGATGAAGCTGTACGCATAAACCGGCTTCGGTGGTGGGGTCATGTGAGGCGAATGGAGGAGGATAGGTTACCTAGGAGAATAATGGACTCTGCTATGGAGGGTAAGAGAAGTAGAGGTAGACCAAGACGACGATGGTTAGACTCGGTTTCTAACGATTTAAAGATAAGAGGTATAGAACTAAATGAGGCCACAACACTAGTTGCAAATCGAGGATTGTGGGGACGTTCAGTAAATTCACAGAGGCTTGCAGACTGAACGCTGAAAGGCATAACAGTCTATAATGATAATGTATGTATGTATGTATAATAATAATAATTGTACCGGGTGGTACACCTCTACGCCGCACGTTTAAATCTTCTACCTTAAAGTACTCCTCTACAGGAGAAACAGTGAACTTAAAACTGGACCTACTTAAACCTTTCCTCTGAAGATGTCACTGTGTGAATTTCGACGTGTTTTTGTTTACTATTTATCAAGAAGTTTGGACATTCTCTCACAGATGTCACTGCCTAAATCTATGATCATGCACCCTGGTGCGAAGTGAAGGAACTTTCTTGAAGAAATTTTTTCATTCATAGGTTTGTTCTTTACTAAATTTCGTTCATTCAGTAGTGGGTTGGCAATATTTATCTCTCCGCCTGTTTTGAATCTAGACAATCCAGAATTTCTGTAATTAATTTCTAACCAATCACTGGCTTATTCTTCGTTTTGATGTGTAACTTCAAGACTGATCTATAAAGTAAGAGGGTGTGGCTTGATTATTCATGAAAGGTCTCGAACTTTCCCCGAGGGTTTATATACTGCTGATTTTCTTGTCTCTCGGCCACTTGATTAACATCTAACCTAGTGTATGGACGTGTAGCAGGAGGCGGGAAGCGCCTCTTTCATCTGGCAGCAGGTCTTCTGCAAGGTAATGGCCTTTTAACATCTTTATTTCTTGCTACCTCAGCAGTTTAACCCGCGGGAAAGGTCCGAAACCTTTATGATGTAACCTAATTTCCTAAATATGTAAATTTCTACCAGCTTATGAAAAAAAACTTAAGTAAATTTGTGCCTGTAATTCGGGGATAGAGAGTGATTTACCCTCTCGAGCTCCCCTTTCATTTTGGTTTGAGGTGACTACGTTTTGGTAACTGAATTTCTTTTCTTCCGTAATGTTCAGATTTCTTTCTTTCTTATACGGATGACCTCCATAGTTTGGGAATAGCCCCTGTTTCATCGGCCTAGTGCCTTTTAGGTTTTAAGAAGTTTCATGTAGGAGTGCAAATACACGCCTCCGTTCCTTTTGTATGTCGGGCCATTTACACTACCTGTTCTTTTTCTGTTAAGGCCAGTAGGTTGGGTACAAGATGCCCCCGTTTCATTTTGTAAGTTTTGCCTTGAGGGCAATTGATGGTAAAGCCTGGTATGGCCTTTAATAGGCTCGAAAAATCGAGAGCGGGTCAGCTCTTTTATGTATTGTAAACCTGCCTCTGGGAGGCCTGATATTGTAATGAGGAGCAAGGACTCCGTGTATTAGGGTATTTCTGCTCTTGAAACAAATTTGGGTTTTGAACTACCACTCAAAAATTGTAAAACTAAGGGCTTGAAGCCGAAATGTGTTAAAGATTTAAAATCTTGAATTTTCTTTCTTTCCCTTTTCTGAATCTTGTTTTTAATTTGCTATGTAATTGTTATCTCACGAAGTTAACTTGTTGCTGTTCAAAAAATATAACCTTCCATTTCTGTTTAAATTCTTTCTTGACAAAGTAGTTAGACCCATTCACCCCAAAACCTTCTTTCACCTCTCCTGATACACCAAACGACGGTAAAATAATAATAATAATAATAATAATAATAATAATAATAATAATAATAATAATAATAATAATAATAATAATAATAATCTAATACCGCTTTTCTCACATTTTTGGGCTCGGGGGTGCGAACTTTATCGCACACGTGGATATGGCACTGTTTTTATGGCAGGATGACCTTCCTGACACCAACTCTATATGGAGGGATGTAATCACATTATTACATGCTTCTGTGGTGGTTGGTGGTGTAGTGTGTTGTCTGAATATGAAGAGGAAAGAGTTCGAACAAACACATGTCCCGAGTCCCCGAGCCAGAAGAATGAATCAGACACGATTAAAATCTCCGACTCGGCTGGGAATCGAACCCGGGAACCCCTGAACCGAAGGCCGCAACGCTGACCATACAGCGAAGGAGGCAAATAATAATAATAATAATAATAATAATAATAATAATAATAATAATAATAATAATAATAATAATAATAATAATAATAATAATAATAATAATGGCACGTGTCCTCTGAAGAAACCTGGTGCAGGTCTTCGAGTTGACGCCGTATAGCCGACCACCGTTTCTATGAGAATGGAGCCCTACCTATGATAAATTCTAATGATGAAAATGGTACACACATCAAGCCATGGGAATCAACCAATGAATGGAATCAGAGCCGGGTCCCCCTGAACCAAAGGCTAGCAAGCTAACCATGTAGCCATGGAGCCGGACAAATATGTGATTTTATATAGGACTGCCATTGGCAAAATGTGAAGAACCCCTTTGCAGCTACGAAGAAACTACACAGTTACGCTCGGTTCAAGACCATCAGACCCCACTTGTTAGTGCACGGGTCCACTGGATTTGCTATTATATATTATATTATATTAAATTATATTAATATATGAATATATTATTAATATTATATTAATATAATATTATATATATTATATTTGCTATTATACTATTATCTTTGAAAATCCAGAGCAAATGCGGAGACATAGCTGTAACTGGCACTGTTTAGTGGTACCCTTCATAAGTAAATAGCCATTTGACGCGCATTTTTCAAATAATATTGATCTGTCTCAGTCTCATCCTTGGCTTTGACAATATGAAAGTGACTGAGGTATGAGCGATGCTAGTAATGCCATTCCTTGTGCAGCCAATCCCGGCTATGAATGGTGTGAAACCGTTGCTCATAGGGTCGGTTGGTGCATGCATTTCACTGGGCTTGGCAGACTGATTTGTAATAGCAACTTCTGGCTCAATGAGGAAAGCAACGGGAAACTACCTACTCCTCATTTCCCTAGTAAGCCTCTTCAGTGTTGCCTAGGCCATCTATGACAGCTGATGGCGGAGCTGTTGAGGATCCAACCAGCCTTAGGGCTGAAGACTGAACATACATACAGCTCAGAAACTCTTAGTTTGTGGGAGGTAGAGTTTGTGTTGCGACAGAAACAAGATAGAAAATGTCAATTTAAAAAAAAAATACTCTACTCATGACCTATTTTATTTCGATAATACGCACCATACTGTACGTATTTTATGCCAAAACATGACCTAGACACTGGCCCATTAGAATTTTTGACATCAACAGTGTTGTGGCCCAAGAATTTCTACCTGCTGGTCAAACTATTGAATCGGTGGTATTAATTCGATGTCTTGAGACTTCCGGGAGAACTTTTGAGGTGCCAATGATTACAATTATGGAGAAATAACTCCTGGAGCCACCATCATAACAATGTGCCAGCTGACCCATTGCTGTTGATTTGTGAAGTTTTGACGAACATGAAGGTAAATGTTATTTCTCGTCAACCCTACTCACCTGAGCTATAGTCGTAATATTAAAGGAAGCGCTCTGACAGCTAGCCCAGGAGGGTGGGCCTACTGTAGTGCCGTTGCACGGTGTTGCCACAATACTACATACCTTTCTCCTTCCCGCTCTCACTCGCACTCACTAGGAACCATTCGCGATAAGAATGTTTTGGCACCTCCAGGCGGACAGCAGGCACGTGACCTTGACGACCGAAGTGGGTCCGACCACGTTTCCATGGTAAGCATACCTGTACTTCTGTCCAGCCAGCCAGACAGTATATGGACCCTCCCTGTACTAGCTGTCAGAACGCTTGTTTTTATATTAAAACTAAAGTCCCGGCAAACTTATTTCTGTTCTCCTGAAACGACGAAGATTTCAGTAAATAGAAGAGATAAAAATGAAATTACTGATGAAACAGTGCGCTATATCCCAAATTACCTTCCAGGACTGCTTCCTTATGTGAAATGTCACTACAAGGTAGGTCTCTCCAGATCAGTCGATGGCCTCTGACGGACATTTCGTCAAACGTTGGTATCAAGACTGATAATAGTTGCAATAAAAGAACATCGAACTGTAGGGAGTCATCAAAAAATATGGAGTGCGAGGAGTCCGCAGCACAACTTACCCTGCGGGGCGAAGAATTAGATTAGTACCCCCCAGATCTTATTGTGTGATCGAAGATAGACAGGATGTACGGTGCCACTCCAGATATTTCAATTTAAATGAGGCGACAATGACGCTTATGTTCTTTGAGCCAAATGTGTTAAGGCGCGTTTGGTAGTGTGTGTATAAACCTTACTATTCAAACAAGGAATACACTGAATCCAAAGAAAAAAGAGGGGTCCGAGGATCTTACGTCAGGAGTAACGGCTAGGATAGCTTCCCTGTGGCTGTAAATGTGATCTCGAGTTTATGTCAACAGTAGTTCAACATAATAGCACATCATCTCAGTGATATTTTTATTATTTATACTATATTTCAGAGCAGAGAGCTACGGATTACATACATTCACAGCAGAGTACGTTTTTGATATGGTGGTTTAACTCACACGTTAAGCATAAGCACAGACTTGGATGGCAGGGTTGAAGACGAGACCTGACGGACAGGTGAAGACTGTACCTTTCCCTGTGGTCAGGTCACACTTGACGAACTTATGTGTGTCCTTAGGGTAGGGCAAGTGCCACCTGTCAGCTCTAGCAGCTGCGCACAAGTTGGATGGGTCAGGCTGGTGGTTGTCATTGTCATGATCATCATGATGGTGATGGTGGTCATCGTTGTGGTGGTTGTGGTTGTCCCAGTCATGGTCGTGATGGTGATAATCTGAGTGATGATCATGGTGATGATGCTTGCCTACTTCTTGAGGGTCCTCGGCGGTTGCAGTGTCGTCGACTTTTACATCTTCAGGAACCTGAGCTGGCTGTTGTTCCACATTGTCCACGGGAGCGGACTGGACGTAGGCCAGTGCTGCCAACATACACACGACGAGAAGACCTGAGGGGAAATAAAAATATTGTGTATTTCAAGTGTGATGCGTGGAGTGCATATATAATTTGAATTATATTTTGGTTTCCTTGTTAAATTTACGTAGTATTGTACTCTGTGAAATGATGATTCGTATATTAAGTTTATATGGTCTAACAACGGCGTTATTATTGATTGATAAATATTGGGTAAGAAAATTAAAAAAAAAACAACATATTTTTAGTAGTTGCATTCTGATTTGAAAAATATCATGGGGGTAAAATCGAGAAATGTCTTGATGACACTTGATTTGATTAATTGATTTTATTAAAGGTTAAGGCAAAATGGCATGGTCTTACATCTAATCAGCTGAATGCATTTACACCTTGTTGTTCACGACTTAGTATGTATTTTTATATATACCTGCATTAAAATTGTTTGTTAACGGAAATTATTAAAAGAACTTTTAAAATTTTTAAAACATGAATATTGTGCCCTACCTACTAAACAATTTAAAATGATTATGTATAACAAAATGGGGATTAAATAATATAGATATGTAATTAATTAATTAGTCACTAAATTGTATATAACTTCAGAAGACATCAACGATTTCCATGTACTCCAATACCAAATACCTACTAAATCTGTGTTAATAGTCCGTGCCATTTTCTATTGGGTAAAAGATAACATTAATCAAAAGTGTGTATTACGCTAGTGATTTCTCCGATATGTAAAATTTTACATTTTAATTATATTTGACAGAATTTGTGATAGACTACATATCAGTTTCAGTAACATGTCTATTTCACTACGTATTGCTATATCATTTCTCAGTGGCAATGGAGGAAAACAAGGAAACGGCTTGTGATTTTTTCCCTAAGATATCTTCTCCCCATGTGATATGAACGCCAAATCAAGAAAATTATACATTTCTTAGTTTTTGATATTTACCTATGTGCTATTCTTTACAATTGATTCTGAATGTGCCATTAGTTACTCGATTTGGGAGATGCATTGCTGGATGCTATTTGATGATTATCGCGAAATTTTTCTGAAAGTCCTATAATTTCTAGGAATTATATTGTTATTAAGGACCGTAAATATTTTACTTGAATTATTGTTTCTTTCCATCCTTAACTAATACTGATAAGTGACATATCACTGTAGATATTGTTATCCAAGATGAACAGTTACTCGGTGAGTAAGAAATACATTGTGGGCAAATCCTTCAACTATAAATTTGGGACCACTGTTTATAGAATAACTCTCTTATCTGTAGATGTATTTGTACCCGAATGTACAAGACATTGGGGAATTGTTTCCAAGAGTATAACATCTTGCATACAACTCTGAAGAAAAGTAATTATCAGCTGGAATCCACAATTATTGTTCCGTATATTAAGAATTAGAAAGTTGTGTCACTGACTGCCTGGGAATGAACGTCAATTGTGTGGTAAAGAATAATTCTTCGAATGATGTTCACAAGTGTAGGAAAGTGCACTGTTTAGAAAAGTCACTTACCTTTCATGCTGATGTTCTGCTTGTACTACAGACTGTTGAACATATCATTGACTGGCGGGGTTTATATACGCAATGATTTCCCTTATCTCACTCAAAAACCGCAGTATTGTGATCAGGCGTTAATAACAGGAACACTCATGTCAAACCTTGTAATTCAATAAGAGGTACAGCTGTCAATCACAGAGCTCATTACAGTTCCTGGAATTTTGATAACCTGATAGCATCACTAGGAGATGTGCGTTGAAGTGCGCCATTGTTATCAAATTCCTCCTTCATTCTGTGGTTGAGAGCATGAAATACACCCACGTAATTCTAGAGGTGTCTTTCGAGGAGCTCAACGTTAAGGTTGTGTTGGTTATTTGATGAGTAGGTAGGTGGATTAGTGGTCGGTTGGTTGGTGGAGGCATGGCTAGCTGACGTCCATTGGTCCTATGTGGTAGGGTATCAGCTTCCGGATTCCAAGATAGCGGGTTCAAACCCAGCAGAGGTTTTCGGAGTTTTGAAGGGCCGAAAATGTCCATTCGATACTCCATGTTGTACGATGTTGGTATGGTGACACATTTGGTGTTTACCCGACAAAATTAATTGAAAATCTAAGCCATAGATGCCTCAAAACACATTCGGCTTACTCTGCATAGGGTAAAACGAAACGTCAAAATTGACGAGCAGACGGCCAGATAGCGTCCAATTGAAGTGCAATCGCAGCGTTTGTCTACCCCTTAAATCCGTTTCTTGATACAGGGCTGGGGATGAGGTGAGATTAATATGGGATATTTTTACGGTGGATGCCATTCCTAACGCCAAACTTAGTTGAAGAGATAATGTGGAGAAAATGAACAATCGTGAATGAAACGTGTTAAGGAGGTGGAAATATTCGGCTATGACCTATGAAATAGAACTGTTGCGGCCTTTGCCTGGAACTGAAATAGGGAATTCACATAAAATCATTCTCAGGACAGCCAACGATGGGGTTCAAACCCACGCGAGTAGTATAATAAGCGGGTTCTGCCGCACCTCCGCCGCCGCACGCCTCCTCCTCCGCCGCCGCCCGCGGGAAATTTGAATTTTGGCGGGAGATTTGAATTTGTAAACAAAGCCACGTGCTTTTTGACAGCTGTCATCGACAACAACGCATCGCTAACCTCACTGCTGCCATCTTGACGGGCCTAAACCTCACTAGTACCAACTTAACCTAACTAGCGTGAGTTAAACAAAGCCACGTGTTTTTTGACAGCCACGTGCTTTTTGACAGACAACAACGCATCGCTAACCTCAGTACTGCCATCGTGACGGGCCTAAACCTCAGTAGTGCCAACTTAACCTAACTAGCGTGAGGTAAACAAAGCCACGTGCTTTTTGACAGCCACGTGCTTTTTGACAGATTTGTAAACAAAGCCACGTGCGTTTTGACAGACAACAACGCATCGCTAACCTCAGTACTGCCATCTTGACGGACCTAAACCTTAGTGGTACCAACTTAACCTAACTAGCGCGAGGTAAACAAAGCCACGTGCTTTTTGACAGCCACGTGCTTTTTTTGACAGCTGTCATCCGCCATCTTTAAACTACAGAGAACCGTGCTGCCCTCTTTCGTCACCTTTCATCGGCAGTGCTGCCATCATGACGGGCCTAAACCTTAGTGCTACCAACTTAACCTCACTAGCTCGAGATAAACAAATCCACGTGCTTTTTGACAGCTACGTGCTTTTTTGATAGCTGTCATTCGCCATCTTTAATCTATAGAGCACAGTGCTGCCCTCTTTAGCTACTTACCTTTGAAATGTGGTGGCGGATAATTTGAAAAATGCTTTTCGACAAGCAGCCATCTTTAATCCAGAGAGAACAGTGCTGCCCTCTATGTGGTGGCGGCAAATTGAAAAATTCTACGTGCTCTTGTTTGAAAACAAACTCACGTGCTTTTTTGACAGCTGTCATCCGCCATCTTTAATCACAGCGCTGCCCTCTTTAGCTACTTACCTTTGAAATGTGGTGGCGGATAATTTGAAAACTGCTTTTTGACAGCAGCCATCTTTGTGCACCGTGCTGCCCTCTTTAGCTAGATACCTTTGAAATGTCGTGGCAGACAATTCCACGTGACAGCAGCCATCTTTAATCAAGAGAGCACCGTGCTGCCCTCTATGTGGTGGTGGTAATTTGAAAAATTCTACATTCTCTTGTTTGGAAACAAACCCGTGCGCTTTTTTTGTCAGCTGTCATCCGCCATCTTTAATCCAGAGAGCACCGTGCTGCCCTCTTTAGCTACTTACCTTTGAAATGTGGTGGCGACAAATTCCACGTGCTCTTGTTTGGAAACAAAGCCATGTGCTTTCTTGACAGCTGTCATCCACCATCTTTAATCACAATGGTGCCCTCTTTAGCTACTTACCTTTGAAATGTGGTGGCGGATAATTTGAAAAATGCTTTTTGATAGCAGCCATCTTTGAGCACCGTGCTGCCCTCTTTGTGGTGGCAGGCAATTCTACGTGACAGCAGCCATCTTTAATCATGAGAGCACCGTGCTGCCCTCTATGTGGTGGCGGCAATTTGAAAAATTCTACATGCTCTTGTTTGGAAACAAACTCACGTGCTTTTTTCTGACAGCTGTCATCCGCCAACTTGCATCACAAACCTCAGTGCTGCGCTCTTTAGCTAGATACCTTTGAAATGTGGTGGCGGCAATTTGAAAAAAATCTATGTGCTCTTGTTTAGTAAACAAAGCCACATGCTTTTTATGACAGCTGTCATCCACCATCTTTAATCAATAGAGCACTGTGCTGCTATCATGCAGGCAATTTCATCACCTGTCATCCGCCATCTTTAATCTACAGAGCACCGTGCTGCTCTCTGTAGTAGCGGGCAATTTGAAAAGTTCTGTTAGCTGTCATCCGCCATCTTTAATCAAGAGAGCACCGTGCTGCCATCTATGTGGTGGCGGCAAATTCTACGTGCTCTTGTTTAGTAAACAAACTCACGTGCTTTTTGTCAGCTGTCATCCGCCATCTTTAATCTATAGAGCTCAGTGCTACACTCTATGTGGTGGCAGATAATTTAAAAAGAAAAATTCTACATCAGTCCTCTCTCGACGCTAATCGCACAAGATGGTGGCTATACATGACTCCTTAAAGGTGCTTATGCAAGATGATCGCTATACATAGACGCCCTTGGGATGCTTGCGCAAGATGGCGGTTATACAAGGCTCCTTATGAGGGATGCTTGCGCGAGATGGTGGTTGCTCTTATGAGGCGGCTTAAGGATCCATGACTAGAGACGCCCTAAGGATGCTTGCGCAAGATGGCGGATGCAAGATGGCGGCTATACATAGCTCCTTATGAGACAGCCAGTACTCGATACAACATGTGATCAGAACATTGATTGATGTGTTCAGAACACAAAATAAGTAGAATCGAACACTGTACTCGATACAACATGTGATTAAAACATTGTGTGGTGTGTTCAGAACACTACATAAGTAGAATCGAACGCTGTATTAGGGGATACCTTTGTTTAGATTGAAACATAACAAGACTAGAATTGAACACTGCACTCGATGTCGGAAGATCAGATTGAAACATAACAAGACTAGAATTGAACACTGCACATTGATTGATGTGTTCAGAACATAAAATAAGTAGAATCGAACACTGTACTCGATGTCGTTAACTTCAACATGTGATTAAAACATTGTCTGGTGTGTTCAGAACACTACATAAGTAGAATCGAACGCTGTACAACATGTTAGGGGATACCTTTGTTCTAAGAAGATCAGATTGAAACATAACAAGACTAGAATTGAACACTGCACTCGATGTCGTTACATGTGATCAGAACAATGATTGATGTGTTCAGATCACGAAACAAGTAGAACCGAACACTGTACAACATGTTAGGGGATACCTTTGTTCTAAGAAGATCAGCTTGAAACATAACAAGACTAGAATTGAACACTGCACTCGATACAACATGTAATCAGAACATTGATTGATGTGTTCAGATCACGAAACAAGTAGAACCGAACACTGTACAACATGTTAGGGGATACCTTTGTTTAGATTGAAACTAACAAGACTAGAATCGAACACTGCACTCGATGTCGTTACATGTGATCCGATACAACATGTTAGGGGATACCTTTATCCTAAGAACCGAACACTGTACAACATGTTAGGGGATACCTTTGTTTAGATTGAAACTAACAAGACTAGAATCGAACACTGCACTCGATGTCGTTACATGTGATCCGATACAACATGTTAGGGGATACCTTTGTTTAGATTGAAACATAGCAAGCCTAGAATCGAACATTGTTTGATGTGTTCAGTACAACTTCAATGATTAACACACACTGTGCACATATCGCATAGCTAAAAACACACTGTGCACATATCGCATACCTAACACTTCAAATGATTTGCTTAGTACGAAAATAAAAAATCTATACCGCGTAGCTAACTCGTTCATCACACTGCTAAGACACTTAGTAATTGTGAATACACTCATACGAAAATCAAGAAAGCACACTGCGTAGCCAACTCGCTCGGCTCACTCGCTTAGTAATTGCAACACACACGGATAAGAATGTTCCGAGATACTTACATGTTTTTTAAGGGAGGGTGAAAGATCATAAATTATATGTACACATGTTGTCTCCTCCAAGTTGTAAGATGAAATAGACGCAGTACTGCGAGTTTCCGCTCTAGCTGGCGAACGGAAGTAGCATGATATCTCAGCAAAAATAATACGCGTGAGCTTGCAAGTCAGACACAATGATGGATACCGCGATTCAAATCCTGGTAACTTATGCCGTCGGGAAGGGTATCCGGCGAGCATCTAGCTGTAAATCCCCGATTCTCGACAGATTCTTAATCCCAGTTCTTTGACGTCAGGAAGGGCAACCGGTCGAAAACTATAGTGTATGATGTAAGAGGCTAGATACTGCCAGTTTTGTGTCAGGAAGGACAACTAGTCTTAAAACAAAACAGATTCTTAATCCGAGTTCTTTGACGTCAGGAAGGGCAACCGGTCGAAAACTATAGTGTATGATGTAAGAGGCTAGATACTGCCAGTTTTGCGTCAGGAAGGGCAACTCAACAAATTCTTGCGATTTAAAATCTTGGTCAGGAAGGGCATCCGGCTGTAGTGATACAGCGATTTACAATCTAGCTGTAAAACCCCCGATTCTCGACAGATTCTTAAGCGAGTGAGCCGAGCGAGTTGGCTACGCAGTGTGCTTTCTTGATTTTCGTATGAGTGTATTCACAATTACTAAGCGTCTTAGCAGTGTGATGAACGAGTTAGCTACGCGGTATAGATTTTTTATTTTCGTACTAAGCAAATCATTTGAAGTGTTAGGTATGCGATATGTGCACAGTGTGTTTTTAGCTATGCGATATGTGCACAGTGTGTGTTAATCATTGAAGTTGTACTGAACACATCAAACAATGTTCGATTCTAGGCTTGCTATGTTTCAATCTAAACAAAGGTATCCCCTAACATGTTGTATCGGATCACATGTAACGACATCGAGTGCAGTGTTCGATTCTAGTCTTGTTAGTTTCAATCTAAACAAAGGTATCCCCTAACATGTTGTACAGTGTTCGGTTCTTAGGATAAAGGTATCCCCTAACATGTTGTATCGGATCACATGTAACGACATCGAGTGCAGTGTTCGATTCTAGTCTTGTTAGTTTCAATCTAAACAAAGGTATCCCCTAACATGTTGTACAGTGTTCGGTTCTACTTGTTTCGTGATCTGAACACATCAATCAATGTTCTGATTACATGTTGTATCGAGTGCAGTGTTCAATTCTAGTCTTGTTATGTTTCAAGCTGATCTTCTTAGAACAAAGGTATCCCCTAACATGTTGTACAGTGTTCGGTTCTACTTGTTTCGTGATCTGAACACATCAATCATTGTTCTGATCACATGTAACGACATCGAGTGCAGTGTTCAATTCTAGTCTTGTTATGTTTCAATCTGATCTTCTTAGAACAAAGGTATCCCCTAACATGTTGTACAGCGTTCGATTCTACTTATGTAGTGTTCTGAACACACCAGACAATGTTTTAATCACATGTTGAAGTTAACGACATCGAGTACAGTGTTCGATTCTACTTATTTTATGTTCTGAACACATCAATCAATGTGCAGTGTTCAATTCTAGTCTTGTTATGTTTCAATCTGATCTTCCGACATCGAGTGCAGTGTTCAATTCTAGTCTTGTTATGTTTCAATCTAAACAAAGGTATCCCCTAATACAGCGTTCGATTCTACTTATGTAGTGTTCTGAACACACCACACAATGTTTTAATCACATGTTGTATCGAGTACAGTGTTCGATTCTACTTATTTTGTGTTCTGAACACATCAATCAATGTTCTGATCACATGTTGTATCGAGTACTGGCTGTCTCATAAGGAGCTATGTATAGCCGCCATCTTGCATCCGCCATCTTGCGCAAGCATCCTTAGGGCGTCTCTAGTCATGGATCCTTAAGCCGCCTCATAAGAGCAACCACCATCTCGCGCAAGCATCCCTCATAAGGAGCCTTGTATAACCGCCATCTTGCGCAAGCATCCCAAGGGCGTCTATGTATAGCGATCATCTTGCATAAGCACCTTTAAGGAGTCATGTATAGCCACCATCTTGTGCTATTAGCGTCGAGAGAGGACTGATGTAAAATTTTTCTTTTTAAATTATCTGCCACCACATAGAGTGTAGCACTGAGCTCTATAGATTAAAGATGGCGGATGACAGCTGACAAAAAGCACGTGAGTTTGTTTACTAAACAAGAGCACGTAGAATTTGCCGCCACCACATAGATGGCAGCACGGTGCTCTCTTGATTAAAGATGGCGGATGACAGCTAACAGAACTTTTCAAATTGCCCGCTACTACAGAGAGCAGCACGGTGCTCTGTAGATTAAAGATGGCGGATGACAGGTGATGAAATTGCCTGCATGATAGCAGCACAGTGCTCTATTGATTAAAGATGGTGGATGACAGCTGTCATAAAAAGCATGTGGCTTTGTTTACTAAACAAGAGCACATAGATTTTTTTCAAATTGCCGCCACCACATTTCAAAGGTATCTAGCTAAAGAGCGCAGCACTGAGGTTTGTGATGCAAGTTGGCGGATGACAGCTGTCAGAAAAAAGCACGTGAGTTTGTTTCCAAACAAGAGCATGTAGAATTTTTCAAATTGCCGCCACCACATGGAGGGCAGCACGGTGCTCTCATGATTAAAGATGGCTGCTGTCACGTAGAATTGCCTGCCACCACAAAGAGGGCAGCACGGTGCTCAAAGATGGCTGCTATCAAAAAGCATTTTTCAAATTATCCGCCACCACATTTCAAAGGTAAGTAGCTAAAGAGGGCACCATTGTGATTAAAGATGGTGGATGACAGCTGTCAAAAAGCACGCGGATTTGTTTATCTCGCGCTAGTAAGGTTAAGTTGGTAGCACTAAGGTTTAAGCCCGTTAAGATGGCAGCACTGCGGATGACAGCTGTGACGAATTTACATCTACTACGATAAAGAGGGCAGCACTGTGCTCTATAGATTAAAGATGGCGGATGTCAGCTGTCAAGAAAGCACATGGCTTTGTTTCCAAACAAGAGCACGTGGAATTTGTCGCCACCACATTTCAAAGGTAAGTAGCTAAAGAGGGCAGCACGGTGCTCTCTGGATTAAAGATGGCGGATGACAGCTGTCAAAAAAAGCGCACGGGTTTGTTTCCAAACAAGAGAATGTAGAATTTTTCAAATTACCACCACCACATAGAGGGCAGCACGGTGCTCTCTTGATTAAAGATGGCTGCTGTCACGTGGAATTGTCTGCCACGACATTTCAAAGGTATCTAGCTAAAGAGGGCAGCACGGTGCACAAAGATGGCTGCTGTCAAAAAGCAGTTTTCAAATTATCCGCCACCACATTTCAAAGGTAAGTAGCTAAAGAGGGCAGCGCTGTGATTAAAGATGGCGGATGACAGCTGTCAAAAAAGCACGTGAGTTTGTTTTCAAACAAGAGCACGTAGAATTTTTCAGTTTGCCGCCACCACATAGAGTGCAGCACTGTTCTCTCTGGATTAAAGATGGCTGCTTGTCGAAAAGCATTTTTCAAATTATCCGCCACCACATTTCAATGGTAAGTAGCTAAAGAGGGCAGCACTGTGCTCTATAGATTAAAGATGGCGAATGACAGCTATCAAAAAAGCACGTAGCTGTCAAAAAGCACGTGGATTTGTTTATCTCGAGCTAGTGAGGTTAAGTTGGTAGCACTAAGGTTTAGGCCCGTCATGATGGCAGCACTGCCGATGAAAGGTAACGAAAGAGGGCAGCACGGTGCTCTGTAGTTTAAAGATGGCGGATGATAGCTGTCAAAAAAGCACGTGGCTGTCAAAAAGCACGTGGCTTTGTTTACCTCGCGCTAGTTAGGTTAAGTTGGTACCACTAAGGTTTAGGTCCGTCAAGATGGCAGTACTGAGGTTAGCGATGCGTTGTTGTCTGTCAAAACGCACGTGGCTTTGTTTACAAATCTGTCAAAAAGCACGTGGCTGTCAAAAAGCACGTGGCTTTGTTTACCTCGCGCTAGTTAGGTTAAGTTGGCACTACTGAGGTTTAGGCCCGTCAAGATGGCAGTATTGAGGTTAGCGATGCGTTGTTGTCTGTCAAAAAGCACGTGGCTTTGTTTACAAATCTGTCAAAAAGCACGTGGCTGTCAAAAAGCACGTGGCTTTGTTTACCTCGCGCTAGTTAGGTTAAGTTGGCACTACTGAGGTTTAGGCCCGTCACGATGGCAGTACTGAGGTTAGCGATGCGTTGTTGTCTGTCAAAAAGCACGTGGCTGTCAAAAAACACGTGGCTTTGTTTACCTCACGCTAGTTAGGTTAAGTTGGTACTAGTGAGGTTTAGGCCCGTCAAGATGGCAGCAGTGAGGTTAGCGATGCGTTGTTGTCGATGACAGCTGTCAAAAAGCACGTGGCTTTGTTTACAAATTCAAATCTCCCGCCAAAATTCAAATTTCCCGCGGGCGGCGGCGGCGGCGGAGGAGGCGGCGGAGGAGGAGGCGTGTGGCGGCGGAGGTGCGGCAGAACCCGCTTATTATACTAACACGCGTCTCCAGAATGAAGGTCTATAGCCGTAGTACGATATACGCGGCCACTACGGTCGGTTGAATTAAAGATAAAGTAAATATTGAAAAATCAATGTGGGAAGAAAACACGGATGGAAGATTTTGAGGAAACTGTTATACAGCTTCGTTCGTGCCACAAATTATGACAAGTTGAATGATGCAATTGTTTATTACACTTTTTGTAGTATTTCAGTTGCCAGGATTCTTGGCTGGATAGTCATCGTGGTAGCCTTTAGTTCAGATAGCCCAGCGTTCGATTTACTGCTGTATGGGAGATATTGGTGGTGGTCATCTCTTAACACTAATTGAAGGTAAAATTATAGGCCGACTCTTCGAAGAATGGTGATATCGGCAGAGAAAGGGAAGATAACATGTGCTGACCAAGTGATGTGGGATACAAGAGGTGAAAGTAAGGAGACTGGTAAAATGAATTGGCGTATGGCTTTTAGTGCCGGGAGTGTCCGAGGACATGTTCGGCTCGCCAGGTGCAGGTCTTTTGATTTGACACCCGTAGGCGACCTGCGCGTCGTGATGAGGATGAAATGATGACGAAGATGACACTTACACCCAGTTCTCGAGCCAGCGAAATTAACCAATGATGGTTAAATTACCCGACACTGCCGGGAATCGAATCCGGGTCTCCTGTGACCAAAGGCCAGCACGCTAACCATTTAGCCGTGGAGCCAGACAGGAGACTGGTAAAAGCAGGTGAAAGAAATATTAGACCCAGCTATGATCCGTAGCCGCCACCGCACCCTCACCTAGGGTCCCCTTTTAGTCACCTCTTACGACTGGTAGGGAATCCCGTGGATATCTTCTAACGTCCCCAACCACAGGGGGTACTCTAGGAGGATTTTAGCCTGTTTGATTCATTCCTCTTGTTCGGGGTTGTTAGGATGCTCTTCGTCTCCTATGATATTAGCACGAAGATCTTGCTTCCCAATGTGCGTAGTGTGTATACTGAGGAGCTTTTCGCCATCTTAGAAGCTCTGTAGTTTGTTCAGGATGACGAATGAGGCCACTTTATCGTATGTACCAACTCGTTAAGTTCTCTGCACACCATTGACATCTTTTTCCTCACACCCACCGGTGCGGCGGATGCATGAGCTTCTAGCCAGGTTGTGTGATGCGACACCATAATCACTTTCGCGAAGCTCCCAAGCCACGTTGAGATTGCGGGAAATGAACTTGCGGACGAAGCTATGAAAGAAGAGACATTTTTACCACCTACAGCTGTGAACGTACCTGCTACGGATATTTGTTCTCAGCTACATCCATCCATCTTGGCGTCCTGGGAATCGAAGTGGCTAACTATCCGAACTCCCAACAGGCTGAGATCACTCAAGAAGGTAACTGCCGTGTGGCGGTCCTCTTTCCGGCCTTCGCGGAGAGAGGCCGTAGTTTTATATAGGCTGAAGATAGGTCATGGGACATCTACGCACTGTTACGTCCTGAAAAGTGAAGACCCCCCCCAGTGAGGTCCCGACTTCACCGTGGCCCACATCCTCACAGTGTGTGCCGATCTTTCTGGCCTAAGACGGAACCTCTGTCTGCAGGTACGACTCGACCTCATACTTGCCGATGACGGGAATACTGACGATCTCGTCACTCGCTTTATGTGTCAGAGTGGACTAATCAAGGGCTTTTTAAATTTTTAAATTTCATTCAAATTCCTCCGGTCGAAAATTGTTTTACTTTTTTATAATTTCTGCTAATTTGCTCTGAGAGGATGGTTACCTAGTTGTACTTCCTCTTAAAACAACAAGCATCACCATTGGTCTTAGTGATCGTCTTAATAAACATTTCTTTCTTTCTTTCTTTCTTTCTTTCTTTCTTTCTTTCTTTCTGAATCTGCTTACCCTCCAGGGTTGGCTTTTCCCTCGGACTCAGCGAGGGATCCCACCTCTACCGCCTCAAGAGCAGTGTCCTGGAGCGTGAGACATCGGGTCGGGTGATACAACTGGGGAGGATGACCAGTATTTCACCCAGGCGGCCTCACCTGCTATGCTGAACAGGGGCCTTGGTTGGGGATGGGATGATTGGAAGGAATACACAAGGAAGAGGGAAGGAAGCGGCCGTGGTCTTAAGTTAGGTACCATCCCGGCATTTGCTTGGAGGAGAAATGGGAAATCACGGAAAACCTCGTCCAGGATGGCTGAGGTGGGAATCGAACCCACCTCTACTCAGTTGACCTCCCGAGGCTGAGTGGACCCCGTCCCAGCCCTCGTCCCACTTTGCAAATTTTGTGCCCGGACCTCCGGGGTTGGCAGCTAATCACACTAACCACTACACCACAGAGGCGGACAATAAACATTTACATGCAGTATATCACGCTATCAACCATCGCAGGGAGATGTAAGAGTGATACATCCCTTCACTCAAGGTTGGAGTCAGGAAGGGCATCCGGACGTAAAATTGGACAAATCCACATTATTATTGATCCTGGATAATTGGGAAAAAGATCAGGGGAGAAAAGTGGCAGTGTCTCAGATCTCAGTTAGTCCGGCCTAGAGGTGTAGAGGACAACGCGTGCGCCTGTCACCTGGCGGCCCTGGGTTCGACTCACGGCCAGGTCAAAGGTTTTTTAATTTTAAATGATTAATATCCCTGGTCTGGGGACTGGATGTTTGTGTCGTCCTTAATGTTCCTTTCCTCACATTCAACACTTACACTTCCGCCATTTCCAAAATACACGCAGGTGCAAAGTAGGGGCAAAATATCTTAGGTCGACGCATCGAATAAATAGAATTTTATAAGGAAACTTAAGTTACTTATTCGCACTAGCAGGATTATTTTACACATACGTTTTAGCGTCATGTGTCAACTAGGGCGTCATTAAGTGAAACATTTTTCGGAACCACAACTATAGGTCATAAATAACCGAGGTTATTCCGGTGTATGTATTGTTAGGCCTAGGATTTGAGTATTTACCCAGGAACTTGATGAAATGTACTATCCGAGCATCTTCTTGGAAAGTGTCGATACCACGGGAGAATATCCACTGTCGATATAGGATCATTATTAAAAATTATTATTAACTGCGATTTTCAATGTGAAATAAATAATTTTCAGTTTTTCATACAAGTTAGGTTGGTCAAATAAATAAAAAGTGAGAGGAAATGACTAATAATGTTATTAATTTTACGTCCTCCTAACTACTTCCTCGGTTTTCTGAGACGCCGAGACGTCGCAGTTTTGTCCCGGAACAGTTCTTTTACGTGTCAGTAAATCTACCAATACGAGGCTGACGTATTTGAGCACCTTCAAGTACCATCGGACTGAGCCACGGGTGGACCTGCCAAATTGGGGTCAGAAGACCAGCGCCTCAACCGTCTGAGCCACTCAGCCCGGCACTAAATGACTAAACTTCTCGTCCTCCGTTAAGAATATATATATTTTGTACAAACTAAAGTTAGAATTACATTAAATTTTATGATTTAATACGACGGATGTCCGCCTCTGTGGTGTAGTGGTTAGTGTGGTTAGCTGCAAACCCTGGAAGCCTGGGTTCGATTCCAGGCTCTGCCACGGAATTTGAAAAGTGTTACGAAGACTGGAACTGGGACCACTCAGCCTTGGGATGTCAACTGAGTAAAGGGATTTCGATTCTCTCCTCAGCCATCGTCGAAGTGGTTTTCCGTGGTTACCCACTTCCCCTACAGGAAAATGCTGGGATGCACCTAACTTAAAGCCATGTCCGCTTCTCTCCCATTTCCTTGCCTATCCCTTCAAATCTTCCCATCCCCCACAAGGTCCGTCTTCAACATACAGTAACAGGTAAGTCCGCTTTGGCGAGAGGTGTTCGAGGCGGTAGAGGTGGTATCCCCCGTTTAGTCCGTGAGAAAAACCAACCCTGGAGGCTAAATGGGTTAAATAATCATGAAGGATAATACTATATTAACAGACATATATTTCGGCCCATCCCTTAAATTCCAATCCAAACGACATTTTTCAACTACCGTTATTACTTTAAGTGGGTTTTTTCTTTGCTAGTTGCTTTACGTCGCACTGACACAGGTCTCATGGCGACGATGGGACAGGAAAGGGCTAGGAGTGGGAAGGAAACAGCCCCAGCATTTGCCTGGTGTGAAAATGGGAAACCACGGAAAACCATCTTCAGGGCTGCCGACAGTAGGGTTCGAACCCACTATCTCCCGAATACTGGACACTGGCCGCACCTAAGCGACTGCAGCTATCGAGCTCGGTTGGTATTTCTTATTAACTATGACTATTACTTTAAGTGCTTTGTTTATCATTTTATCTGGCCGTTGTCACACAATGTTTGAACATGCAGAAAGACGTAGGCCTGCACATAGACAGAAATTCAACTAATGATTTCTTTTCAGCCGAGCTGAGTGGCTCAGAAGTAGTATAATTGGATGGTTCTGGCGCCTCCGCCGCATCCTCCGCCGCCCGCCTCCTCCGCCGCCGCCGCCGCCGCCGCCGCCCGCGGGAAATTTGAATTTTGGCGGGAAATTTGAATTTTGGCGGGAGATTTGAATTTGTAAACAAAGCCACGTGCTTTTTGACAGCTGTCATCGACAACAACGCATCGCTAACCTCAGTACTGCCATCTTGACGGGCCTAAACCTCACTAGTGCCAACTTAACCTAACTAGCATGAGGTAAACAAAGCCACGTGTTTTTTGACAGCCACGTGCTTTTTGACAGACAACAACGCATCGCTAACCTCAGTACTGCCATCTTGACGGGCCTAAACCTCAGTAGTGCCAACTTAACCTAACTAGCGTGAGGTAAACAAAGCCACGTGTTTTTTGACAGCCACGTGCTTTTTGACAGATTTGTAAACAAAGCCACGTGCTTTTTGACAGACAACAACGCATCGCTAACCTCAGTACTGCCATCTTGACGGGCCTAAACCTTAGTGGTACCAACTTAACCTAACTAGCATGAGGTAAACAAATCCACGTGCTTTTTGACAGCTGTCATCCGCCATCTTTAAAGTACAGAGCACCGTGCTGCCCTCTTTCATCACCTGTCATCGGCAGTGCTGCCATCTTGACGGGCCTAAACCTTAGTGCTACCAACTTAACCTAACTAGCTCGAGATAAACAAATCCACGTGCTTTTTGACAACCACGTGCTTTTTGACAGCTGTCATCCACCATCTTTAAACCACAGAGCACTGTGCTGCCCTCTTTCATCACCTGTCATCGGCAGTGCTGCCATCTTGACGGGCCTAAACCTTAGTGCTAGCAACTTAACCTAACTAGCGCGTGGTAAACAAAGCCACGTGCTTTTTTGACAGCCACGTGCTTTTTGACAGCTGTCATCCGCCATCTTTAAACCACAAAGCACTGTGCTGCCCTCTTTCGTCACCTGTCATCGGCAGTGCTGCCATCTTGACGGGTCTAAACCTTAGTGCTACCAACTTAACCTCAATAGCGTGAGATAAACAAATCCACGTGCTTTTTTGACAGCTGTCATCCGCCATCTTTAATCTATAGAGCACAGTGCTGCCCTCTTTAGCTACTTACCTTTGAAATGTGGTGGCGGATAATTTGAAAAATGCTTTTTGACAGCAGCCATCTTTGTACACCGTGCTGCCCTCTTTAGCTAGATACCTGTGGTGGCAGACAATTCCACGTGACAGCAGCCATCTTTAATCAAGAGAGCACCGTGCTGCCCTCTATGTGGTGGCGGCAATTTGAAAAATTCTACATTCTCTTGTTTGGAAACAAACCCATGCGCTTTTTTGACAGCTATCATCCGCCATCTTTAATCCAGAGAGCACCGTGCTGCCCTCTTTAGCTACTTACCTTTGAAATGTGGTGGCGGCAAATTCCACGTGCTCTTGTTTGGAAACAAAGCCATGTGCTTTCTTGACAGCTGACATCCGCCATTTTTAATCTATAGAGCACAGTGCTGCCCTCTTTATCGTAGTAGATGTAAATTCGTCACAGCTGTCATCCGCAGTGCTGCCATCTTAACGGGCCTAAACCTTAGTGCTACCAACTTAACCTCACTAGCGTGAGATAAACAAATCTACGTGCTTTTTTGACAGCTGTCATCCACCATCTTTAATCCATAGAGCACAGTGGTACCCTCTTTAGCTACTTACCTTTGAAATGTGGTGGCGGATAATTTGAAAAATGCTTTTTGATAGCAGCCATCTTTGAGCACCGTGCTACCCTCTTTTGTGGTGGCAGGCAATTCCACGTGACAGCAGCCATCTTTAATCATGAGAGCACCGTGCTGCCCTCTACGTGGTGGCGGCAAATTCTACATGCTCTTGTTTGGAAACAAACTCACGTGCTTTTTTCTGACAGCTGTCATCCGCCATCTTGCATCACAAACCTCTGTGCTGCGCTCTTTAGCTAGATACCTTTGAAATGTGGTGGCGGCAATTTGAAAAAAATCTATGTGCTCTTGTTTAGTAAACAAAGCCACGTGCTTTTTTTTGACAGCTGTCATCCACCATCTTTAATCAATAGAGCACTGTGCTGCTATCATGCGGGCAATTTCATCACCTGTCATCCGCCATCTTTAATCTACAGAGCACCGTGCTGCTCTCTGTAGTAGCGGGCAATTTGAAAAGTTCTGTTAGCTGTCATCCGCCATCTTTAATCAAGAGAGCACCGTGCTGCCATCTATGTGGTGGCGGCAAATTCCACGTGCTCTTGTTTAGTAAACAAACTCACGCGCTTTTTTGTCAGCTGTCATCCGCCATCTTTAATCTATAGAGCTCAGTGCTACACTCTTTAGGTACATACCTTTGAAATATGGTGGCGGGTAATTTAAAAAGAAAAATTCTACATCAGCCATCTCTCGACGCTAATTGCACAAGATGGTGGCTATACATGACTCCTTAAAGGTGCTTATGCAAGATGACCGCTATACATAGGTTCTTATGAGATGCCCTTGGGATGCTTGCGCAAGATGGCGGTTATACAAGGCTCCTTATGAGACGCCCTAGAGATGCTTGCGCAAGATGGTGGTCGCTCTTATAAGGCGGCTTAAGGGTCCTTGCACAAGATGACTAGAGACGCCCTAAGGATGCTTGCGCAAGATGGCGGACGCAAGATGGCGGCTATACACGACTCCTTATGAGACGCTTTAAGGGTGCTTGCGCAAGATAGCTGCTGCTCTTAGCTTAGAGGCTAACGTGTCGTGCTAGTTCGATTCGTTAAATTTGGGGCTTAAATGCATAATGTTAAATATCTCGAAAACGGTGCATCGTAGAGCAAAACGGACAAAATTTTTCTACCCAATACCTCGGTTAGCAGTATGGGGAACAAGTAAAACATAGTCTAATGATGAGATCAACGGTTCGGTTCTAACTTAGGCCCTTTGGCATTAGCTCTGTTTCAGCTTGTAATGAAGCAAGTCTTCGTAACATGATCAGGTCTAGCTATGGTAGAGAGTATAACGTACCGTGCAGGTTCGATTCATTACATTTGAGGCTTAAATGCAAAATGTTAAATATCTCGAAAACGGACAAAATTTTTCCACCTGATACCTAGGTTTGCAGTATCAGGAACAAGAAAAATCATAGCCTAATGATGAGATCAACGGTTCGATTCCTACTTAGGCCCTTTGGCATTGACTGCTATCTATTTCTATAAGATGGCGGCTATACATAGCTTCTTATGAGACAGCTTAAGAGCGCTTGCACAAAATGGCTGCTGCTCTGATGAAGAAAGCTAGCTTTGCATCGTGCAGGTATTTTTTACAGCACTATACCTCATACCTTTGAAATGTGGTGGCAGGTAATTTGAAAAATTCGACGTGCTTTTTATTCACAGCGGCTATCTTTAGACAATAGCGGCTATACATAAGCTGTTAAGGCCTCCTCTTATGTCAAGGCATAGCTCTATCGAACAAGTTTAAACCTGCATCGGAATAGCTAGAGTAAGCACGTGCTGCGGTGATGACGTCATTAAGCATGTTTAGACTTGCAAATCACAGAAGAAACGTAACAAGGCTGGAATCGAAAACTGCACTCTATGCCGTTAACTTTATCATGTGATCGGAACATTGATTGAAGTGTTTAGAACACTAAATAAGTAGAACCGAACACTGTACTCGATACAACATGTCAGGGGATATCTTTGTTCTAAGAAGATTAGTTTACCGCACATTCCTTAGCTAAAGGGCTAATGGGCTAAAGGGCTAATGGGCTAAAGGGCTAATGGGCTAAAGGGCTAAAGGGCTAAAGGTGCAACAACCTCATCGATCGCTATCAGCAAGAACGCTTGTACTTTGTTAAGTGTAGAAAATTAATCTTTATTGGTAAATGGTTTTATGTTCAGAACAAGGAATGGAACCTAGGAGTTACGTCTTACCTAATAAAATCCCTGAGGTGCGATGAGTTACGTTTTTCGAACTAGTGTTTGGAACACTGAACTTTTCAAGATGGCAAGAGTGAGGTTAGCAATGTTCTGTTGTTGGATTTTAAATTCCGCGCTACAACATGCATAAGGTGGCAACCCTTGAGGTTTACTGCCGTAAAGATGGCAAGAGTGAGGTTAGCAATGTTCTGTTGTTGGATTTTAAATTCCGCGCTATAACATGCAAAAGGTGGCAGCCTTGAGGTTTACCGCCGTAAAGATGACAGCAGTGAGGTTAGCGACGCTCTATTGTCCTTCAAAGTGAGGTTAGGGTTCGTCAAGAAGACAGCTGTCAAAAAAGCACGTGGCTATGTTTACCAAACAAGAGCACGTGGCTGTGACCTCACGGTCACGTAATCAATCCTTAGCTCGACGTCGTTAAGAGCAGTATTAGGATTAGCTATTCTTAAAAGTCTTGGGAACAGAGCAGCAGTATGAATTGCCATGTTTCAAAGCGTGTACACATCACCTATCGATTTTACATGCATCGACCATCGTACTAAACTTCATCCGCTAGATCGTGCTGCTATCTTATTATAACCTATACCCATAAAATTAAAGTACAATGAATAGCCATGTTTCAAAGCGTGTACACATCACCTATCGAATTTGCATGCATCGACTCTCGTACTATACTTCTTCCGCTAGATTGTGCTGCTATCTTAGCATGACCTTAAAGTACAAAGAATAGCCATGTTTCAAAGCGTGTACACATTACCTATCGAATTTGCATGCAACAAATATCGTACTAAACTTCTTCCGCTAGGTTGTGCTGCTATCTTAGCATAACTAAGACGCATGAACTTAAAGTACAAAGAATAGCTATGTCTCAAAGCGTGTACACATTATTATTGATTTTGCATTCATCGAATCTAATACTAAATTTATTCCGCTAGATTGTGCTGCTATCTTAGCATAACCTATACGCATGACCTTAAGGTACAAAGAATAGCCATGTTTCAAAGCGTGTACACATTACCTATCGACTTTGCATGTAAAAATATCGTACTAAACTTCTTCCGCTAGGTTGTACTGCTATCTTAGCATAACTCATACACATGAACTTAAAGTACAAAGAATAGCCATGTTTCAAAGCGTGTACACATTACTTATTGATTTTGCATGCATCGAATCTCGTACTGAACTTCGTCCGCTAGATTTTGCTGGTATCTTAGCATAACTTATACACATGAACTTAAAAGTACAAAGAATAGCCATGTTCAAAGCGTGTACACATCAACTATCGAATTTGCATGTATTGACTCTCGTACTAAACTCCTTCCGCTAGATCGTGCTGCTATCTTAGCATAACCAATACGCATGACCTTAAAGTAAAAAGAATAGCCATGTTTCAAAGTGTGTACACATCACCTATCGATTTTGCATGCAACAAATATTGTACTAAACTTCTTCCGCTAGGTTGTGCTGCTATCTTAGCATAACCTGTATGCATGAACTTAAAGTACAAAGAATAGCCATGTTTCAAAGCGTGTACACATTACTTATTGATTTTGCATGCATCAAATCTCGTACTAAATTTATTCCGCTAGTTTGTGCTGCTATCTTAGCATAACCTATACCAATGAACTTAAAGTACAATGATTAGTCATGTTTCAAAGCGTGTACACATCAACTATCGAATTTGCATGTATCGACTCTCGTACTAAACTTCTGCAGGTAGATTGTGCTGCTATCTTAGCATAACTAAGACGCATGAACTTAAAGTACAAAGAATAGCTATGTCTCAAAGCATGTACACATTACCTATCGATTTTGCAAGCATCGACTCTCGTACTAAACTTCTTCCGCTAGAGTGTGCTGGTATCTTAGCATAACCTATACGCATGGCCTTAAGGTACAAAGAATAGCCATGGTTTAAAGCGTGTACACATTACCTATCGAATTTGCATGCATTGACTCTCGTACTAAACTTCTTCCGCTAGATTGTGCTGGCATCTTAGCATAACTTATACACACGAACTTAAAAGTACAAAGAATAGCCATGTTTCAAAGCATGTACACATTACCTATGGATTTTGCATGCATTGACTCTCGTACTAATCTCCTCCCGCTAGATTGTGCTGCTATCCTAGCATAACCTATACGCATGACCTTAAAGTAAAAAGAGTAGCCATGTTTCAAAGTGTGTACACATCACCTATCGATTTGCATGCAACAAATATCGTACTAAACTTCTTCCGCTAGATTGTGCTGCTATCTTAGCATAACTAAGATGCATGAACTGAAAGTACAAAGAATAGCCATGTTTCAAAGTGTGTACACATCACCTATCGATTTTGCATGCATCGACTCTCGTACTAAACTTCTTACGCTAGACTGTGCTGCTATCTTAGCCTAACCTATACGCATGAACTTAAAGTACGAAGAATAACCATGTTTTAAAGCGTGTACTCATTACTTATCGATTTTACATGCATCGACTCTCGTACTAAACTTCTTGCGCTAGATTGTGCTGCTATCTTAGCATAACCTGTACGCATGAACTTAAAGTACAAAGAATAGCCTTGTTTCAAAGCGTTTACACATTACCTAATGATTTTGCACGAAACGACTATCATACTAAACTTTTCCCACTAGATTGTGCTAAAATCATGTAAGTGTGCTGCTATCTTAGCATAACCTATCGATTTTACATGCATCGACTATCGTACTAGACTTCTTCCGCTAGAGCATGTAGCAATCGCTTTTGTGTATCCCTAACCCATGTGCATGAACTTAAAGCATAAAGATGAGCTATGTTCAAAAGCGTGTACACATCACCTATCGATAATGTATGTATCGAATATCGTACTAAACTTCTCCTGCTAGAGCGTACGAGTATCACTTGTGCGTGCACGAACATAAAGCATAAAGAATAGCAATGTATAAAAATCTTGTAAACAAAGCAGCAGCATTACGTATAGTCAAGATTAAATGCGTGCACACATCATGTATCCATGATGCACACAGTACTAAACTTATTCCATTAGAATGTACAAAGTTCGCATGTGTTTGTACTGCTATCTTAGCATAGCCTATGTGCATGAACTTAAAGCATAAAGAATAGTGATGTATAAAAATCTTGTGAACATAGCAGAGTGTTAACTACGTAGGTGTAGACATTGAACTTTACATGCTGAGGCAACATACTACGTGACCGTGACGTCACAGCCACGTGCTCTTGTTTGGTAAACATAGCCACGTGCTTTTTTGACAGCTGTCTTCTTGACGAACCCTAACCTCACTTTGAAGGACAATAGAGCGTCGCTAACCTCACTGCTGTCATCTTTACGGCGGTAAACCTCAAGGCTGCCACCTTTTGCATGTTATAGCGCGGAATTTAAAATCCAACAACAGAACATTGCTAACCTCACTCTTGCCATCTTTACGGCAGTAAACCTCAAGGGTTGCCACCTTATGCATGTTGTAGCGCGGAATTTAAAATCCAACAACAGAACATTGCTAACCTCACTCTTGCCATCTTGAAAAGTTCAGTGTTCCAAACACTAGTTCGAAAAACGTAACTCATCGCACCTCAGGGATTTTATTAGGTAAGACGTAACTCCTAGGTTCCATTCCTTGTTCTGAACATAAAACCATTTACCAATAAAGATTAATTTTCTACACTTAACAAAGTACAAGCGTTCTTGCTGATAGCGATCGATGAGGTTGTTGCACCTTTAGCCCTTTAGCCCTTTAGCCCATTAGCCCTTTAGCCCATTAGCCCTTTAGCCCATTAGCCCTTTAGCTAAGGAATGTGCGGTAAACTAATCTTCTTAGAACAAAGATATCCCCTGACATGTTGTATCGAGTACAGTGTTCGGTTCTACTTATTTAGTGTTCTAAACACTTCAATCAATGTTCCGATCACATGATAAAGTTAACGGCATAGAGTGCAGTTTTCGATTCCAGCCTTGTTACGTTTCTTCTGTGATTTGCAAGTCTAAACATGCTTAATGACGTCATCACCGCAGCACGTGCTTACTCTAGCTATTCCGATGCAGGTTTAAACTTGTTCGATAGAGCTATGCCTTGACATAAGAGGAGGCCTTAACAGCTTATGTATAGCCGCTATTGTCTAAAGATAGCCGCTGTGAATAAAAAGCACGTCGAATTTTTCAAATTACCTGCCACCACATTTCAAAGGTATGAGGTATAGTGCTGTAAAAAATACCTGCACGATGCAAAGCTAGCTTTCTTCATCAGAGCAGCAGCCATTTTGTGCAAGCGCTCTTAAGCTGTCTCATAAGAAGCTATGTATAGCCGCCATCTTATAGAAATAGATAGCAGTCAATGCCAAAGGGCCTAAGTAGGAATCGAACCGTTGATCTCATCATTAGGCTATGATTTTTCTTGTTCCTGATACTGCAAACCTAGGTATCAGGTGGAAAAATTTTGTCCGTTTTCGAGATATTTAACATTTTGCATTTAAGCCTCAAATGTAATGAATCGAACCTGCACGGTACGTTATACTCTCTACCATAGCTAGACCTGATCATGTTACGAAGACTTGCTTCATTACAAGCTGAAACAGAGCTAATGCCAAAGGGCCTAAGTTAGAACCGAACCGTTGATCTCATCATTAGACTATGTTTTACTTGTTCCCCATACTGCTAACCGAGGTATTGGGTAGAAAAATTTTGTCCGTTTTGCTCTACGATGCACCGTTTTCGAGATATTTAACATTATGCATTTAAGCCCCAAATTTAACGAATCGAACTAGCACGACACGTTAGCCTCTAAGCTAAGAGCAGCAGCTATCTTGCGCAAGCACCCTTAAAGCGTCTCATAAGGAGTCGTGTATAGCCGCCATCTTGCGTCCGCCATCTTGCGCAAGCATCCTTAGGGCGTCTCTAGTCATCTTGTGCAAGGACCCTTAAGCCGCCTTATAAGAGCGACCACCATCTTGCGCAAGCATCTCTAGGGCGTCTCATAAGGAGCCTTGTATAACCGCCATCTTGCGCAAGCATCCCAAGGGCATCTCATAAGAACCTATGTATAGCGGTCATCTTGCATAAGCACCTTTAAGGAGTCATGTATAGCCACCATCTTGTGCAATTAGCGTCGAGAGATGGCTGATGTAGAATTTTTCTTTTTAAATTACCCGCCACCATATTTCAAAGGTATGTACCTAAAGAGTGTAGCACTGAGCTCTATAGATTAAAGATGGCGGATGACAGCTGACAAAAAAGCGCGTGAGTTTGTTTACTAAACAAGAGCACGTGGAATTTGCCGCCACCACATAGATGGCAGCACGGTGCTCTCTTGATTAAAGATGGCGGATGACAGCTAACAGAACTTTTCAAATTGCCCGCTACTACAGAGAGCAGCACGGTGCTCTGTAGATTAAAGATGGCGGATGACAGGTGATGAAATTGCCCGCATGATAGCAGCACAGTGCTCTATTGATTAAAGATGGTGGATGACAGCTGTCAAAAAAAAGCACGTGGCTTTGTTTACTAAACAAGAGCACATAGATTTTTTTCAAATTGCCGCCACCACATTTCAAAGGTATCTAGCTAAAGAGCGCAGCACAGAGGTTTGTGATGCAAGATGGCGGATGACAGCTGTCAGAAAAAAGCACGTGAGTTTGTTTCCAAACAAGAGCATGTAGAATTTGCCGCCACCACGTAGAGGGCAGCACGGTGCTCTCATGATTAAAGATGGCTGCTGTCACGTGGAATTGCCTGCCACCACAAAAGAGGGTAGCACGGTGCTCAAAGATGGCTGCTATCAAAAAGCATTTTTCAAATTATCCGCCACCACATTTCAAAGGTAAGTAGCTAAAGAGGGTACCACTGTGCTCTATGGATTAAAGATGGTGGATGACAGCTGTCAAAAAAGCACGTAGATTTGTTTATCTCACGCTAGTGAGGTTAAGTTGGTAGCACTAAGGTTTAGGCCCGTTAAGATGGCAGCACTGCGGATGACAGCTGTGACGAATTTACATCTACTACGATAAAGAGGGCAGCACTGTGCTCTATAGATTAAAAATGGCGGATGTCAGCTGTCAAGAAAGCACATGGCTTTGTTTCCAAACAAGAGCACGTGGAATTTGCCGCCACCACATTTCAAAGGTAAGTAGCTAAAGAGGGCAGCACGGTGCTCTCTGGATTAAAGATGGCGGATGATAGCTGTCAAAAAAGCGCATGGGTTTGTTTCCAAACAAGAGAATGTAGAATTTTTCAAATTGCCGCCACCACATAGAGGGCAGCACGGTGCTCTCTTGATTAAAGATGGCTGCTGTCACGTGGAATTGTCTGCCACCACAGGTATCTAGCTAAAGAGGGCAGCACGGTGTACAAAGATGGCTGCTGTCAAAAAGCATTTTTCAAATTATCCGCCACCACATTTCAAAGGTAAGTAGCTAAAGAGGGCAGCACTGTGCTCTATAGATTAAAGATGGCGGATGACAGCTGTCAAAAAAGCACGTGGATTTGTTTATCTCACGCTATTGAGGTTAAGTTGGTAGCACTAAGGTTTAGACCCGTCAAGATGGCAGCACTGCCGATGACAGGTGACGAAAGAGGGCAGCACAGTGCTTTGTGGTTTAAAGATGGCGGATGACAGCTGTCAAAAAGCACGTGGCTGTCAAAAAAGCACGTGGCTTTGTTTACCACGCGCTAGTTAGGTTAAGTTGCTAGCACTAAGGTTTAGGCCCGTCAAGATGGCAGCACTGCCGATGACAGGTGATGAAAGAGGGCAGCACAGTGCTCTGTGGTTTAAAGATGGTGGATGACAGCTGTCAAAAAGCACGTGGTTGTCAAAAAGCACGTGGATTTGTTTATCTCGAGCTAGTTAGGTTAAGTTGGTAGCACTAAGGTTTAGGCCCGTCAAGATGGCAGCACTGCCGATGACAGGTGATGAAAGAGGGCAGCACGGTGCTCTGTACTTTAAAGATGGCGGATGACAGCTGTCAAAAAGCACGTGGATTTGTTTACCTCATGCTAGTTAGGTTAAGTTGGTACCACTAAGGTTTAGGCCCGTCAAGATGGCAGTACTGAGGTTAGCGATGCGTTGTTGTCTGTCAAAAAGCACGTGGCTTTGTTTACAAATCTGTCAAAAAGCACGTGGCTGTCAAAAAACACGTGGCTTTGTTTACCTCACGCTAGTTAGGTTAAGTTGGCACTACTGAGGTTTAGGCCCGTCAAGATGGCAGTACTGAGGTTAGCGATGCGTTGTTGTCTGTCAAAAAGCACGTGGCTGTCAAAAAACACGTGGCTTTGTTTACCTCATGCTAGTTAGGTTAAGTTGGCACTAGTGAGGTTTAGGCCCGTCAAGATGGCAGTACTGAGGTTAGCGATGCGTTGTTGTCGATGACAGCTGTCAAAAAGCACGTGGCTTTGTTTACAAATTCAAATCTCCCGCCAAAATTCAAATTTCCCGCCAAAATTCAAATTTCCCGCGGGCGGCGGCGGCGGCGGCGGCGGCGGCGGAGGAGGCGGGCGGCGGAGGATGCGGCGGAGGCGCCAGAACCATCCAATTATACTACTCTCAGACTATTGATGCACTGGCTTTCTGACCCCAACTTGGTACGTTCGATCCCGGCTCAGTCCCATGAAATTTGAAGGTGCTGAAGTACGTCCGCCTCATGTCGGTAGATTTACTGGCACGTAAAGGAACTCCCGCGGGATTGAATTCCGGCACCTCGGCGTCTCCGAAAACCGTAAATGTAGTTACTGGGATCTAAGGCCAGTAAAATTATTATTAATGAATATTTTTGCAGTAACTGAGGCAAAACTCACAGCTAAATTGAAATTTCATGACTTAAAATTTGTAGTAGTGTAATAGTTGTATTTACACCCGGTGGCTCGCTAGCGCCGTACCTTCTACTTTAAAGTGTCCCTCATGCACTAATGATGAATGGAATATCCAATAACTGATTTACACACGTTAACTTCATTATGAAGAGATATCAACCGGATGGTCGCTCGCTTCGTGTTCCTCAGTGATACCCTTCAAATGCGCCCCTTGTATTAGTAAACCTCATTTTCACAGGCTCAGTAGTAGTCTGGTATTTGGTACAGTAGTATTAGAGTTGCTGTCAACATATCGACTATAGCTGGTGTGTTGAGCAAAAACGAATACACAGACATAATTGTAATGTATGAAGAATCTGGTGAGAATGCAGTCGAAGCTCACAGACGGTATGCGCAGGAGTTTCCAAATAGCCGCCAGCTATCTATACAAGTATTTCACCGAACAGAGTTGCCATATGGAGCTAATGGATCATCCAAAGCACACAAAACATACAAACAACGTGTTGGTATAGTGGAATGTCTGTACGTGTATAAATTAATGAATTATTGAAGGTTATTTTCTGCATCTTTACCGTGTTTAAAAATGCACCCTGTTACGGAATGTGAATTGTGAAGTGACAGCTATTTGTTTCACATCCGGAATATAGCACGTTATAGAGCTGCTTTGCAAATCAGCGATTAAGCATCCCATTCAACGCTATTGTATGCGGGGCACTTATAAGTAGAATGTACAGGGCTAGAGGGCCACCTGGTGTAGATAAATAATAAATTGTTGTAGATGGTATGAACTAGGAAAAATATTCCTATAAAATAGAATATAGTGTATGTTGATGTTAAAAAAGTGAAGTATAGTTCACGAAAAGAAAATCACGATAATCAGAATGACGTGCCATAATACAAACACTTATGACACTGCATGTAGTTACTAATTTGATAGTTAATACTTAATTAAGGTACACTACACGACAACTACAAATAATACTATGGCTCATTGGATTTTTTCGCTCATTGATGACCGAGCTCGATAGCTGCAGTCGCTTAAATGCGGCCAGTATCCAGTAATCGGGAGATAGTGGGTTCGAGCAGCCCTGAAGATGGTTTTCCGTGGTTTTCCATTTTCACACCAGGAAAATGCTAGGGCTGTACCTTAATTAAGGCCACGGCCGCTTCCTGCCACTTCCTAGACCTATCTCTGTCTGTGCGACGTAAAGCAAATAGCACTGATGGATTATGCTCTTCAAAGATTACGGAAAATGACATTGTCACTCTTCACAGACAGCTTTGAAACTTCGATATGGAACATCATTCATTCATCAACATGAATATTTTGATGTCCGCAATGAGACGTTTTACAAGTGCACTCATTATTAATGTCAGTGCTAGCTTTCAACTGCTGACAGAGACGAGAGATAAAATTGTTTAAACTCTATGAAACTAATCATACAACTTTTCCTTGTTTGAGTTAACACTTCCCGTACCGCTTTCTGTGGAGACGGTGGCACTTCTTAATTCTTTGGTGGTAGCATTGTGTCAAGTACAAACCCGTTAGAGGTATAAGAGGTGTACTTTTGTACTTGCTAACATGAAAATATAGCCTGAATAACCTGGTTTTAAAACGTATTTCAGGACTAATATGTTGAGTATTCGGGCCGAAAGCAGCTTGTATCGTGAATAACTCTGTCATCAACTATCATAGATGGCTTAGGCGTCTTTAAAGAGACTTATATTAGAAATTAAGAGGGAGGTATTATCCCAAAGTTTTGCTCACCAAGGCGGCAGTTGTTATTACATACCATTCTGAGAAGCTCACTAAAGTGCGAGCGGCAATCGACCCTATAAACAACATTTTCACACCACATATGACAGGTAGAGGCAGCATTACTAGCACCGCTCATACCACAGTCTAATATACACAGTCGCGAAGCTTGGCTCATTTTTTTCATCCATGCGACTCCAGCGCTCCGCGTGGCCAGCAAGCTTCTGGTCTACTGAAATATTTAAGTTGTGTATAATTTTCAAGGTTAGTGTGAGGTAGTTCCATTACAAGTGATTCATTTTCTGTTAAATTAACATGGTGTTCACGAAATGAGATATGTGTAGTGCAGTTAACTGCTCCAATAACAAGAAGACACCAGAGCTATCAGTTTTTAGGTTTCCTAAAGATGCTGAAAGATAAGGCAAGGCTTATTGGCTACGGTTTACATTTTCGCATAATAGACCAATATTGTGAAGATGTATAAATAGAAGTTCAAATAAGTAGGTTTTTGGTTTGTCAATTATCCAGAAGTATAACTCAGTGGGGGAAATCCACCCAATCATTAAATTAAATAACGTTTTAACCCAATCTTTTCCTCTAACACTTAGCGATATTTTAATTTTCAGGAGTAGAAAATGGCTTGTAAACAGTAGGAAGGCTGATTTAATGAAGAAATATGTTAACTATTTGTACAACAACATACAGTTATGCTCGAATCATTTTGAAGACAGCCAGTTTATGTCAGTCGAAAAGAAGAAATTAGTGTGGAATGCAGTTCCAACAGTATTCGACATTCCAAATAAACCTCCACGGATTTCCTTAAAGTGAAGGTTATTGATTAGAGATGATGGATCCATGTCAAAGAAGAAGAAATTATCTTGTAGGCAGTCAAGAGGTGTTGAGAGAACAGGAGCTGCTGTTAGGACAGAGACTGTTTCAGACATCGCACCATCTGTATCGAGTAATCCAGTAGAAGTGTCAGCGGCAGAAGAAATACATACATTGAATGAAATTATTGATAGCCTGAAGAAGAAGTGCAAATATAAGTCAGCTGAAGTGGTTCGTTTGCGGCGGAAGTGTAGGGAGCTAAAGAGGTGTACATGCACATAAAAATGTCAAGGTAGAAAGCATAAAGTAGCTGGGAAAAGTGTTCTCTCGGACAGAGAAAAACTGAAATGTATAGGTTCCAAATACCTGACGAAGGAGGCACTTAATGTATTGTTACATCAAATTAGGAAACCAATACTAAAATAAGTGTTGAGTTAGATGGAATGTGGAAATTAAGTTATTCGCTCTAAACTTATTATACTGTATTCCGCAAGGTTACCGATTTCTGTGTCAGTACTTTGATCTCCCCTCAGTACGAACACTGCAGAAATACATGGAGGATGTTCGGCTTAAATGTGGATTAAATGAAGGTATTTTTCAATTACAGAAAGAAAAAGTAAAATATTTTCCAGAACATGAAAGATTAGTGAATATTTCAGTGGATGAAATGTCATTAATGTGCAACATGGCATATGATCCTTCTAGTGACAGTATCATTGGGTTTGAATATTTAGGTGATGACCGTACACCAAAAGTAGCAAATAGTGCATTTGTTATGATGATAAATGGGGTTTTAGCAAGTTCAGGCAGCCATTATTATATTGTCTTACTCAGGATGGAATAAGTGTCGATCATTTTCCATAGGAATGTTGTGAAGGTACTAAGCTGTTGCTAGTGAAATTATTTGTGAAACTGAGATTATATTACATCATCAAATTTTGCAATGAAAGTTTTCAGTGCCATAGAAAAAACACGAAGTACCTAAAATTCAGGTTGATGAGATCTTAACCAAATTCAGTTCAATAAAAGGTCTTATAACAAGGCTTTCCATGCTGTAGCAATAAACAGTCTAGCCTATCAGCGTGTTCTGTAAAATTTACTATTAAAATAGTTGTTCAGATGGTTGCAATATTTATAATTTACGTAGAGGTACAATCAGCTGTTGCGTAGAGAACAGTACCGGCTTGCTGCCCGCTGCGAGCGCTGGTGTCGTTCCGCTTGTTAACAGGATGCCATTTCATCACTAAGGAGCTTCGCAACTGTGTGTATTAGACTGTGGCTCATACCTCAGTCACTTTCATACTGTCACCCACCGCTGATCTGGAATGTAGGGCTGTCGCTCAGTAGGCAGATTGGAAATTTATGTAACATCTCCCTTGATAAATAATTCCAGTCCTTATTTTCTCTTCTTATAAACGACTCTGTTTCTCCTCGTGATTTATATTCATATTTATATTCATTTTGTGATCTTTACTACTTTTTAAAACTCCATTGAATATTGTTCGTCTACTAATGTTAAAGTAAGCCATCTCTCCATAGAGAGGTCGGAATATTCCGCTTGGTGGAACTGTTCATCTTCTTACTCACAAGTCTTCACAGCCTAAAGTTTGCAACATTTCTGTAACACTACTCTTTTTTCGGGAATCACCCAGAACACATCGTGCTGCTTTCTATTGAATCTTTTCCAGTTATCTTATCAAGTATTCCTGGTATAATAATGGCGTCCGGCCTCCGAGGAGGCCTAGTGCTGGTGTTTCGAATTGACGCCGTATCGGCGACTTACTTGTGTATAAGGATGGGGCCCTACCTGCGATGAATTCTAATGATAAAGACGGAGCACAATCGCCCAGCCACCAAGCCACCAGAATTTATAAATGAATATTAAATTCCCCGAACTTGTCGGAAATCTAACTCAGGACCTCCTGCACCAATGACCAGCATGCTAACCATTTAGCCATGATACCAGTCAGTAATCCTTGTTTGTGTCCCATGCTTTATAACCATATTTTTGGGGTCTTATCAGTGACTTATACGCCCTCTCCTTTTCATTTTTACTGCAAACCTGTAAATACCCTAATAATCATATGAAGATGTCCGTAACTCCAATGAAGGTCTAACCTTCTAAGCAGGAGGAAAACATAATTTCTCTGCGTATGTATCCACGTTTGTTACTCAGTACTGAATCACCATATTTCGCTGAATTCTGTAAGCTACGGGTTATTGCCTATCAAGCTACAGCATTCGTAGAGGAAAGATCGGTTCGCCATGAAATATTTAGCCGCGTTCTACAGTCCCATCATTTTCGCTGACCGTCTGAATTTGAACTAATTGTAAACCCGTTTCTGTAGGACTATAGTCAGTGTGTTTGTTACTAACCGTCAGATCGTAATTGTACTGAACGTCGATGGATATCTGGCATCGATAAACTAGGACAAATACATCATATCGATAATTTTAGCAAGTGTAATCGTGGCAGTCATATAGTTAAAATTGTCGAAAATAAAGACCAAGGATACTTACATGGAAGGAGATGAATTCTTATGGTACTTTAAAAAATTACATAGTAAATTACTGGTATATATACCCCTTCATCGCACGGGAATTTGCAGTGGATTACATGTTTCCTTCAGGAATTTATGGGAAGTAACATGGTTCTATTCGCTCGTATAATGAGACAGGTTAAAATTATATTTTCCTACGAAAGCGCTTGGCAGTAACGTGAAATGTGATGAAGTTAAACAAAGTAGAAAGAGAATGACTACGATATCCGTTTTTTTGTACGGTACAGTCCCTGGTAAGAAGTTGTGCGAAATTCTCCATCGTTCGCAGGTTGCATATTGTATGTCTGACCAATGGCGTGGCTCTCTGACGTTGATGATATTCCCCTTAGTATCTGCCCTATCGAAAAGAGTAAAATGGCTCTTTAGCTTTTCTCGTTATATTTTGCGTTATTACCCGTCGTATGATAAATAGGTACATGGCATAAAAGGAATGAAAAACAAAACATATTCGCAAACTTTTGATGGACCTAATGTTGACTAAAATATTAGAGAATCTTCCTATAAATACCAACTCCATGTGATGACTATGCACCTGATAACACAATCCTGAGTTAGTAGTTTCCAAATACATAGTTTGGTTCGAATAAGTCCAGCAGTTTTCCACTCTTAAGGACGGACGGACGGACGGACAGACAACAAAGTGATAAGTTCTAGCTCATGTTTCCTCGGTGTTCAGTTACATTAGGTGGGGTTATTTTTGAAGCCGAACAAATGTTATGCATTCATTGACGAAATGAAATGTCGTATGGCTTTCAGTGCCGGGATACCCCAGAACGGTTTCGGCTCGCCAGGTGCAGGTCTTTATATTTGACTCCCGTAGGTGACCTGCGCGTCATGATGAGGATGAAATGATGATGAAGACAACACATACACCCAGCCCCCGTGCCATTAGAATTAACCAATTAAGGTTAAAATCCACGACCCAGCCGGGAATCGAACCCAGGACCCTCTGAACCGAAGGCCAGTGCGCTGACCGTTCAGGCAACGAGTCGGACCATTCATTGATTATCTTCTGTTATGAACACTTCAGATAACTGTAGGTTTGTGATTGTGTGCGTCGCTGGCCGCAGAGCAGGAAGCCCGTAGGAAACAGAAAGTTTCTCCATCATTTGAAGAGTAAGCGAAATTATGTACATAACACAACTTATTTAAAATGGAGAGCCGTTTCATATATAGTCTACAGATTTTACATATAATCAATAGTGAATGAGAAAATATAAAAAGGAACTCTTTTGGTCTTCGTATAAACCCCTAATGTATTCAGTGATTTTTAAATATTATGCATATCGAAACCTGTTCCTGGATGAGTGGACTCTAAATATGTAGTTGGGTGGAGATCTATTCAGCCATTTACCCGTGATGGTGGAACAGACGGACATACAGACACGAAAGATTAAAAACGACCGATACGGCCTTGAGTTGACCAAAACCGGATTAATATATCAACATATGGCGAAATAAATGACATTACAACTCTATTTATAACATTGGAAATATGCTTCGAAGTATCTCGGATTATCTCTGTTTTCCATATAGATGTTCTGACGTTCAGGACCATACCCTGGAGATAAAAGTTTTAGAAGACTTTATCAAAAAATCTTATCATCTAAAACTTTCTACTGACCGAAAAGAAAATAACACGAAGGAATACTTATGTCTTCACAGTACTTCCCAGCAGGAATAGAGTTAGTAATGGTGGTAAAGGATACTACTTTAAGGGGATTTACAACTAGACAACTGTCCACCATTAGCTCAAATAAAAGGAGAAAAAGAATTTTCTATATTCCGAAAAGGTACAGGAAAAGAATGAAAAGGGACTTTGTAGGCCTCGCTGACCTACGCAAGGATGTCTGATAGGGAAGGCGAAAGGAAGAAGTCAGGAACAAATGAGAGGCAGTAGGCCCTGTGGACACAAGCTAACCATCCATCTACCAACCAAACGACCAATATTTCATGTTCCAACTAATGAAATAACAAACGAACGCCTTAACTTTGAAAACTCCTGTGATGACACCTCTTGGATTACGTGGCTGTATTGCATGCTCTTGCCTACAGAAGGAAGGAGGAATTTTGTAAGGGTGGTGAACTTGAATGCATATCTCCCAATGATGCTATCAGGGAAATCAAACAAGCTCTGTGATTGACACCTGTTCTTCTTGTTGAATTACAAGGTAAGAAGCAGGTGTTTCTATTATTAACGCCGATATCAACAATGCGTTTTTTTTGTGTGAGATAAAGGAAATCATTGGATATATAAATCCCGTGAATGTATGATAAATTCAACAGTCAGTAGTACAAGCTGAACGTCACCATGAAAGGTAGGTGACTTCTTCTAAAGAGTACACGTTTCTACACTATTTAATCTCATTCGAACAAAGTTATTCCTTTTCATAAAATAGACGTTCTTTCTCAGACAGTCGGTGATTCTCTTTTCTAATTTTTAATATATGGAACTGAAAGGATTTAGGATTATTGCTGAGAAAAATATTTTTCAAGGGTTTTGTATAGGATATAATTCTCTTAGGAACAATTCTCCATTTCTTTCGTCATTCGGGTACAAATATATCTACAGATAAGAGAGTAATTCTATAAATAGAGGTTCCAAGGCGTTGGTTAAAGGATTTGTTCACAGTAAATTGCTTACTTGTCAGACAAATGTTAATCTTGGATGGCAAAATTAACAGGAAGATATCACTTATCAGTACTAATTGAGGAATATAAGTATCAATAAATCGAGTAAAATATTTAAAATCTGTTTTCTCCATTGCCAGTGAGAAACGATATCGGCACGTGTAGTAAGATGGACGTGTTACTAAAACTGATATGTAGCATATCACAAAGTCTGCTAAAGAGAATAAAAATGTTAAATGTAAGATAATGGTGATATCAGTCACGTAATATTCAATTATTATTAATGTTATCACTTACCCAAAAGAAAACTGAGCAGTCTTTTAAAACAAATTAACCTTACTTGCTATTTTTGAAGTACACTGGAATCGTTGATGTCTTCTGAAGTGTCATTAACACATTTCTCGATTTTCCTCCACGATATTCCTTAAAACAGGATGTAATTGTCCGAAAGCTGTTTGTTAACGTTTGCCTCCATCGTTATACAAATTCCTGTCGAACATGTAAGATTTAACTAGCAATAAGAACAGAATTACTACAAAAATTAGTATAGGAGTAATAATTTCACAGAGTACAACACTAGGTATTTGTAAGAAGGTAACGAGGAAAAATATTCAAAATTAAGTATGTACTCTCACACATCACAGTGGAAATACCAAATATTTTTATTTTCTCTCAGGTCTTCTCGTCGTGTGTGTGTTGGTAGCACTGGCCTACGTCCAGTCTGCTCCCGTGGACACTGCGGAACAGCAGCCAGCTCAGGTTCCTGAAGATGTAAAAGATGTCGACGAAGCTGCAACTGCCCAGGACCCTCAAGAAGTAGGCAAGCATCATCATCATGATCACCACTCGGATCATCACCATCACGACCATGACTGGGACCACCACAACCATCACGATGATCATAATAACGATCATCATCACCATCATGATGATCATGATAATGACAACCACCAGCCTGACCCAGCCAACTTGTGCGCAGCCGCTAGAGCTGACAGATGGCACTTGCCCTACCCTACGGACACACACAAGTTCGTCAAGTGTGACCTGACCACAGGGAAGGGTACAGTCTTCACCTGTCCTTCAGGTCTTGTCTTCAACCCTGCCATCCAAGTGTGTGCTTATGCTTAACCTGTGTAATACCTCATCATATTAAAAATATGCACTGCTGTAAATGTATGTAATCTGCAGTTGTCTGCTTTGAAATAGAATAAATAACGATTAGGTTGCATATATATTCCTTCCAGTTTTATTTGATTGTTTTTTTTTCAAATTATAGGTGAAATTTCTGTTCATCCAACAAATAGCTATGAGCCACATTTATTCATTGTTACGATGGAGTTTTGGCTGAATGATCACCGTAGTGTCCTAAGGTTCTGAGGACCTCGGCTTCTATTCTTGGCTGGTCAGAGGATTTTACCTGGGTATGGATTAATTCTAGTTCGAATACTAGGTGTTTGGGTCTTTTAAATATACACTTCATCTACATTCAACCCAGCATACTACCAAGTTAAAGTAGCAGTGGCTAAAGCATCTTCCATGCAGGGTTGGTGTCAGAAAGGGCATTAGGCAGTAAAACTGGTTCAAACGAAAGAAATTCAGACCCCTTCGTAATAGGGAAAACGGGTTTTGAAGGTGAAGGCAAATATGGCGGAAATGATGTGCAAAATAATAATAATAATAATAATAATAATAATAATAATAATAATAATAGTAATAATAATAATAATAATAATAATAATAATAATCTTAGTCTTCTACCGCTTTTCCGACTTCTGTGGGGTAGCAGGTGTGAACTGCGTTGCACAGGTGGACTTCTCCCTGTTTTTACGGCCGAATGCCCTTACTGACGCCAATCCTGTATGGATCGATGTAAGAAAACTATTGCGTGTTTCTGTGGTGGTTGGTGGTGTAGTGTATTGCCTGAATATGAAGAGGAAAGTGTTGGGACAAACACAAACAGCCAGTCCTCGAGCCAGGAGAACTAAGCAGACGCGATAAAATCTCGGACCCGGCCGGAAATCGAACTCGGGTCCCTCTGAGGCGAAGGCCTCAACGCTGACCATTCAGCCAAGGATTCGGATAAAATAATAATAATAATAATAATAATAATAATAATAATAATAATAATAATAATAATAGTGGTGTGTGGCCTCCACTGAGGCGTGGTACAGGTCATTCGAGGTGACGCCGCATAGACGTCCAGCGTTTCTATGAGAATGGGGCCCTCCCTACATATGATGAATTCTAATTGTGAAAATGGCACACACACCCAGACCCCGAGCTATGGAAATTAACCAATTAAAGTTCAAGCATGGAATCAGACCCGGGTCCAGCTGAACCAAATGCCAGCACGCTAACGATTTAACCATGGATCCGGAGAATTATGTGTTATTAAATAGGACTACTATTGGCAAATTATGAAGAACGCCTTTCCAGCCACAAAGAAACGATGCTAGCAGTTATGCTCTGTTCAAGACCCAAAGGCCCCACTTGTTAGTGCATGGGTCCACTGGATTTGCTATTTGTTCTGAAAGGTTTATCTTTGAAAATCCCAAGCAAATGCGAAGACATATCTGTAACTGGCACTGTTTACTGGTACCCTTCATAAGTAAATCGCCGTTTGACGTGCATTTTTCAAATAATTAATTATAGCTCAGAAACTCTTAGTTTGTGAGAGGCAGAGTTTGTGTTGCGACAGAAACAAGAAAGAAAATGCCAATTAAAAAAACTCTACTCATGGCGTATTTTATTTCGACAATACACATCATACTGTAGGTTTCTTATGCCAAAATATGACTCCGACACTGGTCCGTTACAATTTTTGACATCAACAGTGTTGTGCGCCATGAATTTCTACCTGCTGGTCAAACTATTGAATCGGCGGTATTATTTCAATGTCTTGAGACTTCCGAGAGAGATTTTGACTTGCAAATGATTAGAATTATGGAGAAATAACTCCTGGAACCACCGTCATAACAATGCTCCAGTTGACCCATCACTGTTGATCTGTGAAGTTTTGGCGAACATGAAGGCATATGTTCTTTCTAATCAACCCTACTCACCTGAGCTATAGTCGTAATATTAAAAGAAGCGCTCTGACAGCTAGCGCAGGAGGGTGGGCCTACTGTAGTGCCGTTGCACGATGTCGCCACAATCCTACATCCCTTTCTCCTTCTCGATCTCATTCGCACTCACACTGAACCATTCACGACAAGAAAAGTTTTGTTTCCCCAGGAGGACCGCAGTCACGTGACCATGACGACCGCAGTGGGTCTGCTCACGTTTTTCTGGTAACCGTACCTCTGCTTCCTTCTGTCCAGCCAGCCGGATAGTATATGGACCCTCCCTGCGCTCGCTGTCAGAACGCTTGTTTTCCTATTACGACTCTAATCCTGGTAGACATATTTCCATTCTCCAGTCCGAAATTCACCCTGAAAGGACGAAGATGAAACTTAAATCACTGATAAAACTGTCGCAGGTAAGACCTTTAAAGAGTTATTGTCAATCTTCGGTTGCTTTTCTGAACAAGCTTCGTACTGGGCATCCACAAAGCACCATTCAGTATGTAGTATGACCTATTCTCGCTGCTGTATATGAATCGAAGGGACGATGTATTCCGTTGCGTAGCTTCCAGATATTGCCTGCGAACATTCTTCCTGCAACTGTGCACGTAGATCTCGCAGAGTTCGAGAAGCTGGTTGATGTCGGCGCAGACATCGCCATGTCACATCTAAAATTTGTTCAGTTGGTGACAAGTCTGGTGACCTTTCAAGCCAATAACGATATTTTGTCACCTCGTTGAGCCTGTTGGATGGTGCGACCTATATGGACACATGCTTTTACATTTACAATGGAAATTTGATTCATCGCACATTCGACTGGAAATGGGGCCGCAGAATCTCAATGATATATCACTGTGTTATCTCCAGCACATCCAAAACTTACCATCGAAATAATCCCTGGAAAGAACTTCAACTTTGTCATTGCGGACTTCAAGTTTTATTATTTGCTGAATTGATGATCTCGTCGGAATAAAGATATAACAATCATATTTTTCAAACGTGAAAATTTATTGATTTGTTGGTTACATCCTTTTACCGGGGAGGTCTTCAGTTCAACTAATAATAGAATTTGTCTTCATTAATTTGTCCATATATAAGTCAGTGCTAAACACGAAACCTGGACACTCTATCCTTTGAGGAAAAATTCCAACATGTTCAGTTGTGTAACATTTTGGCCCCGAAAATTTTCGAAATATGGAGGAAATTTTAATGAAGCGCAGACCTTCGTTTCGGGGTGACTGGTGGACTAAACGGTGTCTTATCACAAAACAGATAGCACAATCGCCGCTAAATTTTGTGAGATCTACAACTTTGGTCCTATGAAATTTGCCACTCCTCCATCCCTTATACGTTAGACAGAGCTGCATTTATTGACTGTAACCAAATCTCCCCAACTCGATTGCGACTAGCATTATAATAAAATCTCTCCATATTCACTGTGAATCGTGGCATTAAAATGAGCCTGACGTTATAATAGAAACTCCCGAACTCGATGTGAATGGCAGTAGGAAACCTGGCCTGCGATTGTCTTCAAAGGTTCTCAACGCGCACCTTACATCAGAAAGTCTGGGGTCGCCCCGTGGTGTTTCTCGGATAATGCTAAGGGACATGCAATATAATATAATCTCACTCACTGCGTATACAGTGATTTACGTAGAAATCCGTATGAAGTGTAGAATACCGTTGCGAAGCACAGGCACATTTGCTAGTATGAAATATTTAAAAAAATACTCCGCATCTTTGAATTTCTTCGATGAACTCTTTGCACCTCACACGCCATCTCATATTCAAGCAGGTTACTATGTTTTGGAAGGCAACAAGTGCCGAGAAGAAACAACTGACAGTCACGCTGAGGCAAGTATAAAAGTATTTATTGCATTATTTGAGAAATTGATGTGTTTGTGTTCCTATCCGGCGAGCCTCCCTCCGTTCGTGAAGGCAGGCTGGTATGGTACTTGCCTGTGGACTCGGCGGTGTCGGATGTATGAGGACACTCTCACGTTAACAATGTAGGTATTCATCTCGTTAAAGCTATCTGGAGGAAACACACACTGTAGCGCAGGTCTTAGAGCACCAAACAGAAACATAAAAATAGGACCCATTGAGTTCCAATATTTTTCTAAACACACACACACACACTCACACACACTCACACACTCACACACACACACACACACACACACACACACACACACACACACACACACACACACACACACACACACACACACACACACACACACAATCACTACTGGTCTGAATTTAGGGCAGTCGCCCTGGTGACAGATTCCCTATCTGTTGTTTTCCTAGCTTTTCTTAAATGATTTACTGAACATCTCCCTTCGTAAGTTATTCCAATCACTAACTCCCCTTCCTATAAATGAATATTTGCCCCAATTTTTCCTCTTAAATTCCAACTTTATCTTCATATTGTGATCCTTCCTTCTTTTATAAACGCCACTCAAACTTATTCATCTACCAATGTCATTCCACGCAATCTTTCCGCTGACATCTCGGAACATACCACTTAGTCGAGCAGCTCTTCTTCTTTCTCCCAATTCTTCCCATCCCAAACTTTGCAACATTTTTGTAACGCTACTCTTTTGTTGGAAATCACCCAGAACAAATCGAGCTGCTTTTCTTTGGATTTTTTCCAGTTCTTGAATCAGGTAATCCTGAACCTCACCAGGATTGCTATTGATCCAGGCTACGGATGATAAAAACTGATTAGCACTATATACTAACACTGGCTTTGTGTGACTGCTACAATCTCAAGACACACCCTATCATACCGTCTTTCTTCCAATGAATTCCATCTCCTCTGAATGCTCCTTTATATGTTCTTAAAAGGGACGCCACACACGGGGAAACCATATGATACATACACTTCTCCTTTGTGCAAACTCAATCTTGGTTCCCACGCTCCCCCCGCTTAAATCGTACTAATAAAGGCAATTGCACTTAGTACATCGGATCAGCTCGAAGCACACAGTAAGTTACAAATTTCCTGTTATTTTAACTTTAGCGAAATTTGTTCCCATGAGTAATTATCATCATATTTTCATACCTTTCTAGGCCTGCTTCATGCCGTTATTCTTCTTATAAGTGTGGTATCTGTGAATCCTTAGGCAGTATTTGAGTCTTTCTATCCTTTTCCCTGACTTTGTCGCTCTCTCACACATATTGCCACGCCCAGTCTAGCTTGCTTTGCGCCCCTTCAAGCTCCAAGCTTCTTTTCAGGCCTTTCCAGTTTCGACTCCCGGTACGGCGTTCATGATACGTTATATAATATCTCTATCACCATGGAACGATATGGTTCAATATGCAGTAACCAGTTTGACCTATCCCGATGACTTATTGTACCACATACATCGGCACATTATTGATATTTCCATTGTTGTTATGAAAAATACGTCATGTGTCGAAACAGACAGTAGCGAAGTTCGATGTTGTGCATGTCCGTAACGGAACCAGGATGTCGTTTGTTCAACGGAACACGTTGTATTTGTTTAAAGTACTGAAGAGGTTGTTATAACAGAAGGACATTTATTTTAGAGTAATATTTTCGCTCATAAGGGATAGGACGTGGAAATAACTCATGTTTGGAACATATTTCAGGCGAATTTCATGATAAGTTTCACAAAGGTCCTCTGATTAACACTGTTAGGTTACAAGTTTTTGACATGTTCCACCTTACAGAAAGTGTTCCCACTCAAAGAAGAGGTTGAATAGCTTGGCCTGTTACGGTGACAATAACCACGAGTGGTTCCTGACCAAGGAGTTACAGTTTTCGACAATAAGTTTTCGGCAGACAGCTTCTAAAATGGTTATGCTTGCAACGTACATACTTTCAAGAAACTGGGTCGATTTGCTCATCGAATACAGACTAGAAAAAACTTTTAAGTGATGTTGGATTTGCAAACATTACGGTGTGCTTTGTGATAGAGGGCTAGAGTGGCAATGGTATATGACGATCCCGCCTTCTTTTCGAACACGTGTTTTAGTGAGGAATGTCACATTCTTCTCGGTGGGTACACGAATAGACAGACAATTCGCTTCCTTGCTTTTGAACGCATATACATCATTGTTCAGAAACCCCTCCACTCTGCTAGTGTAACAATATAATGTGTCATATCTGCAACAGGTCCACTGGGCCCGAATTTTGTTGAAGATGATGTTTGATATCTTCTGAAATTATCCATATTTGATATAGAAACCTCATTACCTCATTATTTCTGAGGGATCTGTGAATATATCTTCGCGCATATAACATCGCACATAATATTCGTTAGTTCTAACACCTGTCACACTGCCAGAAACTCACTCAATTTTCTCCGTGAAAATGTTCTTGAATACATAATTTCCCGTGGAACGCATTTTTACTGTCCTTCGTACTCATATGACTTGAAACCATCCGATACCTACGTATGGGGTATTTTATTGGTGCCTATTTTTAGCAGAATCTTTCGAAAATTGTGGAATTGCAAGAAAATATCGTAACTCTTTTCGCAATTTGCAGCGACCTTCATTTGAAAACATATTTCAAAGTCTATGCGAAAGTAATGAGTATTGTTTGTTAGGCATTTTGAATATTCTTTTTAATAGAGAATGTTAGTGAACGACGAATGAAAACGTTGCTTAACTCTATGAGTAATTTTTATATTTAACTAGCAAATGTACCCGTGCTTCGCTACGGTACTCTACATTGTATACGGATTCCTCCGTAAATTACTGTAAAGGCAGTGAGTAGGCCCGTAACTTGGCAGGGTGGGCTCGCGACCACGGACCCTTAGGTGAGTCTCCAAAGCGACTTCAATTTATTAATATATATATTATATTTCACCCCCCTACCGAGGGGTTCTAGGGGCGTCTTGCTCCCACAGTACTTTTTCCACATAGTAGGTTATATTTGTACGCCCCCACCGCAAAGGGGGCTGAAGTTGAACTTTAAAAAATCCGAAGTGTCAGTATTCATGTCAGCTACCCCGAAATCTATGGATTCGACACTATTTTCGATTATTTGTATATATCACTCCCCCCCTCGCCACAAAGGGCGTGAAAATGAAAGGCCTCCACACGTAATACCGTGCGAGTTGAAATAGAACGAAAGTTGACCAAGGGAGGTCGAAAAGGATAGATGAAAGTGAGAAGCCTAGCACAAGGAAACAGAAGCAATGTCAGGACTCAGCTAAGGCCCCGCGATCGCCAACCCATACTCCCTACTTAACAGCCCCTGAGGTTGCTTGTAGTCGCCTCTTATGACACGGCATCATGATAGCACTCGAATTCGACTGCGACTGACAGTAGTAAAGGGAACGTGCCATTATAATGAAAATACCTTCCCTATTTCCAGTCATAGTGTAGTTGGGGAAGTATCATGAAATCGCAGGTGGCCTTGGGTGTTAGCAATCAAAAACGTGATGGAGTTTTTCCGTTTTAATGCCAGGCCACCGTGTGTACTTCCAGTCGCTGTCGAGTTGGAGAGTTCCCATTACAATGGGATATCTTGTTTCCTTTTTCCAATGATAATCAGTTGGGGAGTTTTAACTATAATGGCAAGCGGACTTGTCTACCGACAGTATTAGTCCAATTGGGGAGTTCGAGTAGAAGTCAGAGTCGAGTTGGGAGTTTTAATTATAATGACAGTTCTGCTTACTTATTTTTTTGCTATTTGCTTTAGGTCGCACCGACACAGATATGTCTTATGGCGATGAAGGGATAGGAAAGGCCTAGGAAGTGAAAGGAAGCGGCCGTGGCCTTAATTAAGGTACAGCCCCGGCTTTTGCCTGGTGTGAAAATGGGAAACCACGGAAAACCATCTTCAGGGCTGCCGACAGTGAGGCTCGAACCCACTATCCCCCGATTACTGGATACTGGCCGCACCTAAGCGACTGCAGCTATCGAGCTCGGTTGCTTACTTAGTGCCGGTCACAGTCGAGGTGGAGGGTTTCCGTTATTACGGTAGATCATTTTTGCTATTCCCAGTCAGATGAGTTGGAAAGTTTCGGTTAGAAAAGAAGGCCCATTTGTCTACTGTTAGCGAAATGTATTTAGGGTTCTTCAATATAATGGCAGGCCCACTGGTGGGCAGGCGGTCACAATCGAATTTCAAGGTTCCCATTATCATTATAGGTCGTCTTTGCTATCCCCAGTCACTGTTGATTTGCGACGTTTTCATTGAAATGGCATTTCCGCTTGCCTATGGCCAGTTAGTATCAAGTTGGCGACTTTTCATGACAATGTCAAGCCTTCTTGCCTATTACCAATCAAAAATGTGTTCGGGCGTGTGGGTTATAAAAGTAGGTCCCCTTGCTACTGCCAAACCCAGTCAATTTGGGGGTTCCCATGATAACGGCAGATCTTCTTTCCTATTTCCGGTTATCGTGTTTTGATTATATTGCCAGGCCCCCTTGCGTATTGGCAGTCACAACGAAGTTGGACAGTTTTCATTGTAATATTATTCCAGTTTGTCTACTGCGAAAAACATTGAGTTGAGGAGTTAAAATTATATTGGCAGGCCCCCTTACCTTCTGCCAGTCACAACCGACGTGGGGTATTTTCATTACAGTGGCAGATCCTCTTGCCTATTGCCAGTCACAGTCGAGGTGGAAGGTTCCCTACCGCTACAGACAGTAGATTTGAGCAGCTTTGGTTATGATGACAGCCAACGGCCGTAGCCGTGTTGAAGCACCGGATCCTGTGAGATCTCCGAAGTTAAGCAACACTGGACGTGGTCAAGATTTGGATGGGTTGCCACGCGCTGTTGGGTGGGGTTAAGGGAATGGAGGAGCGGAAAGGGACTGGCCACCCTACCGTACGTAAACTCCGGCTCAGGCACACCTCTCCGGAGGTTCGGACCTGCCTTCGGGCAGAATACACCCTTTAGTTATGATGTCAGGCATACTTTCTCTTATTGCCTGTCACAATGGACTTGCGCAGGTTTCATTATAATGGCCGGCCCACTTGCCTATCGATAGCCACAGCCCTCTTTCCTATATTCAGTCATAGTGTAATTGGCGAGGTTTGGTTATAATGGTAGTCCCGCTTGCCTACTGCGAGTCACAATCGAGTTGAGGAGTTTTAATTATAGTAGCAGTTCCCCTTGCCTACTACCAGTCACATTCAAAATGGGGAGGTTTCATCATCAATGCTGGTAGAGTTTACCAGTGCTAGTCACAGTCGAGTTTGAAGTTGCTATTATAACGGCCGATCTCCTTTCCTATTTCCAGTCATAGTCGAATTGGGAAGGATTTTTATAATAGCAAGCCCCTTACCTACTGCAATTCACAATCGAGTTGAGGAGTTTTAATTATAATAGCACTCCCCCTTGCCTACCACCAGTGTCAATCAAGCTCGAGAGTTTTCATTTTAAGGGCAGACCCCCTTACCTAGGGCCAATCGCAGTCAATTCGGAGAATTCCCATTTTAACGTAGGTCTTCTTCCCTATTCCCAGTCAGTGTCGATTTGGCCAGTTTTCATTATGTTGGCATGCCCCCATTTCTACTTCCAGATAATCAACAGTGTGCTTGGAAAAATTAAGTAACACTGATGATCTTCCCATAATTAGGAGTCTATTCGTTTATGGGATCAATTTCATTTAATTTGTCACCAGTACACGTACTGAAGCGAAGGAAGAACAGAGTCATTGAAGAACCTCTTGATAAACAATGTTTCGTGTTTTATTTTCTGGTGCACATATAAACAGGGACTTGCTGCTGCTGACTCGGGAACATGCGACGTACAGTTGCCCGTGGGAAAAGCAGGGTGATCTGAGGTCAAGTCCAGCAATACTCAACGTCTGGCCTTGGGATTTATTAATAGTCATCGCAAAGCAGAGGCTGACTGGAAACTGCAGACGCTTGAACTCAAACGGGTAGTTGGTTGGGATTAGTGGTATCCGCGGGATAAGAACTGACTCTCCTTCACCGCATCCAGTCATGATAGTTGCCTCTATCACATGTTTGTGGAGGGCGTTTACCTGAAGTCTTGTCCCATTGCACAAATTAGGTGGGCTGAGATTGCGCATGAGTATGATTGGTGCGCCGATCTTTAAGGTAATTTTGTGCGATGGAAGCCCCGGAGCCGTTATAGAATTCAGGAACTCAGGAGGATAGTGAACTGCGTCGTCAGAGTTGATTACTTCATTGACAGACGTATAAACTGTCTCCTCGCCGTGGAACATTGTGAGGATAGTCGAATTAATGTACGCCGCTTGTTCATTAGTTGGAGTTAAGATCGCTCTGCAGCAGAGCCATGAGATGGGTTTGCTCCTAATATTTTCTACGTCCGGGTACACCGATGAAATGAGAGCTTCAAGGTTAGAAAGCGACAAACAAAATTCATCAGAAAGAGTAATGATCCCGTTACTGTCTCCCAGTGAGCCGTTCCCAATCGACAACAATATTTCAGTGAATGTATGTATGTTTTCATCACCACCTAGATGTACCCTCATATTCTGTGTCAGAGACAGTTTTTTGATATTTGGCCAAAGTGATGATCTCCGTAATGAAGCGTTCACTTCATCTGCTCTGCTCCCTCTTGGAACAACCGGTAACGTTTGACGAAAATCACCAGAAAAGAGGATAGGGACACCTCCAAAGAAGTTATCACTGTTTCGGATGTCCCGCAGCGTTCGGTCAACTGCTTCAATCGCCTTTCTGTGAGCCATAGTGCATTCATCCCAAATTATAAGACTGCAGTCTTGCAGAACCTTGGATATGTTACTTTGTTTTGTGATGTTACATATTGGTGACTCTGTGCAGTCAAGATCTATAGGCACTTTAAACATCGAGTGAGCAGTTTTGCCACCGGGTAAAAGAGTGGCTGCGATCCCCGAAGAGGCTACTGCTACAGCAATCTTACTATCCTGTCTGATCTTAGACAACAGTAAGTTAATCAGGAATGTTTTTCCAGTTCCGCCCGGAGCGTCTAAGAAAAACATTCTACTTTCCTTATTTCTAACACAGTTTAATATTTCCCGATATACTACAGTCTGTTCATCTGTAAGTTTTGGTTCATTTAATAGAACAAAAGACCTTAACGCTTCTTTATTGTAATTTGTTTCCCTGAGATAGTCAGCATTTAACGTTTGTAAGATCTGAGGGGAAGGAAGGCCGTAAATGTTCAAAGGCTGACCGCCAATCGATAGAACGTATTCTTCGAGGTCTTGAAGACATCTGTCTTCCACATGGGCGATCATTTCATGAGCAGTACCGTCGTTACAGGGGGAAAGTTGTCGTAAAAAATCTTCTGCTAGGCTCTCCTTATATTTGTTCCACAGATCCAACGGATCAGAGAGACTGCAAAAGACTAACAATATGCCAAAAAGCCGGCGAAGTTTTGCTGGGCTTTGTGAAACTATCGCCTCCTTCAGTGTCTCTTCCCATTGAGAGTCATCCAGGAGTAATCCATGGGCTTTGCATGCACTCCGATATGTAGGGTGAAGTATGCCATTGACGGTGCGAAGGTCAGTGAAGGATGTTGGTCCCCTGACAGTGAACAGAAGCATGCGTAAATAGAAGCACTCGGAATTATTAGGATGGACTGCATACACTCGGCTAATTACGTGCTGCTTTCTAACGCCCGAAAATGCTACCACAGGTACTCCTTTCTTTCTTCTTACAAATGTACCTTGCTGTTTGTTATACGTATAGTAAGAGGGAACGTCTTCATACAACAGTGTCTTAGCAAAATCATCTGTCTGACATAAGTTAAAGAATGCCATTAAGGTGGTGTTACGTGGATTTTCTACTATGTCATGAGCCGTTTCTGCAGTAAAGACAATTCTTTGAAAATTTTGTAGATGAACATCTAAATGCATTACTGGAGGATACCTTTCATGGATAGGAAATGAAAGAATTCGCCAAACTGCTTCTGAGCTGGATATGTACCTTCCGCTCTGATACTGGCACACTTCATCATTTTTGTCTTGCAAACCTAAGACTGCCTGATCGCTTCCTTTGTTGATGTACTTACAGATGTATTTGATGGACTTAACACTGCTACAGTATTCAACATTGATGTGTGTTTTGAATACCCTAGACAAAACAGGACAGTATGGCACTATCCATCTATTATCCACTTCCATATCCTGTCCATTTATCATAAGGCGTGCAGTGAAGCCACCCATAGAAGGAATCCTGCGCTTGTAGGATGGGTACCCATCGTTCCCTGTGACAGTTTCATTGACGAATGCTCGTGGGTATCGTTTTGAGCATCGTCCACCTTTCATACATGGTGAGCCTACGTTGAAAGATCCGCATGGTCCATGGACCATGTGACATTTAACTATGTTAAAAAGCTGTGGATCTTTATCAGGATCTGGAAATTCAGCACTAATAACCTTATCAATATCGACGGGTCGTATCTTGTCCTCAAGCCATAATAATATGTGGGCGTGAGGCAAGCCACGCTTTTGCCATTCAACAGAGTACATAAAACAAAGAGTTGGCCCAAATATTTGTTCTCTGGTTAGTAAGTCCATGAGAGATTTTAATTTCATGTGAAATACACGTGTAATAATGTCGTGACGATCATTCGCTGACTGACCATTATATACGGCATTACCAATTTCTTCCCATTTTGGATTAGTTGTAGCTGTAATAAAAAGATCTGGACATGAGTATTTTCGCACATAACAGAGTGCATCTTGAGATCGCTCGTGCATATATCGGGGTCCTCCAGTGAAAGTGGACGGTAAAATGACTAACCGTCCCAAATCTGCCATGTTACCCTCGTCCTTCCTCAGGGCGTCTTTAAGGTGAATGTAGCTCTCAGCCCTTAATTCCCTTTGGTGTGTTCTGATATAGACTAACCTTTCAGTCTCTATTTTAGCATACATGTCTACCCAGAACTGATTGGACAGTTGACGGTAACAATGTAAGTAGTTTACCTCGCCTTGTCTTATCATTATACGATAAGAATAAAACTGAAGAGAAGATGTTTTCTTGAGAGGGGTCTTTAGTTCTCCGGTTCGTGGGTCTACGTGGTACAGTAGGAAGTGGTAGCCATCATCTCCACGAGGGAACATCAGGGGATATTGAAGAGCGTCGTATGATCGGTGGGTTTCAGATATTCGTCTCAGGCCCTGGTCTCTTGTCCGAAGCACGATGTCTCGCTTATCACATTCGTGTCCAACCAATATGACAGCTATCTCGTTTGTTGTCGGCTGATTATAACAGCCTCTGTGCTCACCAGCAGGAACTCGGTCGGCGTGGATCACAATCTTGTGGGTGTCACCGTCCGGCATTGTCTCTAGAGTTGTCTTCAGTTCCTTGACATATGGGTTCACATCATGTAACATGCCCTGCAAATCATTAACTAAATGGGTTTTTAAATTTGGTATTATTGCTGTTCTTTGATCTACCTGTGCTTTGTGGTCTGCAATGAAATATATTTGAAGATATTTAGAATTTTCATTGTTTGCAGGGAGAAGTGAACCTATTAAGTGGTATACTTGTCCTTGAATTTTGAATGTTGGCATAAAATTTCCTTCCACTACTTTAGTAGCTCCGAAGCTTGTCATTTGGAATGCGCTGTTGTAGGCTCGCACAAATTGAAGAAAATGGCGAGAGTCAGTATGCGTCCCATTTAACAGAGAAATAAGAAGTTCCGGTAGAGGAGTTAGATGATTTAATTTAATTTTTCCGGAAGAGCAGCACATTCCCTCTGGCTCTTGCTTCCATTTGAGAGCCCTACAGAAAGGGCACACTTTACTCAAAGACCCTATATGGGCTCTTGGATGGTAGTCGATAAGAGGGTTATAAGCAAATGCACTTCGCTGCTTTTCATGCCATGGAATCATATTAGGACACCTAGATTCAATTGACGTTGAATGTAATTCTCTAACATTGGCATGTCTCACTCTATCTTCATCTAACCGTCTGAGATATTCATCAGTGGTCTCTGATGAACGTCTTTCTGCTGCACGTAGTCTTTTCTCTTCCTGCTGGACATTTTGCATTTCGTTTAACGATGCGTAGGTACTTCGTCGTTGTGTTAACGCCTGAGAATATTCCTCCGCAGCTAGGTTTTCGCGTGTGAGGGAATGGTGCTCTCTGTCATGCTCCATTCGAGCCATCCGCTGATCCTCTGATTCTGTTTCTCTTAAACGCATCTGTCTAAATCTTTGCGATCTGAGTATTGCCTCGCGGTCTGAAGCAGTCTCAGAAGCCCTAGATGTGGACTGGCGTGCTCTCTGTGAGCGAAGCCTGGCCTCGCGCTCAGAAGCAGTCTCCGAATCACGGTCAGTGCTCTTCCTCAGTCTGTCTGCATTGAGTCTGGCTTCGCGGTCTGAAGCAGTCTCAGACGCCCTAGATGTGGATTGGCGTGTTCTCTGTGAGCTAAGCCTGGCCTCGCGCTCAGAAGCACTCTCCGAATCACGGTGAGTGCTCTTCCTCAGTCTGTCTGCACTGAGTCTGGCCTCGCGGTCTGAAGCACTCTCAGACGCCCTAGATGTGGACTGGCGTGTTCTCTGTGAGCTAAGTCTGGCCTCGCGCTCAGAAGCACTCTCCGAATCACGGTGAGTGCTCTTCCTCAGTCTGTCTGCACTGAGTCTGGCCTCGCGGTCTGAAGCACTCTCAGACGCCCTAGATGTGGACTGGCGTGTTCTCTGTGAGCTAAGCCTGGCCTCGCGCTCAGAAGCAGTCTCCGAATCACGGTGAGTGATCTTCCTCAGTCTGTCTGCATTGAGTCTGGCCTCGCGCTCAGAAGCACTCTCCGAATCACGGTGAGTGCTCTTCCTCAGTCTGTCTGCACTGAGTCTGGCCTCGCGGTCTGAAGCAGTCTCAGACGCCCTAGATGTGGACTGGCGTGCTCTCTGTGAGCTAAGCCTGGCCTCGCGCTCAGAAGCACTCTCCGAATCACGGTGAGTGCTCTTCCTCAGTCTGTCTGCATTGAGTCTGGCCTCGCGGTCTGAAGCAGTCTCGGAAGCCCTCAATATCTTAACTTTTTTAGCTTTTGATATGGACCGTCCAATGTTAATTCGCTTCCTAGCAGGCATGGTCAAAGGAACAGTCACAAAAGTGTCGAAACCCAATCAGTAACTCTGTAATGGGCAGCAAAGTGCATGTGGTGGTGATTATTTTCTGTTGGTGACGGTGGTGTTGGTGATTATTGTTTTAACAGGACGTACAACGGGGCAACTATCCTCTATTAACACTAATCAGAAGAAAACTGAAAGAGATCCGATACTTCGAAGAATGAAGTTATCGGCAAAATAAAGGGAAGGGCCGCAATGAGCTCGAAAATATCAAAAACAGAAACCCCTCCCAGAGCAGAAACTGGGAAGGCAGGAAGTACTAAGGGGTAATAGTCAACAAAATAGAGGTAGTTGTGATTATTGTTTCGAGAGGTAGTACAAATGCGCAACAATCTTCTGTTAACACTAATCAGAACGAAATATGAAGAGATGCGATACTTCGAAGAATGAAGATATCGGAAAAGGAAGATAAAGTCCACAAAGGGGTTAAAAATCGCAATCAGCAACAGAATTGAAATGGCCGTATTGGTGATTGTTTCAAAAGGAAGGACAACTCCTCAACAATCCTGCCTTATCACTAATCAGAACGAAATTGAAAGAGATCCGATACTTCGAAGAATGAAGATATCGGCAAAAGAAAGGGAAAGGCCGCAAAATGCTTCCAAATAACAACCACAAACCCCGCCCAGAAAAGAATTTCAGATGCAGTGGTTCCCAATGAAATTAGAGTATCCGAAAATTTCTAAAGTGGAAATAAATTAACGTACCGTCGCAACACTTCTGAAACAGGAAACAATATTTCAGATATTTTTAAACGCAATAACTGACATGACACTCACATAGATATGTTAACAATCTCAGTTAGAAAGTAACAATGTAATACAGAGAAGAACTAAGCGCCACCAGTGTGAATACCATTAAGCAGTCAAGTTCCTTTTGCTCAGAGCAATATTGATTTCGGTTACGCTTATCGACATGGATGATATAGACTGCTGAAGCTGACCGAAGTAGCTGTTGCCTGTGACTCACGGGTGGCCCAGATTGGTTGCGCAGTAGTGTCGTAGGACAGGTATCCTAATTAGGATAAAACCTTCAATACTGGTATTTTGAAGGTTTATGATGAGCCGAAATTATTATGTTATTATATTTATGTTTCGTGTCCATGGACGTATAACGTGCGGACGTACGGCACACAGATTTCCAATATGGCGTCAAGGAACAGCACCATTAGATCTCTGATGTAAAACATGTATAAATTCTATGTAGATTGTTTTAGAGAGCGATTGTTTTCTTTTTTGTATTCCGAGAGAGGCACTGAATGTTTTCTTCTATCTGACAGGATAAGTTCGTAGCGATAATAAAGTTGCTTTTAGAATACGTAAAAGTGTTCTCGTGTGATATTTTTATTGCGTAAAATAGAAAATCGCATATAGAGAACGACAGTAGATGTTGGTTTTCCCCACAGGAGCACCGTGACTGTGTAGCACACAACCGCACGTGTATCTTATTTCTTTGTTTATAGCTGTCTCTCTTATAAAGGAAAGATTTCCATGTAACATCTGTACGTAATTTCTTTCCTTATATTGCTGTTGGTGTATATAGTGACCTACTGTATTTTGCGTAGCGTGTGCATCGTAGTTCGTTTCTGTGAACCGCCTGTTGCGTGGTGAAGGTGGGAGGGGGGGGGGGAGGAATACATCCGGGTTATTCCCTGCCTGTCGTAACAGGTGACTGAAATCGCCCCAGGGGTCCTTAACTTGGCAGGGTGGGCTCGCGACCACGGACCCTTTTAGGTGCACTTACTTATGCCACGCTCCTCACTTTAGCTATATTATCCGAACTTCCGTGGTCTATTCTTGTTCTTTGCAGACTCCGACGGCATAAGAACATTCGAGGCCTCATTTCCACGCCCTTCGCGGATAACTTAATTTCGGAAGAGTCGGATTCCTCCATTTTTGTCACTGATTACTGTTAATATAGGATGGTTGCCCCGTTGTAGTTCCTCTTGAAACAAAAATCAGCACCATCACCACTCTCTTCTCTCATCCGACTTGTGTTCTTATGTTTGAGAGATCTCGGGAGTTGGCCCAATTTTAAGATCGTATGCCGTTCCTGAGGCCAACCGAATGTGGAGGATTGTATTGAACAATTACGCCTTTCTGCTGGGATTCAATCAATCAATCAATCGATCGATCAATCAATCAATCAATCAATCAATCAATCAATCAATCAATCAATCAATCAATCAATCAATCAATCAATCAATCAATCAATCAATCAATCAATCAATCAATCAATCAATCAATCAATCAATCAATCAATCAATCAATCAATCAATCAATCAATCAATCAATCAATCAATCAATCAATCAACATACATACGGAGTAATTAAGGAAGAAAATAATAGTTAAGAAATCTGACATTAATGGAAAATAGATTATAATAACTGAGGAGAGCCGGATGACGACAAATATGTAAATACCAAGTGAATGTATTGCTCTTACTTATGCCCCTCAATAAATTATGCTGGTGTGAGTTATGGATATAAGAAAGCCGTAACAGAGGAGCAAATTAGGCGCAGGGATTCTTAGGTAAACATATAAGATGACTAATGGTGTTATTACTGAAGCTGTTCGAGAACGGTTATAGGCCTAACCTCCAACGATATTCCGCCATTATCCCGCAGAATGGCCGATTGACACCTCTCTTGTTATTCTACCGCCCCCACCCACAGGGGGACGTTGTCGGTCTGTCGGTCACTCAATGCAGAGCATGGTACCAGCAGAAAATTGTAAATTTCTCCGTCATGTGAAGAGTAAGGTAAATTATGAACATAACGAAAGTTGTTTATAATGAAGAGACGTTTCACGTACGGTAAACGAAGTTTACAGAAAATCAATAGTATAAGAGAAAAAGGAGGAAAACCATTCTGGTTTTCCTATAAACCCCCCATCTATTGTAATATTTTAAAATGATATGCACATAGAAACCTTCCCCGGGATGAGCATACTCTAAATATGAAGTTTGGTTGAGATCTATTTAGCCGTTTCGACGTGATGGCTTTCGTATAAACATCCCGTGTATTGAAAGATTTTAAAATGATATGCATATCGAAACCTTCCCCGGGATAAGTATACTGTAAATATGAAGTTTGGTTGAACAGACAAACAGACAGACAAACAGACAAACAGACAAACAGACAAACAGACAAACAAACAAACAGACACGAAACGTAAAAACCACCGATTCGGTCTTGAGTTGACCTAAAACGGATAAATATCTGAAAAATTGGCAAAACAAAAGAAATTACAGACAGCGGACCCCCTACAATTTTATTTATATAGATAATTTCGCTGCTGTAGAATCCTGGAGCTGACGTTGCCATGGTACGGTATTCTACATTGTATTCGAATATCGAAGTAAATAGTGTACATGCAGTAAATAAGATAGTTTTAAAATTGCATGTCTCTTAGCGTTATCCGAGAAAGAGCATGGGGAGGTCCCCGTACGTTTCCAATGTAAAGTGTTTGTTACGGATTTGTGATATAACGGCAGGCTCACTTGCCTACTGGCATTCACAATCAGGTTGGGAAGTTTACATTATAATTGCAGGCCCCATTGCCTACTATGCGGACAGAATCGATTTGGGGAGTTTTCGTTAAAATGGCAGCCCCCCTTTCCTACCTCCAGACAGATTACAGTTTTTATTATAATGGCAGGCAATTACCCTACTATCACTCGAAATTGAGTTGTGCAATTATCATTATAATGACAGGCCCCTTTTCCTACTGCCAGCCAGCGTACTGCCAGTCACACCAAGTTGGTGAGTTTCCATCAAAATAGCAGGCCACTATGCCTAATGCCAGTCACATTTTAGATGAGTACATTTCTTTATAATGGCGGGCACCCTTGCCTACTGCCAAACACAATCGGGTAGGGGAGTTTTAAACAAAACTGCATGCTCACTTACCTTCTGCAAGTCAAATCGAGAAGGGAACTATTCATTACAATTGTAGGCCTTCCTTACTAATGACAGTTACACAGGAGTTGGAGAAGGAACCCTTTCCTACTGCCAGTCAAAGTCGGTGTGGGGAGTACTGATTACAATAGCAGACCGACCCTTTCTCGATCGCTAAATCGACATCAGTGAATATATATAGATCGACATACGAAAGTATATGCGTGTTTACAATATTGAAGACCTTCATTTACAGATTAACTGCTACTAAACGTACGTCATATCGACAAAGGATTATACCATAAGACACGCCGGATTTAGTGGCCTAAATGGCTGGTCCAATGATATGTCATCTATTCTTGGGTCAGATTTAGAAACGTGGAACAGGGTAAAGGTTTTGTAAGATCATCTCACATTACATTACTTTTCGGATAATAATGTGACAGCTACATACGTAGCATTTGGCTCACATATGGCTACTGAGTGGGCCAATTTTCGTGAAGAGTTTGATGATTCTGTATTTCATATAAGTAATTGAAAGTATGAATAATGCATGTGAAAATTCCAAATTGACTTAACATCGATTAATAGAGAAAAATCAAACGTAAAAGGGATACAGATACGGCATAAAGTCATAAGACCAAGGTTGTAGATCATTCCAAATTGAACGGAGATTGTGCAATCCGTTACGTGATAGGAATTTCCGAAGGTCTGCACCATCATTAAAATTGCCTACATATTTCGATATTCTTCGGGGATAAAAAATGAAAAATTTAATGATATAGGATTTTTCTTTCGTTACAGGCTAAAACGTATAATTTTGTCAAATTTCAATTATCTTCTTATTCTTCTGGCAGATTATGCCACAATGTGGATTTTGGGCGAGGCGGGTAAAAATTAGGACTTTCAGGAAATCAAAAATTATGGAGATTGTTATTATTACCCCTTAAACGGAAAGCTGTACGAAAATTTCGCCAAAATAGTCAGTGTAGAGGTACACAGTCGTTACGATTTGATTTATATAGATAAGGAATCTGCTCCATGTAAAACACCTTTTGGGCTATGTCCGCTGGACTTAACCTGCAAAAGTGACCATTCATGATATCTCCCTTATTAATCCTCCTGACGAAAAAATGCACATGAAAAAAAAGGTTTAGAGGTGGAATTCCATCAGGTTTGGTCGATTTCCAGTCAGGTTGGTCTTGTTCTGTATATATTGTGGAAGAGTAAAATCACCATTTCGGTTCCTTATAAACCGCCAGTCCATTCCGGAACATGAAATGTTATTTACGTTTAAAACCTACCTTTGGACAGGTGGATGCTAAATATAAATTTTGTTTCGAATGTCTTCAGTAGTTTTCAAGTTGTAAGGAATACGCTTTACACGCACCCGCTCGTGAGTTAAGTCCGATGGGACTTCTACAGAAAAACGGTCCTTTAATGATATCTCCCTTATTGATCCTCGTATCGAAATGATGCACATGAGAAAAAAAGGTTTAGACATTAATTTCTACCAAGGTAGGTAGACTTCCATAAACTTTTGTTGTGTATATTTTTTGGAAGTGCAAAATCACTGTTTCGGTTTCGTATAAACCCCCAGTTAGTTCAGGGATTGAGAAACAATATTTGCCCTGAAACCTATCAAGGACAGGTGTATTCTAAATACGAATCTTGGTGGAAATGCATCCAGTAGTTTCTAGCATTCACGTACATACGGCGTAATTAAGGAAGAAAATAATACAGTTAAGAATGTTGAAACTAATAGAAAATGGATTATAACTGAGGACAGCCGGATAACGACAAATAAATAAATGCCGTGAGTTATGGATATAATAAAGCGCTAACAGAGGAGAAATTTAGGTTCAGTGATTCTTAGGTAAACAAATATGAAGATGACTAATGGTGTTATTACTTAATCTATTCGAGGGCGGTTATAACCTCCAACGATATTCCGCCAATATCCCGCAGATGAGCCGATTGATGCCTCTCTTGCCATCTACCCAAGGAACAACCACGAATTTAAAAGCATGATGAGGAAAATGGCAATACGTTACTTCCCTACTGGCATGCAGTCAGAGACGTTGCCATGGTAACCTGTAGGTTCGTTGTCGGTCTGTCGGTCACTAAATGCAGAGCATGATACCAGCAGAAAATTGTAAATTTCTCCGTCATGTGAAGAGTAAGGTAAATTATGAACATAACGAAAGTTGTTTATAATGAAGAGACGTTTCACGTACGGTAAACGAAGTTTACAGAAAATCAATAGTATAAGAGAAAATAGAGGAAAACCACTGTGGTTTTCCTATAAACACCCCGTCTATTCAAAGATTTTAAAATTATATGCATATCAGAACCTTTCCTGGGATGAGTATACTCTAAATATGAAGTTGGGCTGAGATCTATCCAGCCGTTTCGACGTGATGGTGGGAAAACCACTCTGGTTTTCCTATAAACCCCCCGTCTATTCAAGGATTTTAAAATGATATGCATATCTAAACCTTCCCCGGGATTAGTATACTCTAAATACAATGTTTGGTTGAGATCCATCCAGCCGTTTCGACGTGATGGTGGAAAAACCATTCTGATTTTCCTATAAACCCCCCATATATTCAAATATTTTAAAATGATATGCATATGGAAAACTTCCCCGCGATGAGTATCCTCTAAATATGAAGTTTGGTTGAGATCTATCCAGCCGTTTCGACGTGATGGTGGAAAAACCATTCTGGTTTTCCTATAAACCCCCTGTCTATTCAAGGATTTTAAAATGATATGCATATCAAAACCTTCTCCGGGATGAGTATACCCTAAATATGAAGTTTGGTTGAGATCTATCCAGCCGTTTCGACGTGATGGTGGAACAGACAAACAGACAGACAAACAGAAACAATTTTATTTATATAGATTTTTACACTCGTTCTTCACCCCCTTTCCATCCCCGCCCAAAGGAGTCCTATGAGTGCCTTACACAACAGTATATTTTTTTCCCAGATATTAAGTCTTATTTGTACCTATTTTGGTTGACAGCTATGCCCAAACGTACATGCATAATCTCACTGCTCTAGAATCCTGGAGCTGACGTTGCCATGGTTACGGCAGTTCATTTCTTTATCCGATTCCTAGAGCAGGGGTAGTGTGGTGCCAATATCTCCGTAACGGTTGGTTTTAGGGCCTTAAAACATGGTTTTCGGGCCCGTAGGGCTTACCGAGTTTTGTTCTTTGCGTCAAGAGGATTAAATTGAGCTTTGTCTCGTCCTTATACGACAAATTCGATATTTTGCCTATAATAGTATAAGAGAAAATGGAGGAAAACCGTTTTTCCTATAAAACCCCCGTCTTTTCAAAGATTTTAAAATGATATGCATATCGAAACCTTCCCCGGGGTCAGTATACTCTAAATATGAAGTTTGGTTGAGATCTATCCAGCCGTTTCGACGTGATGGTGGAACAGACAAACAGACAGACAAACAGACAAACAGAAACAATTTTATTTATATAGATGAGTTAATTTAACTGATTTTAAATGTAGAGTGGTGAGTTAAATTGTCCACCAACAGGTTTGGAATGAAACTAATGTCAAATAACATTAGTTTGCAATACTCTATCAGTGTACTTCTGTTGTGGGAAACGTTCTCACCGTGCTCCCGTGTAAGTGAAAGTGTTGTCACATATCCAGGAGGAGATCATGGTGAATGTTGTAAACTGCGAGAGTGGTTCGTACCCTCTCACCATACCAGTGTTTTTGTAACATGGGGACGCTATCATTGTGATGGTGTGAGTTCTCTCTGATTGTAGTGATCACTCATCCAGGGGTTGATCACGGTGGATGCATGCCACTGATTATCCATCTGTTGATCGCAAGTGAGCCGTTGTGCTCACTGTTGTTTTCAAATATCTGTAGATTCAATAGTCGTTGGGCTAAGAAGCTGAACTCCTACTTGCCTTCCCTTTGCAGTGTTATGATGTTTGAATCAATCACTTCCAGACAGTCACTTTCATTGTTGTACCCTTCAGTTGAGAATGGCACACATGCAATACCAGCAGCGTGTTTCTAACATATCAAAGACGGGCTGAGTGGATCAGACTGTTGAGGCGCTGGCCATCTGATCCTAACTTGGCAGGTTCGATCCTGGCTCAGTCCTGTGGTATTTGAAGGTGTTCAGATATGTCAGCCTCGTGTCGGTAGATTTACTAGCACGTAAAAGAACGCCTGTTGGACTAAATTCCGGCACCTTGGAATCTCCGGGCTAGGACTGATAAGGTAGCGGTTGTGACATTAATTAAGATACATCCGCAGAATTCGTCTGGGGTGAAAATGGGAAACCACGGAAATTTAGAGTATGTTAATTCCCACCACATATTGCTAAGGGAGTTCAGAAAATGGCATGAAAACATTTAACATTTTAATGCGTTTTTATGACTTAAATATATTTTAAATATTTAGAAGTATTGAGTACAAAATTAGCTGTGAGGCTATTTGATGAATAGTCGCAGTTTAAGCATAATATCGACTTTGATGGCAGCATTGAAGACGAGGCCTGATGGAAAGGTGAAGACAGTACCTTTCCCTGTGGTCAGGTCACACTTGACGAACTTGTGTGTGTCCTTAGGGTAGGTCAAGTGCCACCTGTCAGCTCTAGCGGCTGCGCACAAGTTGGATGGATCAGGCTGGTGGTTGTCATTGTCACCATCATTGTGGCGATGGTCGTTATTATGATCATCATGATGGTGGTGATGATTCCAGTGTTCATTGTGGTGGTTGTGGTGGTCCCAGTGGTGATCATGATGATGATGTTTGCCAAAGTTTTGAGCGGCTGTACGAGTAACGGAGTCGTCACCTTATTTTACATCTTCAGGAATCTGAGCTGGCTGCTGTTCCTCTGTGGCTACGGGACCGGACTGGACGTAGGCCAGTGCTGCCAACACACACACTACGAGAAGACCTGAAGGGGAGCAATATTGTTGTGAAAGTGAGAAGCATATTGAATTATTTATTTATTCAGCATTCGTTTATATATACATCAACATATCACTCATCCCTGGGAAAAATCAAATAAGTCATTTTTTTCAATTTTTAAAATGTTATGCTCTGTATCCTGTGGCACGAACTGAATAAGTTATTTCATAGTAATATTGCAGAAATAGTCAAATTTTACTTCTAGACTATTCAAGAACATAAAACAGTCCATGGTAAGAACCAAATAAGTTATCTTTTTAATATTCGGAATATTGTTAATAACATTGGCTTCAACCAGATAAGTCAGTTCTTTTTGTCTGTAGTATGTTTTATTTTGTTACTGTGTGCGTGGGCGTTATTATCTTGTAAACGAATTATTGATAGTGAAATTACATACCTGCTTTTGTGAATGAGAACTTTTCAATATTACTAACCAGCAATATAGAAATGTGGCTTATATTACTTTAGTTTTGACTGCTCCAGATACAAAAATAATGCCTGGTCAATAAAGAACAAGTCAGTTTCATTCACGATCCAAAGAAGATACTTCATTAATATTTTGAATTAAACAAAATCAAAACAAAATAATTATTTGAAAAGCAGTTTCATACAACGCAGAAAAATCTGACAACTTTTAGCGAATACGTGATTTTTTAATTTTTCTTTTTTCAATGTTTTAATTTTTGTTTTAAATTTTTTTATTCCTTATTTTTTTACTGTTTGAAAAATGCTTTTCCTGAGAACTTTAATTTTTTGACTTATCTTGTTATTCCCTGGGATGAGCGATATATCAGTACCCTGCATATAGACAAAACCACTACCGTACTTCCCTTCCAGGTTTCTTTGTTTACGTATTCCCTTTAGAATAACTACATTTCACGGGGAATCACTTACCTTTCATGGTGATGTAGAGCTTATCGTACTACTGACTTTTGAATGCATTCTCCATGAATTTTATTTTCTCGCACTAAATCAAACTGTCACTATCTAATATTAACAAGTGAAACACTCGTGTCATATCTTGTAATTTATTGAGAGGTACATGTGTCAATCATGGAACTGATAAAACTTCTGGGTATACTGGTATCACTCACTATACAATGTTTGACGTTCGAGTTTACTACTTGCAGTTCATTCCGGTTAACAATGAACGTTAAAATCATTCCAAATAGGGATTTTGTTCAGATTGCACGGGTATATGGCTGAGGTGTGCTTTCCAGAAATTGAAACGGTTTGGCCAAGTGTAACATTTAGGCCAGTTTTCGAGTTTTCCACTATCCGTAACCTTGGCACTTGATGGAGTAGGTCCGACCATATTTGCCTCCAGGAATAAACCTTGTACTCATTTTTGGTTAAAGCTGAGTGGACCTAAAGAAGTGGAAAACTCGATTCTTAAATTTTTGGACTTTCTGACGGGGAATCGAACCCACGTTCATCTGGGGGAGCCGAGCACTCCTTTACGGCCTCAGAGTGGAACTTAAAGTAAAATTGCTTACATGCTTTCTTGCTTGTATACCCTGCAATATCAGGCTTGAAATTCCTCTGGGAACGCAAAATCCTTCTCACGAAGAGCATACGTGATTGTGGCTTTGTGCTAGCTGCGATGTAATCGAGGAGCAAATACTGTTTTCAACAGGAAATATGATCAAATGTGAAACATGTACAGTACATTCACCACATTAACTGGAAAGTGTGTTTATACTTTAAAAAGTTATCGTGGTATATGGTTTACTATTGAATCTGGTACAGCGTATTGCGTTGTAACTTTATTCGCTTCTTCGTTACCTTTTAATCACTATTAGCGTCTGCACACATCCGCAGCACAGATACGACACAACAGTTGTTGAACGCCCACAGTTGCGGGCTATGGACGTAGCAAAACAAGGTCACCCACACCAGAGAATAAAGAAAATACTGCCGTAAATTTTTTTTCACACATAATGCCCAATAGTTATCAATAGTATTGCTATTTTTCTTTCTGGAAGATTTGAAATTCCATTTCTCCTAAATGTGATGACTTTCTGGTTGATGAAATGTTCCATATTGAGCCTGCGGTCTTCCAAGGAAGTGAGGCGTACTGCCATTTGTCATTAAGGAAATTCTGCCGGGATTTGAATAGGTAATATTGGGAAGGGGCAATGTCCGGTGAATAAGGTGGATGAAGTAACACATCGTAGTCGAAATCGCGCTACGTCCTAGGGGTCATCACTGACGTATGATCTGACGTTGTCTTGATAGAAGATTCCTTCCGTGTTTACCAATTCATATCTTTTCTCTTAAATGGCGACTTTCAATTACTCCAACTGTGAACATTATTTTTGGGAGCTGATTATATCAACAGTGAGAATAAATTCAAAGTACAGAACTGCTTTTCAGTCCCACCAAATGCACAACACTGCTTTGCTAGGACGAAGACCTGTTTTCGGAACTGATAGAGGAGCTGATAGATGTTGCTCTATGATCTAACCTTTCGGATATTGTCATAAACTATCCACTTTTCATCGCCTGACACTAGCCATTTCAGGAAATTATCCTTGTGATGGCTCTGCAATAAAAAATCACGGATGGAATGCGCAGCAACAAATTCTGGTCACTGAGTTTACGCGGAACCCATATATAGCACATATTTAGGTAACCGAGATTCTTTAAGTGCATGGCTACCAGGTGTATGCGTACGTCTTTTCCGGTTTCAGCGAACAGGGTGCAGCGTATGAATTTGACACATAGGTCAGTTTGTTTGTTTAACATTAACCAACCAACACGCACAAGTTGAATCCGCCAAACACTAGCGTCTGTGTTGTGTCGTTTAGTGATCATGTCGACGTTTGTGCCTGAAAAATACTGGTAATATTTGCGACACGCATTGCTTTTTCTTATTTAATCAAAAGGAAGAGGCTGTGAAAAGTCATCGTTTGCTGGTAGAAACATATGGTGAACATGCTCTATCGATTAGAACATGTGAGACAATTTATAGTGGTGATTTCTATGTGAAAGGCTGTGCGCGCTCTGGTACGGCATTGTGTATTATGGACTCTTGAAGTCCGGGGAAACCGTCAATGCACAACGCTATCGCCAACAAATGATTAATTGAAATCACGCAATGGTCGAAAGACGACCGGAATTGGCCAGAAGTCACGGCAAAGTGATTTTGTCACTCAACAATACGCCGTCTCACATAGCAAAACCATTGAAAGATACCTTGAAATCGCTTGGATGGGACATCCTTCCGCACACGCCGTACTTCCACGACCTAGCGCCACCTGACTGTCACCTCGTCGCATCAATGGGGCACGCGCTCGCAGAGCAACACTTCAGAAAATTCGAGGAAGTGTGAAAATAGCTCGACGAATGATTTTCCGCAAAAGACATGCAGTTTTTCTGGCGTGGCATTCATAACTTACATGAAAGACAGAATCCGATGGCCAATGTTTTGAATAAGCAAAAAATGAAATTCCCTTGAAAATAACGTGTTTTCTATACCACAAAAGCCGGCTAAAACTTATGCATACGCGTGGTATACTAGCACGAGGTGTGTTCAGCGCAGTTTCCCGCGTTGACGTCCGTCGATTGCTTGCAATTAAATCCTTCATTACTTACACGTCTGCCACTATCGGCAGCCCTGTCCGCGGTTTGCCTTTTAGGGAGAAATTGACCGTTCGAAGTCGGAAAAACCACTTGTTGACGTGCCCGATTCTCAATGCACCTTCTCCATACATTGCATAAAATACAGCGTGATTCGGCCGCCCCTTCCAATGTAGTTTTATGCAACCGACGATATTCATTCCGTCCTGAAAACATCTGCCCTCCCGGTATGCTCAGAAAACACAACCGGATATCTTGACCACCTCACCATGATAGGGCGCCGTAATGTTATACTCGTATTAAACACTGGAAGACATGCGTGTGCGTTCTAGATCATATGAACCTACACACCGGCGAAACACTAAATTGATATTGTGGCCGCAGTAAACCTGATACTTGCTATAAGCGGCCCGGGGTTCCGTACGGAACCGTAGTGTAGTTGGTAGAGGCGTGGCAGAGTAGGCTTGCATGCCAGCGGGGAGGTTCGAGTCCGGGGCGAAGATTACATATTTGTGAAAGATTTCTTAATACGTACCGCACGCAATGTAACTTCAATCCCAGCTTTCGTGCAATTTGTGTGTATGAATTAATGTGTTTGTGGCCCCAAGAAGTGCCGATTAGTTAGCAGGCCGGATACATACAGAACGGAAATAATAGGAACACAACTGCCCTGACAATGTTTCATCGCAGTAAAGCCTCGGTGTGATGACCGTTTTGGTTTATGCACATTCGGACCCGGTGTCCAATGGATCCTCTTGCACGCTGAAGCATTCCAGGTATAATTGCTCGGCAAGCGTCCGTGATGAGTTGCCGGAGCTGGTCGGGGTTTTCCGGCGCTTGAGTGTAAACGACGTTCTTCCCCACAAGAAGAAGTCTAGCGGCATTAATCTGGTGATCTGGAGGGCCAAGAAACAGGGCCTCCTCGTTCTATCCATTTCCCTGGCAGGTCCTCATTCAGATAGTTACGAACGGGCAAAGTCGAATGTGGTGTAGCTCCATCCTGTTGCAACCACATCGTCAAACGATGCAAGGGCACATCCTCCAGTAGCAGTGGAAGTTACTGACACAGAAAATGCAGGTAACTTGGGCCCGTCCAAGGGTCCTCAAATAAATAAGGTCCAATTAGGCGACCCCCCCAGTTTCCACACCAAACATTCACTCCCCATCGTACTTGATGGGTCGCCTGTCGCACCCAGTGAGGATTGTCTGGACTCCAATAGTGAATGTTATGGCGATTTACGTTCTCATCATTGTGGAAGCACGATTCGTCCGAGAACAAGATATGCTATACGAATGCTGCATCATTGAGAGCCTGCCTAATAGACACCGACCGAACTCCATTCGAGCCTCGAAATCTCGCCCATGGAGCTCTTGGTGTAGCTCAAGATGGTATGGGTGAAATTTATGTTCATGTAGTATTCGCCAGTCCGCCTCTGTGGTGTAGTGGTTAGTGTGATTAGCTGCCACCCCCAGAGGCCCGGGTTCGATTCCCGGCTCTGCCATGAAATTTGAAAAGTGGTACGAGGACTGGAACGGGGTCCACTCAGCCTCGGGAGGTCAACTGAGTAGAGGTGGGTTCGATTCCCACCTCAGCCATCCTGGAAGTAGTTTTCCGTGGTTTCCCACTTCTCCTCCAGGCAAATGCTGGGATGGTACCTAACTTAAGGCCACGGCTTCTTCCTTCCCTCTTCCTTGTATTTCCCTTCCAATCTTCTCATCCCCACCAAGGCCCCTGTTCAGCATAGCAGGTGAGGCCGCCTGGGCGAGGCACTGGTCATCCTCCCTAGTTGTATCCCCCGACCAAATGTCTCACGCTCCAGGACACTGCCCTTGAGGTGGTAGAGGTGGGATCTCTCGCTGAGTCCGAGGAAAAAATCAACTCTGGAGGGTAAGCAGATTAAGAAAGAAAGAAAGTATTCGCCAGACGGAATTATTGAGAGCTGCCTCCATAACGGTCTCTTCTGTTTAACCCGATGTAACGAGCCTATCGCGGACTGGTGGCTGGTTGGAAATTACGCCTGTTGTCCTTAGGCGTCTTTCAGCACGGCGGAATGTCGTAGCAGCCGGGTGCCGCCTGTCGGGATACCGTTCCTGGTACAGACGTAGTGCCTCGTATGCGTTTTGTCTTGCTTCCCCATAAATGAGGAGCATGTCAATGTATTCGTCTGTGGAAATCATGCCGAATGACAGCAGAAATTACAGCACATTCAGGCTCTAACCAGCGGAGTATGCGCAGGGCACAAGGTGACTAATAGCGTCATTCTATTGTTTGAATGTGGCAAACGTGGGCTTGTGTTTACGTATTCAAACATCATACCGATGGAAAAATATTTGAACGACGCAGGATTTGAACCTCCGCTGGAACATTCCGTCGTTTGGTAGGCGAATGCCCAACCATATGCGCTACGCTAGTACATACGCCATCCATTTCGGGGTTTAAGACTTTAATTACTACACTGCTACCTAATTTTATGCGTTGATTCCCTTCTTCGTTACAGCCGGTCACGAGGCATGATACATTAACATAGTTACATGATAAAAGGTCGTTGCTACGTGACTTCAAGGCGTCATGTTTTGCGAACGGATGATATAACATTTCGCTATGATTCTGAATCGTGTGCAAAATGTGCTCACTGATGATTAGTACCATGCAGTACGCCTGCAGTGGAATAGCACCCTTATAACCATGTGCACGTTGGTTGGGCTGCAGCAAACGGTGTTGGAAGGGGCTGCTGAATCACACTGTATAATTGTTTTCTGTGAGGCAGTTTTCCCTTTATGATAACAAAACAACATAATATTCCGAAAATATTTACTTTCATCGTCCATTCTCGTATGAAAGGAAGACAGGTCCACTTCTATGCGACCAAGCAGAGTCACAAACACGTATGCCAGAGCCGGTCTTATAGTAGTCCCTGTGGCGCAGAAGTGTTTCGGAAACGTTCATAACTTAGCTGCATAGCGGGTGTAGTATCGTCAGGCGTTCCGCAATGGAATCTAACGGTACCTGCAGACGAACTGCTGAGCCCAGTAATTCAGTTCTATAGCTTAATTGTTCATGTTAAACCTTGAAAATTATATTACGAAACAGTTTCTTTTCTTTTAATATTAAAAATAAAATCTGATAATTTTTACAAAAAATATCGGTAATGTCCAAAATTTGGCGAAAAACACCTAGAAGTGAAGCGATATTTTTCTATACGATGATGCTTATGATACAGTGTCAGTTATATACGTTGGTAGTTTAAAGCTTCTTGACGTTTTAAATTTACTCTTATGCCATTTTTAACCCATTGCTACAAATAAAAATGGTAGATTTTGAGCAATTGGAAAAGTATAAATGGGACGTAGGGCATTGAATTGTTGTTATGGGAAGTACTTCTAATGGAAATCAGGTTTGAACAACTGGGTATTAGAGATTAACTTGGCATAGTGCAGTATCCTTTGTGATAGAAAATATATTCACAGAGGGATGTATGAGGAATACTCAATACTAGAAATTTCTGCGTAATAGGGGAATGTACCCCGGTATCGGACGCCACTCAGTATCGGACAGTATCAGTTTGGGGTTTCTAGTAAAATATTGCAGCAATTTTTGTACAGTTAGTAACAGGTTCCTTCCAGGGAGGCCTGAGAGGGACTATTGTATTTCCGTGAACCGAGAAGTGAACACGTTTTAGAGGATGTCCTGTTTTTGGCCTGCATCTGCCTGCACTAAGATGATCTTGTGAACCTGTTACTACAGTGCTGGTGAGTGAAATATGATTTCCAACATTATTTATTATTTACCATATCTTAATGTAAGAGTACGGAGTATGGCACTGCTTTTCTTTACACGTGTTACGCACGGTGATTTTTTTCAGTTTCTAGTGTAAGGAACTCAATATCAAAGAAGCTTGCGGCACCCGGAATCGGACAAAGTTATTTGTAGGTTTATTACCGATTCTTGAAGTACTTGCCGTTGTTGAATGGAAATATGGGGAAGAAAAGAGGAAACTGGACGGAAAAACATGAAATTAGGTGTTGATGAAGTAAGACGGGATAAATTGAGCATTAGGGAAGCAAGTGAGCAGTTTAGCGTCCCTGAAAGAAATTTAGGTGACAGATTGAAATTGCTGTCTTCAAGAAAAGAGGTAGAAATTAAAACTGATATGGGTACATTTGAAAGTACGTTTTTTGAAGCGGAGGACAAAGCTTTATATAAGCATGTGAAAATGCTAGACAGCCTTTCAATGCCACTACGTAGGGATAATTTTTGAAATTTATATCTCAGTACGCGGAGAAATAGAAACTAAAACATCAGTTTAATAAGGATAAGGGTATGGCGGGCAAACGATTTTATTATTAATTTATAAAAAAGAATCCCGACCTGAGTTTGAGATTGTCTGAATCCACCAGCCTACAGCGGGCGAAAGGCTTCAACAAGGAGCAAGTGGATAAATGTTTTGACAAGCTCACTGAGTTCAGGTTTCGATATTTATTTCATCCTTCGAGGATTTTCAACGCTGACGAGACTGGCGTTTCGGTTATGCACGAGAATCAGTTGAAAGTGTTATCGGTGAAAGGGAAGAAAGTAGTTGGCAGGCTAACTTCCGGGGAAAGGGGATAAAACTTTACTGTTCTTCTCTGCATAAATGCCTCAGGTGACCAGTTTGTCCTTCCATTATTTGTTTTCCCCAGAGTGAGAATGGACAATGCTCTGACGAAGTTTTCACACATGGGAAGTGTATTTGATGCCCATCCGAGCGGGCGGATAACTAAAGATGGATTCCTAAAGTGGATGCAATATTTTGTCTTGAGAATGAACCGAAGTGAATATAATCCAGTGTTACTTATTGTTGATGGCCATACTGGCCACAAATATTTGGATGTCATTCTGTTTGCTCTAGACCACAACGTCCACATGCTGAGTTTGCTACCTCACATAACTCACCTCTTGACCGAGTGATCATGGAGCCATTCAAGAATGCCTTCAACGAGGCTTGTTCCATGTATATGAGGACCTATCCCAATCTGAAAATTACGTTGAAAGATATTTCAGGTCTAGTTGGCTCTGCATTTATCAAGGTGTGCAGAATGGAGCTTGCTCAGTCAGCATTTTCTTGCTGTGGCATCTATCCCCTGCACCGGAACATCTTCAGCGACTTAGATTGCTTCACGTCCTCGAAAGAGTTGTTACCAACAGTTGCTAAAATTCCTTCCAATAGCCAGATTACTTCGATACAGGCGTCATCTGAAGCATAACCAACTACAACAACATTCAGTCCTTCAGCTTTATCATGCATATCATCCAATTTCACGGCCTGTAGGAGTGAAGATTCAGATGGGCTTAATCAAAATAAATCTCTGAGTGCAGACTACTTCAGGAACTTAGTCCTCTTCCAAGTGAGAATAATATTAAAAATTTAAACCTGAGGAAAAGGCGTGGAGGCCAGAGTGAAGTTCTAACCTCCACCCCTTTCAAACAAAGGCTTTAAGAAAAAGAAAACTCAATGCTGCGAGGAACGAAAACATCTGCAAAAACGGTGCGTACAAAGGAGGAAGCTCGCGAACGAAGAAGCAGAGCGAGACTCTGACATTTGATTGTCAAAAGACTGACTGCATCGTCTGTGGGGAGAATTTTAGTGAAGACTGGATTCAATGCATCATATGCAAGGGCTGGGTGCATGAAAACTGTGCTAATATTGAAGAGGATGCCCTTTATTACAAATATGATATTTGTGTTAGAAAGTAATGGAATGGTACAGTGTAATAGGAAAATAATATAACAATACTAAAACTGCCCGATACCATGTGCCATGTTTTTAAAATTATGAAAACTCAAGCATTTATAAATACTAAACATTCATTTCCCCCATTACTTGCTGCGGATTAAAGCATTGCCCCTGTTAAATATAAACAATATATGGTTCGTAATAATAATTTTAATTAGACCCTTTCCAAAATTTATTATTCAAAGAGAAGCTTAACTCTCCGATACCGGTGTACCTCCCCCTATTAAAAAGAAATGTGACAATGGTAAGTTTACAGACCAAGCAGAATGTACATGACAATATCGAGATGATGTAAAATTTCCCTGTAACTTACATTACTTTGTAAAAGTATAATGTAAAATTCACAAAGAGTGTAACCATTTGACCATCTCTGTAATCGCAGGATGAAGTTCAATTTTAGCTTAAAACCTTCAGTTTGAATTATCATTAAGATCATACTGGTTATCCGTGTATCTCATGAAGATATCAGATTTATGATGCTATCTGCAAAGAGTGACATTGTTACTCTATTAATGAATACATCGTACTAATAAAGAATGAACTTTGATCTGACTGCGGTTCCAAGGTATTTCTCTCGGGTGGGGACGGTATATCCTTTGATTGGTCCTAAAGACACATTGTGACCCTGGTAAAAACACTTCTGTAAGTGGCTCTAGAGGATTGGATAGATTTCTGGCAGAATTTTGCCAGCAACAAAGGGCAAGGATATTCTGCGGTAATTACCACACTGGTATCAGTCCCCTTTTTAAATATGGTCACTATTAGTGCATCTCTGAGATACGGACACATGGTTTCCGAGTCCCGGATTGTGAAGTGATCTTCTTTGCTAGACAAATGCAAGAGAAGTCTAGGGAACACAATTGCAACCTATGTAGGGCATTCATATATCCTGTAAAGGTCTTTTACTCGATTAATAGAGATGTTGTCTGGAAAATCTTATCGCTAATTGGCTGTCCTCCAAAATTCATTAATATCCTTCGACTCCTACATGACAACATGTATCGTACCATTCTTACGAATAATGGACCTGGAGAGCATTATGAGATATCTACTGTTGTAAAGCAAGGATGTGTAATTGCTTCCAAACTATCCTCAATTGTTGTTGGAACCATACTTTACCTTGTTAAGGGTGAACTACCACAAAGCATATAAATAGAGCACAGGTTTGAAGGAGGTTTATTCAACCTTAGCAGACTGCATGCCAAGACCATTTAACAATATTATTGGTTTTAAATCCTACTATATACTCTTATGGTTTTTGTAGACGCTGAGCTGCCGGAGTTTTGACCAGCAGGAATTCCTTAAAGTACCAATAAATCTACTAACAAGAGACCGGCGTATTTGAGCATATCGGATACCACTCGATTGAGCCAGGATCGTAGAGGCGCGCGGCTGTGAGCTTGCATCCGGGAGATAGTAGGTTCGAATCCCACTATCGGCAGCCCTGAAGATGGTTTTCCGTGGTTTCCCATTTTCACACCAGGCAAATGCTGGGGTTGTACCTTAATTAAGGCCACGGCCGCTTCCTTCCAACTCCTAGGCCTTTCCTATCCCATCGTCGCCATAAGACCTATCTGTGTCGGTGCGACGTAAAGCCCCTAGCAAAAAAAAAGAGCCAGGATCGAACCTGCCAACATGAAGTCAGATGGCCAGTGCTATACAATCTGAGCTATTCAGCCTCGCTCCATATTTTATACATTTCAACCAATGACAGTGGCATTATGCACGATGCCAGACCGTGCAGACCACAGGCCACCACGTGGGCTAATAATAATATCAACATACAGTGTAAATCTCTTTCCTGCACTGACGATGAATAAGCGGAAGCACGATTGACTACGTTTTAAGCTTACCCCATGACGCAGCAGCTCTGAAGGGCCTTGGTCTACAAAGCGACCACTGCTCAGCCCGAGAGACTGTAGATTACGAGGTATCGTGTGGTTGGCACGACTAATTGTCTCGGCCACTATTCTGGGCTTTTCAGACCGGGGCCGCTATCTCACCATCAGATACCTCCTCAATTGCTATCACGCCCGCTGAGTGGACCTCGAACCAGCCCTCAGATCCAGGTAAAAATCTCTAACCCCGAGCCTCGGATCAAGAGGCAAACACGCTACCCCTGCACACGGGGCAGGCACAATCATGACATTATGAAACTCCGCTATGCTGATGACAATGTCGTTCTGGCCAGCTCAGAATAAAATCTACAGACCACCCTAAATGCTTTCACAAAAGCATACAGGAGCATCGGTCTAAGTCTCAACATCCAAAAGACACAGATATTGCATCAGTCTGCACCCAAAGCCAATTCTCATGCTCTTACCTTCACAGTCCACGACGTGATCTTGCAGAACATCCAGCTCTTTGGTTATTTTGGTAGTCACATTTCACCAAATGCTAACATAGATGTTGAAATTAAATATCGCGTGAAATGTGCTAGTGCAGCATTCGGTCTTCTACAACAAAGGGTCTTTGATAAAAATAACATCAGTACTCAGACAAAACTTCATGTGTAATACCAACACTCCTTTATGGGTGTGAAACGTGGACCGCTCACAGGTGGCACATAAAATTCCTGGAGAAATATCATCAGGGCTGTCTGAGGAGGATCCTTAAGTTCACTTGGCAAAATCACCGAACTAACATCAATATCTTGGAAGAAGCCTGTACCAACAGCATTAAGGCTATGATCATGAAACATAAACTTCGTTGGACAGGCCATGTCATACGTATGCTTGATTTTCACCTCCCGAATCAAATTATGTTTGTTCAACTGAAGAGTTGCAGTCGACCGCAGGATGGACAACAAAAAGGTTCAGGGACCTAATTCAGACATGAAGAATTGCCACATCAACACCACTAACTGGGAAACAAAAGAAGCTAACCACCTGGAAAGGCGTTGTCTTACCGAGCTCGATAGCTGCAGTCGCTTAAGTGCGACCAGTATCCAGTATTCGGGAGATAGTAGGTTCTAACCCTACCGTGGCAGCCCTGAAGATGGTTTTCCGTGCTTTCCCATTTTCACACCAGGCGAATGCTGGGGCTGTACCTTAATTAAGGCCACGTCCGCTTCCTTCCCAGTCCTAAACCTTCCCTGTCCCATCGTCGCCATAAGACCTATCTGTGTGGGTGCGACGTAAAGCCAATAGCAAAAAGAAAAAAAAAGGCGTCGTCTTATCCACGAAGATCCTAAGAACTTCGAGCAACAACGCCGGAGATTTGCAACTGAGAAGCGAATTCCTCGGGAAGAGGGGGCGTTCCTCAGGTTGAATAACCATCAACAACTGGATCTCAATGCTGGCGACGTTTGTCACCACTGTGGAAGAATTTATGGCTCGAGGATTGGCTTCTACAGTCAACTAAGAACTCATAGACTCACTTTTTAGGAAGGCAATCATACTCGTCAGCTAGTGATAGCCTATCATAACATTTCTAATTATATCATTAGTTCATTATTTACCGAGCTCGATACCTACAGTTGCTTAAGTTCTGCCATTATCCAGTATTCGGGAGATAGTGGGTTCGTGCCCCACTGTCGGCAGCCCTGAAGATGGATTTCCGTTGTTTCCCATTTTCACACCAGAGAAATGCTGGAGCTGTAAATTAAGGTCATGTACACTTCCTTACCACTCCTAGCACATTCCTGTCCTATTATCGAAATAAGGCCTATCTGCGTCGGTGCGACGTAAAGCAACTTGCAAAATAAAAAAAAAGTTTATTATTATGATTCCATTAACCTTTATTTATTAAATACAATGGTGTGAGTATTTTTAACACTTACAGAGAGCTTATTTACGAGGAACAATTGAACTGCCAGTTACAATGTCTCCATTATTTTAATGAACGGTAATAGTAATCGGCATTCTAGTTTATCCATTTTACTAGCTGATGTACCCGCGCTTCGCTACGGGATTCTCAGAAAGACTGACCTTGTAGTTTTCCTAACTGAAGTAAACAAAGGCCATTACAAAAACGTCAGTAGGAAAGTAGCGATGTTATAATAATAATAATAATAATAATAATAATAATAATAATAATAATAATAATAATAATAATAATAATAATAATAATAATAATAATAATTTCAAGTGGCTATTTCTAGCCGGGTGCAGCCCTTGTAAGGCAGACCCTCCGAAGAGAGTGGGCGGCATCTGCCATGTGTAGGTAACTGCGTGTTGTTGTGGTGGAGGATAGTGTTACGTGTGGTCTGTGAGTTGCAGGGATGTTGGGGACAGCACGAACACCCAGTCCCCGAGCCAAGGGAATTAACCATTTAAGGTTAAAATCTCCGACCCGGCCGGGAATCGAACCCGGGACCTCTGGACCAAAGACCAGCACGCTATCCATTTTCGTATAAAATACTCGATCAAATGAAAAACCGCACATTTTCTCACTTTTAAGGAACAGTACTACGGTGCCGATCTAACAGTCCAAAGTTCCAGAGCTGGAATGACCAGGCCAAAGACATCCGTCATCACTCCTCTGCCATAATTCTCTTAAATATGCAAACTGCTCATTCCAATCAGTGCCTCAGAGTACGGATTGAACAGCTCGAATGCTATGATGAACCAGTGTGTTATGTACCAGTAGTATCAGAAAATTTATGAACCAGAGGAATAGCATGCCAAAGAAGAAAGTTATCCAACTCCCCAGCTACTTCCCGCTAATATTCAGGCAGGCTGTTACACTCGGTACGACCGGGCGAGTTGGCCGTGTGGTTAGGGGCGCGCAGCTGTGAGCTTACATCCGGTGGATTCGAACCCCACTGTCGGCAACCCTGAAGAAGGTATTCCGTGGCCTCCCATTTTCACACCAGGCAAATGCTAGGGCTGTATCTTAATTAAGGTCAAGGCCGCTTCCTTCACACTCCTTGCCCTTTCCTATCCCATTGTCGCCATAAGAACTATCTGTGTCGGTGCAACGTAAGGCAATTTTCATCCTAACTATCGTAGATGTGTGGCAACAGAAGACACAAAGCCCACCACAACAAACAATGGTCAATGTAAAGTTATTGTTGATCAATGCTACGCGCTTTCAATATTGTAGGCCTTCACATTTAGTTTTCTTCCGACTCTGAAATACCACTCTTATCATAGTCTGTACGATAAAATTGAATAAAACATAAATGGTCGGAAATTGTATTCTCTATAACTTTTGTTATGTAGTACTTTTCGATAGGACCAATAACATAGGTATTTAAAAATTAAATTTTAGGCGTCTTCCCCTAAACTACAATTTCATACAGGGCGCATAAAACTGTTTATAGTTTAGACTGTAGTTTCTTATTCACCGACTCTATATACCAACTTTCATTAAATTCTGTTAACCCATTTTCTCGTGGCTCGGCGTTGGTATGGACTTGGCAACAAAAATACAAATTCATGAATATCTGTGCTATCAAAGCCGGTGCGGCAACAACGTATGACATAAATGATCGGAAATTTAATTCTATATAACTTTAGTTATGTACTATTTGTCGATAGGACCACTAACAATATAAATATTTGACGATTAGATTTTAGGCCTTCCCCTAAACTACCATTTCACTCAGCGCGAGTAAAATGATTTATAGCCTAGATTGTAGGGCCTCATCCCCCGACTTCACATACCGATTTTCATTAAATTCTCTTCAGCCGTTTCCTTGTGATGCGTGTACAGACAGACAGACAGACAGACAGACAGACAGACAGACAGACAGAAATTACGGAAAAGTAAAAAGTGCATTTCCTTGTTGCTGTGGACATGACCGATACAGAAATATAATTCTTTTCAAATTCTGAGCAATGTACAGACAAAACTCTTATTTTATATATATAGATTTATTTGTCTTCAGTAGTGGCTAAGTTAGGACTCATGGTCCTCTCTTACACTTAACCACTGTTATAGCTTATTTGTATTTACTCCTTACATTCTTCTTTCTTTCTTAAACTGTTTGCACTCGAGGGTTGTTTTTTCCCTCGGACTCAGCTAGGAATCCCACATCTACCGCCTCAAGGGCAGCGTCTTGGAGCGTGAGACATTGGGTCGGGTGATACAACTGGGAGAACGACCTACTCCGTACATTTGGATTAAATTTTAAGTTTTCTCAGCATTTATTACTCTAAAAACTACAGTAAAATGTGATTATACAATATGCAGGAAAGCTTTGCTTCGTAATTTACAGGTGTGTAAGATGGTTTGTTTGTCCAACCGTTTCCCATTTCTCTGTTGGGTCGGGTATGAGGTGAGATGAAACTGTCGTGGCGGGTTTTGATGACCGGATGCCCTTCCTGACGTCAACCTCATAAGAGGAATTAATGAGATGAAATGAATGACGTGATATATGATACCAAGTGGAAGGGTGAGACGCGGTGCCGGTATGCAGCCTACTCCTGTCGAATAGCACCAAGGGGTCTGCTGAAGGCTTAACGTCTCCATCCGACGAACGAATCACCATCAACAGCGTCATATGCCGTCACTCCATATGAGCACTACGGAGAGGTTTGGAATTTAATCCAGGGTTTTGGCACGCAATCTAGTGATTAGAAATTGTGTACCACTACCTCCCCTACCCTGCCAGTCAACATTATGATGGTGAAAACTTTTTCGACCAACGGAACTCGAATCGGCTAACCACGGTGTCAGACCGTTTAGACTTCAACGCCTTAACGATAATGGCCACCAGGCGGGTTTGTTATATGGAACAAATACAACGTCCGTCTCTGTGGTGTAGTGGTTAGTGTGATTAGCTGCCACCCCCGGAGGTCCGGGTTCAATTCCCGGCTCTGCCATGAAATTTGAAAAGTGGTACAAGGGCTGGAACGGGGTCCACTCAGCCTCGGGAGGTCAACTGAGTAGAGGTGGGTTCGATTCCCCCTTCAGCCATCCTGAAAGTGGTTTTCCGTGGTTTCCCACTTTTCATCCAGGAAAATGCCAGGATGGTACCTAACTTAAGGCTACGGCCGCTTCCTTCCCTCTTCCTTGTCTATCCCTTCCAATCATCCCATCCTCCCGCAAGTCCCCTGTTCAGCATAGCAGGTGAGGCCGCCTGGGCGAGGTCCTGGTCATCCTCCCCAGTTGTATCCCCCGACCCAGAGTCTGAAGCTCCAGGACACTGCCCCTGAGGCGGTAGAGGTGGGATCCCTCGCTGAGTCCGAGGGAAAAGCCAACCCAGGAAGGTAAGCAGATTAAGAAGAAGGAGAAGGCAAATACAAATATTGTGATCACAGGGACCACAGGTATGCAGTGATTAATTTTGACGCTACGCGCGCTTAAACATCCCAGTTCTACTGCCAACCTCTCAAGTGTTCGCGCGTAAACGTGACACACTGTTTGCTTTCGATTTACATTTTAGCTGTACGCAGTGAATATGGACAAACACACAGTATCTTAGGGCAGATGTTCGAAATATCTACCTCCAACTTGGCGGAACAATTCACATGACGCAGCAATGATTCTTGTATTATTTGGAAAATTGCCGGCATTCTACAGCTATTTATCTGCCTCTCTGGATCAGTGGTAGAGGTAGTCGGATTTTAATGTTGGAAACATATCTTAGCAGACTCACCCATACTACGAAAAACGTAAAATTTAGCAATTTTCTGAAATGTGTCGAAAGTTGAAGAGATAAAGGGCCCGGAAAGGTGAGTCTTGGATAGCTCTATTAATGTAAAAAATAAAATTTTAAAATCCCCCCCCCCCCGGTCTAAATGCAGTTCCGAGAAAACAGCCTAAAATCGCTTGTTTCTTTACTTGTTTTATTTTTTATTCAAATCCTAGCCAAATTAACTTATTTACACAATTCTTTCTGTAATGTGTTCCTTGGTTCAATACCCTCAGGTGCTTTTTGATTTTTGAAGAATGTCCACACCGAATGTAGTTATAAGAGCTTAAGTGAAACTCTGTATTGACTCACATTAGCACTCGTACTGGTGCTAATCTAATCGACCAGATAATGATGACTAAGAAAAGGATTGTAATTTTTAGGAATAAAAAAGTTCTCGTAATTAATTTTTTTTATTTTTACTTAACATTCATAGCTCATATCCCTAGAATGGTTTCACCATTGAGTTGCTTGCCTCAAGGGCTAGAACTGTGGATTTTTGAAGGGCGGACAAGATCCCACTGGGCACTCTGTTAGACGATGTGTATAACCGATCTCTGGTGACACATTTGGTGTTTACCCGACAAACTTCATTGAAACTCAGCCATAGATGTCCAAGAGAGTTTCAGTTTACTCTGCCATCTAGTGGGCCTAGAGTAAAATGGAACGTCGAAATTGACGAGCATGCAGACAGATGGCGTCAAATTAAAATGCTGGCGCTTGGTACGGTAGCTGAAGCCATACAATTATTATTTGTTTTTCCCGGCGCTTCTCCGACACGATGTTCAGGAGTAGCGACGGAAGGACACAAGGAAGGCAGGAGGAAGGTCATGCGGACAGCGACTAAACAACACGTGTGATTCGTTAACGATCGGGTGTCTGGAAGGGCAGCAGCGGAAACTAATCTGAAGATAATATTTTGACATTTAAGGCTGGTTTACACGGGAAGAGTAGCGAGGCGAGTAGAGTAGATAATAGAGTAGCTACCTCTACTCTACCATTGTCTGGTAGAGTTGACACTCGTATCGTTCATACGGGAGTATAGTAATAGCACCATGTCAAGGCTAGTGAAGCGTTACAAGAAGAAGCAAATGAGGAAAGACGGGAATGTGTGAGAGGCTGGATTAGTAGGAAAGATACACTCGGGGTATCAGCACTAATTCTGAGAGAACTTGCGACAGAGGAGAAAGGAGAATACAGAAAGTTCCATTTTTACTCCTTGCATTCTCTAACATTGTCCTAAACCACTTAAGAGTGGGAGTGTAAATGTCTGCTGCATCACCTCCAGACTTTTTGGATTTACGAATTTTCATCATTTACCGGTGGTAGATACATCGTATTTTTTATTTTCTCTTTCAGTTCCATTACACCAAAACCCTCTTTACCCATTTTCCTAACCAAGTCCTCTTCCGCCGCCCGCCTCATATTCTCGTTTCTTGAAATAATTCTGTTTATGTTCCATAAGTATTTTCACGGCAAAGTTCTACAAATATGCATGTTTCTTCTTCGTTCCATTTCATACTGCGCCAAACAAACGTACAGATGCTAAATTTACTCCACTCCACGGAATGCCACAGGGAAATTACGTAGTCAAGTAACGCGCTTACTGAAAAATTGAACGTCCTCGGCCTTCTCTGTCAGCTCTGGGAGCTCGGTTCCGCTGGAGGGGGGAGGAGTGTAGTAGAGTTACTTTACCACAGCGGAAACCTACTCTACTCTACTGCCTACTAGCTACTCCACTCTACCTGCCAATATCCCAGTTGTTTATATGATGCTAGTAGCTCTACTATCTACTCTACCCTTCTCGCTACTCTACCCGTGTAAACCAGCCTTTATGGCTGGGAGTCATCCGAAAACTTGTCTAACATGACGCGACAAAATGTGCGATGGAAGTGTAACCATGGCAACCGTGCAGGCAGTGATGTAAGGTATGGACGGATGGTCAAACAATGTTACCTAGCAACCGCGCAGGCTATGTCTTATGCCTGGTTGCTATCTGAAATTAGCAGCCGTTGATGGATGGCCATGACCGGGAGACATATTGATGATCATTTTATTTTCACAAAGGGAAAAGTGGTTTCTTTTTAAGAATACTTTTTCAAGAAAATCTAGTAGCGTACAAAACTTTCAAACAAACGGAAAGGAAACCGACGCCAAGGAATGCAGATCGTTATACTACTTCTCAGGGGGAATAAGAGCTAGTAATGGTGGTGGTTATTACTATATTAAAGGGAAGTAAAACAAGATAACTATCCACCCTTAACTCTAATTAAATGAGAAAAAGAATATTAGTTTCGATATTTTAAATAATTATTAAAGTCTTGGGAAAAGGAAGAAAACGGACACTACGGGATTAGAAAATACTGTATAGGTCTCACAATCTTACTCAGGGGATGTCTCATAGGAAAGGCGAAAGGAAACAAATGGTAAAAAAGTAACTTCGCAGGAAGCCTTGCGGACCCATCCACCCACCAAGCGACCACTAATCCACCTACGAACTCATCAAATAACCAAGGCACCCCGTAACGTTGAGAGCTCCTGGGGAAACATCTCTAGGATTACGTGGGTGTATTGCATGCTCTCACCTACAAAACGGAGGAGGAATTTGATAACAGTAGCGCCCTTGAATTAAGAACTCCCAGTGGTGCTATCAAAAGTCCAAGAACTGTAATGATCTCTGTGATTGACACCTGCACCTCTTGTTGAATTACAAGATACGACCTAACTGTTTCAATTATCAACGCCTGATATCAATACCACGTTTTTTGTGTGAGATAAAGGAAATCATTGGGTATATAAACTCCGTCAGTCAATGACAAACTCAACAGTCAGTAATACAACCTGAACATCACCATGAAAGGTAGGTGCCTTTTACACTTTTCTACACTTGTGAACCTCATTGGAACAAAGTTATTCCTTATCGTACAATAGACGCTCTTTCTTAGACAGTCAGTGACTCAGGAGGATTGCTGTTGAGAAAAATATTTCTTCAGAGTTGTGTGCAAGGTTTAATACCTAAGAAACAATTATCTGATGTCTTCGATATTCCGGTACAAGTTAATCAACATATAGGAGACTTATTACGTAAGCATCGAGGATTTGCCCACAATTTACTTCTTACTCTTGGATGAAAATATTTATGGGGATATATCAGTAATAGCTAAGGACTGAAAATAATTCAAGTAAAATAATTACAGTCCTTAACGACAACATAATACACAAACTATAGGACTTTCAGAAAAAAAATCGCGATGAACATCTAAAAGCATCCAGCAATGCATTCCTCCGATGCAAGAAAGGTACATTCAGAATCAGTTTGAGAAAAAGCACATAGGTAACTATTAAAAACCCATAAGTGTATTCATTTCTTGATAAAATACGAGTATATGGCATTCATCTCCGTAGGAGTCCGACTCGTTGGCTGAACGGTCAGCGTACTGGCCTTCGGTTCAGAGGGTCCCGGGTTCGATTCCCGGCCGGGTCGGGGATTTTAATCTTAATTGGTTAATTCCAATGGCACGGGAGCTGGGTGTATGTGTTGTCTTCATCATCATTTCATCCTCATCACGACGCGCAGGTCACCTACGGGTGTCAAATAGAAAGACCTGCACCTGGCGAGCCGAACCCGTCCTGGGATATCCCGGCACTAAAAGCCATACGACATTTCATTTCATTTCATCTCCGTAGGGATAGGATTATTTCAAAAGCTCCTTTGCCTCCATCGCCACTGAGAAACAATATTGATTGTCATTTTAAAATAGACGTGTTACTGAAATAAATTAGTAGCCGATCACGAAGTATATTAAAATATAAGTCAAATGTTAGATAATGGTGAATTCACTCACGTAATATTCAGTTTTAATTATTGATTACAAGCACTCGAAAAACGGCACAGTCCATTAACACTAATAAACCTTAGTAGGTATTGTATAATGGAGTACATTGAAATAGTTAATGTCTTCTGAAATGTCAGTAAATTATTTATCGATTCCTCACCCCATTATATGCTTTCAATTATAATCTAACAGTCTATAATCTGTTTGCTAATTTGCCTCCATCATTATGTAAATATCCAACGGATTTCCGTCGCACATGTAGGATTTATCAAGCAATAAGAACGCTATTGCTAGAGCAATTAGTATAGAAATGTCCGGCTCTATGGCTAAATGATTAGCATTCTGGCCTTTGCTCACAGGGGTCCTCGGTTCGATTTCAGGCAGGGTCGGGAATTTTAACCATCATTGGTTAATTTCGCTGGCGCGGGGGCTGGGTGTATGTGTCGTCTTCATCATCATTTCATCCTCATCACCACGCGCAGGTCGCCTACGGGAGTCAAATTGAAAGACCTGTACTTAGCGAGCAGAGCAGGTCATCGGACAGTCCCGGCACTAAAAACCATACACCATTTCATTTCAGTACAGGAATCCTAATTTCATAGAGTATAATACGCCTTAAATTTAACAAGGAAACAACTAAAAAAAAAACCACTTCTCCCTTTGCGAAAATCAAATGACCACAAATATGCCTCTCGGTCATGTCCAACGAGCCATACGATATAGCCTGCACGGTTGCTATATAACAATGTCTGGCTATCCATTCATACCTTACATCACAGCCTGCACAGTTTCTACTTCCGTTACGCACATTTACGGACTATCCCCAGCCATAAGACATATTTATGTCAAAAACAACTCACAGATTAGCATGTACGTATCGGAGTGGAATAACACATATTTTTATTTTCCCTCAGGTCTTCTCGTAGTGTGTGTGTTGGTAGCACTGGCCTACGTGCAGTCCGCTCCTGTGGACACTGCGGAACAACAGCCAGCTCAAGTTGCTGAAGATGTAAAAGATGTCGACGATTCTGCAACCGTCGAGGACGCTCAAGAAGTAGGCAAGCATCATCACCATGATCACCACTCGGATCATCACCATCACGACCATGACTGGGACCACCACAACCATCATGATGACCATAATAACGACCATCACCACAATGATGGTGACAATGAAAACCACCAGCCTGATCCATCCAACTTGTGCGCAGCCGCTAGAGCTGACAGGTGGCACTTGCCCTACCCTAAGGACACACACAAGTTCGTCAAGTGTGACCTGACCACAGGGAAAGGTACTGTCTTCACCTGTCCATCAGGTCTCGTCTTCAACCCCGCCATCCAAGTGTGTGCTTATGCTTAACCTGTGAGAAACCTCATCATATTAAAAACATGCACTGTTGTAAATGTATGTGACCCGTATCTATCTGCTTTGGAATAAAATATAATTAAACACAAAGTGAATTTCTCTTTCCTTCCAGTTTTATTTGATAGGTGTTGTTAATTATAGGTGAAAAACCCTGTTCACCTCCATACAGCTAGCACCATAAATGATTAATTGTTAATACGGAGGTTTGTCCAACTCCTTGGCTGAATAGCGAGCATAACGGACTTCGGTTCAGAGGGCTAAGGGTTCGATTACTTTAACTGCATATGACACATTCCTCTAGGTTCGGATACTGGATGTTAGTGTTCGTCTCATTATACATCTATTTAACTTAACGGAAGAATAATCATCATCAAGTTGGGAAAAAGGGCCAGGAAGATGAAGATGAATATGACTGAGATTGGCCCAGTTGTACAAAGACATCTGACTCGAGATCAATTTAGAATCTAGTCCTGAAAATGAACTGAGAATACGACTTCGTCGCGTTGTACAAAACTGAACTCGGTTTACACATGTGCAGTTCAAGTGTAATCGGAGTTCAGAAAAGTGGACGTTGCAACACCGCAAAACAAATAAAACACGAAATAGCTTTGCCCTTTGGATAATACTTAAACGGTGAGATTGACCTGGCTGTGAATGTCAACAAACTAAATACGAAATCGCTTTGCCCCTTGGATAATACTTACACGGTGAATTGAGCTGGTCGCGACTGTTGAAAAATGAAATACGAAGTTGTTTTCCCACGTGATTGTCGATATTTTGTGATCTCACGAAGTAAGCATGTTTAGTAAACTTGAAAATTAATTAATTATTGAAGTAATATTATAAAACTAAATAATAACAGCGTGTTTGTCCTGCAGTAGGCTGTTGTTTATATGGTATTCACATAACCTCACTTCTGAAAAGAAATATCCAGCGATCTTCAGCAATACTATTTAACTACTAGCGTTCGAGGTAATTTTAACTCACCTCGATGTTATTAAGGTATTCTTAAGCGGATAAGATACAAGGAAATATTTTTCAAGGCTTCAGGTCTATAGTTCCATGTTTAATATGAATGATAATGGTCTAGGTTCAAGGAGATTTGTCAGTCAAATCTGAACTTAGATCAAGAAAAGGTGATCTAGGATTAGCGTTTGTACAACGGAAAGTCAAAGTTCAACATGACTGGCGGCCATTTTTCCTCGTTAAATTCAGATCAAATGTTTTATACAACCGGGCCATTGTGCGTTATTATATAGGGATAATATTGACACAACGTTAAAACCACCTTTATAGCCACAAAGAAAATATCCCAGCAGTTACGCTCGGTTGAAGACCCTCGGGCCCATTCGTTAGTGCTTAGGTGCACTGTCTTCCCTATTCGTACAGGCAGGATTATACACTCATTACCAAACGCAGCCTAGACACTAGGCTGAAAGAACATAACCATCATTGTTGCCTCATATACCTTGAAATACCTGGAGTGGCAGCGCAAGCTCGGTCTTTCCTCGGGCACACATTTACAGAGTCCAATTCTCTGTCCCATTGGCGAGTTCCTAGTTGTTCTCCAGAGTATTCGCACCCTGATATTCTTTTGATGACTCCCTATAACTCGATGCTCCTTTGTTTCCAAGATTGTCAGTCTCGATACCAACGTTTGACGAAACATCTTTTAGGGGCACTTGACTGATCTGAAGAGACTTGCCTCGTGGTGACATTCGCTTGGTCTAAATCGTCAGGGGTGCATAATAAAGAGGCCCCCGTCACACTTGAGTGGGAGTGGGAGTGACAATGTAATGTTTATTGCTTTGCATTTGGTAATCACATCTATTTGTGTTCAATCATGGCAGTGAATGTTATTGGTTTTAAATCCTACTAATTACTGGTATGATTTTGGAGACACTAAGCTGCCGGAATTTTGTCCAGCAGGAATTCTTTAACGTACCAAGAAATCTACTAACACGAGGCTGGCTTGCTCTACAATCTCAGGTATTCAGCCTGGCTCAAATAAATTTCAGCCAATGACAGTGGATGTTCATGCGAGTTGTATGAAAGATGTCGCACGATTTATGTAGTAGGTTATGAATGAAAGTATATTCCTGGGAGCGTATTGGTGGTAACGTCTCATTGGTAATGAACATTTCACTCTCCTACAAGTATTACGAGGTAAAATTTGTGTTATTCACTTTTCGAAATAATGAACGTTTTGCTGATGGGCTGTTAGTTACATTTCTGTATATTTATACCGATTTGAGGAAATCACGGCTCTGTTTACATCCTTCCCAAATCATGCTCGTTTCACGCACAAAGAAGCTTGCGAGGTAATGAAACTGCTTCAGAAAGAAAGAAGAGGCAACATATTACCAGAGTTTGTTGAGCGAGACGCTATCCGATGCTAGCACCACCGCCATCTACCTTTCTCACTGCTGTAGAAATATAGGCGCCACTTGTGCCATTTAATTTCGACTTAACAGTACTGGATGGCACGCATTTAGATTCTGAGCTGTGGGATTGGTGGCCTTTTCGTTCACGCTGCAGGGCCCTGAATTTCGATATACTGGGAACTCTGCACACACTGTGACTCTCCTCATTGGCACTTCCTGTATCCGCCGCAACACTGCAAATTATACTATCGTGGATACTGCTATCACTTCTAACACAAATTCCTCAATCCATTTTTTCATAATGAGCGATCATTTCCTACATCTTCTAGGTCAACCTAACATGAAACACATTGTTTTACTTCGTCGGCGGTCGCGTAGTAGTGTTCGGCCTACAAGTGGCCGCGGCTGGTCCATGGTCAGACAGCTTTGCATTCAGACCGACCAACTCAGCAGAGGAGGGGTGACCACAGCTCTATCGTAGTTCTACGCCTCTATTTTCGGGAGATGGTGAGGGGTTGTTCTGAGAATGGTTTTCCGTGTTTTTTCATTCTCCTCAACCAAGACGAATGCCGGGACAGTTCCTAGTATGGGCTACGGTAACCATCTCCTTCTCCTGCACCGTAACAAATCTTCTGGTCTGAGAGACGGCGTCACCGTCTAAGAGGCCCGCCTCCCTCTTCAGAGGAGGAATGAAAACATTTTAGTAGTAGTTAGTAAAATATTGTTAATTCTAGGAATTCCAGTGGATCCCATCATTGTAACTGTATCGAGCTCTGCTTGCTGTACATACTATCTGCGTCTCACGAAAAGTCGCGGCAGCTTGTAGGCACGACACGAGTAACAGAAACTACACTAAGCTGCAAACATTAGTCATGACGAATACTGGGAGCTCTCTGAAGGAGATGCGTGTTTATTAAACTGTTCAGTATGCAGTACTTACAGTAAATGTGTACCTAAACCACAATTGCACTACCAATTTGAAACTTCACAGCAGCATCTTAGTTCACAAGGATCACCGCGTACGGAACCCATGTTTATTGTCAGGCCTTGAGACTTGAGATTGGCGCATGCGCACCAGCTATGCTTACCCTACGCACCCCTTACCCCGCATGCACGCGTCTTCTCGTCATACGACCATAGTATCCGACTGCTGGAATCGGCTTTTGCACGTTTTCTGTAGGACTGGTACAACAATAACGCATTTTCTTATGTCCACACTATTAATAATAATGTAATTTGCTTTACGGCCCACTAACTAATTTTCTTACGGTTTTCGGAGCCGCCGAGCTGCCGGAATTTAGTCCCGCAGGAGTTCTTTTACATGCCAGTAAGTCTACTGATATAAGGCTGACGTATTTGAGCACCTTCAAATACCACCGGACTCAGCCAGGTTCGAACCTGCTAAGCTGGGGTCAGAAGGCCAGCGCATCAACCGTCTGAGCCACTCAGCCCGGCTCTACACTAGTAAATGCGGACGATTCTTTCGCATTTCACCCCTGTCGTACAGTTTTATGTTTATAGGTTAATAACTCTTGAGCATAATGCATTTAAGAACTCGAAACGTCACTTTAAGGTAACATATAATGTATTAAAAATCAACGCACTCTACCACAACACACGGCAGCTCAAAACATAAAAAAAAAGGTGCATCTGAAGTTACCTGCACATAAATAATTAAGGAGTGTTTAAAGTGAAAACTACTCACATTTAGGTTTAATCTAAATAAAGTTAACGTAGCTGTACATAAGGTTTCGACAAATGCACAGACAATGTGTACACATGTTACGTTGACCACAAAGAAGCGATTAACAGTAGTGCATTGCTGATGGAAATGATTGCAGCCCCCTCTATTATCTATTCCTTAACTATAAGATATTAGATTGTGATGAAATCATAATTCTCAACAAATCAAAGTATAGCTTAATAACGGGTGTCTTACATAAAAACTGAACGGTACTGTTGTTGTTGTTGTTGTTTGGGTCATCAGTCTATAGACTGATTTGATGTAGCGGTCCATTCCACCCTATCCTGTGCTAACCTTCATTTCTTGGTAACTACTACTGTACATCCTACAAATGTACTCTAATGTGTTTGTTATATTCATACTTTGGTCTAGGCTACTCCTGCTGTTTGGACCGGCTACACTTCCCTCAAAAACCAACTGAACAAGTCCTGGGTGTTTTATTTTTGCTATTTGCTTTACGTCGCACCGACACAGATAGGTCTTATGGCGACGATGGGATAGGAAAAGCCTAGGAATGGGAAGGAAGCGGCCGTGGCCTTAATTGAGGTACAGCCCCAGCATTTGCCTGGTGTGAAAATGGGAAACCACGGAAAACCGTCTTCAGGGCTTCCGACAGTGGGGTTCGATCCCACTACCTCCTGGATGCAAGCTCACAGCTGCGCTTCCCTAACCGCACGACCAACTCGCCCGGTCTGGGTGTTTTATATATGTCCTATCATGCCTCAAAATCGTTCTAGAACGATAGTAGAATACTCAAATTCTCCGTATCGTTGACTGAAATAAACGGGCCGGCCTGAGTGACTCAGACAGTTGAGGCGCTGTTCGTCTGATCCCAACTTGGCAGGTTCGATCCTGGCTCAGTCCGGTGGTATTTAAAGGTGCTCAAATACGTACGCCTCGTGTGGGCAGATTTACTGGCACGTAAGAGAACTGCGGGACTAAATTCCGGCACCTCAGCCTCTCCGAAAACCGTAAAACTAGTTAGTGGGACGTAAATCCAATAACGTTTTTACTATTACTAGAAATAATCGATTAATTTAAAATAGCAATTGAATTATGGTAAAACTAAGTGCGACAGCAGCTAAGAGTAAAGATAATTATAGATATTTTTAATACATTTATTTTAGTCCACCCTGTGGTGTAGGGATAGCGTGCCGGCCTCTTACCCACAGTATTCGTGTTCAATTCCCGGCCAGTCCAAGAACGTTAATTGTGGACTCAGGACTGAAACAGGGTTCACTCATCCAAATCAATATAATAGTCAAAAGGGAGAGAGAGAGAAAGAGTTAATATTTATTATATATCAGATTGGAAGGAGATTAAACAATTTCGTCACCTTTTATTTCTATCCCGCTTCAAGGATTGGTAATTACCTAGTCGGGAACTGCTTCGTAAACTCTCATCGGGTTAGCCACCAGGTGCCGCATGCTGTAATGATTAAGTTTCCGAAACGCTTTCCGGTTGCATACACTGTATATTCTCCTGGGACATGGACAGGTGTTTTGTGCTGTTAATAGCATGACAAGGTTCTAGATTGAAATGACGTCGGTAGATGAAGAGTGGGTCTCGGCCCATAAGTGGCCACGGCTGGTCCGTGGTCCAACAGCTCTGCACTCCGACCGGCCAACCGAGCAGAGGAGGGGTGGCAACGGCTCTACCGTGGCTCTACGCTTTTGCATTAGGGAGACGGGGCAGGGCTGGACTTCACAGCTGGCCCCAACCGTCGGCTGTACTGAGAATAGTTTTCCGTGGTTTTCGATTATTCTGCACTAAGGCGAATGCCGGGACAGTTCCTAGTATATCCCACGCCTTCCAACCCCTTCACCTTCTCCGAGCATCTCCTTCACCGTAACAAATCTCCCGGCCTGAGAGACGGCGTTATCGTCTAAGAGGCCCGCCTCCCCCTTCAGGGGTGGAATGAAAACGTTTTAGTTGTAGTTGAAAGGATCATGTTCCTCAAATTAACAATTTTTAGAATAAAAATTCTACAAAATCAAGTCTCTCTCTCTCTGTGCGTTTGTCTGAATTTTTTTTGCAGCGCCTATCTTTGTATATGGAGGCGGAATGCTCTGTAAAGATTCTTTGGTGTCTTAAAAGTTATTAGAACAGATTCAATCTGAACTGCATGAAAATGGATTACGTTGGTAACGTTTCTTTCTAATAACACAAGCTGACACCAGCTGAAAAATGCACGGAAAATAGTAATGAGATGATTATGTGAAACGTAGTTAGTACCTTGATAGATAACAACTCACCGAGCTCGATAGCTGCAGTCGGTTAAGTGCGGCCAGTATCCACTAATCGGAAGATAGTGGGTTCGAGCCCCACTGTCGGCAGCCCTGAGGATGGTTTTCCGTGGTTTCCCATTTTCACACCAGACAAATGCCGGGGCTGTACCTTAGTTAAGGCCACGGCCGATTCCTTCCAATTCCTTGGAATTCTATCCCATCGTCGCCGTAAGACATATCTGTGTCGGTGCGACGTAAAGCAAATAGCAGATAACAACTCTCTAACTTATATCTAAGCCGAGTTGAGTTTCACAAATGTGGGAGTGTTGGCTTTCGGTGTTCAGATTAACGTCCCAGCCTCGGTGTCGTTAAATGTTCTTGACCTGGCCGGAATGGAACCCGGAGTGGTGGTGATGATTACTGTTCAAAGAAGAATTACAACTGGGCAACCATCCTTTATTAACAGTAATCAGAAGGGAAAGTGGAAGGGCTCCAATCCTTCGAAAAATGAATCTAACAGCCAAAGAAATGCAAGGGCCACGAAAGGAGTACAGATGAAGACTTCCTAGGATTTGGAAACCTAGTACCGTCGGGGTCGGAAGAACATTGGAGGTCGGATAGGATAGATGAAAGTGAGGAGCCTGGCACAGGAAAGTGGATGCATGGCCGTACCATGGGAGTCTCGATTTCCCAAACAGCTAGGTCTAAATCATTGATCATACTCATTTTTCACATGGTCAAGATGAGCCGAGTGCCCATGTGAACACTTTTATCTCCATGATATGGAGTGCCTGCTTGTGTCTTCTTGCCATTGGATGATATTCTACCCTATAAAGTGCTATGAGCACACTGAAGTCCTATCCTGTGAATCTTTGCCCTAAGATCTTCAGATAATATTGTTTCATCGTAGACAATACTTGTGACTGGTTTCAACTTGAGACCATCCGGGTAGCAGGAGTGGTAAAGTAAACTGGTGTCTTGGTAGTACCAGGAATCGAAACCGATCTCTGGAAACGGAAGCTAAGAGAGCTAATCATTACAGGTAGACATCACAGGTGGTGTCTTTGTCTGAGGTGAACATTGGCCCAATGTATTCAAATTGCGTGGTCTTATGCAATTCCTGATTGGCAACAATGATGGCGCCGTTGGTTGAGCTATTCATATTCCTCCCGGTCTAGTCTGGGGAAGTAATACGCAAATGACCTTTACTATTCTGTACTATAGAAACTGTAATAAAATGTTCTTAAAAATGTTATTGGCTCTTCGTGCCGCTAACTACTTTTACGGTTTTCGGAGACGCCGAGGTGCCGGAATTTAGTCCCGCACGAGTTATTTTACTTTTCAGTAAATCTACCGACACGAGGCTGCCATAATTGTGCACCTTCAATTACCAACAGACTGTGCCAGGATTGAACCTGCCAAGCTGGGGACAGAAGGCCAGCGTCAGAGGCAAGCTCGCTACACCTAAACCTCGAGGTGGATTGTCTAGGATACTACTTCACACTATTTTCTAAATTCCAGACTTAATATATTTTTTCAACTAGGGGGCTGCCTAGCCAAGATGGTAAAAGCGCATTCGATTCACGTGGAAGGACAAGATTTCGATTCTCTATCATGAAGTCAAAAAATCTGGAAACGAGTCTTGTAATTCAGGAGAGACATCTTATTCTGCCACGACAGAAATAAGTACAACTTTATTTTTTGGGAAGGAAAAGACAACTAGGCATGGAGTTAACCACTCCGTCACATTTACCGCTAAGGTTAGAGGAGTGGAGGCTTTCACATCGAAATTCCAAGTCCTGTACGGAGATGGATTCTTTACTTTTAAATTTTCTTCAGCAAACACTTTAACGTCACTTAAAGATGTATTTGTTTGTATCCATAGTAATTAATCTAAAATGACATTTAAAATAAATGTCACCGGGCGAGTTGGCCGTGCGCGTAGAGGCGCGCGGCTGTGAGCTTGCATCTGGGAGATAGTAGGTTCGAATCCCACTATCGGCAGCCCTGAAAATGGTTTTCCGTGGTTTCCCATTTTTACACCAGGCAAATGCTAGGGGCTGTACCTTAATTAAGGCCACGGCCGCTTCCTTCCAACTCCTAGGCCTTTCCTATCCCATCGTCGCCATAAGACCTATCTGTGTCAGTGCGACGTAAAGCCCCTAGCAAAATAAATAAATAAATAAATAAATAAATAAATAAATAAATAAATAAATAAATAAATAAATAAATAAATAAATAAATAAATAAATAAATGTCACTGTTAAATATCAGGTTACCAAATGGAAGGAATTTGAGGAGTAGATAATAGAGAGCCTAGACATTTAGGAATTTATATGTTAATGAAAACTTAGAGAAGCGAATAACAAGTATACTCTAGCCCGGACAACATGTCTGCTACGAGACTTGCATAAACATTAGAGCATGACGTACTTTGTAAAACGTGGATTCGGGAAGAGTGAATTTGAATAATTGCTATATTTGATAGCAACATATTTCAAGCAACATTTGACCATCTTTTTATATAAAGCATTTAACGTCCTTCTTACAGCAGGGCAGCCGTAAGCGACTTAAGTTGGGCTGAGGCAGCCGCTGTAGCGCAGGGTACAAACACCGTGCTCTCTATTTGGGTTTATAAGAGAAACCTGTATTGATTGATTTTAATTAATATTACTAACGCCTCGCCCGATAGGATAGAATTTCTCTTTATACAATATATTTATCATGGTCGATAATTATTTTTTAAGCGTGTATGCAATCTTATAGGAAATGTTACCTTATAAAAGATGCTGGAAGTGTCATACTTCATAATGAGGAACTTCAAAAACACCATTAGGATTTTCTGCACATCAATATTGAGAGTTATGATTGTTCATTCGACAATTAAGATGAAATCAGGCCTCATACGAATGTGGGTCGAATGAACGATCATTCAATGATAAGAGATACCACTCACAATATCCCATTCTTATGGCTGGATCAGCAGGTTTTAAACAGTTGGCCCCTGTAAACCTGTACGGTTTGATGTGTAACAGCTTTATAGCTGTGTGTGCAGAAGAAACCGAAACCCCTACGTGTTTTGCTAATGTTGTGAGTGATTTGTTTTGTGACCGTTCAAGATTCGCAGTAAAGCCATGTAGAATTTCCTCTGTTAAAACTTTTCGTGTGCGCGAATTTTTTTTATTGACCACTGAGCCAGTCGTTTCAAATTTATTTACAATTACGTGAATCTGTGCTCACGAAGGTGAGACTTTACCTGGAAATGGCTGAACAAATGCATCGGGAACCTGTCGAACCGACTCGTACTTAAAATAACTTCTACATACGAAAAAGACATTGATGACGGTATCACCGTGTTAACAGCTGAGATTCAGACTGGCTACTGATGCTAGGTCGAACATGTGCACGCTCCTAACAAGGTGACGAACTACGCGTACAGCTGCTTAGGTCTTGTAGAGTAGAAACGCCGCTGGACGGTCTGGGTTTAAAAGAAAGCCACTGTACACTTTTTAATTGTTATGTTTTATTGAATATAGAGCTAAGTTTGTATAGTTTCACACAATTCAAAGATGTTTCGTACTGAACTGGAAAATTACAGGTCAGGCGTAAGCACAGACTTGGATGGCACGGTTGAAGACGAGACCTGATGGACAGGTGCAGATAGTACCTTTCCCTGTGGTCAGGTCACACTTGACGAACTTGTGTGTGTCCTTAGGGTAGGGCAAGTGCCACCTGTCAGCTCTAGCGGCTGCGCACAAGTTGGATGGGTCAGGCTGATGGTTGTCATTATCATCATGATGGTGTTGGTCGTTATTATGATCATCATGGTGATCGTGGTGGTCCCCTTCATCATTGTGGTGGTGGTGGTGATGATCCCACTGATGGTCATGGGGATGATGCTTGCCTACTTCTTGAGCCTCCTCAGTGGAAACAGTGTTGTCGATATCTTTTACATCTTCTGCAAGCTGAGCTGGCTGCTGATCCGCTGTGTCTACAGGAGTGGACTGGACGTAGGCCAGTGCTACCAACAGACACACTACGAGAAGGCCTGGCAATAAGAAGATTGTTAATAAAGTATGATTCTTAAGTATATAATACACTTTTCTTCAATATACTTTATGTGTAGATCTACATTTTTTCAATGATGAAAACATTTCTTAGCAGATCAATTTTACGAAAAACGCAAAATTAAGCAATTTCCTCAATTGTGCCGAAAGTTGAAGGTATAAAGGGCCCCAAAAGGTTTAAAATTGTGCGTCTTGGATAGCTCTATCGAACAAAAAGTTCGAAAATCACTTTCCGCCTAAATGAAGTTTCGGAAAATGAGTCTAAGATCTTGTTTCAATACTCGTTTCCTTTTGGATTCATTCCCTAGGCAAATTAACTGATTAACATATTTCTTTCTGTGTTGTGTTGCTTGATTCAATAACTTACTCTCAGAGGATTTTTGATTTTTGAAAAATGTCCACACCGAATGTAGTTATAAGGGCTTACAGTAAGTGAAACTCTGCATTGATTTACATTAGCGCTCGTAGTGGTAGGAAAGGCAAACTGCTAATATAATCGACCGGATATGCCATCATGCCGGCACGTCGTAAGAAACATTTAGCGTGTCCTTTTGGGTTTGGAAAAGTTGAGAAAACAACAAAAAAATTACAAATGCGCCAACAATAAGATTCAGCGATGAACCGGGTTCCAGTCGGCAATCAGATGAAAATGTAATAATGATCGACAGTACTTTGTATTCGATGATTAAGAAAAGGATTGCAATTTTTATAAATAAATAAAGAATATATTCTCATACTTTGTTATATTGTATTTACCTAAAACCGAGCTCGATAGCTGCAGTCGCTTAAGTGCGGCCAGTATCCAGTATTCGGGAGATAGTAGGTTCGAACCCCACTGTCGGCAGCTCTGGAAATGGTTTTCCGTGGTTTCCCATTTTCACACCAGGCTGTACCTTAATTAAGGCCACGGCCGCTTCCTTCCAACTCCTAGCCCTTTCCTGTCCCATCGTCGCCGTAAGACCTAACTGTGTCGGTGCGACGTAAAACAACTAGCAAAAAAAATATTTACCTAAAATTCGTAACTCATATCCCTAGGATTTTTCAACATTGAATTTCTTGCCTGAAGGGCTAGGACTGTGGATTTTATAAGACAGTTGGAAGGAGAATAAACAAAAGTTGAACTTGTATGATTTCCTCACCCTTGTTTGGAGGAACTGGAGTAAATATCATGCTATTTCAAGTTTCTTTATATGAAATGTCTTTGAAACAGTAATTACTAAAATGTATCCTTTGCCATATATTCTGGATCGTGAATTCTTAATGGCTGAAATATTTGTTGAAATAACCAGAGTTTATGGTGCACCAAACTTTTTGTATAAATTGTAGTTTAAGATAATTTTGAAGATCTACCTAAATGGAAGATAAGAAGTATTTTATGCAGCTATCGACAAAGGGAACAAACTTGTTAGAGAGGAAAGATCCTGAAGAAATAATAATTGCTAGAATGATGTATCCCCGAGTGAATTTGGTGCCTTTTTTCATGTAAAGTGTGCTATTACAAGGTCCTTGCATAAACATAACAAGGAAATAAGCTTTTTTGGGATGTATTTGTTCTGATTGTTGTTAATATATTATTGGAAACATTGTTCAGGAAAGATATATACAGTACGCCAGCTTCTAAAATGAAAAAAAAGTTGCTTTACGTAGCACCGACACAAATAGGTCTTATGGTGACGATAGGAGAGGAAGGAGCTAGGGGCGGGAAAGAAGCGACCGTGGTCTTAATTGAGCTACAGCATGGTGTGACAATAGGAAACTATGGAAACCCATCTTCAGGGCTACCGACAGCGGGGTTTCAATCCACTATCTCCCGAATACTGGATTCTGGACGCACTTAAGCGACTGCAACTATCGTGCTATGTACGTCAGCTTCTTTATGCCTTAAAAATGTACAGATTCTGCAAACACGTTAGAGGTTAAGGAGTTGTCGGAAGGAGAAGTAGCAGGCCAAATGGTTATCTGATAAAAACAGAGCAAGACAGTACGTTTCATTACGAGTGGAAGTAAAAGTTGAAAAACAAAATGATAGAAATAAATTTAAACTACACAAACATAAGATTACAGGACAAGTACCGTAGATCGTGATGTGTCATTAGAGGATTCTTAAGAAATCTTCCACTTACGGAACGTGAACTCCGGCCACAATACAAAAGAATGGTGAAAATTATTTGTACCAAGAGACGGTCCTTGTCTTTTCTCTGACTACTTTTTATCCGGCTAAGTGATTCTAAGAGAATCTATGACGTTCTAAGAGATGACGAGTACAGCGGAGAATGCGATTAAGGATCGTTTTAAATTGGAATAAAAAGCTGGTGATTTAAGAATTTGGATTATGTTTTTTCTCAGAGGTGAATTAAACATGGTGTCAAATTTCCCTTCAGGAAAATCAAATCATAAATATCTTTCAATAAATGAAATCCATATTCATAAGGATAGTTTACTTGCATGTAACGAATTGTTTTTGAGAGCCATCTGCATGGCATTTGGAGTCGACAAGTGTAATATTCAGTGCATTGAAAGGTCATGTGCAATGAAATAATCAGGTCTCTAGAGTATGAGAAGAAACCTCTCAGTCATGGTCATACATCAGTACTTCACATCACAGCCTACAAGATCGCATCGACCATGAGTACTCTAACTCTCCTCCTTGATATAATATGTGTCTTAGTCATAGTCATCCGTCAATATTTCACATCACAGCCTGCACGGGTGCTAGGAAACATGACGTCACATGTTTTGAATCGCTAATTTCGTGACAAAACTTTTAAGATGACCTCCAGCCCATAAGACATATTTGTGTCATTTTGAATTTATTTTGATTACTTTTAAGGCAAAAAATTATAAAGTCCAAAGTACATGGTGCAAAACTATCTGGCATCTGAGAGCGCTTCAGGGAAAATGACATAATGATGTAGAGAAAAAGTGTCAGTTTACGATGTCGGAGGCTCCAAGAATGAAATATAAATGAATCGCAAAAAGTTGAAAATCCCTTGCGTCAGTCAGTCGTTCCAAAATAATATGGGAAATGTTAACCTTAATAAAATATCACTTCTTCAGAAATGATAATTACTGCCTGTTACAGCTAACCATAGAAGGTAAGATGGTGATGGGTGGGGAGGATAATGTTGGGTATGTAACCTGCGATAGTTGTTCGACATCTACTGTACATCAATCCTTCTTCAAGTACCAATCCTTTATCGGGTATAGGCAGCAGGAGAGACGCAAAATAGGGGGAAAACTTCAGGATGGTCACCAGACTTCTGTGAGGAAACGACGCCAGAAAATGATATAAATTAAGTAACCATGGACCATGATGCGAGACGATCTACTAAATACTTCACTATGAAAATGACATGTTTATGTCGAGAAAAAGTGTCAATATTTTCTTTTGCTATTCCCGATGAAATTCACTACCTGACTTACTAAATAATTGTAAAATTGAATCCCTTCAGTTGAACAAACTTGTGCTATGGAAATTGAAACCTTTATCTTTCATGGTGAAGTAGATCTACCACAAGTGACTGATGACTTTCCATCATCTCACAAGCGTTATATACCCGATGAATCTCATTATCTGAAACTTAATCGCGACATTTCTGTCTAACAATGACAATTAAAATACTCGCGTTTTATCTTGTTCATCGAGAATTACATATGTCAGTCATGCAGCCCCATTGAGATCTCAGAACAGTGATAGTGTGATTCATAGAAATTGGAATTTAAGCAGTCATTGAACAGTGCACATGTTTGTATTTAATTTCCTTACTCATTCGATATGATGCTGTATCCATTATAACCTCCGCAAGAAAACTCAGTGAATATAAATGATTTTAGAAGTACAGTCAACTTTGGGGAAAGAATGATTCTAGTCTCTACTTAGTCCTTGGTTCTGTCTGTTTATTTGTGACGGCTAATCTCAAGAATCATTGAATGGATTTTGATGCTGTTTTCATCATTCTATAAAGCATTTATCGAGAAAGGTTTATGTGTAGAAACATTCATCTATGACCAATCATGATTTCAGTGAAGCAGGTCGAAGGAAAAACTGCCGTTCGTGCGGCTTTTTAGCTTACGCTGACTAAACCATTAAAGATACATCTGTACTATGAGGGAAAGAATTGTTCAGCATAAGAAGTCCGCGACAGCACATATCTATGTTGAACACATAGCTCACTACAAGAGTTTGTATGTTACAGTGACGACTGAAATGAAGCAAATGTTCGTGCGACATTGTAGCTTATGCTGGCTAAACCTTTAAAGATTCATCTATACTATGAGGCTAAGAATTTCTCAGTATATGAAGTTCTACAAAAACGTCCGAGACAGCGCATATCTATGTTTAATACATAGCCTACCGGGCGAGTTGGCTGTGCGGGTAGGGGTGCGCAGTTGTGAGCTTGCATCCGGGAGATAGTGGGTTCAAACACCACTGTCGGCTGCCCTGAAGATGGTTTTCCGTGGTTTCCCATTTTCACACCAGGAAATGCTGGGACTGTGCCTTAATTAAGGTCACGGTCGCTTTCTTCCCACTCCTAGCCCTTTCCTATCCCATCGTCGACATAAAACCTATGTGTCGGTGTGACGTAAAACAAATATGTAAAAAAAGCACATAGCTCACTACGAGCTTTTTTATGTTACAATAACGACTTAAGTGCATCAAGGCGAAAAAAAAGGTCTCCGAGCTCCTTTTTAGCTTACGCTGGCTAAGTCGCTAAAGATGCATTAATACTGAAAGGGTAAGAATTGTTCAAAAAAGTAAGTTCTACAAAATGTTACGTGACATCATATATCTATATTTAATACATAACCCACTATAGATGGTTTTATGTTACAGTTTGCAGTTGAAGAAACGCGAAAATTTAAAAATATTTACAGAGAAAGAATGACTTCACAAAGACAAAGGGAGTCATCTTTCTCCAATTCTCTGCCCACGTTTGAGTGTATTACAGAGTACACACAGCAGTTGATTGTGAAGGAACTGTCCATTACCCTACACAATTTCTAAATTCTTTACATCCTTTCGGCTTGCCACCATACAAGCTGACTTTGAAAGTGGGGGTGGCTATTGTATTATTACATAGTCTTCACCCGCCAAAGTTGTGCAAAGGGACGCGATTGGTAGGGACAATTTTGAAATACTGATTAAAGCTACTAACTTAACTGCTGCGGCACACAAGAAGCGGTCCTAATACCGACAATCCCTGTGATTCCTTCATATTTGCCTTTTGATTCTGAACAAGTCCAATTCCCGGCAAGAGTCTGCTATTGCATGACAATAAACAAAGCACAGTACCAGACACATAACGTGGCTGGAGTTGATCTCAGTGAAGAATGCTTTTGTCAAGTCCTTCCGCGCGTCACAATAAAACAAAATATTTTCATGTTAATTACTGGAGGAGAAACGAATGATGCCGTATACAAGGGCAAAAATCCTCGGTTAAAAGTAACCCATCGCCTTAAATTCACAACTGATCCCTTGCAAAGCCGGGGCGGGTAGCTAGTAAGCTCACCGGACAAAAAAAAGGTCACATCTCTATTGTTCTCAGCCAGCGAGGTGACCTTGCACTGGAATGTCCAGGAGTAAAGCCGGCTACGTGTTCATCCAGGCCGTTAAGTGGCTATGCATACCTTTCAGGCGTTATAAATGGCGATACGAACAGATCTTTGTCCCCGCCAGATACTATACACTGGCTGAAATGTATGCTTACAAGTTAATTAACTGATTAACATACCTGTCAAATGATAAAATCTGGTCACAGGAAGTTTAATAAATTTCATCCCTCCTCCTGCATAATGAAGCAGTGGCGTATCCTGGAATCTCCACCGAGGCATGCAACTAGTAACCATGCAGTAACACAATGTATTAAGTAAATTTCAATACTGCTCACCCTAATTACAAATAGGTAACTGGACTCTGCGATTCTTTTTGCAGAATTCCTTGGTGACGTCACCGTAGAAGTCCTCACATGTTTTCATCTCAACAAGAATATATTCCTCTATAGACATCATTCCTAATGCAGAGAGATGACTTTGAGAATTGCGGACGAAAGATTTTATTCGCTTTAGGGCCGAGAAAGAGCGTTCTATACATGATGATGTAGCGGGAATAGCTTTAATCAATGTGCACAAATTATAAAGCTCGGGAAGACAGTTGTGGAGACCACTGGTCAATACGATTTTCTGGATTTGAGCCTCAGCCTTATCTTTGAGGTGTTCAGAAGTGAACGTTGCTGTCAATTCGGATTTAAGTCGTACTATAGCAAAATATCTTCCATAAACTTCAATCAATTTATTGAATTGCTCTTCAGGAAAATCGCCAGAAAAAATGAAAATTTCTTACAATGGAGCATTTCAGTGAAGGACAAATCTCCTAATGAACAGAAGCGATATTTTAACTGTGCTAGAATAATATCATATATTTCCAGGTAAACCCTCCTTTAGGGCATACTCATCTTTAACCGAAAATTAAGTTTCTTCCTTTCTTCTCTTCCTTGATGGATCAAATTTCTCTTCTGTTCTGTCCCAGATGTTAGCAAATCTCCTGTTTCGCATTACAGATACTTTAGTTTCTAAATAATTCACTTCTCTGGTGCAATATGCAATGTCTAGGGTCTTAGATTGAAGGATGTTGTATGTAACATCAGTCAATGAAAATATTTCATTAAAAACGTTCAGAAGAAAATTGAACTGAAATTCTATTAACTTCGCGAGAAACTCGCTTGCCTCATTAATTGTATTGTTATCCCATTTCCAGGGTTCCTCCAAAATACTTTCGTAAAGCTCTTGGAGAGGAGAACGATGGTCTGTACTAAACGGCTAGAATAGTTGCACCTTGTTGGAGCTAGTTTAGGAAACCTTTTCTTGAGGATACTGTCAGCAGGTTAGTTCTCTTAGAAGAGTTACTAAAAAAAGTCGCAAAGCCACTCATCGTTGCGAAGAATATACGACATTTTTTTGTTCATTACACGGCTTGAGAGAGGACTAAATTAAGCTTCTAAGCGTAGCGGTGGGTGAATATATCCTCTGGAACTACTTCGTTTAATTTAGCTTGAGTATCATTCAGTTGACCTGCAAGCACCGCCGCTCCACCGATAGTCTGCGCAACTAATTTTTTGCGGCAGTCAACGTTATCCAGACACTCAATTGCAAGTCTCACCAATGAATTCGCGGTCCTATCAGAACTCACGTTATAGAAACCAACAAATCTTTCAAAAACATCACCAATAAGAACCTATCTGAGGACAATAGCTACGTGTGAAAAGTTCGAAATATTAAAAGAAGTCTCATCGATCATAACTCCTATGAATTTAGCTTCCCCAACTTGAATTTTTATTTCAGCGGTCATTACGGTGCAGATGATTCGTATTAAATGGTTCTGAATGAGTGGAGAGCGTCCTGTAAATACACTCACTGTTGTGAAGTGACTGTCTAAATTTTCATCAAACTCGGCTAACAATTTAATTAGTTCTTTGCAATTCCCTCTGTTGTTTGATTCGCTAGCCTCATTGTGCCCACGGAATGGTAACTCTTGCTTCCCCAAAAAGCATGTCACCGCAGTCAGCAGTTTCAAAATTTCCCAATTTTTCTCAATAGCTTCGTTGTGCCTTAGAACATTTTCCTGCTTCTGCTTATCCAACTGCAAATCTATCCTAGTTTTACCAAAGGTACCTAAGGATATCCATGCGTGGATATGACAATCTGATTTCTCGTGCCTCGCAATACCAGTGTGCAGATTGCTTAGATCTGCATATTGTGCCATTTCACCGTTCTATAGTTGCTGTATTAGGAACAAAAATGGCGCTCCAGCCATTAAAGAATTAATTTAAAGCAATTAGCAGCGGTACGAGCCGATGAGACAATAAATTCAACCGGCAATCACGGAAAGAACCACTTTTAGAAGGCGGTGCGAAAGAATGACGAGAGCGGATTATTTAAACCGATTATTGAAAAAAAAGTCTTCCATTAGAACAAATCTCAATCCCGCACTGCATCGAAGAAAAGACGGAATCGAGTAAAGAAACCAGTATTTATCAGATTCTTTAATCAATTGTTGGAGAAAAGATCAAATCTACGATAACCCGCTTAACATCAGCTGTGGTTGACACATATACGTGAGATTATAGACCAGCTGTTAGGAAACGTCAAGTTGGATCTGTACTACGTCACGGTTGGGCTCGGAACATTGTATTTGCCCGATACTGCACAACGTCAAGAGAGCTGAATTAAACGGAAAATAGAGTGCAATTTTAAAAGCACGTAAAATTCACACCGTTTCGGCGAGCAAGGCAGTTGAAATAAGACGATATTTAGAGCTGTTATAAGCAAATTAGACGGACCAAATTGCATATATACTTTTCGCATTAGCACTACTAAGCAGATTACAGCATGTATAAATCAACTAATGCCTTGTGTTATTCTGTCCTTGACGCAATGAAGACCACTATGATGTTCTAAGAAGCTGAGGCAGAGACTACTCCGGCTATGGTGACGCTTCACGAGATTGATGACCCAGGAGGGCGGTAAACAGCTGTGAGGACGAGATGGACCCGATTACCTAAGCCGAACCATGGAGCGAGGCTTACCATCCCATGACGATTAACAGCGAGATGGAAATCACTACCCAATAAGCAAAGTTAAGTCCCCATTTGAGTCGTGTCGTAAGTAGAAACTTTTATCCTTTTGGTTAATATATAATGTGCATTATGACATTGTGTGTGCGTAGTTAATATACGAGTGTACTTACAAGGAAATAGGTATTCATCTGAAGTTACCGTAAATCCCAGACATAGGTGTAAAATACCAGTGAATGCCGTTCGTGAGTTTGTCAATATGGTAGTGGAGAAGTGATTGATATTTTTCTTAATTCGTTGTCAGTGAAGTGTTAGAGTATTAAGAGGAAGCTAATATATACATGCGTGATGGCTTTAACAATATAACAAGCGTAAAGATCGTATTTAGGGAATGTTACAATAAAATATAGTGGCACAGTTTTAAGGTTACGATGTGCTGTTCTTTGATACTATGACAGTAATGATAATGATTTATATATGTGTAGGTTATGGCACATATGTTGCGCATTTTGATGAAACGAGTGCTTTGATTATGAATGCTACGCGATAATTGAAATGTTAAATGGTGAATGTAATAAGCATATGAGTTGATAGTATATTATGATGGTGATAGTTATTGTTACTTAGGAAGTTGGTCATAATATTCTTCGAGAGATGGTAGTATGTGTAGGTTGCACATGCTAAGGTATAGGTATTGAAACATACTGTTTTCAATTGCTATTTTATTCCCTAATATATATATATATATATATAATACAGATTAGGATACGATCTCAATGCCATCAGTATAGAATTAATTGAGTGAGTAGGATCATCAGAAGAGCCGAGAGGCCACTTACGTCAATATTTAGGCCTTCACTGACATATCTACGATTGTTTTCATGTATTCTCACATACGGCAATTTAACTTATGATTTTATGAGAGCAGTTTAACACATCACTGGTAACTTAGTCTTTCATATGTGGATTTTAGATGAAGATAGAGTCTTCCTATGTGTCAATTTTTCCACCTATGGTATTATTCGTTGGAAGGTTAATTAAATACACTTGGTAATGCTATATTAAGTCATATACGCACTTCAATTGAATTTCAACCATGAATTAAAATAATAATTGAATGATTTAGTCACATAAACCTTACAATGAAATTAATTTGAGATTGCTTACGACTTAAAGTGGACTTAGATTTGCTTATATGGAGGTCAGTTGAAATGAAATATGAAAGATATAAAAATTTGAAACCTCAACTAGAGAAAATCCCTAATGGACAGACATTAATTTTCTCACACGATTTTTCTACTGTGCGTGGACATTGATGTGAAGTGTTCAGCCGAGAGATATGCATTTCTTTTATTGCATGTGAATTCAGGTTCAGACGATTGAATTTTGGTAATTTTCAGGAGCAATACAGTTTAATATGGAAAGATTCCAGATCTTAATTAATTAATTGATTGATTGATTAATTATTGGCCACCTTCTTTGCGTTTTCACATTTTCAATTGAAACCCAACTTGAACATTGTATATAGTAGGGAGTATAGCTTGTTTACTTAACTCATTTGGATGCATCCAATTTTTACAATTATGTTGAATAATTTTACTAGATTATGTAATTTTGTTTTTTTCATTTAATTTTCTTGGATACTACTTAATTACGCTACAATTCTTCGACAGGCCAGGATTAAGATATAGATGAATGAGGCCTAATTTCATTTATTTATTAAAGGTTTTTCCAAACCTGTTTTCTCCAATGCAATATAATTACGTCACTTAGAGATGCTGATTGCGTAGGAAACCAGCCACAGTGTATAAATAATTTTTCAAGATACTCTACCTTTATTTCAAATCATACTTAGACCAATTTATTAATAAAAGCTGAGTAGTGAAAACATTAAATTCTTTCAATGTCTACTTAGAATAAGTACTAGATATAAGCTTATAATGACTAATTCTGATTGCGATTATGATGATGACATGTACGGAATTCTTGACAAGCCATGATAATCTGATTTTTACGATAAATTCCGGTATCATACAAGTACGGTATCCGACTGATAGCGTGTTGAAGACGTTCATCTACGTAAGTTGGGATTTACCGTAGGCCATCGGTGTTCTTTCTCACGCGGAACTCACAACCCAGCAATATTTGGCAGATGAAATTGTTATTAAGAGCTAGTTTGGAACTCGTGTATCCCCACCTGGACGCGGGAGTGGTGCATGTAGTAATTGGCGCCGCAACGTGTTGCATTTCAAGAGAAAAACACCGTGGGAGAGAGACGTTGGTCATCAGACCATGTACATTTGATGCTACGTCATATTCATAATGAAGAGAAAGGCATTAAGGTCAAGAAATGGAGTTGTTGAGTCTTGTAGAATTACGCAAACATGTGGCAGTCTTGAAAATTTTTTTTTAATGAGAACCTTGATAAGAAGGGAAGGTATTTTAGAAATTGATTGACAGAGGATTTTGAATGTATGGACCAGATGATGGAGTGAAAATGGAAGTATCGTGCAAAACTTAGTTATATCCGGTAAAAGAAGTTGTCGTTTGACCAGATAAAATTTTTATATTGGGATCGAAGAAAGCACAGGAGGACAATGGACTGTGAAGTCGAGTAGATGCCCAATAATAATAATAATTAGAGATAAGAGAGAAGAGAAACGGATGGATGAGATGAAGAAAATATCTCAGGACGGCTGGAAATAATCGAATTTCTGTCTAGAGGAAGCTGAGGTAGAATATGAAGACTTTATAATTGTAAATATAAATAATTGGAAGTAAATTTAAGAAATGTTGTTAATATGTTAGTCACAATTTATTATGAAATAACTTAGATATAGGAAGTAGATGGTAAGAAATTGAGTTATTTGAACCTTTTTTAATTATTCATGCCAGAATTAAGGTTTGGAATCTTAGTCATTAGGGTAAATGTTTCATATTTCATGGAGTAATTGGGTCAACCTCGTAAGCAAAGCCTAGTCAGAGTAGTTAAGCCTATATTTAAGCATAGTACAAGTACAGTTGAGTGAGTAAGAATAAGAATATTTGTGAATATTGAACTATAGAGAAGTTAGGGCAGAATTAGAGTATTATCTGAAATAATAGAGAACTCAGAAATAGTACGTAAAAGTAAAGATGTCGACGTTAAGCCAATTAAAAGCACAATTTTTAAGAGTACCAGAAGGTACAGGAGGAGAAGCAAGAAAAATACCAGAATGAGCAAGAAGAGAAGGAAAGAAAGCAGAAAGAAGAACAACAGGGAATGTTCGAAATCTTAAGAGGAATGATGGAAAAGCAACAGGGAATGATGGAAGAAACTAAGAGAGAAAGGCAAGAAATGAGAAAGCAAGAGGAAAGATTAAGGGAAATGATGGAGGAAATGAATAGGAAACAGGAAGAGAATGAGAAGAAGCAGGAAGAGAAAGAGAGAAAACAGAAGGAAGAACAGGAAGAGAAAGAGAGGAAACAGAAGGAAGAACAGGAAGAGAAGGAGAGAAAACGGAAGGAAGAACAGGAAGAAAAACAGAAGCAAATGATGGAAGAGATGAAGCGGATGAAGGAAGAAATCATCAGTAAACAAGAAGAGAAACAGAAGCAAATGATGGAAGAAATCATTAGTACACAGGAAGAGAAACAGAAGCAAATGATGGAGGAGATGAAGCAAGAGATGAAGGAAGAGATCTTGAAAATAGGATCAGAAATGGGCAAGATCAGGAACCACATGGAGGAATGGAAAGCAGAAATTAGCGGAAAAGTGGAAGAGAAAAACCAGAAAATACAAGAAGAAATAAATGACATCAAGAAAGAGATGATAGGGAGCAATAACTATCTACAATCTCTAAAGGAGAATGAGATAAAGAACCTGACAGACAATATGGAGAGATTGCATATAGATTCCCAAGAGAAATGGAAACAATGCGAGGAGAAGATTGGGAAGTTAAGCGGCGAAATACAGACAACGAATGCTGATTTGGAAAAGAAATACGAACAAGCTGCAGATCAGATCGGAAATAAAATGACGGAAATAAGAGACGAGATCGAGCACAACAAAGAAGAACTAAATCAGAGGATGAGTAAATCTGAGGAAGGACTTCGGCAGATACAAGCTCAAATACGAGAGATCCGAGATGAAGAACATGGAAGGACCGTTACGATATCCAACGACGAGTGTCGTAAGAACGTGGAATTTCAGATGAATGAGAGAGAAGCTACATCTATACCGGTTACGCGTTCGAATCACAGTATTGTGGAAAGGAATACAGAGAATGGAAGCAGTTGGAGTCCCACTATAATAAACGTAATAAAGACATTCGACGATAGGCCTAAACATTTTAATAACACCACGAGTATTTCACCAAAACGTTTTCTTCGGGAAATGGATGATTATTTTAGAGAGCATGGTATCCCAGAGGAGAAAAAACTGAAAGTAGTAGAAAAACACTTGGACGCAAATCCTAGTTTGTGGTTCCAAGCATTCAAATATACTTTTCATGAGTACAGCGATTTTAAAACAGCATTCTTGCAGCACTTTTGGAATCCAGACGTTCAGCACAACCTACGTTTAGAACTCTATTCCCGTAAATATGCTTCAAATGGTCAAACAGGGTTCAGCGATTTCTTTGCCCACCAGTTTTACCGTTTTCAGGACCTGGATTCACCACCCAGCGAACTCGAAGCAATTAAGACTATACAACGTCAATTTCCATTAGACGTTCAACGATTATTAGCTACTGCTAACCCGGTAACCGCAGTACAGATGGAGACAACGCTAAGGCAGATTGACATGACTACGGTACCACATCCTCACAGGATAGCTAGGAACGGTTACAGTGAAGAAACTGTTAACATACTTACGCAAGATGACACGAGCAGAAATACCCTGGAAGAACGTAGGATCATAAACAGAAAAAGACAATGGGGTAATCCAGAAAATGGAAGAAAGGAGGAAGAAAAATGTCATTGCAGGAGAGGAGCCTATGGTCAAGGGACATATATGGGAAATAGGAGATACAAGCCCAATATGCGACTGAGGAATCAGTATCGAGAAGGCAGAGGAAGAAACAATTTCAGAGAGAGACCCCGATACGAAAGAAGGAATGTTAGGGATAGCCAAGAAAAGGAAAGTTACAACCGAAGGTACATTCAGGAACTGAATGAGGCCCGAAAAGATAAAATTATATGGGAAAAGGCTATAAGAGATCAAGAAGTAAATACTGACGTGGAAGGAGCCGAGAGTCTTGAACTACAAAGATTTAAGAAACGAAGACAGGAATAACAGACGCTCAATCCCAACACAAAGGAATTTGAGTATAGGAGAGAGAGCGAAAGGCCAACAAGCAAAAAAAAAAACCGCCGATTTCAGATTAGAAGGCGAAATTGAGAAGGTAGAAAACGCAGGAAATTTCAAAATTAACAGTTATTTTATAACGCAAGTAGATTCGTGGGAGATTGATTCTGAAGAATTGGTTAAGGACTTAACACAGCATCATATGAAGAAAAGATATAATTTACCTATTATAGTAGCAAGAGTAGGAGAACTTAAAGTACATTGCCTCGTGGATTCTGGAGCCAGTATTGGTGTGTTATCCAAAGAGCTTTTCCAAGACATGAATAAAAGAATGAAACTACTAACAATACCAGTGTCAAAAATTAAGATACGGGGTATTGTACCTGACAAGACAGTGGAGTGTAATGTACAAACATATCTGGAGATTAATATAGGAAGCAGAAATTTCGAACACCTATTCGTAGTCATGAACCGAATCAAATATAACATCATACTAGGAATAGATTTTATGACAGTCACAGGAATGACCATTGACATGGAGAAACAAGAGATAAGATTTCCTATTTGCGATGAGAATACTGAAGAAAAACAGGAAAGAATTAAGATCAATGAGGGCGTTGGTGTAGTTAATAGTGTGAAAGTCGAGGAAGAAGGAGAGGACCCACAGTCAGAAAGGAATCCGAGATTGCAGATAGAAGGGAATGAGATGTCAATGTCATGTGAGAATATACTAGAAAGTATTGAGAAGGTCATGATTACAGTGGAGGAAGAAAATATACCAAACATCTCAGAGGCAGTTGCAAATGCCAAAATTTCACCTGTTGAAAAATCCAAACTTCACGGAATCTTGCAGGAATATTCAGATCTATTCAGGAACAAGCCAGGACAGATTCCCAATTTTAGGTACAAGTTGTTGGTAAATGATTGGACACCTTTTAAAGGGAAATTATATGGGGTACCAGAGAAATATTTCTCAGAAGTAAAATAAATTATAAAAGGCATGGAGGATGATGGAATCATCATGAAAACCTCCAGTCCATATTTGAACCCGTTAGTAATAGTAGTGAAAAGCAACGGGAAACTGAGAATTTGCCTAGACGCGCGATGCTTAAATAGCCGGCTAATTCCTGAATATAATACTGTACCGAAGATTAAGGATATTGTACAAAAATTCCGAGACATGAGGTATTTTTCGACGATGGACTTCACGTCTTCCTATCATCATATTGTCCTTGAAGAAAAGTCTCGACTGCTAACGGGATTCATGTTTGACAGTCAGACTTATGTCTACTGTCGGTTGCCTTTCGGGATGAAGAACAGTTGTGCCGTTTTGGTGAGAGCCCTGGATAGGAATTTAACTCCAGAGGTGAAGGAATTTCTAACTTGTTATGTAGACGACCTCATTTTGGCAACCAAGACATTCGATGATCATTGTGATAAGCTGGAGAAGTTATTTCAGAATCTAAGGACAGCTGGATTCAAAATCAACATAGCCAAGTCCAAGTTTTGTCAGGAAGAAGTATTATTCGTTGGTCACATGATAGATGGCACAGGGGTACGACCAAACCCAGTAAAAATCCAGGCGATATGCGACTTTCCTCGACCAAAACGCGTTAAACATGTACGACAATTCCTCGGAATGGCCCAATTCTTTTCTAACCACTGTAAAGGCTACACTCAAACTGCAGCACCTCTACAGGATCTGTTGAAGACAAATAACAGATGGAAGTGGGATGAAAAAGCGGAAAGGGCATTCCAAGAATTGAAAACTTTGCTGACCAGAAGTATAAAGTTAGGCTATCCTAATTACGAAAAGGAATTTATTATCCAGTCAGATGCCTCGAATGTCGGTATAGGCGCGTGTTTGTACCAAGAGGAAGAGGGAACACCTCCTAAAAGAGTATATTTATCCTTCACCAGTCGAAAGTTGAGGAGTCATGAAATTCATTACACTACTACAGAACAAGAGCTACTAGCGATAGTCTATGCTCTACAGCAGTGGAAAAAGACCATCTGTGGATATCCGATAACCGTCAGATCGGATCACAAAGCATTGACTTTCGGACTTAAAGCAGCAATGACGAACGAAAGGATAACAAGATGGATGTTGTTCACTCAACAATTCCAGATAAAGATAGAATACTGTAGTGGAAAGGAAAATATCCTAGCCGATGCTCTAAGTCGAAACCCCGTGGACAACATGGAGGAAGTCCATAAAATAGAGCTAATTCCAGAAGATGAGGATATTCTAGAAAAATTAAGGAATATTATACAGTTGCAACGTCAGGATGAGAAGTTGAAGAATATCATAGACAAGCTAGAAAATAGAGATTGTGGTTCTGAGGCAAGGTCGAAAATATCAAGAGTATACAGCATCGAACGGGGTATGCTCATGGCTAAGACAGGCAAAGATCAAGATAAAGTACGCATCGTATTACCTTCAGTATTATATAGAGAAGTGATCTGGCACGTACATCGAATCACAGGACATGGCGGTATGGAGAAAGTGACTCAAGTCATCCTAGAAAAGTTCACTTGGAAAGGAAATAGAAGGACTATAAGGAATATAGTAAGAACTTGTGATATTTGCCAGAAAGTTAAACAAGGTAATTGTCTAATAAGGCATGAACCAAGGGCCATATTACCACACAAAGCCAGAGAGCTATATGCTATCGATATATTTGGTAAGCTTCCTACGGCTAAAAAAGGAAATAAATTCATCGTGGTAGTTATGGACGTTTTCTCAAAGTACGTATCACTTCAACCAATACAGCGTGCTAATTCAAAACAAGTAATACGGCGTCTACTTAAACACATATTGCCTAACATGGGAAAACCCGAGAGATTGTTGTCCGACAGAGGAACCCAGTTTACATCATTTCAATTTAAAGAGGCTATGGAAGAGATGGGAATTAAACATGTTCTATGTTCAATAAGACATCCAGCATCCAACCCAGTCGAAAGATATATGAAAGAAATAGCTAAATTTTGCCGGATATACTGTTCCAAGCAACACTGGAAGTGGATAGATGTACTTGAGAAAATTGAAGAAAGCATTAATAACACTGTCCACGAATCCAGCGGCCAAATCCCAAAAGTTATTCACTACAATATTAGACCTGAGAGACCATGGGACAAAATAATTCAGCTACCTACCGAACCAAGCTTAGACCAAGATAAGCTGAACCAACTAGTTCGAGAGAGGATGTATAAACAATCCCAGAGGAGACTGAGGAGGATACAACACAAGAAATTCCATCCTGAATTGAAGAAAGGCGACCTAATATTAGTAAAGAAGCCAGCAATCTCGAATGTATCCACTAAAGTATTTGCAAAGTTCGTACATTTATTCGATGGACCATTTGTTATACATCGATCATTTGGGAACAACGCATACGAAGTTCACGACCTGAATGGGAGAAGTAAAGGAATACACAATGCGGCAAATATTAAGTTATACTTCAAGGAACAAAGGGATTAGAGTCTATCAAATATCGCAGTTAAACAAGGAATGAGAACTGGAATGGCCTATGACAAGAACGAACCAATTGATCTGTAAAAAAAACTTACAATAATGCTCTCAAAATTCTGACTAAGAACAGTGAAAAGTCCCATTATGATATTAGAAATAGATGAGATAAATATATAGCAAGCCATATATTTAAATCAACGTGGGAGGAGTAAATGTGCCATTTCACAGTTCTATAGTTGCTGTATTAGGAACAAAAATGGCGCTCCAGCCATTAAAGAATTAAAATAAAGCAATTAGCAGCGGTACGAGCCGAAGAGACAATAAATTCAACCGGCAATCACGGAAAGAACCACTTTTAGAAGGCGGTGCGAAAGAATGACGAGAGCGGATTATTTAAACCGATTATTGAAAAAAAAGTCTTCCATTAGAACAAATCTCAATCCCGCACTGCATCGAAGAAAAGACGGAATCGAGTAAAGAAACCAGTATTTATCAGATTCTTTAATCAATTGTTGGAGAAAAGATCAAATCTACGATAACCCGCTTAACATCAGCTGTGGTTGACACATATACGTGAGATTATAGACCAGCTGTTAGGAAACGTCAAGTTGGATCTGTACTACGTCACGGTTGGGCTCGGAACATTGTATTTGCCCGATACTGCACAACGTCAAGAGAGCTGAATTAAACGGAAAATAGAGTGCAATTTTAAAAGCACGTAAAATTCACACCGTTTCGGCGAGCAAGGCAGTTGAAATAAGACGATATTTAGAGCTGTTATAAGCAAATTAGACGGACCAAATTACATATATACTTTTCGCATTAGCACTACTAAGCAGATTACAGCATGTATAAATCAACTAATGCCTTGTGTTATTCTGTCCTTGACGCAATGAAGACCACTATGATGTTCTAAGAAGCTGAGGCAGAGACTACTCCGGCTATGGTGACGCTTCACGAGATTGATGACCCAGGAGGGCGGTAAACAGCTGTGAGGACGAGATGGACCCGATTACCTAAGCCGAACCATGGAGCGAGGCTTACCATCCCATGACGATTAACAGCGAGATGGAAATCACTACCCAATAAGCAAAGTTAAGTCCCCATTTGAGTCGTGTCGTAAGTAGAAACTTTTATCCTTTTGGTTAATATATAATGTGCATTATGACATTGTGTGTGCGTAGTTAATATACGAGTGTACTTACAAGGAAATAGGTATTCATCTGAAGTTACCGTAAATCCCAGACATAGGTGTAAAATACCAGTGAATGCCGTTCGTGAGTTTGTCAATATGGTAGTGGAGAAGTGATTGATATTTTTCTTAATTCGTTGTCAGTGAAGTGTTAGAGTATTAAGAGGAAGCTAATATATACATGCGTGATGGCTTTAACAATATAACAAGCGTAAAGATCGTATTTAGGGAATGTTACAATAAAATATAGTGGCACAGTTTTAAGGTTACGATGTGCTGTTCTTTGATACTATGACAGTAATGATAATGATTTATATATGTGTAGGTTATGGCACATATGTTGCGCATTTTGATGAAACGAGTGCTTTGATTATGAATGCTACGCGATAATTGAAATGTTAAATGGTGAATGTAATAAGCATATGAGTTGATAGTATATTATGATGGTGATAGTTATTGTTACTTAGGAAGTTGGTCATAATATTCTTCGAGAGATGGTAGTATGTGTAGGTTGCACATGCTAAGGTATAGGTATTGAAACATACTGTTTTCAATTGCTATTTTATTCCCTAATATATATATATATATAATACAGATTAGGATACGATCTCAATGCCATCAGTATAGAATTAATTGAGTGAGTAGGATCATCAGAAGAGCCGAGAGGCCACTTACGTCAATATTTAGGCCTTCACTGACATATCTACGATTGTTTTCATGTATTCTCACATACGGCAATTTAACTTATGATTTTATGAGAGCAGTTTAACACATCACTGGTAACTTAGTCTTTCATATGTGGATTTTAGATGAAGATAGAGTCTTCCTATGTGTCAATTTTTCTACCTATGGTATTATTCGTTGGAAGGTTAATTAAATACACTTGATAATGCTATATTAAGTCATATACGCACTTCAATTGAATTTCAACCATGAATTAAAATAAAAATTGAATGATTTAGTCACATAAACCTTACAATGAAATTAATTTGAGATTGCTTACGACTTAAAGTGGACTTAGATTTGCTTTTATGGAGGTCAGTTGAAATGAAATATGAAACATATAAAAATTTGAAACCTCAACTAGAGAAAATCCCTAATGGACAGACATTAATTTTCTCACACGATTTTTCTACTGTGCGTGGACATTGATGTGAAGTGTTCAGCCGAGAGATATGCATTTCTTTTATTGCATGTGAATTCAGGTTCAGACGATTGAATTTTGGTAATTTTCAGGAGCAATACAGTTTAATATGGAAAGATTCCAGATCTTAATTAATTAATTGATTGATTGATTAATTATTGGCCACCTTCTTTGCGTTTTCACATTTTCAATTGAAACCCAACTTGAACATTGTATATAGTAGGGAGTATAGCTTGTTTACTTAACTCATTTGGATGCATCCAATTTTTACAATTATGTTGAATAATTTTACTTGATTATATAATTTTGTTTTTTTTCATTTAATTTTCTTGGATACTACTTAATTACGATACAATTCTTCGACAGGCCAGGATTAAGATATAGATGAATGAGGCCTAATTTCATTTATTTATTAAAGGTTTTTCCAAACCTGTTTTCTCCAATGCAATATAATTACGTCACTTAGAGATGCTGATTGCGTAGGAAACCAGCCACAGTGTATAAATAATTTTTCAAGATACTCTACCTTTATTTCAAATCATACTTAGACCAATTTATTAATAAAAGCTGAGTAGTGAAAACATTAAATTCTTTCAATGTCTACTTAGAATAAGTACTAGATATAAGCTTATAATGACTAATTCTGATTGCGATTATGATGATGACATGTACGGAATTCTTGACAAGCCATGATAATCTGATTTTTACGATAAATTCCGGTATCATACAAGTACGGTATCCGACTGATAGCGTGTTGAAGACGTTCATCTACGTAGGTTGGGATTTACCGTAGGCCATCGGTGTTCTTTCTCACGCGGAACTCACAACCCAGCAATATTTGGCAGATGAAATTGTTATTAAGAGCTAGTTTGGAACTCGTGTATCCCCACCTGGACGCGGGAGTGGTGCAATATACAGGTTTCTTGCTGTTCCAAGGGGAATTTTCAGCAAAAAACATTAAGCAAGGCCAACAGAATAATTTGTTTAGTGACTCAAAGCCGCAGAGCCAAACAGTTTTACTGTAAGTTTCTGGATTGAACGTGGAAATACAATTCTTGTTTTCTGATTTTAAATTTGCGAGGGAAGGGAGAGGTCTTCCGGCTTTAACTATTTGAATATTTTCATCAAACGAACGGCCAGTAAATGGCCTTTCAAACAGATTTACAATTATATCCGTTTTAGACTCATCCATCGTTAATACCACATATGCATGAAATATAACAAAACGACGAAAACGACGAATTGTACAGGAACAGTACACACAGAATGAACTCACTAATCAACAAAACACACAATGAATGAACTCACTAGTCAGCCAGAACTCAAACACTGGAGGTTAAGTCACCCCAGTGGCATTGGTCAGTTTCGTCATGTTGGCTTCTCGCTGGGGGGTGATCTGTGGGTCCCGTTCGGTGTAAACGTGGACATGCCGACTTTCTCCAAGTTGCTAACAGATGGCAGACGGTAGCAACGTGTATGGGGTGACAAAGTCTGACCAAGTTTCAATTGCAGCGCCATCATTCGGAGGGTTTCAGAACTACGTATGCCACCGAATGCAATTTTAAGATTGAATGCCTTACACCCTTAACTCGTCCATTTGCTGTCTCTTTATTTCTAGAGTGGAATAGATGGCGAGACTACACCAGCACCACAAGTAGTCAAGCAACGGAACTAGTACAGTTGCGCGCAAATTTTGAACTTCTGAGAGATGAAATCGTTAATATTTGATTTGAAACAACCTAAAATCGTACTTCAGACAGTTCTTTGCGTTATCATAACGCATGCAATGAATGCCTTTCATTCAACGAGAATACGCCCCTGAAATGAAGGGAGAAGATGAGACATACATAGGACCGATGAGAATCAACAGAATGACCTCACGTACAGGGATGTTATCGAAACAAGAGTGGGACACTGTAAATCTGTATGATTATCTGGAAATACAGGGAGAAGATGAGGACATTTAATGAATGAAAAAGTCACGGAAGAAGACTGTCCAAGGAATTGAACAATATTTGTCTGTCAGGTACAGCAAAGGACTCTAGGATTAGCGGAAGTTCTGCAAGGATGATAAGATCATTCCAATGAGGTGTCCCACATTGAATTCCCGTATGCACTAATGTGAGAGAGACATTCACCTACAGGCTAATTCCACCCATCACTGGTACAAAATTCACCAGTGTAGTGGACAAAATGGTCTAAGGGTATCTGGCCAATCTGGTTCTTACTTGAGGATCTAGGTTAGATTCCCGGCCAGGTCAGGGATTATTACTTGATTATGATGGCTGGTACAGGCTTAACGATCCATCTGTGAATGTCACTAATTAGTCGCCCTAGTGCCCACGCAGAGATGGATCGTTACGCATGTACAGATGGCGCACCGAACGAGTTCCGTGCTCAACCGCACGCGCACTGCCTCTACGTGAGCATAAGGCAGTAATGATCAGTGAGACATTGATGTTTCAAGAGGACAGTGCACGTCAACATGGATCGATGTAAGGATGCGACAGAGTGGCAAAAAGCGGCAATCCTGTTCGGCCGTATCTATGAAGTTGCTGGACTAGTTGGTGTTTTGCAGCGGACTGTGCAAATTGTCTACTAGCAGTGGTGTACAGCAAGTGGCCACGAAATACGACGTTAGAATTGTGGTCCGAAAAAGATCGTGACTGAGAGGGACCGGAGATGCATTTCACCGTTTGTGAATCAAAACCATTCCAAACCCGACAGGAAATGCTGCAGTCAGTGAATGAAGTTGCATCCCAACCTGTTAGTAAGCGAACATTGCGACGAGAACTGCATGCAATGAACATATGGAGTCGGTCACTTCGCAAGAGGCCATTGCTCACACAGGCACACAAAGCTGCGCGTCTTCAATTGGCTAGAATTCATCGAAAGTGGGCAGTAGCTGACTGGCGGAACGTAATGTCGTGTGACGAAATACGTTTTTGACTGTATTCCAATGACGCACGTCTTCGAGTACACCGAAGGCCAAATGAAGCATTTCATCCTGGATGTGTGCAAGGCCAGGTTGAAGCCCTAGGTGGGGCTGTGATGTTTTGGGGATTGGGACCCAGTTTATTTTTTATTTAAACATTCTGGATGATCAGACGTTGCCTTCCAGTCAACATCTGCATGATGAGTATGCTATAGATAACCCGATTTTTCAAGATGAAAGCAACGAACTTCATTCGGCTGGATGCGTGTGTGACTGGTTTTATGAACACTCCCCCATCGTATTTCATCGTAATTGGCCTGCAAAGTCACCGGACTTGAACCCCATTGAAAATCTGTGGGACATGTTGGAACAGCGGGTAAAACGCCGACATCAGTATCCCCACAATTTGGTGGAACTGCGCGATCAAATCCTTAGCGAGAGTCTTAATCTTGATGCGACGTATCTGCACAACCTTGTCCACTCATTTCCTAACCGAATCCAGGCGGTTATCAAGTCCAGAGGCGGAGTTACACAGTATGAAATGATACTTGTAATGACTTATCCAGGGGTGACTAACTTTTTGTCCGGTGAGCTTAAGTTTTATAAGACTTTACCTCCTGTCAATTAAACTTTTCGCAGACACAGATCAATCCCATATTATTATTATTATTATTATTATTATTATTATTATTATTATTATTATTATTATTATTATTATTATTATTATTCCCTCTCTTTTAGTCGAAACCTTCGTAAGGGTGTAGTGGCATCACGCGACAATCCTTTTGGTGATCTTCCTCCAGGAGTTCCTGCTTTGGGCATGGTGAGTTGCTTGCTGTAAGCTCATCCTGGTCAAGCTCTTGATCTGGTTCATCCATCGTAACGGTGCACGTCCTCCAGGTCTTCGGCCGTCGACTTTTCCCTCTATGATAAGTATTTCCATTACCTTCTGTCTTCTGGCAATATGACCAAAATATCTGAGTTGTTTTTGATTGATACGGGTCGACAGTCTTGTTCTGATGCCGAGCTGTGGCAGGATCGATTCGTTAGTACGGTGTGCTGTCCATGGTGTTCTCAGCAATCTCCTATAGCACCACATTTCTATAGCATCAATCCTGCGGCGATCCGCTGTCTTCATCGTCCAAGTTTCTGCTGCATATGTCGCGATAGGGAAGATCAGAGTTCGAATGAGGATGAGTTTTGTCTTGGAAGTGATGGAGGTGTCCTTCCAGATACGAGTAAGTTTTGCTGTTGAATTTCTCGCAGTCGCAATGTGCTTACGGATCTCAGGTTCACAGTCTCCGGTATTTGTGACAATAGATCCTTGGTATTCGAAGCGACTGACAACCACATAATCAGCAATTCTTGTTATGGCAGGTCTGTTGTTATTAAAACGGTCTACAATCATCACTTTGGTATTATTATTATTATTATTACTTTAACCAGAGGGAAAATTGGAACAGGTCTGACATTTCGAGAAATTAAGGATCGGCGGAAGAAAGGTAAGGGCTACAAAGGGCGTGAAAATGAAAGACCTCGTAAACCTAATACTGTCGGGGTCGGACAATTATAAGTGTAGCCCAAGGAAGGTCGGGTAGGAGAGATGAAAGCGAGGAGCCTGACAAAAGTAAGTGGAAACAATGCCAGACTCGGCTAGGGGATTCGTAGTAACTAACCTACGCTCTCAAGATGTAAGGCCCTGGATTCTCTTGTAGTTGTCTTTTACAACTGGCAGACGATAATGCGGGCGTATAAAACTGCGTACCCGGAACAGTTAGAAGTAAATATCCTGCATAAGTTTTTACCGGTACATTAAAATGAAATGGGTAACTTCTGTAGTTCTTAATGATATGTACAGAGTAGTTCTCGACACCGTACACCCCTGTGGATAGAATAACACCCACGGTATCCCCTGCTTGTCGTAATAGGCGACTAAAAGGGAATTATGAGCGTGGGTTGGCGATTACGGGGCACTTAGCTGAGTCCTGAAATTGCTTCCACTTACTTGTGCCAGGCTCCTCACTTTCATCTATCCTATACGACCTCCCTTGGTCAACTCTTGTTCTTTTCCGACCCCGACGGTATTAGAGTACTCGAGGCCTAGGGAGTCTGCAATTTTCACGCTCTTCGCGGCCCTTGTCTTTCCTTATTCGATATATTCATTTTTCTCTCTGATTAGTATTATATAGAGGATGATTGCCTAGTTGTAAATCCTCTTAAAAAACTATAATCACCACCACTTCTCGACACCGAAATCAACAATGATTTTAAAATCATTTCTACGATGTATAAGTTCATAAAAACGCTATTTTCTTAAGTTTCTAGCGATTTTTGTTTACTAATTGGCATTGAAATTATTTTCTAGATGAATATTGTAATTCAACATATTATTCTGCCATGTTATGATGACAATTCTTCATTAGTTTTTGAAATCCCGTAAGCTATGAACATTTAAACCAATCTTTCAACAATTGTAATATTTATACAGCAAAAGGCATATATCCATGGCATGCTGAATCAAGATTTAAATTTTAGAAGCAATGAAAGCATTTAAAATTTTTCTACGTAATTAATTATTCAGTTCATTTTATTTTTCCACACATATTCAATTCTTTACTTAAAAATAACCGATTCAATTTTTTCTGATTTTATTAGGTGAGAAATCTATAGCATAATTAATAATTTTATCTTTTCCTGCTTTAACAAATATCTGTGTTTCATTCATTAGTCGTATAATCTTGCCAATACTGTGGTATTATTACATCGATATTTTCTTGGAATATGATACCAACTAATTCATTATCGACGTAATTCAGAAAAAATGTTATTAAATACAAAAAATACTTTCATATTATGTTAACTCGAAGAGTAAATAAAAGAATCAATTCAGAAAAATATTGAACAGTGACTGTGGAATGAAAGACTAAAGTTGTGCCGAAATTTCGAAAGCAATTTTCTCAGAACTGCTAATTTTGAGTTACGTCACTATTGTTCTGTGCTAACGACCGATGTCCTGGGTTATCGCTGATGTAAAGCAGGTTGTGTCTTACCCGGGGTGAATATTCCTGCTGTACGGATTACAACGCGAACAGACCAGATAATTTCCATTAATGATATTGAAACATTTAGTGAAGTTATAATACATCCGATATTAAATTAAAATTAATTCCCACACCTGTTCGTCTGTGTACTGGTTTCATGATTCAAATACCTTCATATTTGAAACAAGTACATTGTTTTATGGGAAGACAACGGTGTTATCCTAGCGTAACAGATCTGTACATATATATTTTCAAAATTGGTGTTCAAAAGCCCCAAATTCAGATGAGTGATGATTGTTAATGTAAAATTGCGCAATGCCCACTGTGTTCCATGCTTCCATATTATTTTCATCGTAGATTCTGTGTCTAGTCGTCTACATCACTCCAAGATTTGTGGACCATAAGATACCTCCAGAGAGATGAGCATTACATGGTAGTATATTGTGTCATGCACCGGGTGTCACAAATTCTGATGTTGGTGGAAGTTGTTTTATGAGGCAAAACTAAGAGATCGGGTAAGTAAGAGGAGAACGATTTTTAAAAAATTTGACCAGAACAAGAGATATTCCGCGGATATTCTTTCACTCCATATATAGCGACACGAAGAATAATCAAATTCTTGTCAGGAATGGTTGTGGAATACCTTCACTAAAAATGTATTTTGTAAAAACCTCTTCAGATATAATCTTCAAATTTTACAACAAGAAATGTTACACCGTATTTATAAAATTCTACGATGAGACTACCCAATTACACACAGGAACCTAGTTCAGTATGATACATAAAGAACCGTACAACACAGCGCAAGGTACAGCCATATTGTTTGCACATAAAGGGAGTCTTGAATTGCTCTACATGATCGGTTTTTATTTCCTGATTGTGCAAAGTACTCAAGATTTCACACAATGTCAAAAAATTCTTTCCATCTTTTGGATTCCGTCAGATGCAGGTATTTAGACAGACAATTACTAATTACAGTAAAGCCCCGACTATTCGTAGAATTGGGTGGCAAGGGTGACGCGGATAGCGAAAATTCCGAATAACCCTAGAAATACAGCCATTCTTCTATGTTCTCTTCGTCGACATTCTCAACCCCCGGAACGTATGTCACTAGGTCAACAAGTGCAGCGGACAACATGACTTCATCCTCTTCTTCACAAATGTTTTGATTTGCTTTGTTGGCTTGGATTAAAATGTTTTCTTGAGCTTCGTAATTTAAACAAATCGCGGCACCAGCGGATAGTCGGGGCTTTACTGTATATTGCAATGAATAAGCCTGAAATAAAGGTATTTTATTTTTTCAGGCAGCTGTATATCCCCATATGCATTAGAATACCTATAAAAGCATTCATTTATTCAAGCGTTTTTTTACCCAAACTTTATCTCTTTTCGAACCACTGTTCTCTATAATCCACATGTAATTTTGTACTCTCAAATATATTGTTTCTTTAGCATCAGGTGGAAAATTCGGTACAGGCCCATAGTTCAAAGCAGAATTATTTGTAAAATTAAGCCTGATAGTATTTATCCAAGTAGGTCTAATATTTTAAGTGGCACAGTACCTGAATGAGCATCTCCCGTCATATCCAAGTTCTTTGAGATGCGTTTCTATGCCGAATACTTCCACATGTCTTCCGTTTTCTTTAGGACAAAATGATATCAAACCCTCTATCGTTGAATTTCTCAACACATTGTTTTAATTAGTAACGATTTTCCCCTTCGTTGAATTCTCCTAGAAACAAATGACCTGCACAGAGTAGAAAAAACTGTTTGTTTTACAAGTTCTCTTGGAAAAGACCTACAGCCATGTTGCTGCAATGTGTTTACTTCCCGTCAGCTGTCAAGAGGTTATAGATCATGGACGAAGTGATATAAATTTATTTGTTGTTGTTTAGGTCATCTGTCAGTAGATTAGTTTGATTCAGCTCTCCATGCCACCCTGTCCTGTGTTACACTATTCATTTCTATATAACTACTACATCCTACATCTTCTCTAATCTGATTGATACGTAAGTCTACCCCTGCCGTTTTTATTGTCCACACTTCCCTCAGAAACCACCTGAACAAGTCCTGGGTGTCTTTAGGTGTGTCCTATTATTCAATCTCTTTCTCTGTTCAAATTCCGCAACATTTATCTCTTCGCATCAGTTCGATTCATTATTTCTTCATTCGTGATACGATCGACTTAGCTCATCGTCAGCATTCTTCTGTAACACCACATTTCAAAAGGCTCTATTCTCTTCCTTTCTGGCCTAGTTATCCACCACGTTTTACTTCCATAGAATGACACGCTCCAGTTGAAAGTATTTAAAAACGTCTTTCTAATTCCTGTACCAATGTCCGAAATGAGCAGATTTCTTTTCCTAAAACAGTTCTTCCTTTCTTGTGCTAGTCTCAATGTTATGTCCTCCTTACATCTGCCATCAGTAGTTATTCAACTACCCAAGTCCTTGAAGACTTTATTTCATAACTAATATTTGCTGCATCACCAGATTTCGTTCGACTGAACTCCATTACTTTTGTTTTGGAGTTGTTAATTTCATCGTATACTCCTTCTCCAGCACTGTGTCTGTACCATTCAGTAATTTCTCCAGATCTTCTTCGGACTGAGATAGAATAACACTATAATCGGTAAATCTCAGAGTTTTAATTTCCTCTCCTTGTATTGTGATTCCTTTTCCAAATTCCCCTTTTATATCCTTTATCACCAGTTTTATATAAACATTAAAAATGAGAGGGGATATACTGCAGACTTGCCTCAAACCTTTCTTTATTGATGTTTATTTTCTATAGCCTTGGTGATTCTTATCACAGCAGACTGATTTTGTAAACGAAGTATGAAAAACGTACTGGACTCGCACGGTGTCAGAGGAGTGGCCTTTGGTTTAGAGGACGTGAATCCGGTCGTGCCTGCGATTTTAATTTTGCCTATTTTAATCCTCTAGCTCGAGAACTCGGTGTTTATCTTACCACAGATCTTAATTTATACACCTCAAACTGCAAAACACCATATAAACAATGAATTGTGAATACATTCCTCGACATAGGTTTGGCATCCGGCCGTAAAAATGGGTACAATCCAGACAAAGTGCTTCTTCGGGTAATTGGGAAACTTCCAGGAAGAAGAAAGAGAAGAAGAAAAGTAAGAAAAGGAAGAAGTCGTTCACCTCATCATATACGAGGGTAAGTCAATAAGTAAGTTTCCCTAAAGTTATGCAGGGAATAGGTAAGGACAGATCAAGATAAAAAACTCCTTTTTTAAAAGGATTACTCCTCTACTTTTCAATATAATTAGCAAAGTTATTCAAGCATTTTTCAAAGGTAAATTGAGCGGCTCTTTTCCTTGACAATGGAAAGAATCGTCCTGTTTGTAGAACGTCCGTAACTGATTCAGTGCTTCTAGTCTGTTCTCCAGTACTATTTCATCAAAGTTATTAACCAATGTGTCTCTTGTTGATCAAGAGCAATTGCGCCCTTCTGTTTGGAAGGTTGCTCCCGCCTCAGTAAATTCACCCCACGTCTCTTATTGGACGGACATCACCCTTCGTATTCAGAAACAACTCTCCTGTGCATATCGACCAGTTCCGTGTTTCTGGGTTGGAGATTTATGTGGAGAGCGTCATCACTTTTGCGTGGACAGAAAACTGACACTATGGTAACTAGGCAGCCAGTGTTCGTTATCTCTCTATACTAAGTCTTAATCGTCTTCCTCACGTTATCACCTCGTGCCAGAACTCAACTACTACTGAAATGTTTTCATTCCTCCCCTGAAGAGGAAGGCGGGTCTCTTAGACGGTGACGTCGCACAGTGGGTAATTTCTAGCATCCAAACCAAAACCAAACCCCATGGCACTACAGCCCTTGAAGGGCCTTAGCCTACCAAGCGACCGCTGCTCAGCCCGAAGGCCTGCAGATAACGAGGTGTCGTGTGGTCAGCACGACGAATCCTCTCGGCCGTTATTCTTGGCTTTCTAGACCGGGGCCGCCATCTCACCGTCAGATAGCTCCTCAATTCTAATCACGTAGGCTGAGTGGACCTCGAAGCAGCCCTCAGGTCCAGGTAAAAATACCCGATCTGGCCGGGAATAGAACCCGGGGCCTCCGGGTAAGAGGCAGGCACGCTACCCCTACACCACGGGGCCGATTTCTAGCATCCAGCCGGCCAATAATATTTTCAACCCTTGTCTTTGGTTCGCATTTTCTATGAGTCGTGTATATAAGGCTCTTGGGTACAGTAATTAAGTATTGAAAAGTCGTGCTGTCTAAATACCTAATCTCACCGAAGGCCTAAAGTGGCTCTCCTCCGTTAGGGCATCATATTCTGGCGATGCGAGCGCGCAGTTATTATTATGTGAGGGCTCAGTAAAGACGACAGAACTAAATACGTCTTTAGCTTGCAATGTGATTATATTAAATGAAGGTATTTATTTTATTAAGTATGTTGCATTTTCTGAAAATTACTATATTGTTGTCCGCAATATGCACTTAAAATTCAGGTACACGGTGTCCCAGCGCTATCTAATTATACATATTTGAGCTGACTTTAAAAATGTATTGTCTTTGATTTCCGTCTTTTGGATGAGTTATCTATACTTCAATGAATAGAAAACTGTGACTTTTTTCTGAGACCAGGCGCGACCATGAGAGCAATTAATTTTTTTCAAAAGCCATGTACTCTGTAACCCGGAGGCCGGTTTTCGAGCTGTTGAGGAACAACAGGGAATATAAGCGGAACGATGATATTGCGAATGTTGTAATTGAACATTTAGGCTTTGAGGATTGTTCTGAGGATATATACAAGTCAATAAGGAAATCTGTCAGTAGTTTGTTTGCTAAAATTCGATCACACTGGACAAAATATAGTAGAAAAGGGGACAAATTTCTGAAGTACAATAAAAGTTGGCTCGAGCAGAGAATGAGCCTTGCAGAAGGACGTGCATCATAACAATGTTAGGATGAGCCTGCCAGTACTATAGCTCATTCCATGTTAAGAAAACAGTATTGTTCTTATGACAACATGGTTGCCATATCGAACGGCTCCGCTCAACGCCATCACGGGAAAACGGCGGCACATAAATTTGTGAAATTAAGTATGTAAGTTCAAGACAAAAGGCTGAAGAAACTAAGCTACAGATTACTTTTATGAACTAAAGGGGACGTGGGGTTTACAGGGGCCACTTTTGGTTTGTACAGAATCAGAGGTAAAATACGGCACACAAGAAACCTCAGCACTGAAGTATAAGGCAAATTGCGAGAGAAAATAGACAAATAATTTTATGGGCTCGAGGGGCGGGTGATGTATTTAATTGCATTTAATAAATTTATACAGACATTAAAAGCTAGAAAACAGACGCAATAAATAAATACTCCAGATGACTAAAAAAGATCACAGTATTCATGTCAAAGAAATAAATCACACACGTAGGCTTATCGCACAACTCTCACTCAACACAATACATTTACGCACTGATTTAAAGAATAAATTGCACACGCAATAAATAAATACTGTTTCGATACAGAAGTTCAGGGAGGAAACACGTCTATTGGTTGATATCCGAAGCAAAGTGCTGGCAATACCAATGATGGAAACGGCTAGAAGATTTTTCAGAGAGGCTTCCACTTCTGAAGATATCACTGGAGTAAAATTTAATAAACCATCTACGTGCCATCGTAGAAACTCTTTCGTGTGTGTATGCCATTGATAAAGTGACATTTGGCATGTATGAAAAGGAAAATATACAACTGTACTTACAAAAATACAAATCGTACTATATGCCTGTAACTTTGCACAAACTCCTGGTTCACGGAGAGGAGGTCATTAGGCACTGTATTATACCTACAGGACAACTCTACGAGGAAGCCCAGAAGACCAGGAATAACGATAATAGGAAAACTTCCATAAAGACACAAATACTGAGCTTTTCCATACGCTGCTTATATCATCGGACTTTTATATTACCAGCTTAGGGAAATCAAGGAGGAGGAAGTTGATTCCGATTTCACGAGAAGTGCTCAACTTACTGTCTGAGCCTCCTGTATCTGGATCTACCGAAGGAGATAATGACAGTGATGATAGCGATTCTGATGTAACTGCATCTAATGAATAAATAGTTTGGCAGTTACATGTATTCTTGTATCTCTTTTTCAACATTCTAAACAGCATGTCCCACTATTAACATCTATTCAATTTCTTAAAGCTATAACGAAAAATTATTGAAATTACAAAGATTACTAATGATTCCTTCCCTCTTCCTTGTTTATCCCTTCCAACCTTCCCATCCCCCAGCAAGGCCTCTATTCAGCATAGCAGGTAAGGACGCCTGGGAGAGGTACTAGTCATTCTCCCCAGTTGTATCCCCAGACCCAGAGTCTGAAGCTCCAGGACACTGCCCTTGATGCGATAGAGTTGGGATGCCTCGCTGATTTCGAGGGAAAAACCAACCCTGGAGGCTAAAAGGATTAAGAAAGAAAGAAAGAAAGAAAGAAAAAAAGAAAGGTTACTAATTCTATTCCCGGCGTAGTAATTTGTTCTTTGTACTTGATTGACCACACACTTAATTATCTCCAATATTAGCAGTTACATACTAAGTTTTATGTAAATCAGTCCATTAGTTTCCGAGATACGATTTTTGGCCGGCTAGATTCCTGAAATTACGCAGTGTGCGTCGTCTCTCAGACCAGGAGATTTGTTACGGTGAAGGAGGTGCTTGGAGAAGGTGAGGCGGTTAGCGGCCGGGGCCTATAAAAGGAACCGTCTCGGCATTCGCCTTAGAGCAGAATAATGGAAAACCATGAAAAAACATTATTAGGACAGCCGATCGTCTCCTGAATGCAGAAGCGTAGAACCACGGTAGTGCCGTGGCCACCCTTTTTGTGCTCGGTTTGTCGGTTTAAGTGCAGAGCTGTCGAGTAACGGACCAGTCGTGGCCACCTGTTTGACGATACCTACTTTGCATTCACCGACGCGAGGATTCTGGCTTCTATATACAGTACATACAAATGGGGCCGTGTTTTAAACGGGTATCCACGGTCTTCGACTAACGTTTCCTATAGGTCACAGCAAAGCACGATAACATCGCAGACAGCAGAATTGTTCTCATCATACGTACCGTATCTTGAGAAACACTTTGGTCATAAAATTGTGTGCTAAATAGGCGACCATTTTGTTGGACGTAGATCTTGATAAGTGGGACTATTTTGTGACATGTATGGGAATGTTGTATGCTGGATCAGCTGCCATATTGTTGGACGTAGTTCATGATGTTCCTTATTTCTTTCGACCCCTTTCATGCTGCAAGAGGCTAGCAACATAAAATTCTGTAATCGCTCCAAACCCAACAACATATGATTATCAGTGTAGGTGAGAAATTTACACAAATGTATTTTGCCCACAGGAGCAGATCACTGGAGTAACGTCCACTCACGACAGTTCATCCATAAACTTCACCATTTTGCGACGGTCGCAGTGCCAATGTTCTGGTTTACAGACTCAGACACTTGAGCGCAATCTATCGGCGTGACAACACATTATCCCATAGACAAGTTAAAGTAATATATATTCCTTTATAGGGAGAAATAAAGGGAAACTGACTTGTCTGACTAACTCTTGTATATAATTATCATCGATGTTAATCGGACAGGGAAATATATCCAAATAAATGTTTGAAAGGAAAAATTCTAGATTTTATTTTATATTAGAGCGTCAAGAACCGATCATACAGTGTGCACAATTTTGTTTGTTATTTTAAGCAGAATTAAGTAAGAATAGATAAAATGTTAGTAGTTGAGAGATCACGGCTTAGGCATAATCACAGACTTGGATGGCGGCGTTGAAGACGAGACCTGATGGACAGGTGAAAACTGTACCTTTCCCTGTGGTCAGGTCACACTTGACGAACTTGTGTGTGTCCTTAGGGTAGGGCAAGTGCCATCTGTCAGCCCTGGCAGCTGCGCACAAGTTGGATGGATCAGGCTGGTGGTTGTCATTGTCACCATCATTGTGGTGATGGTCGTTATTATGATCATCATGATGGTGGTGATGATCCCAGTCATCGTTGTGGTGGTTGTGGTGGTCCCAGTCATGATGGCCATGGGGGTGATGTTTGCCTACTTCTTGAGCGTCCTGGGCGGAAACATCTTCTGAAACCTGAGCTGGTTGTTGCTCAGCGGTATCCACGGGAGTGGACTGGACGTACGCCAGTGCTACCAACACACACACTACGAGAAGGCCTGAAAAATAAATAAAAATATTGATGAATATAATAAATACTTATCGAACAAAAGAGGTGAACAAGAAGATCTAGAAAGGAAAGAAAGGGCAATTTTGGGACCCCGAAAGAATAAAGATATTTGGATGAAAACAGAAATGAAGACATCTACTGCAATATAAAGAAAATTACAGATATAGTTAAAAGAGGAAGACTATAATTTTTTAATGGTCACCTTCACAGGATGAACGACAGATTAATTAAGAAGAATTTTGATTACATCTCCAACATAACATTCCACCGGTAGGCTGGAGAAGTGCGAAGGCATCTACACTGACTGACAGAGCAAATGCAACACCAAGAAGGAGTGGTCAGAACTTTATGCCAATTGCAGGGTAGACTGACGTCACTGAGGTATGCTCATGATGTGAAATGCACCGCTGTGCTGCGCACGTAGCGAACGATAAATGGGACACGGCGTTGGTGAATGGCCCACTTCGTACCGTGATTTCTCAGCCGACAGTCATTGTAGAACGTGTTGTCGTGTGCCACAGGACACGTGTATAGCTAAGAATGCCAGGCCGCCGTCAACGGGGGCATTTCCAGCAGACAGACGACTTTACGAGAGGTATGGTGATCGGGCTGAGAAGGGCAGGTTGGTCGCTTCGTCAAATCGCAGCCGATACCCATAGGGATGTGTCCACGGTGCAGCGCCTGTGGCGAAGATGGTTGGCGCAGGGACATGTGGCACGTGCGAGGGGTCCAGGCGCAGCCCGAGTGACGTCAGCACGCGAGGATCGGCGCATCCGCCGCCAAGCGGTGGCAGCCCCGCACGCCACGTCAACCGCCATTCTTCAGCATGTGCAAGACACCCTGGCTGTTCCAATATCGACCAGAACAAGTTCCCGTCGATTGGTTGAAGGAGGCCTGCACTCCCGGCGTCCGCTCAGAAGACTACCATTGACTCCACAGCATAGACGTGCACGCCTGGCATGGTGCCGGGCTAGAGCGACTTGGATGAGGGAATGGCGGAACGTCGTGTTCTCCGATGAGTCACGCTTCTGTTCTGTCAGTGATAGTCACCGCAGACGAGTGTGGCGTCGGCGTGGAGAAAGGTCAAATCCGGCAGTAACTGTGGAGCGTCCTACCGCTAGACAACGCGGCATCATGGTTTGGGGCGCTATTGCGTATGATTCCACGTCACCTCTAGTGCGTATTCAAGGCACGTTAAATGCCCACCGCTACGTGCAGCATGTACTGCGGCCGGTGGCACTCCCGTACCTTCAGGGGCTGCCCAATGCTCTGTTTCAGCAGGATAATTCCCGCCCACACACTGCTCGCATCTCCCAACAGGCTCTACGAGGTGTACAGATGCTTCCGTGGCCAGCGTACTCTCCGGATCTCTCACCAATCGAACACGTGTGGGATCTCATTGGACGCCGTTTGCAAACTCTGCCCCAGCCTCGTACGGACGACCAACTGTGGCAAATGGTTGACAGAGAATGGAGAACCATCCCTCAGGACACCATCCGCACTCTTATTGACTCTGTACCTCGACGTGTTTCTGCGTGCATCGCCGCTCGCGGTGGTTCTACATCCTACTGAGTCGATGGCGTGCGCATTGTGTAACCTGCATATCGGTTTGAAATAAACATCAATTATTTATCCGTGCCGTCTCTGTTTTGTCCCCAACTTTCATCCCTTTCGAACCACTCCTCCTTGGTGTTGCATTGTCACTGTCAGTCAGTGTATAATGACTGAAGATCAAAGATGTCAGCATAAATAAGAGGGTGGCCTTCCGGCGACAAATCATTTCTTTGGATTTTTCGCTCCAGCAAATTCGACGTCACCCTCAGAGGGCGTTATCAAAAGAAAAGAGCAGGTGATTATCCGGCATATGAAGAAATTCTAGGAAGACAATAGAGGTATTGCACCGTAATCTTAGGTTCTAAGAGGTCTATAGTTAGTCAAATTCTTTAATAAAAAAACGTTTCATGTTTACGCCCGGAAAGATTCTACTTAACATTTGTGGTCATATTTCAATTAATCAATTCTCGTGGAAAATAAGCCTTCGGTACTGGCTGTTCTAGCTATGATATTGCCATTGGTAAGGTGTGTCTTAGGAGCTATCAGGCTGTTGTCGCATTTCGATGAGTATCAACGTTTCACCTACTTTAAAGCAGACATTTTCAAGTCGATCTAAACTTATTGTTTGAAAACCATTATACATTATTGTCCGGTTTGGACCATTTTATAGTTATATGCATGCTTTGCAAGCTTACCGACGTTTCGAATACATCACATTGTTCATTGTCAAGAAGGCTTGAAACATTCGATTCAAGGCAATCAGCCTCTCCAGGTAGCTAGATATTGAGTACCTCGCTGCCTAAGTTTATATAGGACCAAGCTACATGTCGTCAGTCATCCAGGGTCCAATTAACAAGGTCACACTTCCAGTTGAGACGCTGTGCCCGGTGTAGTGGTGTTAACAAGGGCACTCTGGTAGGTCTTCTGCTCCCATAAACAACTCACATTAAAGTACGCAGCACTGATCTGCTGGATATGCGTCTGGTAGCTCCAGTGTTTCCGGACTAGAAAGCAAGAATAATGGCCGAGAGTATTCATTGTGCAGACCACACGTCAGCTCGTAGTCTGAGCAGCGGTCGCTGGGTAGGCCATGTCCTTTCGAGGCTGCTGAGCCATTAGGTTTGTTTTGGGTGTGGGCTTTCGTATCTCCTGCATTGAATGTGGATGTGATTTGAGCGAGTGTGGGTGGTTTGGAACTACGAACAAATTCTCGCCAGGCCTTCGATAAGGTATTCCCGATACACATGTGACACTGTCGATCAAGGATTGTTAAATGTCCACACAACTCCGACAGTGGAATGTTCCATGTATCTGGTCCCAGCTACTATATTCCGTTCGAAAGACGATCATTCACGACACCGTGCCACAATTAGCACAGGTGGTGTTTAAACTCATTCTTGAGATTTCAGATCACAACTAATACGTGCATGGGTACTTCCAAGACGTCACGATACTGTGTCGCCCCCGATTATTACCTTTAAATGCGTATCTTTCGTGTCGATTGGGGAAGGTTCCTTGTGAGCCGAAGTCCAGCACTCTGCATCTTAGCATCTCATTCCAGTCACTTTTTATTCCCGTTGCTCACGGCAAAAATGTTTCGTAAAACTTTTTGTACAACTAATTTTATAAAAATATGTCGAAAACAAGTTTTGTTTTATTTGATAAAATCCGTGGAAGCATCAGGATGGTCATGTATAAACTAACTTGAACAAAGATATGTATGTGCTGACAAGAATTGAGTTCTAAGCCCATTTATCTTCGCCTACACTTCAGCCTGGATTGTGTTCGACGGAACTTGGGACAAAAATTCGACGACTGAGTTTCTTCCTCCCTTCATGCATTTCTGTCGTGATACAATGGAGTTTTAACCTCATAAAAACACGAACAGCTTCCTTGGTCCACCCGGATCCTGCCACTTTAGAAGTGTTTGTTCATGTTTACCACCGCCGTCTAGATCCTCCTGTGATGATTAAAAACGAATAGAACATGTCCTATTTTATGAAACGTTTTATTAACGGTTTTATAAAACTTGAATTTGACCGTGAGCAACAGCAATGATATAAAGTCAAATTATTGTACAATGAATGAATTTGAAGCACAGTTTTACCATGAGCAACAGGCATGAGTATTAACATTAGAATTAAAGCCAAATGTCTCCCTTGATCATCGTAATTTATCAGATGAAAACTCCAATGCGGTTTCCACTGGGATTCATAGATCGGCAGTCCGTTGAAAACCCAATAGCTGAGCTAATCAACTGCGTTTATGGTGTCCCTCAAATGAGCATAATTTTCTCCCGAGTTGTATTGAATGGCTTGTTGAAAGGAGATTATCTACTATGAAAACGTTCTGTTAGAATGAAGCACTTACCTTTCATGGTGAAGTAAAGCTTGTGTTAGTGAGTTCTACTTGCATAGTCCACCGCCAAGCTTAATATAGTCATTATCTTACATTATATCTCATGTTTTTAATCAGAAAGTGACAATTGGACGTAGTATGTCTTATCTTGTTATTAATCAAGTGGTCAATATGTCAATCACATCGCAATCACTTCAGAATCATGATAACTGTCTTTCTGACGATTGGTATTCCTGTTAGAAAGATCCATAATCTTCAATTCATTTATGTTAAGAAATATCCTTCTTCATTAGCACGTATTAGCCGAATAAGTTTGGTTACATATTTCTCCTCATACTTACATTTTTGGAAAAGTATGGGTGTATTGTTATTTATTGTTAAGCCTAAAAGGTTTTTTGTTTTAATCTCAAACGAAATGAATGACTTAAAATGATTATATAAAATCTGGAAACGGTGTGAAAAATCAAGTCTAGCTTTTGCTGATGATTTAGCGATCTTTTTTACATGCCCTTCCTGAAGCCAACCCTATATGGATGGATGTAATCGCTATAGCGTGTTTCTGTTGGTGGTTGATAGTGTAGTGTTTTGTCTGAATATGAAGAGGAAAGTTTTGGGACAAAACAAACACGAGGCCCCCTGGCCCGAAGAATTCATCAGATGTGATTAAAATCCCCGACCCAGCGGGGAATCGAACCCGGACCCTCTGAACTGAAGTCCTCAACGGTGACCATTCAGCAAATGAGTCGGACAAGGGTGACGTTCAACAAGTTTCCAACTTCTTTGAAACTATCTACGAAGGGAAGGAACGGGAATTTGCCACCTGGGCGACAGTCTTAAATGTAGTTCAGTGGTGAATGTTAAAGGCACCTTTTTCGCAGAATGTTTAAAATCCCACGGGAAGGTCAAGTCACAAACGAAGACGTACTTAGTCGAGACCTAAAATTATACGAAGTCCTTAACCTATTTACGTCACAACTTCCAAGATGACGAATAAAGTCTGCTACAACTGATCATAGATAGTAAGAGAGTAGGACATACCAGCAGAAATGAAATACTCAAGCATTATTAACACGGTAAGAGAGAAAATACTCTTCTAGTACGACCATGTGCAAAGAAGAGTAGAAGGTCACTTGCCCAGGGCAGTAGCAAAGGGGCAGAGGAGAGAAAGAAAAAGCCCGAAAATGACCTTCGATCGAAAGATCAAAATGCACATGACAGGTTGCTATGAAAGCGTCACGGTCCCACATAAGGGGCAAGACTTGGAAGAAGAAAAAGAAGAGTAACAGGAAGAAGAAAAAAAATAATTTTTTTATTATTATTTAGTGTGAAACAAAATCTTGGATGTACATAATACTACAGGACAATAAATAAAAAACTATTAGAATATCAAGGTGTTTTGCTCAATCCACTGAAGTGCGGATGGAGCAGTCAACAAAATGTCACTTGAGGGCATTCATTCATTCTTTCATTCATTCATTTATTCATTCATTCATTCATTATGTGCTCGATAGTCTGTCGAGCCACACCACAATTGCATGCAGGTGAATGCACTCTTTGGTAGGGGTTAGCCACATCTCGTATCATTGTTTGCTGACCATCGCATAACGTTGTAGAGGTCTTTTCACAGACGATCACAATCCTGTAAATATTTATTATCCTGCACAGCAAAATATCATCCGAGAAAATCCTTATATGTGATTACAGTTCTTTACTCATATAATACATTATATAAAATAAGGAATTATAAAGGTCCAATGATACTCATCATCATCATCATCATCTGTTTACCCTCCAGGGTCGGCTTTTCCCTCGGACACAGCGAAGGATCCCACCTCTACCGCCTCAAGGGCAGTGTCCTGGAGCTTCAGCCTCTTGGTCGGGGATACAACTGGGGAGAATGACCAGTACCTCGCCCAGGCGGCCTCACCTGCTATGCTGAACAGGGGCCTTGTGGAGGGATGGGAAGATTGGAAGGGATAGGCAAGGAAGAGGGAAGGAAGCGGCCGTGGCCTTATGATAGCTACCATCCCGGCATTCGCCTGGAGGAGAAGTGGGAAACCACGAAAAACCACTTCCAGGATGGCTGAGGTGGGAATCGAACCCACCTCTACTCAGTTGACCTCCCGAGGCTGAGTGGACCCCGTTCCAGCCCTCATGCCACTTTTCAAATTTCGTGGCAGAGCCGGGAATCGAACCCGGGCCTCCGGGGGTGGCAGCTAATCACACTAACCACTACACCACAGAGGCGGACTCCAATGATACTACCGCCCCTAAATCAGTACTAGAGATATAGCAACCCGTTTAACCACCAATTTATCTAATCCAATAGCCGTTATTTTATGTTAGTATTGTCCCTTGATATAACTTATCAAAAGCCTTGGGTAGGTTCAGTAGCGATATAGTCCATTAGTTCTCTTCAATCTAAAATATCTGCTATAACTTGTTGGACTCCTCAAGAGTGAGCCTCATTGGCTTCTCAACTGCCTTCTGTGAAATCAATTTCCAATTTCTCAGACGTATCTAATATACCAAAATGTATCCATAATTTGATTTCGTGGATTGCAAATGTTAAAAATATTCAAGCGCCTTAGGTCTTTTCAGTCGCGAAATACGAGCGTTTCGCCTCACTGTGACAGTGGAATAAAGACAGGTATTCTAATATAATTTATAACTAAGGACGATTGCTCTAATTGTCATGAGTCCGAAAACGTTCCTACCACTTATTAACGACCATCATGACAATCAATTACAAGAAAGAAAAAATGAATACTGTACGTACTGTAGTGGATATTTTTGGTCTCGGCGTAAACGACGCTTTTTAGGGATGACTGCACATTGGATCGATGCTGAAATAATGACAAGAAAAACTAGAGTCAAAGCATTCCATAGATTTCCGGTATCTTATGTTTTGTTTTTAATACAATTCCCTTTACGACGCACCGACACAGTATGTCTTATGGAGACGATGGGATAGGAAAGGGGTGGGAATGGGTAAAAAGCGAACGTGGCCTTAATTAACGTACAGCCTCAGCATTTGCCTGGTGTAAAAATGGGAAACCATGGAAAACCATCTTTCGCACTGCCGGCAGTGGGGTTCGAACCCACTATCTGCCGAATGGATACTGATAGCTACGTGACCCAAGCCGCACGGCTAACTCGCTCGGTATCTTATAATTTAAGGAAAATTGACTATTTTTGTTTTAGATTCCAATTAGATACTAGGTCCAATAACCGACAAGGAGTTCAAGTTTACAAAACCCATATACGACTTACAATTACTGTTATTCTTGGAGGTTGACTATGTAGTCATGATTTGTTCGTGACTTGAGAGACCTTACGTACTGCCACTGCTGTATTCTGAAAATCAGTAGTGTTGCATTTGTTAGTATTAGTAGAGCATGTAGAGTAGAGGATAGGAAAAGACAGGTGGAACAGGGTCATGGGAAGGAGAAAAGGGAGGAGGAAGTAGCTTCTGCAGCTATCAGGAAAGATAGGGCTGACCAGAAGGAGAGGGGATCAAATGAGGTGGGTAGGGTTAAGGCTCTGGTCATGGGGGATTCCATCGTTAGACACGTGGGGAAAGTGTGTGGAGGAAAGGGTACCAGGGTAGAGTGTTATCCAGGAATTAGGTTGAGGCAGATGTTGAGGAAAGTAGGAGAGAGGGAGGAGGGGAGGGAGAAGGTGGTAGTGTTTCACGTTGGTACCAACAACGTAAGGCAAGCTGATATAAGTACCAACATAGTTGGAGATGTGTGGGACCTGGTAAATGCAGCACGGGTGAAGTTTAAGAAAGCGGAGATTGTTATTAGTGGAATACTGTGTAGAAGGGATACTGACTGGAGGGTGATTGGGGATTTAAATGAGACTATGGAGTGGGTATGTGGGAAACTGGGAGTGAAATTTCTAGATCCTAATGGGTGGGTAGGAGATAGGGATCTGCGCTCAGATGGCCTTCATTTAAACCGCAGTGGTACGTATAAGTTAGGAAATTTGTTTGGAAGGTAATAGGGAGGTACATTCAGGGAAACGGGATGGCCTAGGGAGCGGTGATAAGGGAACAGGGAACTGGAAATCAAGTAGGGATGACATAAAATTGCTAGTGTTGAACTGTAGAAGTATTGTAAGGAAAGGAATAGAATTAAGTAATTTAATAGATATATATTTACCAGATATTGTAATAGGAGTTGAATCATGGCTGAGAAATGATATAATGGATACAGAAATTTTCTCACGGCACTGGAGTGTGTATCGTAGAGATAGGATAGGAAGGGTGGGAGGGGGAGTGTTCATTCTGGTGAAAGAAGAATTTGTAAGCTACGAAAAAGTTAAAGATGAGACACATGACATTATATATGTAAGGCTTTTCTAAAGATAATAGGCAACTTGATATATTTGGAGTGTACAGATCGGGAAAGGGTAGCACTGACGCGGATACGGAATTATTTGATAGGATAGTCAGCTATGTGGGAAACGACATGGAAAGAAATGTGATTGTAGCGGGAGATCTGAATTTGCCTGATGTCAATTGGGAAGGAAATGCGAACGACAGGAAGCATGACCAACAAATGGCAAATAAGTTAATATGGGAAGGACAGCTGATTCAGAAAGTGATGGAACCAACCAGAGGGAAAATATCCTGGATGTCGTGCTGATAAAACCAGATGAGCTCTATAGGGAAAATGAAGTAATAGATGGTATTAGTGATCATGAAGCTGTTTTTGTGGTAGTTAAAAATAAATGTGATAGAAAGGAAGGTCTTAAAAGTAGGACTGTTAGGCAGTACCATATGGCTGATAAAGCAGGCATGAGGCAGTTTCTAAAAAGTAATTATGATCGGTGGAAAATGGTAAATAAAAATGTAAACAGACTCTGGGATGGGTTTAAAGAAATTGTTGAGGAATGCGAAAACAGGTTTGTACCATTAAGGGTGGTAGGGAATGGTAAAGACCCACCTTATGATAATAGAGAAATAAAAAGACTAAGAAGGAGGTGCAGACTGGAAAGAAATAGAGTTAGAAATGGCTGTGGAAGTAAGGAGAAATTGAAGGAACTTACTAGAAAATTGAATCTAGCAAAGAAGGCAGCTAAGGATAACATGATGGCAAGCATAATTGGCAGTCATACGAATTTTAGTGAAAAATGGAAGGGTATGTATAGGTATTTTAAGGCAGAAACAGGTTCCAAGAAGGACATTCCGGGAATAATTAATGAACAAGGGGAGTGTGTATGTGAGGATCTTCAAAAGGCAGAAGTATTCAGTCAGCAGTATGTAAAGATTGTTGGTTACAAGGAAAATGTCGAGATAGAGGAGGAGACTAAGGCCAAAGAAGTAATAAAATTTACATATGATAACAATGACATTTACAATAAGATACAAAAGTTGAAAACTAGAAAAGCGGCTGGAATTGATCAGATTTCTGGTGATATACTAAAGACAATTGGTTGGGATATATAGTACCATATCTGAAGTACTTATTTGACTATTGTTTGGTCGGAGGAGCTATACCAGATGAATGGAGAGTTGCTATAGTAGCCCCTGTGTGTAAAGGAAAGGGTGATAGACATAAAGATTACAGGCCAGTAAGTTTGACATGCATTGTATGTAAGCTTTGGGAAGGCATTCTTTCTGATTATATTAGACATGTTTGCGAAATTAATAACTGGTTCGATAGAAGGCAATTCGGTTTTAGGAAAGGTTATTCCACTGAAGCTCAACTTGTAGGATTCCAGCAAGATATAGCAGATATCTTGGATTCTGGAGGTCAAATGGACTGTATCGCTATTGACCTGTCTAAAGCATTCGATAGGGTGGATCATGGGAGACTACTGGCAAAAATGAATGCAATTGGACTAGACAAAAGAGTGACTGAATGGGTTGCTATATTTCTAGAAAATAGATCTCAGAGAATTAGGGCAGGTGAAGCTTTATCTGACCCTGTAATAATTAAGAGGGGAATTCCTCAAGGCAGTATTATCGGACCTTTATGTTTTCTTATATATAAATGATATGAGTAAAGGAGTGGAATCGGAGGTAAGGCTTTTTGCGGATGATGTTATTCTCTATAGAGTGATAAATAAGTTACAAGATTGTGACAACTGCAGCGTGACCTCGAAAATGTTGTGAGATGGACAGCAGGCAATGGTATGATGATAAACGGGGTTAAAAGTCAGGTTGTGAGTTTCACAAATAGGAAAAGTCATCTCAGTTTTAATTACTGCGATGATGGGGTGAAAGTTCCTTTTGGGGATCATTGTAAGTATCTAGGTGTTAATATAAGGAAAGATCTTCATTGGGGAAATCACATAAATGGGATTGTAAATAAAGGGTACAGATCTCTGCATATGGTTATGAGGATGTTTAGGGGTTGTAGTAAGGATGTAAAGGAGAGGGCATATAAGTCTCTGGTAAGACCCCAACTAGAGTATGGTTCCAGTGTATGGGACCATCACCAGGATTACCTGATTCAAGAACTGGAAAAAATCCAAAGAAAGGCAGCTCGAATTGTTCTGGGTGATTTCCGACAAAAGAGTAGCGTTACAAAAATGTTGCAATGTTTGGGTTGGGAAGAATTGAGAGAAAGAAGAAGAGCTGCTCGACTAAGTGGTATGTTCCGAGCTGTCAGCGGAGAGTTGGCGTGGAATGACATTAGTAGACGAATAAGTTTGAATGGCGTTTATAAAAGTAGGAGAGATCACAATATAAAGTTGGAATTCAAGAGAACAAACTGGGGCAAATATTCTTTTATAGGAAGGGGAGTTAGGGATTGGAATAACTTACCAAGGGAGACGTTCAATAAATTTCCAATTTCTTTGAAATCATTTAGGAAAAGGCTAGGAAAGCAACAGATAGGGAATCTGCCACCTGGGCGACTGCCCTAAATGCAGATCAGTATTGATTGATTGATTGATTGATTGATTGATTGATTGATTGATTGATTGATATTGCCTTTATCTATAGATTGTAAACCTGATTAGGTAATACCGGGTGAGTAGAATTATGGGAAGTTCGAATAATGCATTTTTTTGGCTATTGGCTTTACGTCGCACCGACACAGTTAGGTCTTATGGCGACGATGGGACAGGAAAGGGTTAGGACTGGGAGGGAAGCGGCCGTTGCCTTAATTAACGTACAGCCCCAGCATTTGCCTGGTGTGAAAATGGGAAACCACGGAAAACCATCTTCAGGGCTGCCGATATTTTATAACGTAGTTATAAACGACGAACGCAGCATTTCATTAATACGGCCTTACTTCGCCCAGTTCATATGTATAGAATTCAAGAATGTATAAGAAGTAAGAAAAATCTGCAAGAATTCCTCCGAAAAGGGAAGCAACATTGTTTGAGTCACCAGTCCATAGATTGGTTTGTTGCAGACCTCCACGACACCCTATCCTCGGCTAAGCTTTTCATTACTACATAACTGCTGCATCCTGCATCTGCTTTAATCTGTTTGTCATATTCATACCTTGGTCTACACCAAGCGTCTTAACTCCTAAACTTCTCTCAAAAACCAAATGGACAAGTCTTGGATGTCTTAAGATGTGTCCTATAATTCTATCTCTTCTTCACTTCAAACGTATCCAAATAGATCTCCTTTCACCAATTCGATTCATTATCTCTTCATTAGTGATTCGATCTATCCACCTGACCCTCAGCATTCTTCTGTAACACCACATTTCAAATGCTTCTCTACTCTTTGTTTCTGGAGCTAGTTATCGTCCATGTTACACTTCCATGCAATGCCACGCTCCAGATGAAAGTATTCAAAAACGTCTTTCTAATTCCTATATCAATGTTCGAAGTGAGCAGATTTCTTTTCCTAAAACAGCTCTTCCTTATTGTGCTAGTCTCAATGTTATGTCCTCCTTACGTCTGCCATCAGTAGTTATTCAACTACCCAAGTAAAATGTCAATGTACTTCCTTGAAGACTTCATTTCATAATCTAATATTTGCTGCTCACCAGACTTCGTTCGACTGAACTGCATTACTTTTGTTTTGGAGTTGTTTATTTCATCGTATACGACTTCTCCAGCACTGTGTCTATACCATTCATTAATTTCTCTAGATCTTCTGCGAACTCAGATAGAATAACAATATAATAGGTAAATCTCAGGGTTTTAATTTCCTCTCATTGGATTGTGATTCCTTTTCCAAATTCCCCTTTTATTTCCTTTACCACCTGTTTTATATAAACATTAAAAATGACAGGGGATATGCTGCTGCCTTGCCTCACTCCTTTCTTTATTGATGTTTGTTTTCGATAGCCTTGGTGATTCTTATCATGCAGACTGATTCTGTAAACGAAGTATGAAAAGCGTACTGGACTCGCACGGTGTCAAATGAGTGGGGTTCGGTTTAGAGGACTCGATCCTCGGTCGTGCCTGCGATTTTAATTTTACCTATTTAAATCCTCCAGTAGGAGAACTCGGTGTTTATATTCATCTTACCACAGATCTTCATTCACTCACCGCAAACTACAAGCACTATATAAACAATGAATTGTGAATACATTCCTCGACATATGTTTGGCATCCGGTCGTAAAAATGGGTACAATGCAGACAAAGTGCTTCTCCGGGTAATTGGGAAAATTCCACGAAGAAGAAAGGGAAGAAGAAGAAAAGGAAGAAGAAGAAGAAGAAGAAGAAGAAGAAGAAGAAGAAGAAGAAGACGTCGTTCTCCTCAACATCTACGAGGGTAAGTCAATAGGTAAGTCGCCCTAAAGTTTTGCAGGTGAAGAGGTAAGGACAGATGAAGATAAAAACACTTCTATTTAAAAGGATTAGTCCTCTACTTTTCAATATAATTAGCAAAGTTAATCAAGCATTTTTAAAAGGTAAATTGAGCGTCTCTTTTCCTTTACGATGGTGAAGATATAGGATGTAGTAGTTATATAGAAATGAATAGTGTAACACAGGACAGGGTGGCATGGAGAACTGAATCAAAACTAATCTACTGACTGATGACCTAAACGACAACAAATACATTTATATCACTTCGTCCATGATCTATAACCTCTTGACAGCTGACGGGAAGTAAAAACATTGCAGCAACAAGGCTGTAGGTCTTTTCCAAGAAAACTTGTAAAACAAAATGTATTTTACTACTCTGTGCAGGTCATTTGTTTCTAGGAGAATTCAACGAAGGGAACAATCGTTACTGATTAGAACAATGTGTTGAGAAAATCAACGATAGAGAGTTTGATATCATTTTGTCCTAAAGAAAACTGAAGACATGTGGAAGTATTCGGCATAGAAACGCATCTCAAGGAACTTAGATATGACGGGAGATGCTCATTCAGGTACTGTGCCACTTAAAATATTAGACCTACTTGGATAAATTCTATCAGGTTTAATTTTACAAATAATTCTGCTTTGAACTATGGGCCTGTACCGAATTTTCCACCTGATGCTAAAGAAACTGAATATATTTCAGAGACTACAAAATTACATGTGGATTATAGAGAACAGTGGTTCGAAAAGAGATAAAGTTTGGGTAAAAAAACCGCCTGAATAACTGAATGCTTTTATAGGTATTCTAATGCATATGGGGATATACAGCTGCCTGAAAAAAATAAAATACCTTTATTTCAGGCTTATTCATTGCAATATACAGTAAAGCCCCGATTATCCGCTGGTGCCGCGATTTGTTTAAATTACGAACCTCAAGAAAACATTTTAATCCAAGCCAACAAAGCCAATCAAAACATTTGTGAAGAAGAGGATGAAGTCATGTTGTCCGCTGCACTTGTTGACCTAGTGACATACGTTCCGGGGGTTGAGAATGTCGACGAAGAGAACATAGAAGAATGGCTGTATTTCTAGGGTTATTCGGAATTTTCGCTATCCGCGTCACCCTTGCCACCCAATTCTGCGAATAGTCGGGGCTTTACTGTAATTAGTAATTGGCTGTCTAAATACCTTCATCTGACGGAATCTAATAGATGGAAAGAATTTTTTGACATTGTGAGAAATCTTGAGTACTTTGCATAATCAGGAAAGAAAAGCCGATCATGTAGAGCAATTCAGACTCCCTTTATGTGCAAACAATATGGCTGTACCTTGCGCTGTGTTGTACGGTTCTTTATCATACTGAACTAGGTTCCTGTGTGTAATTGGGTAGTCTCATCGTAGAATTTTATAAATACGGTGTAACATTTCTTGTTGTAAAATTTGAAGATTATATCTGAAGAGGTTTTTACAAAATACAATTTTAGTGAAGGTATTCCACAACCATTCCTGACAAGAATTTGATTATTCTTCGTGTCGCTATATATGGAGTGAAAGAATATCCGCGGAATATCTCTTGTTCTGGTCAAAGTTTTCAAAATCGTTCTCCTCACACTTACCCGATCTCTTAGTTTTGCCTCATAAAACAACTTCCACCAACATCAGAATTTGTGACACCCGGTGCATGGCACAATATACTACCATTTAATGCTCATCTCTCTGGAGGTATCTTATGGTCCACAAATCTTGGAGTGATGTAGACGACTAGACACAGAATCTACGATGAAAATAATATGGAAGCATGGAACACAGTGGGCATTGCGCAATGTTACATTAATAATCATCACTCATGTGAATTTGGGGCTTTGGAACATCAAATTTGAAAATATATATGTACAGATCTGTTACGCTAGGATAACCCCGTTGCCTTCGACTAAAAAAATGTACTTGTTTCAAATATGAAGGTGTTTGAATCATGAAACCAGTACACAGAAGAACAGGTGTGGGAATTAATTTTAATTTAATATCGGATGTACTGTATTATAACTTCACTGAATGGTTCAATATCATTAATGGAAATTATCTGGTCTGTTCGCGTTGTAATCCGTACAGCAGGAATATTCATCCTGGGTAGGACACAAACTGCTCTACATCAGCGATAACCCAGGACACAGGTCGTTAGCTCAGAACAATAGTGACGTAACTCAAAATTAGCAGTTCTGACAAAATTGCTTTCGAAATTTCGGCACAACTTTAGTCTTTCATTCCACAATCACCGTTCAATATTTTTCTGAATTGATTCTTTTATTTACTCTTCGAGTTAACATAATATGTAAGTATTTTTGTATTTAATAACATTTTTAAAAATTACGTCGATAATGAATTAGTTGGTATCACATTCCAAGAAAATATGGATGTAATAATGATGTAATGAAGGTTATTTATTCCTACAGAACTATTTACTCCCCAGAAATACCACAATATTGGCAAGATTATACGACCAATGAATGAGAAACACAGATATTTATTAAAGCAGAAAAAGATAACATTATTCTTTATGCTATAGATTCCTCACCGAATAAAATCAGAAAACAATTGAATCCGTTATTTTTAAGTAAAGAATTGAATATGTGTGGAAAAATAAGATAAACTGAAGAATTAATTACGTAGAACAATTTTAAATGCTTTCATTGCTTCTAAAATTTAAATCTTGATTCAGCATGCCATGGATATATGCCTTTTGCTGTGTAAATATTACAATTGTTGAAAGATTGGTTTAAATGTTCATGGCTTACGGGATTTCAAAAACTATTGAAGAATTGTCATCATAACATGGCACAATAGTTTGTTGAATTACAATATTCATCTAGAAAATAATTTCAATGTCAATCAGTAAAAAAAATCCCTAGTAACTTAAGAAAATAGCGTTTTTAATAACTTATGCATCGTATAAATGATATTTAAATGAATAACCTTGTTTAATCAGCCTCTCTGTCGGTCATATCTTAATTATACACGGTTGTCCCGAGTCTCTGAATTTTTCCTTCATTCGGTATGTATCCTATTATTTTCAAACACTAAATTTTCTGTGTATTGATTGGAAGATTCTGTTTCTGGCATTACAATGGCTCTGAGAGTACTGCTCAGAAGCGTGAGGTTTTAGCTTATAAAACAATCAACTTTCTGGGTGGTATTAACTCTACCGCACTTCAGTGGGTTGAGCAATACGCATTTATATTCTAATAGTTTGTTTTTATTACCCTGCTGGGTTATGTACATCCAAGATTTTGTTTCACACAAAATAAAATATTTTTCTTCTTCCTGTTACTCTTCCTTTTCTTCTTCCGGGTTTTGCCCCTTGTGTGGGACCGGTGGCACGACCGTGACGTTTTCATAGCCACCTGTCATGTGCAGTTTGATCTTTCGATCGAAGGTCATTTTCGGACTTTTTCTTTTCTTTCTCCCCTCTGTTCCTTTGCTACTGCCCTGGAAACGTGACCTTCTACTCTTCTTTGCACATGGTCGTACCAGAAGTGTATTTTTTCTCTTACCTTGTTAATAATACTTGAGGATTTAATTTCTGCCTGTATGTCCTCCTCTCTTACTTTCTATGATCAGTTGTAGCAGACTTTATTCGTCATCTTGGAAGTTGTGACGTAAATAGGATTCAATCCTGCCTTTCGCGAGTTTAAGGACTTTGTATAATTTTACGTCTCGACTAAGTACGTCTTCGTTTGTGACTTCACCTTCCCGTGGGATTTTAAACAATCTGCGAAACTGGCGCATTTAACATTCACCACTGAACTACATTTAAGACAGTCAAATTCCCTTTCCTTCCTTTCTTAGACAGTTTCAAAGAGGTTGGAAACTTGTTGAACATCACCCTTGGTAAATTTTTGTCCGACTCATTTGCTGAATGGTCAGCGTTGAGGACTTCAGTTCAGAGGGTCACGGGTTCGATTCCGAGCTGGGTCGGAGATTTTAATCACCTCTGATTATTTCTTCGGGCCAGGGGGCCTCGTGTTTGTTTTGTCCCAAAACTTTCCTCTTCACATTCAGACAAAACACTACACTATCAACCACCACAGAAACACGCAATAGTGATTACATCCATCCATATAGGGTTGGCTTCAGGAAGGACATCTAAAAACGATCGCTGAATCATCAACAAAAGCTAGACTTGATTTCTACGCCGTTTCCAGCTTTCAAATAATCATTTTAGGTAACTTAATTCATTTCGATTGAGATTGAAACAAAAACCTGTTAGGCTTAACAGTAAATAACAATACATCCATACTTTTTCAAAAATGTAAGTAAGAGGAGAAATATGTAACCAAACTTATTCGGCTAATACGTGCTAATGAAAAAGGATATTTCTTAATATAAATGAATTGAAGATTATGGATCTTTCTAACAGGAACACGAATCGTCAGAAAGACAGTTATCATGATTCTGAAGTGATTGCGATGTGATTGACATATTGACCACTTGATTAATAACAAGATAAGACATACGACGTCCAGTTGTCACTTTCTAATTAAAAACATGAGATATAATGTAAGATAATGACTATATAAAGCTTGGCGGTGGACTATGCAAGTAGAACTCACTAACACAAGCTTTACTTCACCATGAAAGGTAAGTGGTTCATTCTAACAGCCCGTTTTCATAGTAGATAATCTCCTTTCAACAAGCCATTCAATACACCACGGGAGAAATTTATACTCATTTGAGGGACAACATTAGCGCAGTTGCTTAGCTCAGCTATTGGGTTTTCAACGGACTGCCGATCTATGAATCCCAGTGGAAACCGCATTGGAGTTTTCATCTGATAAATTACGATGATCAAGGGAGACATTTGGCTTTAAATCTAATGTTAATACTCATGCCTGTTGCTCATGGTAAAAGTGTTCTTCAAATTCATTCATTGTACAATAATTTGACTTTATATCATTGCTGTTGCTCACGGACAAATTCAAGTTTTATAAAACCGTTAATAAAACTTTTCATAAAATAGGACATGTTCTATTCGTTTTTAAACATCACAGGAGGATCTAGACGGCGGTGGTAAACATGAACAAACACTTCTAAAATGGCAGGATCCGGGTGGACTAAGGAAGCTGTTCGTGTTTGTATGAGGTTAAAACGCCATTGTATCACGACAGAAATTCATGAAGGGAGGAAGAACACTCAATCGCCGAATTTTGTCCCAAGTTCGGTCGACACAATCCAGGCTGATGTGTAGTCGATGATAAATAGGCTTAGAACTCAGTTCTTGCCAGCACATACATATCTTAGTTCAGAATTTAGTACATAGATGTCCATCGTGATGCTTCCACGGATATAAAATAATTTTACCGTCAACAACACAACTTGTTTTCGTCATATTTTTATAAAATGAGTTGTACAAAAAGTTTTACGAAACATTTTACCGTGAGCAACGGGCATAAAAAGTGGCTGGGATGAGATGCTAAGACGCAGAGTGCTGGGCTTCGGAGCTTAAGATGGTGGGTTCGATCATGGCTCTCATGGAACCATACCCAATCGACACGAAAGATACGCATTTAAAAGTAATAATCGGCGACAACACCGTATCTTGACGTTGGAAGTACCCATGCACGTATTAGGTGTGATGAGACATCTCAAGAATAAGTTTAAACACCACCTGTGCTAATTGTGGCACTGTGGCATGAATTATCGTCTTTCGAACGGGATATAGTAGCTGGGACCATTGTCAGACTTGTGCGGACATTTAACAATCCTCGATCGACAGTGACGCATGTGTGTCGGGAATACGTTATGGAAGGCCTGGATAGAATTTTTCGTAGTAACAGACCAGCCATACTCGCTTACATCACGTCCACATTCAATGCAGGTGATACGAAAGCACCCCCCCCCCCCACCAAACCTCATTTCTCAGCAGCCCCGAAGGACAATGGACTACCAAGCGACCGATGATCAGACTACGCGGTGACGTGCGGTCAGCTCAACGAATACTCTCGTCCGTTATTCTGGCTTTCTAGTCCGGAAATGCTGGAGGTACCAGACGCATATCCAGTAGGTCAGTGCTGCGTATTTTAATGTGAGTTGTTTATAGGAGCAGAAGACCTACCAGAGTGCCCTTGTTAACACCACTACACCGGGCACGGCGTCTCAACTGGAAGCGTGGCCTTGTTAATTGGACCCTGGATGACTGACGACATGCAGCTTGGTCCCATATAAACTGAGGCAGTGAGGTACTCAATATTTAGCTACCAGGAGAGGCTGATTGCCTTGTATTGAATGTTTCAAGCCTTCTTGACAATGATTCGAAACGTCGGTAAGCTTGCAAAGCATGCATATAACTATAAAGTGGTCCAAACCGGACAATAATGTATAATGGTTTTCAAACAATTTCATATCGACTTGAAAATGTTTGCTTTAGAGTAGGTGAAACGTTGATAGTCATCGAAATGCGATAACAGCCTGATAGCTCCTAAGACACACCTTACCAATGGTAAAGTCATTGCTAGAACAGCCAGTATCCTAAGTTTTATTATCTACGAGATTTGAATGATTGAAATATGACCACAAATATTAAGTAGAATATTTCCGGGCGTAAAACATGGAAAGTAATTTTATTAAAGAATTTGACCAACTATAGACTACTTAGAACCTAAGACTACGGAACAATACTTTTATTTTCTTCCTAGAATTTCTTCATATGCCGGATAATCACCTGCTCTGTTCTTTTGGTAACGCCCTCTGACGGTAACGTCGAATGCTGGAGCGAAAAATCCAAAGAAATTATTTGTCGCTGGAAGGCCACCCTCTTATTTATGATGACGTATTTGATCTTCAGTCTTTATAGATGCCATAGCACTTCTTCCAGCCAACCAGTGGAGTGTTTTAAATTGGAGATGCAATCAAAATTCTCCTTAGTTAATCTGTCGTTTATTCTGTGAAGGTGACCATTAAAAAATTGTAGTCTTCCTCTTTTAATTATGTCTGTAATTTTCTTCATATTGCTGTAGAGGTCTTCATTTTTGTTTTCATCCAAATACCTTTATTCTTTTAGGGTCCCAAAATTGCCCTTTCTTTCCTTTCTAGTTCTTCTTGTTCAACTCTTTCGTTCGTTAAGTATTTATTATATTCATCAATATTTTTATTTATTTTTCAGGCCTTCTCGTAGTGTGTGTGTTGGTAGCACTGGCCTACGTCCAGTCCACTCCCGTGGATACCGCGGAGCAAGAACCAGCTCAGGTTGCAGAAGATGTTTCCGCCCAGGACGCTCAAGAAGTAGGCAAACATCACCCCCATGGCCATCATGACTGGGACCACCACAACCACCACAACGATGACTGGGATCATCACCACCATCATGATGATCATAATAACGACCATCACCATGATGGTGACAATGACAACCACCAGCCTGATCCATCCAACTTGTGCGCAGCCGCCAGGGCTGACAGATGGCACTTGCCCTACCCTAAGGACACACACAAGTTCGTCAAGTGTGACCTGACCACAGGGAAAGGTACAGTTTTCACCTGTCCATCAGGTCTCGTCTTCAACGCCGCCATCCAAGTCTGTGATTATGCCTAAGCCGTGATCTCTCAACTACTAACATTTTTTCTATTCTTGCTTAATTCTGCTTAAAATAACAAACAAAATTGTGCACACTCTTCTTAGCGCTCTACTATAAAATAAAACCTTGAATTTTTCCTTTCAAACATTTATTTGGATATATTTCCCTTTCAGATTAACTTCGATGATAATTATATACAAGAGTTAGTCAGACAAGTCAGTTTCCCTTTATTTCTCTGTATAAAGGAATGGATATTACTTTAACTTGTCTATGGGATAGATTGCGCTGAAGTGTACGTGTCTGTAAACCAGAACATTGGCACTGCGACCGTCGCAAAATGGTGAAGTTTATGAATGAAATGTCGTGAGAGGACGTCACTCCAGTGATCTGTACCTGCGGACAAAATACATTTGTGTTATTTCTCCGCGACACTGAAAATCATATGTTGTTGAGTTTAGAAAACGAGAGAGCGATTACAGAATTTTGTGTTGCTAGCCTCTTACGGCAAGAAGGGGGTGGAAAGAAATAAGTAACATCATGAACTACGTCCAACAATATGGAAGCTGATCCAGCATACAACATTCCCATACATGTCACAAAATAGTCCCAGTTATCAAGATCTACGTCCAACAAAATGGTCGCCGATTTAGCACACAATTTTATGACCAAAGTGTTTCTCAAGATACGGTACCTATGATGAGAACAAATCTGCTGCCTTCGAAGATGTTATCGTGCTTTGCTGTGACCTAAAGGAAACGTTAGTCGAATACCGTGGATACCCGTTTAAAACACGGACCCATTGGTATGTACTGTATATAGAAGCCAGAATCCTCGCGTCGGCGAATGCAAAGTGGGTATCGTCGCACAGGTGGCCACGGCTGGTCCGTTACTCGACAGCTCTGCACTCAAACCGACAAACCGAGCACAGGAAGGCTGGCCACGTCTCTACCGTTGTTCTACGCACCATCGGCTGTCCTAATAATGTTTTTTCATAGTTTTCCATTATTCTGCTCTAAGGCGCATGCCGAGAGGTTCCTTTTATAGGCTCCGCCCGCTAACCCCCTCACCTTCACCAAGCACCTCCTTCACCGTTAAAAATCTCCTGGCCTGAGACGTCACCGTCTAAGAGACCGCCTTCCTCTTCAGCGGAGGAATGAAATCATTTTAGTAGTAGTTGAGTTCTGGCACGAGGTGATAACATGAGGAAGACGATTAAGACTTAGTTTAGAGAGATAACGAACACTGGCTGCCTAGTTACCATAGTGTCGGTTTCCTATATCTTCTCTAATCTGATTGATACCTAAGTCTACCCCTGCCGTTTTTATTGTCCACACTTCCCTCAGAAACCACCTGAACAAGTCCTGGGTGTCTTTAGATATCTCCTATTATTCAATCTCTTTTTCTGTTCAAATTCCGCAAAATGTTTCTCCTCGCATCAGTTCGATTCATTATTTCTTCATTCGTGATACGATCGACTTAGCTCATCGTCAGCATTCTTCTGTAACAACGCATTTCAAAAGGTTCTATTCTCTACCTTTCTGGCCTCGTTATGGTCCATGTTTTACTTCCATAGACTGACACGCTCCAGATGAAGGTATTTAAAAACGTCTTTCTAATTCCTGTACCAATGTCCGAAATGAGCAGATTTCTTCTCCTAAAACAGTTCTTCCTTTCTTGTGCTAGTCTCAATGTTATGTTCTCCTTACGTCTGCCATCAGTAGTTATTCAACTACCCAAGTAAAATATTAATCTACTTAATTGAAGTCTTCATTTCCTAATCTAATATTCGCTGCATCACCAAATTTCGTTCGACTGAACTCCATTACTTTTGTTTTGGAGTTGTTTACTTGATCGTATACTCCTTCTCCAGCACTGTGTCTGTACCATTCAGTAATTTCTCCAGATCTTCTGCGTACTCAGATAAAATAACCATATAATCGGTATTTTCAGAGTTTTAATTTCCTCTCCTTGTATTGTGATTCCTTTTCCAAATTCCCCTTTGATTTTCTTAACCACCTGTTTTATCTAAACATTAAAAATGAAAGGGGATATACTGCAGACTTGCCTCACTCCTTTCTTTATTGATGTTTCTTTTCTATAGCCTTGGTGATTCTTATAACAGCAGACTGATTTTGTAAACGAAGTATGAAAGGCGCACTGGACTCCCACGGTGTCAGAGGAGTGGGCTTCTGTTTAGAGGACTCGATCCCCGGTCCAGCCTGCGATTTTAATTCTGCCTATTTTAATCCTCTAGCTCAAGAACTCGGTGTTTATGTTCATCTTACCACAGATATTCATTTACACACCTCAAACTGCAAAGTACGATATAAACAATGAATTGTGAATACATTCCTCGACATAGGTTTGGCATCCAGTCGTAAAAATGGGTCAATGCAGACAAAGTGCTTCTCCGGGTAATTGGGAAATTTCCAGAAAGAAGAGAAGAAAAGGAAGAATAAGAAAACGTCGTTCACCTCAACAACTACGAGGGTAAGTCAATAAGTAACTTTAGGGAAAGTTATGCAGGTGAAGAGGTAAGGACAGATCAAGATAAAAATATCCTCCTTTTTAAAAGGATTACTCCTCTACTTTTCAATATAATTATCAAAGTTATTCAAGCATTTTTAAAAGGTAAATTGAGCGTCTCTTTTACTTGACAATGGAAAGAATCGTCCTGTTTGTAGAACGTCCGTAACTGATTCAGTGATTCAAGTCTGTTCTCCAGTACCATTTCATCAAATACATTAATCAATGTGTCTCTTGATGATCAAGAGCAATTGCACGCTTCTGTTTGCACTATTGCTCCCGCCTCAGTAAACTCACCCCACGTCTCTTGTTGGACGGACATCACTTACCCTCCGTATACAGAAACAACTCTCCTGTGCATATCGACAAGATGCATGTTTAACAGAGATATGTTTTTGGGTTGGAAATATATCTGGAGAGCGTCATCAATGTTGCGTGGACGGAAAAACGACACTATGGTAACTAGGCAGCCAGTGTTCGTTATCTCTCTATACTAAGTCTTAATCGTCTTCCTCACGTTATCACCTCGTGCTAGAACTCAACTACTACTAAAATGATTTCATTCCTCCCCTGAAGAGTAAGGCGGGCCTCTTAGACGGTGACGTCGTCTCTCAGGCCAGGAGATTTTTAACGGTGAAGGAGGTGCTTGGAGAAGGTGAGGCGGTTAGCGGCCGGAGCCTATAAGAGGAACCGTCTCGGCATGCGCCTTAGAGCAAAATAATGGGAAACCATGAAAAAACATTATTGGACAGCCGATGGTGGGGAACAGCCCCTCTCCGTCCCCTGAATGCAGATGCGTATAACCACGGTAGTGCCGTGGCCACCCTTCCTGTGGTCGGTTTGTCGGTTTGAGTGCAGAGCTGTCGAGTAACCGACCAGCCGTGGCCACCTGTGCGACGATACCCACTATGCAATCGCCGACGCGAGGATTCTGGCTTCTATATACAGAACATAAAAATGGGGCCGTGTTTTAAACGAGTATCCACGGTCCTCGACTAACTTTTCCTTTAGGTCACAGCAAAGCACGATAACATCTTCGAAGGTAGCAGAATTGTCCTTATCATACGTATCTTGAGAAACACTTTGGTCATAAAATTGTGTGCTAAATCGGCGACCATTTTGTTGGACGTAGATCTTGATAAGTGGGACTATTTTGTGACATGTATAGGAATGTTGTATGCTGGATCAGCTGCCATATTGTTGGACGTAGTTCATGATGTTTCTTATTTCTTTCGACCCCCTTCATGCCGTAAGAGGCTAGCAACACAAAATTCTGTACTCGCCCTCTCGTTTTCTAAACCCAACAACATATGATTTTCTGTGTAGCGGAGAAATTTACACAAATGTACTTTGTCCACAGGGACAAATCACTGGAGTGACGTCCACTCACTACAGTTCATTCATTAACTTCACCATTTTGTGACGGTCGCAGTGCCAATGTTCTGGTTTAAAGACACGTACACTTCAGCGCAATCTATCGGCGTGACTACACATTATCCCATAGACAAGTTAAAGTAATATCCATTCCTTTATAGAGAGAAATAAGGGAAAACTGACTTGTCTGACTAACTGTTCTATATATAATTATCATCGAAGTTAATCTGACAGTGAAAAATATCCAAATACATGTTTGAAAGGAAAAAAAATCTAGATTTTATTTAATATTAGATCGTCAATAAACGATCATACAGTGAGCACAATTTTGTTTGTTATTTTAAGCAGAATTAAGTAAGAACACATAAAATGTTAGTAGTTGAGAGATCACGGCTTAGGCATAATCACAGACTTGGATGGCGGCGTTGAAGACGAGACCTGATGGACAGGTGAAAACTGTACCTTTCCCTGTGGTCAGGTCACACTTGACGAACTTGTGTGTGTCCTTAGGGTAGGGCAAGTGCCATCTGTCAGCCCTGGCGGCTGCGCACAAGTTGGATGGATCAGGCTGGTGGTTGTCATTGTCACCATCGTTGTGGTGATGGTCGTTATTATGATCATCATGATGGTGGTGATGATCCCAGTCATCGTTGTGGTGGTTGTGGTGGTTGTGGTGGTCCCAGTCATGATGGCCATGAGGGTGATGTTTGCCTACTTCTTGAGCATCTTGGGCGGAAACATCTTCTGCAACCTGAGCTGGTTGTTGCTCCGCGGTATCCACGGGAGTGGACTGGACGTAGGCCAGTGCTACCAACACACACACTACGACAAGGCCTGAAAAATAAATAAAAATATTGATGAATATAATAAATACTTAACGAACAAAAGAGGTTAGCAAGAAGAACTAGAAAGGAAGAAAGGGCAATTTTTTGACCCTGTAAGTATATATTTGGATGAGAACCAAAATGAGGACCTCTACTGAAAAGAGGTGAGCAAGAAGAACTAGAAAGGAAAGAAAGGGCAATTTTGGGACCCTGAAGGGATAAAGATATTTGGATGAAAACAAAAATGAAGACCTCTACTGCAATATAAAGAAAATTACAGACATAATTAAAAGAGGAAGACTACAATTTTTAATGGTCACCTTCACAGAATGAACGACAGATTAACTAGGAAGAATTTTGATTACATCTCCAACATAACACTCCACCGGTTGGCTGGAGAAGTGCGATGGCATCTGTATGACTGAAGATCAAAGATGTCAGCATAAATAAGAGGGTGGCCTTCCGGCGACAAATCACTTCTTTGGATTTTTCGCTCCAACAAATTGGACGTCACCCTCAGAGGGCGTTATCAAAAGAACAGAGCAGGTGATTATCCGGCATATGAAGAAATTCTAGGAAGAAAATAGAAGTATTGTGCAGTAATCTTAGGTTCTAAGTGGTCTATAGTTGGTCAAATTCTTTAATAAAATATACTTTTCATGTTTTACGCCCGGAAAGATTCTACTTAACATTTGTGGTCATATTTCAATCAATCAACTCTCGTGGAAAATAAACCTTCGGATACTGGCTGTTCTAGCAATGATATTACCATTGGTAAGGTGTGTCTTCGGAACTATGAGTCTGTTGTCGCATTTCGATGACTATCAACGTTTCACCTACCTTAAAGCAGACATTTTCAAGTCGATTTGAACTTATTGTTTGAAAACCATTGTACAGTATTGTCCGGTTTGGACCATTTTATAGTTATATGCATGCTTTGCAAGCTTACAGTCGTTTCGAATACATCACATTATTCATTTTCAAGAAGGCTTGAAAAATTCGATACAAGGCAATCAGCCTCTCCAGGCAGCTAAATATTGAGTACCTCGCTGCCTCAGTTTATATAGGAGCAAGCTACATGTCGTCAGTCATCCAGGTTCCAATTAACAAGGCCACGCTTCCAGTTGAGACGCCGTGCCCTGTGTAGTGGTGTTAACTAGGGCACTCTGGTAGGACTTCTGCTCCCATAAACAACTCACATTAAAGTACGCAGCACTGACCTGCTGGATATGCGTCTGGTACCTCCAGTGTTTCCGGACTAGAAAGCAAGAATAACGGCCGAGAGTATTCGTTGTGCTGACTACACGTCACCTCGTAGTCTGAGCATCGGTCGTTGGGTAGGCCATGGCCTTTCGAAGCTGCTGAGGCATGAGGTTTGATTGGGTGGGGCGGGGTACTTTACTATCTCCTGCATTGAATTTTGATATAATTTGAGCGAGTCTGGGTGGTCTGTTACTACGAACAAATTCTCGCCAGGCCTTCCATAACGTATTCCCGATACACACGTGACACTGTCGATCAAGGATTGTTAAATATCCACACAACTCCGACAGTGGAATGTTCCATGTATCTGGTCCCAGCTACTATATTCCGTTCGAAAGACGATAATTCACACACCGTGCCACAATTAGCACAGGTGGTGTTTAAACTCATTCTTGAGATGTCAGATCACACCTAATACGTGACGATACGGTGACGCCACCGATTATTATCTTTAAATGCGTATCTTTCGTGTCGATTGGGAAGGGTTCCTTGTGAGCCGTGATCGAACCCACTTTCTTAAGCTCCGAAGTCCAGCACTCTGCGTCTTAGCATCTCATTCCAGTCACTTCTTATTGCCGTTGCTCACGGCAAAATGTTTCGTAAAACATTTTGTACAACTCGTTTTATAGAAACATGACGAAAACAAGTTTTGTTTTATTTTATTAAATCCGTGGAAGCATCAGGATGGTCATGCATAAACTACAACTGGAACTAAGGTATTTATTTGCTGACAAGAATTGAGTTCTAAGCCCACTTATCTTCGCCTACACATCAACCTGGATTGTGTTCGACGGAACTTGGGACAAAAATTCGACGACTGAGTTTTCTGCCTCCCTTCATGCATTTCTGTCGTGATACAATGGAGTTTTAACCTCATAAAAACACGAACAGCTTCCTTAGTCCACCCGGATCCTGCCATTTTAGAAGTGTTTGTTCATGTTTACCACCGCCGTCTAGATCCTCCTGTGATGATTAAAAACGAATAGAACATGTCCTATTTTATGAAAAGTGTTATAAACGTTTTTATAAAACTTGAATTTGACCGTGAGCAACAGCAATGATATAAAGTCAAATTACTGTACAATGAATGAATTTGAAGAACAATTTTACCATGAGCAACAGGCATGAGTATTAACATTAGATTTAAAGCCAAATGTCTCCCTTGATCATCGTAATTTATCAGATGAAAACTCCAATGCGGTTTCCACTTGGATTCATAGATCGGCAGTCCGTTGAAAACCCAATAGCTGAGCTAAGCAACTGCGCTAATGGTGTCTTTCGAATGAGTATAAATGTCTCCCGCGGTGTAATGAATGACTTGCTGAAAGGAAATTAACTACTATGAAAACGGGCTGTTAGAATGAAGCACTTACCTTTCATGGTGAAGTAAAGCTTGTGTTAGTGAGTTCTACTTGTATAGTCCACCGACAAGCTTTATATAGTCATTATCTTACATTATATCTCAGTGTTCTTTAATCAGAAAGTGACAATTGGACGTCTTATGTCTTATCTTGTTATTAATCAAGTGGTCAATATGTCAATCACTTCGCAATCACTTTACAATCATGATAACTCTCTTTCTGACGGTTCGTATTCCTGTTAGAAAGATCCATAATCTTCAATTAATTTATGTTAAGAAATATCCTTTTTCATTAACACGGATTAGCCGAATAAGTTTGGTTACATATTTCTCCTCATACTTACAGTTTTGGAAACGTATGGATGTATTGTTATTTATTGTTAACTTTTTCACTCCCAAGTTTTAAAAAACCTTATGCATGTCCCCTACCAGATGTTTCTTGATGTTTCGATGATGGTTGAAATAGGCTAAAAAAACTTGTTTTAGCTACTGGACAGTCATGGTACGACAACATTAGCAATAGTTTTCTGTTGGCACTTTTACCAGAACTTGACAAATGTTTACAGCTTGTTCTACTACAACTTGTCTTCACTATACTCATAAAAGTCAGACTCATCATTATTCTGTAAAATTTCCGAAATATAATCTTCCTTCATGCTTGCTTTATACTTCTGTGCACTCGTCTCAGAAGACAGCTGTGAAAGAAAAGCACAAGGCACATAATTATTGTCAAAATACTGTAGGGCAGTTTAGGAATTGTCCGTCGTCTGAACAGAGCATGCGATGAAACAGCGCCAGACTGGACTCGGAAGTGAATAAGAGTGCAGTGCTTGAAATCTGTGTTAACTCGGGCATGGGATGGAAAAGGTTAAGCCTAAAAGGTTTTTGTATTAATCTCAAACGAAATGAATTACCTAAAATGATTATATGAAAGCTGGAAACGGTGTGAAAATCAAGTCTAGCTTTTGCTGATGATTTAGCGATCGTTTATAGATGCCCTTCATGAAGCCAACCCTATATGGATGGATTTAATCGCTATTGCGTGCTTCTGTTGGTGGTTGATAGTGTAACGTTTTGTCTGAATGTGAAGAGGAAGGTTTTGGGAGAAACACAAACACGAGTCCCCCTGGCCTGAAGAATTAATCAGAGGCGATTAAAATCCCCGACCCAGCCGGGAATCGAACCCCGACCCTCTGAACAGAAATCCTCACCCCCTGACCATTCAGCAAATGAGTCGGACAAAAATTTACCAAGGGTGATGTTCAACAAGTTTCCAACTTCTTTGAAACTATCTAAGAAAGGAAGGAAAGGGAATTTGACAGTCTTAAATGTTTTGCAGAATGTTTAAAATCCCACGGGAAGGTCAAGTCACAAACGAAGACGTACTTCGTCGAGACGTAAAGTTATACGAAGTCCTTAACCTCGCAAAAGCCAGGATTGCAGCCTATTTACGTCACAATGTCCAAGATGACGAGAAAAGTCTGCTACAACTGATCATAGAAAGTAGGAGAGTAGGACATACAGGCAGAAATGAAACCCCCAAGAATTATTAGCAAGGTAAGAGAGAAAATACTCTTCTGGTACGACCATGTGCAAAGAAGAGTTGGTCCTTGCCGAGGGCAGTAGCAAAGGAGCAGAGGGGAGAAAGGAAAAGATAGAAAATGACCTTCGATCGAAAGATCAAAATGCACATGGCAGGTTACTATGAAAACGTCACGGTCCCACATAAGGGGCAAGACTTGGAAGAAGAAAAAGAAGAGTAACAGGAAGAAGAAGAAAACTATTTAATTTATTATTATTTAGTATGAAACAAAATCTTGGATGTTCAGTATACAAGAGGATAATAAAAACAAACTATTAGAATATAAAGGTGTATTGCTCAATCCACTGAGGTGCGGATGGAGCAGCCAACAAAAAGTCACTTGAGGGCATTCATTCATTCATTCATTCATTCATTCATTCATTCATTCATTCATTCATTCATTCATTCATTCATTCAATATGTGCTGGATAGTCTGTCGAGCCACACCACAATTGCATGCAGGTGAATGCACTCTTTTATAGGGTGTAGCCACATCTCGTATCATTGTCTGCTAACCATGTCATAACATCGTAGAGGTCTTTTAACAGTCGATCACAATCCCGTAACTATTTATTATTCTGTACAGCATAATAACATCCGAGAAAATCGTTATATGTGATTACAGTTCTTTTCTCATATAATACAGTATATATATATATATATATATATAATTATTATTATAAAGGTCCAAAGATACTACCCTATCGAACATACCTCTTAATCACTAGTAGCAATATTGCAACCCGTTTAACCACCAATTTATGTAATCCAATAGCCTTTATTTTTGTTAGTATTCTCCCTTGATATAACTTATCAAAAGCCTTGGATAGGTTCAATAGCGATATTGTCCATTAGTTCTCTTCAATCTAAAATATCTGCTATATCTTTTTGGATTCCTCAAGAGTGAGCCTCATCGGCTTCTCAACTGCCTTCTGTGATATCAATTTTCAATTTCTCGAACGTACAAATATACCAAAATGTATCCCAGAAGGTGACCATAATTTGAATTCGTCGATTGCAAATGTTAAAAATATTCAAGCGCCTTCGGCCTTTTCGGTCGAGAAATACCAGCGTTTCGCTTCACTGTGGCAGTGGGATAAAGATAGGCATTTTAGTATAATTTATAATTAAAGACGATAGAGCAATCGTCATGAGTCCGAAAACGTTCAGACGACTTATTAACGACCATCATGATAATCAATTACAAGAAAGAAAAAAAGAGTACTGTACGTACTGTAGTGGATATTCTTTGTCTCGGCTTAAACGACGCTTTTTAGGGATGACTGCACATTGGATCGATCCTGAAATAATGACAAGAAAAACTAGAGTCAAAGCATCAAACAGATTCCAAGTATCTTATGTTTCTTTTTTACAATTTCTTTTACGCCGCACCGACAGAGTATGTCTTATGGAGACGATGGGATAGGAAAGGGAAACCATGGAAAACCATCTTTAGCACTGCCGACAGTGGGGTTCGAACCCACTATCTGCCGAATGGATACTGATAGCTACGTGGCCCAAGCCGCACGGCTAAGTCGCTGGGTATCTCATGATTTAAGGAAAATTGACCACTTTTGTTTTAGATTCCAATTAGATACCAGGTCCAATAACCGACAAGGAGTTCAAGTTTATAAAACCCATATTCGACTTACAGTTACTGTTATTCTTGGAGGTTGACTATGTAGTCATGATTTGTTCGTGACTTGAGAGACCTTATGTACTGCCACTGCTGTATTCTGAAAATCAGTAGTGTTGTATTTGTGGGGATTAGTAGAGCATATTGTCTTCATCTATAGATTATAAACCTGATTGAGTAATACCAGGTGAGTAGAATTATGGGAAATTCGAATAATGCATTTTCTTGGCTATTGGTTATACGTCGCACCGACAGATAGGTCTTATGGCGACGATGGGACAGGAAAGGGCTAAGACTGGGAGGGAAGCTTCCATGGCCTTAATTAACGTACAGCCCCCGCATTTACCTGGTGTGAAAATGGGAAACCACGGGAAACCATCTTCAGGGCTGCCGACATTTTATAACGTAGTTGGAGTTAAATGACGAACGCAGCATTTTATTAATACGGTCTTACGTCGTCCAGTTCATATGTATAGAATTCATGAATGTATAAGAAGTAAGAAAAATCTGCAAGAACTCCTCCGAAAAGGGAAGCAACATTGTTTGAGTCAGCAGTCCATAGATTGGTTTGATGCAGCTCTCCACGCCACCCTATCCTCTGCTAAACTTTTCATTTCTACATAACTGCTGCATCCTGCATCTGCTCTAATCTGTTTTTAACATTCATACCTTGATCAACACCAAGCGTTCTTACCGCCTAAACTTCTCTCAAAAATCAAATAGACAAGTCTTGGATATCTTAAGATGTGTCATATCATTCTGTCCTCTCCTTCTCTTCAAACGTTTCCAAATAGATCTTCTTTCACCAATTCGATTCGTTATCTCTTCATTAGTGATGCCATCTATCCTTCTGACCTTCAGCATTCTTCTGTAACACCACATTTCAAAAGCTTCTATACTCTTTGTTTCTGGAGCTAGTTATCGTCCATGTTATACTTCCATGCAATGCAACGCTCCGGATGAAAGAATTAAAAAACGTCTTTCTAATTCCTATATCAATGTTCGAAGTGAGCAAATTTTTTTCTTATAAAAGCACTTCTTTTCTTATACTATTCTGCGTTTTATGTCCTCTTTACATCTGCTATCATTAGTTATTCCTTACGTCTGCCATCAGTAGTTATTCAACTACCCAAGTAAAATATTCATCTACTTCCTTTAAAACTTTATTTCCTAATCTAATATTTGCTGCATCACCAGACTTCGTTCGACTGAAATCCATTACCTTTGTTTTGGAGTTGTTTATTTCATCGCATACTACTTCACCAGCACTTTGTCTATACCATTCATTAATTTCTCCAGATCTTCTGCGGACTCAGATAGAATAACAATATAATCGGTAAATCTCAGAGTTTTCATTTCCTATCCTTGGATTGCGATTCCTTTTCAAAATTCCCCTTTTATTTCCTTTACAAAATGTTTTATATAAACATTTAAAAGGAGAGGGGATATACTGCAGCCTTTCCTCACTCGTTTATTTATTGATGTTTCTTTTCGATAACCGTGGTGATTCTTATCACAGCAGACTGATTTTGTAAACGAAGTATGAAAACCGTTCTGGACTCGCACGGTGTCAAAGGAGTGGCGTTCTGTTTAGAGGACTCGATACGCGGTCGTGCCTGCGATTTTAATTTTGCCTATTTAAATCCTCCAGATCGAGAGCTCGGTGTTTATATTCATCTTAAAACAGATCTTCATTTACACACCTCAAAATACAAGCACCATATAAACGATGAATTGTGAATACTTTCCTCGACATAGGTTTGGCATCCGGTCGTAAAAATGGGTCAAGCTAGACAGAGTGCTTCTCCGGTTAATTGGGAAACTTGCAGAAAGAAGAGGAGAAGAAGAAAATGAAGAAGAAGAAGAAGAAGAAGAAGAAGAAGAAGAAGAAGAAGAAGAAGAAGACGTTCACCTCAACATCTACGAGAGAAAGTCAATAAGTAACTTACCCTAAAATTTTGCAGGTGAAGAGGTAAGGACAGGTCAAGACAAAAACACTTCTTTTTAAAAGGATTACTCCTCTACTTTTCAATATAATTATCAAAGTTATTCAAGCATTTTTAAAAGGTAAATTGAGCGTCTCTTTTCCTTGACGATGGAAAGAATCGTCCTGTTTGTAAAACGTCCGTAACTGATTCGGTGCTTCAAGTCTGTTCTCCAGTACCATTTCATCAAAAATATTAACCAATGTGTCTCTTGTTGATCAAGAGCAATTGCGCCCTTCTGTTTGCAAGGTTGGTCCCGCTTCAGTAAATTCACACAACGTCTCTTGTTGGACGGACATCGCTTACCCGCCGTATATAAAAACAACTTTCCTGTGCATATCGACAGGTTCTGTGTTTAACAGAGATATGTTTTTGGGTTGAAGATATTTCTGGAGAGCGTCATCAATTTTGCGTGGACAGAAAACCGACACTATCGTAACTAGGCAGCCAGTGTTCGTTATCTCTTTATATTAAGTCTTAATCGTCTTCCTCACGTTATCACCTCGTGCCAGAACTCAACTACTACTGAAATGCTTCCATTCCTCCCCTGAAGAGTAAGGCGGGTCTCTTAGACGGCGACGTCGTCTCTCAGGCCAGGAGATTCGTTACGGTGAAGGAGGTGGTTGGAGAAGGTGAGGGTGTTATCGTCCGGGGCCTATAAAAGGAACCGTCTCGGCATTCGACTTCGAGCAGAATAATGGAAAACCATGAAAAAACATTATTGGACAGCGGATGGTGGGGAACAGGCCCTCTCCGTCTCCTGAAGGCAGAGGCGTAGAACGACGATAGAGCCGTGGCCACCCTTCCTGTATTCGGTTTATCGGTTAGAGTGCAGAGCTGTCGAGTAACGGACCAGCCGTGGCCACCTGTGCGACGATACCCACTATGCAATTGCCGACGCGAGGATTCTGGCTTCTATATACAGAACATTAAAATGGGGCCGTGTTTTAAACGGGTATCCACGGTCCTCGACTAACGTTTCCTTTAGGTCACAGCAAAGCACGATAACATCTTCGAAGGCAGCAGAATTGTTCTCATGATACGTACCGTATCTTGACAAACACTTTGGTCATAAAATTGTGTGCTAAATCGCCGACCATTTTGTTGGACGTAGATCTTGATAAGTGGGACTATTTTGTGAGATGTATAGGAATGTTGTATGCTGGATCAGCTGCCATATTGTTGGACGTAGTTCATGATGTTTATTATTTCTTTCGACCCCCTTCATGCCGTAAGAGGCTAGCAACACCAAACTCTGTAATCGCTCTCTCGTTTTCTAAACCCAAAAACATATGATTTTCTGTGTAGCGGAGAAATTTACACAAATGTACTTTATCCACAGGAACAGATGACTGGGGTGACGTCCACTCACGACAGTTCATTCATTAACTTCACCATTTTGCGACGGTCGCAGTGCCAATGTTCTGGTTTACAGACACGTACACTTGAGCGCAATCTATCGGCGTGACTACACATTATCCCATAGACAAGTTAAAGTAATATATATTCCTTTATAGAGAGAAATAACGGGAAACTGACTTGTCTGACTAAGTCTTGTATATAATTATCATCGAAGTTAATCTGACAGGGAAATATATCCAAATAAATGTTTGAAAGGAAGAAAAATCTAGATTTTATTTCATATTACAGCGTCAAGAACCGATCATACAGTGTGCACAATTTTGTATGTTTTTTTTAAGCAGAATTAAGTAAGAATAGATAAAATTTTAGTAGTTGAGAGATCACGGCTTAGGCATAATCACAGACTTGGATGGCGGCGTTGAAGACGAGACCTGATGGACAGGTGAAAACTGTACCTTTCCCTGTGGTCAGGTCACACTTGACGAACTTGTGTGTGTCCTTAGGGTAGGGCAAGTGCCATCTGTCAGCCCTGGCGGCTGCGCACAAGTTGGATGGATCAGGCTGGTGGTTGTCATTGTCACCATCGTTGTGGTGATGGTCGTTATTATGATCATCATGATGGTGGTGATGATCCCAGTCATCGTTGTGGTGGTTGTGGTGGTTGTGGTGGTCCCAGTCATGATGGCCATGGGGGTGATGTTTGCCTACTTCTTGAGCATCCTGGGCGGAAACATCTTCTGCAACCTGAGCTGGTTGTTGCTCCGCGGTATCCACGGGAGTGGACTGGACGTAGGCCAGTGCTACCAACACACACACTACGACAAGGCCTGAAAAATAAATAAAAATATTGATGAATATAATAAATACTTAACGAACAAAAGAGGTTAGCAAGAAGAACTAGAAAGGAAGAAAGGGCAACTTTTTGACCCTGAAAGTATATATTTGGATGAGAACCAAAATGAGGACCTCTACTGAAAAGAGGTGAGCAAGAAGAACTAGAAAGGAAAGAAAGGGCAATTTTGGGACCCTGAAGGGATAAAGATATTTGGATGAAAACAAAAATGAAGACCTCTACTGCAATATAAAGAAAATTACAGAGATAATTAAAAGAGGAAGACTACAATTTTTAATGGTCACCTTCACAGAATGAACGACAGATTAACTAGGAAGAATTTTGATTACATCTCCAACATAACACTCCACCGGTTGGCTGGAGAAGTGCGATGGCATCTGTATGACTGAAGATCAAAGATGTCAGCATAAATAAGAGGGTGGCCTTCCGGCGACAAATCACTTCTTTGGATTTTTCGCTCCAACAAATTGGACGTCACCCTCAGAGGGCGTTATCAAAAGAACAGAGCAGGTGATTATCCGGCATATGAAGAAATTCTAGGAAGAAAATAGAAGTATTGTGCAGTAATCTTAGGTTCTAAGTGGTCTATAGTTGGTCAAATTCTTTAATAAAATATACTTTTCATGTTTTACGCCCGGAAAGATTCTACTTAACATTTGTGGTCATATTTCAATCAATCAACTCTCGTGGAAAATAAACCTTCGGATACTGGCTGTTCTAGCAATGATATTACCATTGGTAAGGTGTGTCTTCGGAACTATGAGTCTGTTGTCGCATTTCGATGACTATCAACGTTTCACCTACCTTAAAGCAGACATTTTCAAGTCGATTTGAACTTCTTGTTTGAAAACCATTGTACAGTATTGTCCGGTTTGGACCATTTTATAGTTATATGCATGCTTTGCAAGCTTACAGTCGTTTCGAATACATCACATTATTCATTTTCAAGAAGGCTTGAAAAATTCGACACAAGGCACTCAGCCTCTCCAGGCAGCTAAATATTGAGTACCTCGCTGCCTCAGTTTATATAGGAGCAAGCTACATGTCGTCAGTCATCCAGGTTCCAATTAACAAGGCCACGCTTCCAGTTGAGACGCCGTGCCCTGTGTAGTGGTGTTAACTAGGGCACTCTGGTAGGACTTCTGCTCCCATAAACAACTCACATTAAAGTACGCAGCACTGACCTGCTGGATATGCGTCTGGTACCTCCAGTGTTTCCGGACTAGAAAGCAAGAATAACGGCCGAGAGTATTCGTTGTGCTGACTACACGTCACCTCGTAGTCTGAGCATCGGTCGTTGGGTAGGCCATGGCCTTTCGAAGCTGCTGAGGCATGAGGTTTGATTGGGTGGGGGGGGGGGGTACTTTACTATCTCCTGCATTGAATTTTGATATAATTTGAGCGTGTCTGGGTGGTCTGTTACTACGAACAAATTCTCGCCAGGCCTTCCATAACGTATTCCCGATACACACGTGACACTGTCGATCAAGGATTGTTAAATATCCACACAACTCCGACAGTGGAATGTTCCATGTATCTGGTCCCAGCTACTATATTCCGTTCGAAAGACGATAATTCACACACCGTGCCACAATTAGCACAGGTGGTGTTTAAACTCATTCTTGAGATGTCAGATCACACCTAATACGTGACGATACGGTGACGCCACCGATTATTATCTTTAAATGCGTATCTTTCGTGTCGATTGGGAAGGGTTCCTTGTGAGCCGTGATCGAACCCACTTTCTTAAGCTCCGAAGTCCAGCACTCTGCGTCTTAGCATCTCATTCCAGTCACTTCTTATTGCCGTTGCTCACGGCAAAATGTTTCGTAAAACATTTTGTACAACTCGTTTTATAGAAACATGACGAAAACAAGTTTTGTTTTATTTTATTAAATCCGTGGAAGCATCAGGATGGTCATGCATAAACTACAACTGGAACTAAGGTATTTATTTGCTGACAAGAATTGAGTTCTAAGCCCACTTATCTTCGCCTACACATCAACCTGGATTGTGTTCGACGGAACTTGGGACAAAAATTCGACGACTGAGTTTTCTGCCTCCCTTCATGCATTTCTGTCGTGATACAATGGAGTTTTAACCTCATAAAAACACGAACAGCTTCCTTAGTCCACCCGGATCCTGCCATTTTAGAAGTGTTTGTTCATGTTTACCACCGCCGTCTAGATCCTCCTGTGATGATTAAAAACGAATAGAACATGTCCTATTTTATGAAAAGTGTTATAAACGTTTTTATAAAACTTGAATTTGACCGTGAGCAACAGCAATGATATAAAGTCAAATTACTGTACAATGAATGAATTTGAAGAACAATTTTACCATGAGCAACAGGCATGAGTATTAACATTAGATTTAAAGCCAAATGTCTCCCTTGATCATCGTAATTTATCAGATGAAAACTCCAATGCGGTTTCCACTGGGATTCATAGATCGGCAGTCCGTTGAAAACCCAATAGCTGAGCTAAGCAACTGCGCTAATGGTGTCTTTCGAATGAGTATAAATTTCTCCCGCGGTGTAATGAATGACTTGCTGAAAGGAAATTAACTACTATGAAAACGGGCTGTTAGAATGAAGCACTTACCTTTCATGGTGAAGTAAAGCTTGTGTTAGTGAGTTCTACTTGTATAGTCCACCGACAAGCTTTATATAGTCATTATCTTACATTATATCTCAGTGTTCTTTAATCAGAAAGTGACAATTGGACGTCTTATGTCTTATCTTGTTATTAATCAAGTGGTCAATATGTCAATCACTTCGCAATCACTTTACAATCATGATAACTCTCTTTCTGACGGTTCGTATTCCTGTTAGAAAGATCCATAATCTTCAATTAATTTATGTTAAGAAATATCCTTTTTCATTAACACGGATTAGCCGAATAAGTTTGTTTACATATTTCTCCTCATACTTACAGTTTTGGAAACGTATGGATGTATTGTTATTTATTGTTAACTTTTTCACTCCCAAGTTTTAAAAAACCTTATGCATGTCCCCTACCAGATGTTTCTTGATGTTTCGATGATGGTTGAAATAGGCTAAAAAAAACTTGTTTTAGCTACTGGACAGTCATGGTACGACAACATTAGCAATAGTTTTCTGTTGGCACTTTTACCAGAACTTGACAAATGTTTACAGCTTGTTCTACTACAACTTGTCTTCACTATACTCATAAAAGTCAGACTCATCATTATTCTGTAAAATTTCCGAAATATAATCTTCCTTCATGCTTGCTTTATACTTCTGCGCACTCGTCTCAGAAGACAGCTGTGAAAGAAAAGCACAAGGCACATAATTATTGTCAAAATACTGTAAGGCAGTTTAGGAATTGTCCGTCGTCTGAACAGAGCATGCGATGAAACAGCGCCAGACTGGACTCGGAAGTGAATAAGAGTGCAGTGCTTGAAATCTGTGTTAACTCGGGCATGGGATGGAAAAGGTTAAGCCTAAAAGGTTTTTGTATTAATCTCAAACGAAATGAATTACCTAAAATGATTATATGAAAGCTGGAAACGGTGTGAAAATCAAGTCTAGCTTTTGCTGATGATTTAGCGATCGTTTATAGATGCCCTTCATGAAGCCAACCCTATATGGATGGATTTAATCGCTATTGCGTGCTTCTGTTGGTGGTTGATAGTGTAACGTTTTGTCTGAATGTGAAGAGGAAGGTTTTGGGAGAAACACAAACACGAGTCCCCCTGGCCTGAAGAATTAATCAGAGGCGATTAAAATCCCCGACCCAGCCGGGAATCGAACCCCGACCCTCTGAACAGAAATCCTCACCGCTGACCATTCAGCCGATGAGTCGGACAAAAATTTACCAAGGGTGATGTTCAACAAGTTTCCAACTTCTTTGAAACTATCTAAGAAAGGAAGGAAAGGGAATTTGACAGTCTTAAATGTTTTGCAGAATGTTTAAAATCCCACGGGAAGGTCAAGTCACAAACGAAGACGTACTTAGTCGAGACGTAAAGTTATACGAAGTCCTTAACCTCGCAAAAGCCAGGATTGCAGCCTATTTACGGCACAACTCCCAAGATGACGAGAAAAGTCTGCTACAACTGATCATAGAAAGTAAGAGAGTAAGACATACCGGCAGAAATGAAACCCCCAAGAATTATTAGCAAGGTAAGAGAGAAAATACTCTTCTGGTACGACCATGTGCAAAGAAGAGTTGAAGGTCACTTGCCCAGGGCAGTAGCAAAGGAGCAGAGGGGAGAAAGGAAAAGATAGAAAATGACCTTCGATCGAAAGATCAAAATGCACATGGCAGGTGGCTATGAAAACGTCACGGTCCCACATAAGGGGCAAGAACCGGAAGAAAAAGAATAACAGGAAGTAGAGGAAAACTATTTTATTTATTATTATTTAGTATGAAACGAAATCTTGGATGTTCAGTATACAAGAGGATAATAAAAACAAACTATTAGAATATAAAGGTGTATTGCTCAATCCACTGAGGTGCGGATGGAGCAGCCAACAAAAAGTCACTTGAGGGCATTCATTCATTCATTCAATATGTGCTGGATAGTCTGTCGAGCCACACCACAATTGCATGCAGGTGAATGCACTCTTTTATAGGGTGTAGCCACATCTCGTATCATTGTCTGCTAACCATGTCATAACATCGTAGAGGTCTTTTAACAATCGATCACAATCCCGTAACTATTTATTATTCTGTACAGCATAATAACATCCGAGAAAATCGTTATATGTGATTACAGTTCTTTTCTCATATAATACAGTATATATATATATATATATACTATTATTATTATTAAGGTCCAAAGATACTACCCTATCGAACCCACCTCTTAATCACTAGTAGAAATATTGCAACCCGTTTAACCACCAATTTATGTAATCCAATAGCCTTTATTTTTGTTAGTATTCTCCCTTGATATAACATATCAAAAGCCTTGGATAGGTTCAATAGCGATATTGTCCATTAGTTCTCTTCAATCTAAAATATCTGCTATATCTTTTTGGATTCCTCAAGAGTGAGCCTCATTGGCTTCTCAACTGCCTTCTGTAAAATCAATTTCCAATTTCTCAGACGTATATAATATACCAAAATGTATCCATAATTTGATTTCGTGGATTGCAAATGTTAAAAACATTCAAGCACCTTCGGCCTTTTCAGTCGTGAAATACCAGCGTTTCGCCTCACTGTGACAGTGGAATAAAGACAGGCATTCTAATATAATTTATAACTAAGGACGATTGATCTAATTGTCATGAGTCCGAAAACGTTCAGACGACTTATTATGACAATCAATTACAAGAAAGAAAAAATAAGTACTGTACGTACTGTAGTGGATATTTTTGGTCTCGGCGTAAACGACGCTTTTTAGGGATACCTGCACATTGGATCGATCCTGAAATAATGACAAGAAAAACTAGAGTCAAAGCATACCATAGATTCCCGGTATCTTATGTTTCTTTTTTACAATTTCCTTTACGCCGCACCGACAGAGTATGTCTTATGGAGACGATGGGATAGAAAAGGGAAACCATGGAAAACCATCTTTAGCACTGCCGGCAGTGGGGTCCGAACCCACTATCTGCCGAATGGATACTGATAGCTACGTGACCCAAGCCGCACGGCTAACTCGCTCGGTATATTATGATTTAAGTAAAATTGACTATTTTTGTTTTAGATTCCAATTAGATACCAGGTCCAATAACCGACAAGGAGTGCAAGTTTATAAAACCCATATACGACTTACAGTTACTGTTAATCTTTGAGGTTGACTATGTAGTCATGATTTGTTCGTGACTTGAGAGACCTTATGTACTGCCACTGCTGTATTCTGAAAATCAGTAGTGTTGCATTTGTGGGTATTAGTAGAGCATATTGTCCTTATCTATATATTGTAAACCTGTTTGGGTATTACCAGGTAAGTAGAATTATGGGAAGTTCGAATAATGCATTTTCTTGGCTATTGGTTATACGTCGCACCGACACATATAGGTCTTAAGGCGACGATGGGACAGGAAAGGGCTAGGACTGGGAGGGAAGCTTGCATGGCCTTAATTAACGTACAGCCCCGGCATTTGCCTGGTGTGAAAATGGGAAACCACGGGAAACCATCTTCAGGGCTGCCGACATTTTATAACGTAGTTGGAGTTAAATGACGAACGCAGCATTTTATTAATACGGTCTTACGTCGTCCAGTTCATATGTATAGAATACAAGAATGTATAAGAAGTAAGAAAAATCTGCAAGAACTCCTCCGAAAAGCGAAGCAACATTGTTTGAGTCAGCAGTCCATAGATTGGTTTGATGCAGCTCTCCACGCCACCCTATACCCTGCATCTGCTCTAATCTGTTTTTAACATTCATACCTTGATGAACACCAAGCGTTCTTACCGCCTAAACTTCTCTCAAAAATCAAATAGACAAGTCTTGGATATCTTAAGATGTGTCATATCATTTTACCTCTCCTTCACTTCAAACGTTTCCAAATAGATCTTCTTTCACCAATTCGATTCATTATCTCTTCATTAGTGATGCCATCTATCCTTCTGACCTTCAGCATTCTTCTGTAACACCACATTTCAAAAGCTTCTATACTCTTTGTTTCTGGAGCTAGTTATCGTCCATGTTACACTTCCATGCAATGCCACGCTCCGGATGAAAGAATTCAAAAACGTCTTTCTAATTCCTATTTCAATGTTCGAGTGAGCAAATTTCTTTTCTTATTAAAGCACTTCTTTTCTTATGCTATTCTGCGTTTTATGTCCTCTTTACATCTGCTATCATTAGTTATTCAACTACCCAAGTAAAAATATTCATCTACTTCCTTTAAGACTTTATTTCCTAATCTAATATTTGCTGCATCACCAGACTTCGTTCGACTGAAATCCATTAGCTTTGTTTTGGAGTTGTTTATTTCATCGCATACTACTTCACCAGCACTTTGTCTATACCATTCATAATTTCTCCAGATCTTCTGCGGACTCAGATAGAATAACAATATAATCGGTAAATCTCAGAGTTTTCATCTCCTATCCTTGGATTGTGATTCCTTTTCAAAATTCCCCTTTTATTTCCTTTACAAAATGTTTTATATAAACATTTAAAAGGAGAGGGGATATACTGCAGCCTTTCCTCACTCGTTTATTTATTGATGTTTCTTTTCTATAACCGTGGTGATTCTTATCACAGCATACTGATTTTGTAAACGAAGTATGAAAACCGTACTGGACTCGCACGGTGTCAAAGGAGTGGCGTTCTGTTTAGGGGACTCGATCCGCGGTCGTGACTGCGATTTTAATTTTGCCTATTTAAATCCTCCAGATCGAGAGCTCGGTGTTTATATTCATCTTACCACAGATCTTCATTTACACACCTCAAAATACAAGCACCATATAAACGATGAATTGTGAATACATTCCTCGACATAGGTTTGGCATCCGGTCGTAAAAATGGGTCAAGCTAGACAAAGTGCTTCTCCGGTTAATTGGGAAACTTCCAGAAAGAAGAGAAGAAGAAGAAACTGAAGAAGAAGAAGAAGAAGAAGACGTTCACCTCAACATCTACGAGAGAAAGTCAATAAGTAACTTACCCTAAAATTTTGCAGGTGAAGAGGTAAGGACAGATCAAGATAAAAACACTTCTTTTTAAAAGGATTACTCCTCTACTTTTCAATATAATTAGCAAAGTTATTCAAGCATTTTTAAAAGGTAAATTGAGCGTCTCTTTTCCTTGAGGATGGAAAAATCGTCCTGTTTGTAAAACGTCCGTAACTGATTCAGTGCTTCAAGTCTGTTCTCCAGTACCATTTCATCAAAAATATTAACCAATGTGTCTCTTGTTGATCAAGAGCAACTGCGCCCTTCTGTTTGCAAGGTTGGTCCCGCTTCAGTAAATTCACACAACGTCTCTTGTTGGACGGACATCGCTTACCCGCCGTATATAGAAACAACTTTCCTGTGCATATCGACAGGTTCTGTGTTTAACAGAGATATGTTTTTGGGTTGAAGATTTATCTGGAGAGCGTCATCAATTTTGCGTGGACAGAAAACCGACACTATCGTAACTAGGCAGCCAGTGTTCGTTATCTCTCTATACTGTCTTCCTCACGTTATCACCTCGTGCCAGAACTCAACTACTACTAAAATGTTTTCATTCCTCCCCTGAAGAGTAAGGCGGGTTTCTTAGACGGCGACGTCGTCTCTCAGGCCAGGAGATTTGTTACGGTGAAGGAGGTGGTTGGTGAAGGTGAGGCGGTTAACGGCCGGGGCCTATAAAAGGAACCGTCTCGGCATTCGCCTTAGAGCAGAAAAATGGAAAACCATGAAAAAACATTATTAGGACAGCCGATGGTGGGGAACACCCCTCACCGTCTCCTGAAGGCAGAGGCGTAGAACCACGGTAGAGCCGTGGCCACCCTTCCTGTATTCGGTTTATCGGTTAGTGTGCAGAGTTGTCGAGTAACGGACCAGCCGTGGACACCTGTGCGACGATACCCACTATGCAATCGCCGACGCGAGGATTCTGGCTTCTATATACAGAACATAAAAATGGGGCCGTGTTTTAAACGGGTATCCACGGTCCTCGACTAACGTTTCCTTTAGGTCACAGCAAAGCACGATAACATCTTCGAAGGTAGCAGAATTGTTCTCATCATACGTACCGTATCTTGAGAAAAACTTTGGTCATAAAATTGTGTAATAAATCGGCGACTATTTTGTTGGACGTAGATCTTGATAAGTGGGACTATTTTGTGACATGTATTGGAATGTTGTATGCTGAATCAGCTGTCATATTGTTGGACGTAATTCATGATGTTACTTAGTTATTTCGATCCCCTTCATGCCGTAAGAAGCTAGCAACACAAAATTCTGTAATCGCCCTCTCGTTTTCTAAACCCAACAACATATGATTTTCAGTTTAGCGGAGAAATTTACACAAATGTATTTTGTCCACAGGAACAGATCACTGGAGTGACGTCCACTCACGACAGTTCATTCATAAACTTCACCATTTTGCGACGGTCGCTGTGCCAATGTTCTGGTTTGCAGACTCGTACACTTGAGCGCAATCTATCGACGTGACTACACATTATCCCATAGATAAGTTAAAGTAATATCCATTCCTTTATAGAGAGAAATAACGGGAAACTGACTTGTCTGACTAAGTCTTGTATATAATTATCATCGAAGTTAATCTGACAGGGAAATATATCCAAATAATTGTTTGAAAGGAAAAATTCTAGATTTTATTTCATATTACAGCGTAAAGAACCGATCATACAGTGTGCACAATTTTGTATGTTTTTTTTAAGCAGAATTAAGTAAGAATAGATAAAATTTTAGTAGTTGAGAGATCACGGCTTAGGCATAATCACAGACTTGGATGGCGGCGTTGAAGACGAGACCTGATGGACAGGTGAAAACTGTACCTTTCCCTGTGGTCAGGTCACACTTGACGAACTTGTGTGTGTCCTTAGGGTAGGGCAAGTGCCATCTGTCAGCCCTGGCGGCTGCGCACAAGTTGGATGGATCAGGCTGGTGGTTGTCATTGTCACCATCATTGTGGTGATGGTCGTTATTATGATCATCATGATGGTGGTGATGATCCCAGTCATCGTTGTGGTGGTTGTGGTGGTCCCAGTCATGATGGCCATGGGGGTGATGTTTGCCTACTTCTTGAGCATCCTGGGCGGAAACATCTTCTGCAACCTGAGCTGGTTGTTGCTCCGCGGTATCCACGGGAGTGGACTGGACGTAAGCCAGTGCTACCAACACACACACTACGAGAAGGCCTGAAAAATAAATAAAAATATTGATGAATATAATAAATACTTAACGAACAAAAGAGGTGAACAAGAAGAACTAGAAAGGAAGAAAGGGGAAGTTTTTGACCCTGTAAGAATATATTTGGATGAGTACAAAAATGAGGACCTCTACTGAAAAGAGGTGAGCAAGAAGATCTACAAAGGAAAGAAAGGGCAATTTTGGGACAATGAAGGGATAAAGATATTTGGATGAAAACAAATATGAAGACCTCTATTGCAATATAAAGAAAATTACAGACATAATTAAAAGAGGAAGACTACAATTTTTTAATGGTCACCTTCACAGAATGAACGACAGATTAACTAGGAAGAATTTTGATTACATCTCCAACATAACACTCCACCGGTTGTCTGGAGAAGTGCGATGGCATCGATAACGACTGAAGATCAAAGATGTCAGCATAAATAAGAGGGTGGCCTTCCGGCGACAAATCACTTCTTTGAATTTTTCGCTCCAACAAATTCGACGTCACCCTCAGAGGGCGTTATCAAAAGAACAGAGCAGGTGATTATCCGGCATATGAAGAAATTCTAGGAAGAAAATAGAAGTATTATGCAGTAATCTTAGGTTCTAAGTGGTCTATAGTTGGTCAAATTCTTTAATAAAATATACTTTTCATGTTTTACGCCCGGAAAGATTCTACTTAACATTTGTGGTCATATTTCAATCAATCAACTCTCGTGGAAAATAAACCTTCGGATACTGGCTGTTCTAGCAATGATATTACCATTGGTAAGGTGTGTCTTCGGAACTATGAGTCTGTTGTCGCATTTCGATGACTATCAACGTTTCACCTACCTTAAAGCAGACATTTTCAAGTCGATTTGAACTTCTTGTTTGAAAACCATTGTACAGTATTGTCCGGTTTGGACCATTTTATAGTTATATGCATGCTTTGCAAACTTACAGTCGTTTCGAATACATCACATTATTCATTTTCAAGAAGGCTTGAAAAATTCGACACAAGGCAATCAGCCTCTCCAGGCAGCTAAATATTGAGTACCTCGCTGCCTCAGTTTATATAGGAGCAAGCTACATGTCGTCAGTCATCCAGGTTCCAATTAACAAGGCCACGCTTCCAGTTGAGACGCCGTGCCCTGTGTAGTGGTGTTAACAAGGGCACTCTGGTAGGACTTCTGCTCCCATAAACAACTCACATTAAAGTACGCAGCACTGACCTGCTGGATATGCGTCTGGTACCTCCAGTGTTTCCGGACTAGAAAGCAAGAATAACGGCCGAGAGTATTCGTTGTGCTGACTACACGTCACCTCGTAGTCTGAGCATCGGTCGTTGGGTAGGCCATGGCCTTTCGAAGCTGCTGAGGCATGAGGTTTGATTGGGTGGGGGGGGGGTACTTTACTATCTCCTGCATTGAATGTTGATATAATTTGAGCGTGTCTGGGTGGTCTGTTACTACGAACAAATTCTCGCCAGGCCTTCCATAACGTATTCCCGATACACACGTGACACTGTCGATCAAGGATTGTTAAATATCCACACAACTCCGACAGTGGAATGTTCCATGTATCTGGTCCCAGCTACTATATTCCGTTCGAAAGACGATAATTCACACACCGTGCCACAATTAGCACAGGTGGTGTTTAAACTCATTCTTGAGATGTCAGATCACACCTAATACGTGACGATACGGTGACGCCACCGATTATTATCTTTAAATGCGTATCTTTCGTGTCGATTGGGAAGGGTTCCTTGTGAGCCGTGATCGAACCCACTTTCTTAAGCTCCGAAGTCCAGCACTCTGCGTCTTAGCATCTCATTCCAGTCACTTCTTATTGCCGTTGCTCACGGCGAAATGTTTCGTAAAATATTTTGTACAACTCGTTTTATAGAAACATGACGAAAACAAGTTTTGTTTTATTTTATTAAATCCGTGAAGCATCAGGATGGTCATGCATAAACTACAACTGGAACTAAGGTATTTATTTGCTGACAAGAATTCTAAGCCCACTTATCTTCGCCTACACATCAACCTGGATTGTGTTCGACAGAACTTGGGACAAAAATTCGACGACTGAGTTTTCTGCCTACCATCATGCATTTATGTCGTGATACATTGGTGTTTTAACCTCATAAAAACACAGCTTCCTTAGTCCACGCGGATCCTGCCATTTTAGAAGTGTTTGTTCATGTTTACCACCGCCGTCTACATCCTCCTGTGATGTTTAAAAACGAATAGAACATGTCCTATTTTATGAAAAGTGTCATAAACGTTTTTATTAAACTTGAATTTGACCGTGAGCAACAGCAATGATATAAAGTCAAATTACTGTACAATGAATGAATTTGAAGAACAATTTTACCATGAGCAACAGGCATGAGTATTAACATTAGATTTAAAGCCAAATGTCTCCCTTGATCATCGTAATTTATCAGATGAAAACTCCAATGCGGTTTCCACTGGTATTCATAGATCGGCAGTCCGTTGAAAACCCAATAGCTGAGCTAAGCAACTGCGCTAATGGTGTCTTTCGAATGAGTATAAATTTCTCCCGCGGTGTAATGAATGACTTGTTGAAAGGAAATTAACTACTATGAAAACGGGCTGTTAGAATGAAGCACTTACCTTTCATGGTGAAGTAAAGCTTGTGTTAGTGAGTTCTACTTGTATAGTCCACCGACAAGCTTTATATAGTCATTATCTTACATTATATCTCAGTGTTCTTTAATCAGAAAGTGACAATTGGACGTCTTATGTCTTATCTTGTTATTAATCAAGTGATCAATATGTCAATCACTTCGCAATCACTTTACAATCATGATAACTCTCTTTCTGACGGTTCGTATTCCTGTTAGAAAGATCCATAATCTTCAATTAATTTATGTTAAGAAATATCCTTTTTCATAAACACGGATTAGTCGAATAAGTTTGGTTACATATTTCTCCTCATACTTACAGTTTTGGAAACGTATGGATGTATTGTTATTTATTGTTAACTTTTTCACTCCCAAGTTTTAAAAAACCTTATGCATGTCCCCTACCAGATGTTTCTTGATGTTTCGATGATGGTTGAAATAGGCTAAAAAAAACTTGTTTTAGCTACTGGACAGTCATGGTACGACAACATTAGCAATAGTTTTCTGTTGGCACTTTTACCAGAACTTGACAAATGTTTACAGCTTGTTCTACTACAACTTGTCTTCACTATACTCATAAAAGTCAGACTCATCATTATCCTCTAAAATTTCCAAAATATAATCTTCCTTCATGCTTGCTTTATACTTCTGCGCACTCATCTCAGAAGACAGGTGTGAAAGAAAAGCACAAGAACATAATTATTGTCAAAATACTGTAAGGCAATTTAGGAATTGTCCGTCGTCTGAACAGAGCATGCGATGAAACAGCGCCAGACTGGACTCGGAAGTGAATAAGAGTGCAGTGCTTGAAATCTGTGTTAACTCGGGCATGGGATGGAAAAGGTTAAGCCTAAAAGGTTTTTGTATTAATCTCAAACGAAATGAATTACCTAAAATGATTATATGAAAGCTGGAAACGGTGTGAAAATCAAGTCTAGCTTTTGCTGATGATTTAGCGATCGTTTATAGATGCCCTTCATGAAGCCAACCCTATATGGATGGATTTAATCGCTATTGCGTGTTTCTGTTGGTGGTTGATAGTGTAACGTTTTGTCTGAATGTGAAGAGGAAGGTTTTGGGAGAAACACAAACACGAGTCCCCCTGGCCTGAAGAATTGATCAGAGGCGATTAAAATCCCCGACCCAGCCGGGAATCGAACCCCGACCCTCTGAACAGAAATCCTCACCGCTGACCATTCAGCCAATGAGTCGGACAAAAATTTACCAAGGGTGACGTTCAACAAGTTTCCAACTTCTTTGAAACTATCTAAGAAAGGAAGGAAAGGGAATTTGACAGTCTTAAATGTTTTGCAGAATGTTTAAAATCCCACGGGAAGGTCAAGTCACAAACGAAGACGTACTTAGTCGAGACGTAAAGTTATACGAAGTCCTTAACCTCGCAAAAGGCAGGATTGCAGCCTATTTACGTCACAACTCCCAAGATGACGAGAAAAGTCTGCTACAACTGATCATAGAAAGTAAGAGAGTAAGACATACCGGCAGAAATGAAACCCCCAATAATTATTAGCAAGGTAAGAGAGAAAATACTCTTCTGGTACGACCATGTGCAAAGAAGAGTTGAAGGTCACTTGCCCAGGGCAGTAGCAAAGGAGCAGAGGGGAGAAAGGAAAAGATAGAAAATGACCTTCGATCGAAAGATCAAAATGCACATGGCAGGTGGCTATGAAAACGTCACGGTCCCACATAAGGGGCAGGAACCGGAAGAAAAAGAATAACAGGAAGAAGAGGAAAACTATTTTATTTATTATTATTTAGTATGAAACAAAATCTTGGATGTTCAGTATACAAGAGGATAATAAAAACAAACTATTAGAATATAAAGGTGTATTGCTCAATCCACTGAGGTGCGGATGGAGCAGCCAACAAAAAGTCACTTGAGGGCATTCATTCATTCATTCATTCATTCATTCATTCATTCATTCATTCATTCAATATGTGCTGGATAGTCTGTCGAGCCACACCACAATTGCATGCAGGTGAATGCACTCTTTTTTATAGGGTGTAGCCACATCTCGTATCATTGTCTGCTAACCATGTCATAACATCGTAGAGGTCTTTTAACAGTCGATCACAATCCCGTAACTATTTATTATTCTGCACAGCATAATAACATCCGAGAAAATCGTTATATGTGATTACAGTTCTTTTCTCATATAATACATTATATATATTATTATAAAGTTCCAAAGATACTACCCTATCGAACCCACCTCTTAATCACTAGTAGAAATATTGCAACCCGTTTAACCACCAATTTATGTTGTCCAATAGCCTTTATTTTGGTTAGTATTCTCCCTTGATATAACTTATCAAAAGCCTTGGATAGGTTCAATAGCGATATTGTCCATTAGTTCTCTTCAATCTAAAATATCTGCTATATCTTGTTGGATTCCTCAAGAGCGAGCCTCATAGGCTTCTCAACTGCCTCCTGTGAAATCAATTTTCAATTTCTCAGACGTATCAAATATACCAAAATGTATCCCAGAAGGTGACCATAATTTGAATTCGTCGATTGCAAATGTTAAAAATATTCAAGCGCCTTCGGCCTTTTCGGTCGAGAAATACCAGCGTTTCTCTTCACTGTGGCAGTGGGATAAAGATAGGCATTTTAGTATAATTTATAATTAAAGACGATAGAGCAATCGTCATGAGTCCGAAAACGTTCAGACGACTTATTAACGACCATCATGATAATCAATTACAAGAAAGAAAAAATGAGTACTGTACGTACTGTAGTGGATATTCTTTGTCTCGGCTTAAACGACGCTTTTTAGGGATGCCTACACATTGGATCGATGCTGAAATAATGACAAGAAAAACTAGAGTCAAAGCATCAAATAGATTCCAAGTATCTTATGTTTCTTTTTTACAATTTCTTTTACGCCGCACCGACAGAGTATGTCTTATGGAGACGATGGGATAGGAAAGGGAAACCATGGAAAACCATCTTTAGCACTGCCGACAGTGGGCTTCGAACCCACTATCTGCCGAATGGATACTGATAGCTACGTGACCCAAGCCGCACGGCTAACTCGCACGGTATCTTATGATTTAAGTAAAATTGACTATTTTTGTTTTAGATTCCAATTAGATACCAGGTCTAATAACCGACAAGGAGTTCAAGTTTATAAAACCCATATGCGACTTACAGTTACTGTTATTCTTGGAGGTTGACTATGTAGTCATGATTTGTTCGTGACTTGAGAGACCTTATGTACTGCCACTGCTGTATTCTGAAAATCAGTAGTGTTGTATTTGTTGGTATTAGTAGAGCATGTTGTCTTTATCTATAGACTGTAAACCTGTTTGGGTATTACCAGGTAAGTAGAATTATGGGAAGTTCGAATAATGCATTTTCTTGGCTATTGGTTATACGTCGCACCGACACAGATAGGTCTTATGGCGACGATGGGACAGGAAAGGGTTAGGACTGGGAGGGAAGCTTCCATGGCCTTAATTAACGTACAGCCCCCGCATTTACCTGGTGTGAAAATGGGAAACCACGGGAAACCATCTTCAGGGCTGCCGACATTTTATAACGTAGTTGGAGTTAAATGACGAACGCAGCATTTTATTAATACGGTCTTACGTCGTCCAGTTCATATGTATAGAATTCAAGAATGTATAAGAAGTAAGAAAAATCTGCAGGAACTCCTACGAAAAGGGAAGCAACATTGTTTGAGTCAGCAGTCCATAGATTGGTTTGATGCAGCTCTCCACGCCACCCTATCCTCTGCTAAACTTTTCATTTCTACATAACTGCTGCATCCTGCATCTGCTCTAATCTGTTTTTAACATTCATACCTTGATCAACACCAAGCGTTCTTACCGCCTAAACTTCTCTCAAAAATCAAATAGACAAGTCTTGGATATCTTAAGATGTGTCATATCATTCTACCTCTCCTTCTCTTCAAACGTTTCCAAATAGATCTTCTTTCACCAATTCGATTCATTATCTCTTCATTAGTGATGCCATCTATCCTTCTGACCTTCAGCATTCTTCTGTAACACCACATTTCAAAAGCTTCTATACTCTTTGTTTCTGGAGCTAGTTATCGTCCATGTTACACTTCCATGCAATGCCACGCTCCGGATGAAAGAATTCAAAAACGTCTTTCTAATTCCTATTTCAATGTTCGAGTGAGCAAATTTCTTTTCTTATTAAAGCACTTCTTTTCTTATGCTATTCTGCGTTTTATGTCCTCTTTACATCTGCTATCATTAGTTATTCAACTACCCAAGTAAAAATATTCATCTACTTCCTTTAAGACTTTATTTCCTAATCTAATATTTGCTGCATCACCAGACTTCGTTCGACTGAAATCCATTAGCTTTATTTTGGAGTTGTTTATTTCATCGCATACTACTTCACCAGCACTTTGTCTATACCATTCATAATTTCTCCAGATCTTCTGCGGACTCAGATAGAATAACAATATAATAGGTAAATCTCAGAGTTTTCATTTCCTATCCTTGGAATGTGATTCCTTTTCAAAATTCCCCTTTTATTTCCTTTACCAAATGTTTTGTATAAACATTTAAAAGGAGAGGGGATATACTGCAGCCTTTCCTCACTCGTTTATTTATTGATGTTTCTTTTCGATAGCCTTGGTGATTCTTATCACAGCAGACTGATTTTGAAAACGAAGTATGAAAAGCGTACTGGACTCGCACGGTGTGAAAGGAGTGGCGTTCTGTTTATAGGACTCGATCCGCGGTCGTGCCTGCGATTTTAATTTTGCCTATTTAAATCCTCCAGCTCGAGAGCTCGGTGTTTATATTCATCGTACCACAGATCTTCATTTACACACCTCAAAATACAAGCACCATATAAACGATGAATTGTGAATACATTCCTCGACATAGGTTTGGCATCCGGTCGAAAAAATGGGTACAAGCTAATGCTTCTCCGGTTAATTGGGAAACTTCCAGAAAGAAGAGAAGAAGAAGAAAATGAAGGAGAAGAAGAAGAAGACGTCGTTCACCTCAACATCCACGAGAGTAAGTTAATAAGTAACTTACCCTAAAATTTTGCAGGTGAAGAGGTAAGGACAGATCAAGATAAAACACTTCTTTTTAAAAGGATTACTCCTCTACTTTTCAATATAATTAGCAAAGTTATTCAAGCATTTTTAAAAGGTAAATTGAGCGTCTCTTTTCCTTGACGATGGAAAGAATCGTCCTGTTTGTAAAACGTCCGTAACTGATTCAGTGCTTCAAGTCTGTTCTCCAGTACCATTTCATCAAAAATATTAACCAATGTGTCTCTTATTGATCAAGAGCAATTGCGCCCTTCTGTTTGCAAGGTTGGTCCCGCTTCAGTAAATTCACACAACGTCTCTTGTTAGACGGACATCGCTTACCCGCCGTATATAGAAACAACTTTCCTGTGCATATCGACAAGTTCTGTGTTTAACAGAGATATGTTTCTGGGTTGGAGATTTATATGGAGAGCGTCATCAATTTTGCGTGGACAGAAAACCGACACTATGGTAACTAGGCAGCCAGTGTTCGTTATCTCTCTATATTAAGTCTTAATCGTCTTCCTCACGTTATCATCTCGTGCCAGAACTCAACTACAACTAAAATGTTTTCATTCCTCCCCTGAAGAGGAAGGCGGTCTCTTAGACGGTGACGTCGTCTCACAGGCCAGGAGATTTGTTACGGTGAAGGAGGTGCTTGGAGAAGGTGAGGCGGTTAGCGGCCGGGGCCTATAAAAGGAACCGTCTCGGCATTTGCCTTAGAGCAGAATAATGTAAAACCAAGAAAAAACATTATTGGACAGCCGATGGTGGGGAACAGCCCCTCTCCGTCTCCTGAATGCAGAGGCGTATAACCACGGTAGAGCCGTGGCCACCCTTCCAGTATTCGGTTTATCGGATTGAGTGCAGAGCTGTCGAGTAACGGACCAGCCGTGGTCACCTGTGCGACGACACCCACTACGCATTCACCGAGGCGAGGATTCTGGCTTCTATATACAGAACATAAAAATGGGAACGTGTTTTAAACGGGTATTCACGTTCCTCGACTAACGTTTCCTTAAGGTCACAGCAAAGCACGATAACATCTTCGAATGCAGCATATTTGTTCTTATCATACGTATCTTGAGAAACACTTTGGTCATAAAATTGTGTGGTAAATCGGCGACCATTTTGTTGGACGTAGATCTTGATAAGTGGGGCTATTTTGTGACATGTATGGGAATGTTGTATGCTGGATCAGCTGCCATATTGTTGGACGTAGTTCATGATGTTCCTTATTTCTTTCGACCCCCTTCATTCCGTAAGAGGCTAGCAACGCCAAACTCTGTAATCACTCTGTCGTTTTCTAAACCCACATATGATTTTCTGTGTAGCGGAGAAATTTACACAAATGTATTTTGCCCACAGGAGCAGATCACTGGAGTGACGTCCACTCACGACAGTTCATCCATAAACTTCACCATTTTGCGACGGTCGCAGTGCCAATGTTCTGGTTTACAGACACGTACACTTGAGCGCATTCTATCGGCGTGACTACACATTATCCCATAGACAAGTTAAAGTAATATCCATTCCTTTATAGAGAGAAATATGGGGAAACTGACTTGTCTGACTAACTCTTGTATATAATTATCATCGAAGTTAATCTGACAGGGAAATATATCCACATAAATGTTTGAAAGGAAAAATTCTAGATTTTATTGTATATTAGAGCGTCAAGAACCGATCATACAGTGTGCACAATTTTGTTTGTTATTTTAAGCAGAATTAAGTCAGAATAGATAAAATGTTAGTAGTTGAGAGATCACGGCTTAGGCATAATCACAGACTTGGATGGCGGCGTTGAAGACGAGACCCGATGGACAGGTGAAAACTGTACCTTTCCCTGTGGTCAGGTCACACTTGACGAACTTGTGTGTGTCCTTAGGGTAGGGCAAGTGCCATCTGTCAGCCCTGGCGGCTGCGCACAAGTTGGATGGGTCAGGCTGGTGGTTGTCATTGTCACCATCATTGTGGTGATGGTCGTTATTATGATCATCATGATGGTGGTGATGATCCCAGTCATCGTTGTGGTGGTTGTGGTGGTTGTGGTGGTCCCAGTCATGATGGCCATGGGGGTGATGTTTGCCTACTTCTTGAGCATCCTGGGCGGAAACATCTTCTGCAACCTGAGCTGGTTGTTGCTCCGCGGTATCCACGGGAGTGGACTGGACGTAGGCCAGTGCTACCAACACACACACTACGAGAAGGCCTGAAAAAAAGTTATTGATGAATGTAATAAATACTTAAGGAACAAAAGAGGTGAACAAGAAGAACTAGAAAGGAAGGAAAGGGCAATGTTGGTACCCTGAAAGAATAAAGATATTTGGATGAAAACAGAAATGAAGACCTCTACTGTAATATAAAGAAAATTACAGACATAATTAAAAGAGGAAAACTACGATTTTTAATGGTCACCTTCACAGAATGAATGGCAGGTTAACTAAGAAGAATTTTGATTACATCTCCAACATAACACTCCACCGGTTGGCTGGAGAAGTGCGAAGGCATCTATAAAGACTGAAGGTCAAATATGTCAGCATAAATAAGAGGGTGGCCTTCCGGCGACAAATCACTTCTTTGGATTTTTCGCTCCAGAAAATTCGACGTCACCCTCAGAAGGCTTTATCAAAAGAACAGAACAGGTGATTATCCGGCATATGAAGACATTCTAGGAAGAAAATAGAAGTATTGTACCGTAGTCTTATGTTCTAAGTGGTCTATATTTGGTGAAATTCTTTAATAAAATATACGTTAAATGTTTTACGCCCGGAAAGATTCTACTTAACATTTTTGGTCATATTTATTATTAATCAACTCTCGTGGAAAATAAACATTCGGATACTGGCTGTTCTAGCAATGATATTACCATTGGTAAGGTGTGTCTTTGGAGCTATCAGGCTGTTGTCGCATTTCGATGAGTATCAACGTTTCACCTACTTTAAAGCAGACATTTTCAAGTCGATCTAAACTTATTGTTTGAAAACCATTATACATTATTTCCGGTTTGGACCACTTATAGTTATATGCATGCTTTGCAAGCTTACCGACGTTTCGGATAGATCACATTATTCATTGTCAAGAAGGCTTGAAACATTCGATACAAGGCAATCAGCCTCTCCAGGTAGCTAAATATTGAGTACCTCGCTGCCTCAGTTTATATAGGACCAAGCTACATGTCGTCAGTCATCCAGGGTCCAATTAACAAAGCCACGCTTCCAGTTGAGACGCTGTGCCCGGTGTAGTGGTGTTAACTAGGGCACTCTGGTAGGACTTCTGCTCCCATAAACAACTCACATTAAAGTACGCAGCGCTGACTTGCTGGATATGCGTCTGGTAGCTGTAGTATTTCCGGACTAGAAAGCGAATTTAACAGCCGAGACTATTCGTTGTGCTGACCACACGTCACCTCGTATTCTGAGCAGCGGTCGCTGGGTAGGCCATGGCCTTTCGAGGCTGCTGAGCCAAGAGTTTTTTTTTTGGGGGGGGGGTGCTTTCGTATCTCCTGCATTGAATGTGGATGTGATTTGAGCGAGTGTGGCTGGTCTGTTTCTACGAAGAAATTCTCGTCAGGCCTTCCATAAGGTATTCCCGATACACACGTGACAGTGTCGATCAAGGATTGTTAAATGTCCACACAACTCCGACAGTGGTCCCAGCTACTATATCCGGTTAGAAAGACGATAATTCACTCCACCGTGAAACAATTAGCACAGGTGGTGTTTAATCTCATTCTTCAGATGTCAGATCACACCTAATACGTGCATGGGTACTTCCAAGACGTCACAATACGGTGTCGCCAGCGATTACTACCTTTAAATGCGTATCTTTCGTGTCGATTGGGATGGGTTCCATGTGAGCCGTGATCGAACCCAGCATCTTAAGCTCCGAAGTTCAGCACTCTGCGTCTTAGCATCTCATTCCAGTCACTTTTTATTCCCGTTGCTCACGGCAAAATATTTCGTAAAACTTTTTGTACAACTCATTTTATAAAAATATGACGAAAACATGTGTTGTTTTATTTTATAAATTCCGTGGAAGCATCAGGTTGGTCATTAATAAAATAAACCTTGAACTAAGATATGTATGCGCTGACAGGAATTGAGTTCTAAGCCCACTTATCTTCGCCTACACATCAGCCTGGAATGTGTTCGACCGAACTTGTGACAAATATTCGACGACTGAGTTTTCTGCCTCCATTCATGCTCTTCTGTCGTGGTACATTGGCGTTTGAAACTCATACAAACACGAAGAGCTTCCATAGTCGACCCGGTTCCAACCGTTTTAGAAGTGTTTGTTTATGTTTATCACCGCCGTCTAGATCCTCCTATGATGTTTAAAAACGAATAGAACACGTCCTATTTTATGAAAAGTTTTATTAACGGTTTTATAAAACTTGAATTTGACCGTGAGCAACAGCAATGATATAAAGTCAAATTATTGTACAATGAATGAATTTGAAGAACAATTTTACCATGAGCAACAGGCATGAGTATTAACATTGGATTTAAAGCCAAATGTCTTCCTTGATAATCGTAATTTATCAGATGAAAACTCCATAGATTCATCGATCGGCAGTCCGTTGAAAACCCAATAGCTGAGCTAAGCAACTGCGCTAATGTTGTCCCTCAAATGAGTATAAATTTCTCCCGTGGTGTATTGAATGGCTTGTTGAAAGGAGATTAACTACTATGAAAACGGGCTGTTAGAATGAACCACTTACCTTTCATGGTGAAGTAAAACTTGTGTTAGTGAGTTCTACTTGTATAGTCCACCGACAAGCTTTATATAGTCGTTATCTTACATTATATCTCAGTGTTTTTAATCAGAAAGTGACAATTGGACGTCTTATGTCTTATCTTGTTATTAATCAAGTGGTCAATATGTCAATCACATCGCAACCACTTCACAATCATGTTAACTGTCTTTCTGACGATTCGTATTCCTGTTTGAAAGATCCATAATCCTCAATTCATTTATCTTGAATTATCCTTCTTCATGAACACGTATTAGCCGAATAAGTTTGGTTACATATTTCTCCTCATACGGATGCATTGTTATTTATTGTTAAGCCTAAACGTTTTTTGTATTAATCTCAAACGAATTGAATTAACTAAAATGATTATATGATAGCTGGAAACGGTGTGAAAATCAAGTCTAGCTTTTGCTGATGATTTAGCGATCGTTTTTAGATGCCCTTCATGAAGCCAACCCTATATGGATGGATGTAATCGCTATTGCGTGTTTCTGTGTGTGGTTGACAGTGTAGTGTTTTGTCTGAATGTGAAGGGGAAAGTTTTGGGACAAACACAAACACGGTCCCCCTGGCCCGAAGATTTCATCAGGGGCGATTAAAATCCCCGACCCAGCCGGGAATCGAACCTGGACCCTCTGAACTGAAGTCCTCAACGCTGACCATTCATCCAATGAGTCGGACAAACATTTACCAAGGGTGATGTTCAACAAGTTTCCAACTTCTATGAAACTATTTAAGACAGGAAGGAAAGGGAATTTGACAATCTTAAATGTAGTTCAGTGGTGAATGTTAAATGTGCCTTTTTCGCGGAATGTTTAAAATCCCACGGGAAGATCAAGTCACAAGCGAAGAAGTACTTTGTCGAAGCGTAAAATCATAAGAAGTCCTTATCCTCGCGAAAGGCAGTATTGCAGCCTATTTACCTCACAACTTCCAAGATGACGAGTAAAGTCTGCTACAACTGATCATAGAAAGTAAGAGAGTAGAACATACAGGCAGGAATGAAATGCTCAAGCATTATTAACAAGGTAAGATAGAAAATACTCTTCTGGTACGACCATGTGCAAAGAGGGGTAGAAGGTCACTTGCCCAGGGCAGTAGCAAAGGTGTGATAGTACATATATCACACCCCCGAATTATATGCAGAAGTTAGAGATATTATTGTCAGTATTCGATTTATTATTATTATTATTATTATTAGTATTTCATTTATATATTTTTATTTATTTATTATTTTTATTATCATCAAAAAAGTTACAATTGGCTTCCCAACGTGTGGCTGAATGATTGGTACGTCTGTTAGGCTTATAAGCGTAGGTGCACTTGTCAGGTGTGGTTGGAATTCTGCAAACTATGTGAGTGAAGTGTTTTATATGTACGTGATATGTATGTTGGAGTATGAAGAAATGTTGTAACGAGTCGAGTATTATAAAATTGAGAAGCAGAGAGGTTGTTAAAGTTGTTGGTACTATGAATCAGGATAAGAGAAGTCAAAAGATTTCCACCATATTGAGTTTATCTAATTTAAGTGAGAAAAGCGAAATGGCTGATAGTAGGAAAGATCAATCGGTAAAGATAGGTGAGGAACCGAGTAACCCATCTCAAATTCAGAATGTAGGGGATCAAGAGGAGGCTTCTATTCGTAGTATGCTTCAGTTGCTTCTTAGTAAGAACGAAGAGTTGAAGGGTGAATTGTCCAATAAGATTGATAGTCAGAGTAAAGAGTTGAAGAGTGAACTGAGTTTTTTAAGTAATGAAATATACAGTATTAATAGTGAATTAAATTCAGTTAGTACGGAGCTGTCCAGTAAGATTGAGAAGCAGAGTGCAGAGTTAAATTTAGCTAGTGTTGAATTGTCTAGTAAAATTGATAGTTTAAGTAGTGCTGTGAATGGTAGAATAGATGAATTGAACCAGAAGTGTGACCATCAAAGCAGGGAAATTCAGGAAGTCAATAATAAGGTAGAAGCTCAATGCTTGGAATTGATTGAGAAAATCGAACGCCGATTTAATGTTGTTAGGAAGGAATTTGTTGAAAACAGCAAGGAATGCGACAAGAGAATAAACATAGTGGAAGATAAAGTCTAAGAAATAGATAGAATTAAAACCAGTCAGAACGTTTTAGCGAAGCGTATAGATGAGAAGAATGAGAAATTGGAGAAAGACCTTAAGTCGGTAAAAGATAACCTCAAGTCAGTAGAAGGAAATGCCAGAATGGTAGTGGAAGAAGGAATTAAATCATGTCATGTGAAATTAAGGCAGGAAATCAGTCAAATCCAAGTAGGTAGCAGTATATGTAATAGGTACGTATCTTGTACGAAGGACTCTGAATTACCCAAATTTAATGGTCGGCAGTTTAATCCGATGGAATTCTTGAAAACGGTGGAGAAACGGTTTTCCAAGAATCTTGACGATGGTTTGATTGAGTGGAGTATGGTTGATGAGCTGTTGGATGTTGCATTTGTTGGAGAAGCGAGATCCTGGTTTCAAGTTTATAGACAGGGTATTTCGAGTTTGGAGGAATTTAGGGAGAAATTTAGTTCTAAATTTTGGAGTGAAGCTATTCAGGGAAGGGAAAGAGATCGCGTGCTATTTGGCAAATATAGACCTCAGGAAGGTGTGTCTATGACGGAATATTTCTTAGCGCATGTTCTGATCAGCCAGAATATTGAAGGTCTAGCATCGGAGAGAGATACAGTCCGCCAGATGTTGAGGCATTTTCCTGAGAAGGTCGGATTAGCTGCATGTATGCAGAATATTGTTACGATTAAGGAATTAGAGCAGCTGTTAGAGAGGTTTGATGCTTTGGAAGGGCAGAGGAGGACTAGGCAAAGTGAAGGTAGGAATTACGGGGATAATGGGAGACAAGGTAATCAGCTAGGGGGAGATAGGAATAATCAGAATTTCAGTCATTCTAGGCAAGGGAATCAGGGTGGTAATTCCGGAAGGGGAAACAGACAGTATAATCAGGGAGTTAATCACCAGGAATATTATGGCAGAAGACCTAATCAAGGGGAATCAGAAAGTAGGGGGCGTACGGATCAAAGACCGCCAGATCAAGTGCCGAGACATGATAATAGTGAACAGTCCACGTCAAGTAATTTAAACCGGAATCGGACTTCTTAGTTGGGTCAGATAGGCAGTCCGATACCGACATTCCTATTCACTCGATGAAACAGGTAAGTTACGAGGTAGACGTGAAAGAGGAATTATTATATGACCATGTGTTTTGTGTTCAGGGAGATTTTGAGAATAGGGGGCGTGATGAAGGTAAGAAAGCTGTGGCGGATGACTTACTTTGTGCTAGTGGTGATGGTAATAGCGGTGTTGCGATCGATAATCTTGTGGAAGTTTCTGAAATTGAAAGTGAAGTTTTTTGTGAAGTTGATGAAGGTTGTTTAGTAAGTGAAGAGTTTTTACGGAGTATACATCATGAGGATGTTTTTGTTGATTTAAGCGTACGTGAGAAGAGTAAAGTTAGGTCCATTATGTGTGAAAATGATGACTTTGAGATTAATGAAACTTCTGATAAGAGAGTCGAAAGTAGCAGTGTTGTTGGCATGAAAGTGGTGCAAGTGGGAGCTGATATGGAAGGTGGTGAAGATGGATTAATTGTTGGGTCATTAAGTAGTAATGACAGCAATTTCAAAGTGTATTATGGTAAGAATTTCTGTAATAGAGTGAGCGTAAGTGAGAATGGAAGTGTGCGTGAGATGAAAGAAAGTCTATCCAAGCAAGTGCGTAATGTTTTATTTAAGTCTGAGAGTTGTGTGAATGATTTGAACGACGTGCTGAGTGATATCGAGGTGGAATGTGTGAAAAAGTATGTGATTTGTTTGCTTGCATTAATTATGAGTTTGTGGAAGAGTAAACATAGTAAGATTCCCGAATATTTCAGAAAGATGGATTTCCTTTTTATGAATATTCCGAATGAAAGTTTGTATGATTCTTGTGTGACTGGATGGTATGAATGTTTGTGTGTGAGATAGAATGTATTCTAGACGTAGTTAGTTTTTATTACGGTACGCATTCCTCACTTATCGATGTCAATGTGAAGTTTATGTATAGTTTTTTCAATTGTATCAGGGTCCATATACTGTGGACAGTAGAATAGGCAAGTGTGCTTATAGGCTCCTAACCACTGACAAAAAGGTCCTTGGGACATTTAATATCTATAGCCTTCGCAGATATAAGAGATAGGATCTGCACCTTGGATGTATATATTATCAATTATGAGTTATGTGTACAGTAGCAAGAAGGGATTGTGTTCAATGGTATATGAAACAATCGGAGTTGTGTGTATATAGCCATATTATTATTATTATTGTTTGGACAAATTGTATTTCGTGTGTGCGAATACAATGCAGTAGACGCAATGTATATATCATTATTACAGTAAATTATGTGTTCAGTTATGCCATTATAAGGTTATGTATGAAGTTCTCTTTTATGGTGAATCATAATATGTGATATCATCGATTCACCAAGGGGGCGTTATGTGATAGTACATATATCACACCCCCGAATTATATGTAGAAGTTAGAGATATTATTGTCAGTATTCGATTTATTATTATTATTATTATTAGTATTTCATTTATATATTTTGCCATTTATATTGGTAAGCTGGAAGATATCCACATATGTAGGTATGAGTAATTTGTTTCGCACGAGTGGGAAAACATTGCTTTAATAACTCTGGTAATTTGAATGAGTCATCTGGCTACCCCAGTGTTTGTTGATGTACTTGTGTCAGGAAATTCCATTAGTCATGTATATATCCCAGCCTGATGAGATGAGCTTGTTGTTGTACCAGGGAAATTTGATGATTCATGTAAAACTCCCGAGTGTTTGTTTATAACTTGGGAGAAAGAAGAGGTTTACTCATGATTGGCTGGCAAGCACCAATCCAGACATATCATCTGAGAGGAGGGGGATGTTTATGTCTATAAAGGTTGATCATACGGCGGCAACCTGGGGACATTATGAGAAACATTGTAAGTGTGATTGTAGAGGTGATTGTAAAGGAACGAGAAGGAAGATAACTACAACTACAACTGAGGCACTGTACGGGAAGGAAGTGGTGCTGATACACGGTACTGGAGTGACACGGCTGCAATGCACTGGACTTCAAACGTTCGTGGAGCGTAGTCTTGTTATGTTCGTGGAAAGTGGATGATTGTGGAGAGTGCTTGCGCATTAAGTATTGTAGCACTTGTGACGGCCTAGCATTATATGTTGGTGAAAGCTATCTCAGACTTTCCATAATTTATGTTGAGGATCGACAGACGTGTGTATATATCTTTACAACAAGTGTTAAAATATGTGAACACAGTAGTACAAGGTACAGTATCTGTGTGATGTGATAACTGCCGATTATGAGAATCGGTAAGTCTAATTGATATAGAGACAGTGAAGGGTATTTATCTTCATACATGTACATTGTTCATCGGACCATCTACAAATGGTAGCTTAGTTCTCGCTTTCGTTTTCCCACGATTTTCATTATTGTTGTTGTTGTAAATATGGAGTCTTCCAGCAATATTTTATGTGTGTATTATATGTATAATGTTGTATGTTGATGAGGTGCTCATGCACGGAATTTGTTAAGAATATAGTTAGCTATTTTAGAATCAGTGTTATTGATGAACCTAGGTGCAGTTCCTACCTATATAGTCGTTTTCAGGAGGTTAGGTAAGGCCTGCAGCAGATGTACCAGTACGCAGCATAATGTACACGCCCTGGGATATACAGTTTATCATGCTCTTATCTAAATTCGAGGGATCCATTCTGGTGAACTCTGGCGCCCATACTACGGACATTTCGGTTAATTATGCTTATTAATTTTATTAAGTTTTTGAGTAATTTTATTTATATATTTTTATTTATTTATTATTTTTATTATCATCAAAAAAGTTACAAAGGAGCAGAGGGGAGAAAGAAAAAGACCGAAAATGACCTTCGATCGAAAGATAAAAATGCACATGACAGGTTGCTATGAAAACGTCACGGTCGTGTCACCGTTCGCACATCAGGGACAATACCCGGAAGAAGAAAAAGAATAACAGGAAGAAGAAGAAAAATATTTTAATCTTTATTATTTAGTGTGAAACACAATCTTGGATGTACATAACCCAGCAGGGTAATAAAAACAAACTATTAGAATATAAAGGTGTATTGCTCAATCCACTGGGGTGTGGATGCAGCAGTCAACAAAATGTCACTTGAGGGCACTCATTCATTCATACTTTCATATGTGCTGGATAGTCTGTCGAGCCACACCACAATTACATGCAGGTGAATGCACTCTTTGGTAGTTTTTAGCCACATCTCGTATCATTGTCTGCTAACCATGTCATAACATCGTAGAGGTCTTTTCACAGACGATCACAATCCTGTAACAATTTATTATTCTGCGCAGCATAATATCATCCGAGAAAATCGTTATATGTGATTACAGTTCTTTACTCATATAATACATTATATAAAATAAGGAATTATAAAGGTCCAATGATACTACCCTATGGAACCCACGTCTTAATAACTAGTAGAAATATAGCAACTCGTTTAACCACCAATTTATGTAATCCAATAGCCTTTATTTTTGTTAGTATTCTCCCTTGATATAACTTATCAAAAGCCTTGGATAGGTTCAATAGCGATATAGTCCATTAGTACTCTTCAATTTAAAATATCTGCTATATCTTTTTGGTTTCCTCAAGAGTGAGCCTAATTGGCTTCTCAACTGCCTTCTGTGAAATCAATTTCCAATTTCTCAGACGTATCTAATATATTTGTGGGTATTAGTAGAGCATATTTTCTTTATCTATAGATTGTAAAGCTGTTTGGGTAATACCAGGTAAGTAGAATTATGGGAAGTTCGAATAATGCATTTTTTTTGGCTATTGGCTTTACGTCGCACCGACACAGATAGGTCTTATGGCGACGATGGGACAGGAAAGGGCTAGGACTGGTAGGGAAGCGGCCGTGGCCTTAATTAACGTACCTCCCCAGCATTTGCCTGGTGTGAAAATGGGAAACCACTGAAAACCATCTTCAGAGCTGCCGACATTTTATAACGCAGTTGGTGTTAAATGACGAACGCAGCATTGAATTAATACGGTCTTACTTCGTCCATTTCATATGTATAGAATTCAAGAATGTATAAGAAGTAAGAAAAACCTGCAAGAACTCCTCCGAAAAGGGAAGCGATATTGTTTGAGTCACCAGTCGATAGCTTGGTTGTGATGCAGTCCTCTACGCCGCCCTATCTTCTGTTAAACTTTTCATTTCTACATAACTGCTGCATCCTGCATCTGCTCTCATCTGTTTGTCATATTCATACATTGGTCAACACCAAGCGTTCTTACCGCCTAAACGTTTCTCAAAAACCAAACGGACAAGTCTTGGGTGTCTTAAGATCTGTCCTATCATTCTAACTCTCCTTCTCTTCAAATGTTTTCAAATAGATCTCCTATCACCAATTCGATTCATTACCTCTTCATTAGTGATTTGATCTATCCATCTGACCTTCAGCATTCTTCTGTAACACCACATTTCAAAACCTTCTATACTCTTTGTTTCTGGAGCTAGTTATCGTCCATGTGACACTTCCATGCAATGGCTCGCTCCAGGTGAAAGTATTCAAAAACTACTTTCTAATTCATATTTCAATGTTCGAGAGAGCAAATTTCTTTTCTTATTAAAGCTCTTCTTTTCTTATGCTATTCTGCGTTTTATGTCCTATTTACGTCTGCCAACAGTAGTAATTCAACTACCCAAGTAAAAATATTCATCTACTTCCTTTAAGACTTTATTTCCTAATCTAATATTTGCTGCATCACCAGACTTCATTCGACTGAACTCCATTACTTTTGTTTTGGAGTTGTTTATTTCATCGTATACTACTTCTCCAGTACTTTGTCTATACCATTCAGTAATTTCTACAGAATTTCTGCGGACTCAGATAGAATAACAATATAATCGGTAAATCTCAGAGTTTTCATTTCCTCTCCTAGGAATGTGTTTCCTTTTCCAAATTCCCCTTTTATTTCCTTTACCACATGCTTTAAATAAACATTTAAAACGAGAGGGGTATACTGCAGCCTTGCCTCACTCCTTTCTTTATTGATGTTTATTTTCGATAGCCTTGGTGATTCGTATCACAGCAGACTGATTTTGTAAACGAAGTATGAAAAGCGTACTGGACTCGCACGGTGTCAAAGGAGTGGCGTTCGGTTTAGAGGACTCGATCCTCGGTCGTGCCTGCGATTTGAATTTTGCCTATTTAAATCCTCGAGTTCGAGAATTCGGTTTTTATATTCATCTTACCACAGATCTTCATTTACACACCCCAAACTACAAGCACCATATAAACAACGAATTGTGAATACATTGCTCGACATAGGTTTGGCGTCCGATCGCAAAAATGGGTACAATCTAGACAAAGTGCTTCTCCGGGTAATTGGGAAACTTCCAGGAAGAAGAAAGAGAAGAAGAAGAAAACGTCGTTCACATCAATATCTACGAGGGTAAGTCAGTATGTAACTTTCCCTAAAGTTTGGCAGGTGAATAGGTAAGAAAAGATAAAAAGATAAAAGAAAGATAAAAACACTTCTTTTTAAAAGGATTACTCCTCTAGTTTACAACATAATTATCAAAGTTATTCAAGCATTTTTAAAAGGTAAATTCAGCGTCACTTTTCCTTGACGATGGAAAGAATCGTCCTGTTAGTAGAACGTCCGTAACTGATTCAGTGCTTCAAGTCTGTTCTCCAGTACCATTTCATCAAAGACATTAACCAAAGTGTCTCTTGTTGATCAAGAGCAATTGCGCCCTTCTGTTTGCACAGTTGCTCCCGCCTTAGTAAATTCACACCACGTCTCTTGTTGGACGGACATCGCTTACCTTCCGTACCGTATATAGAAACAAATCTCCCGTGCATATCGACAGGTTCCGTGTTTAACAGAGATATATTTTTGTGTCGGAGATTTATATGGAGAGCGTCCGTCATCAATTTAGCGTGAACAGAAAACCGACACTATCGTAACTAGGCAGCCAGTGTTCGTTATCTCTCTATAATGTCTTAATCGTCTTCCTCACGTTATCACCTCGTGCCAGAACTCAACTACTACTAAAAGGTTTCATTCCTCCCCTGAGGAGAAAGGCGGGTCTCTTAGTCGGCGACGTCGTCTCTCAGGCCAGGAAATTTGTTACGGTGAAGGAGGTGGTTGGAGAAGGTGGGTGGGTTAGCGGCAGGGGCCAATAAAAGGAACCGTCTTGGCATTCGCCTTAGAGCGGAAAAATGGAAAACCATGAAAATACATTACTAGGACAGCCGATGGTGGGGAACAGGCCCTCTCCGTCTCCTGAATGCATAGGCGTAGAACCTCGGTAGAGCCTTGGCCACCCTTCCTGTATTCGGTTTATCGGATTGAGTGCAGAGCTGTCGAGTAACGGACCAGCCGTGGACACCTGTTCGACGATACCCACTATGCATTCGCCGACGCGAGGATTCTGGCTTCTATATACAATACATACAAATGTGGCTGTGTTTTAAACGGGTATCCATGGTCTTCGACTAACGTTTCCTTTAGGTCACAGCAAAGCACGATAACATCTTCGAAGGCAGCGGAATGTTCTTATCATACGAATCTTGAGAATCATTTTTGGTCATAAAACTGTGTGCTAAATCGGCGACCATTTTGTTGACCGTAGATCTTGATAAGTTGGACTATTTTGTGACATGTATAGGAATATTGTATGCCGGATCAGCTGCCATATTGTTGGACGTAGTTCATGATGTTACTTAGTTATTTCGATCCCCTTCATGCCGTAAGAAGCTAGCAGACAAAATTCTGTAATCGCCCTCTCGTTTTCTAAACCCAACAACATATGATTTTCAGTTTAGCGGAGAAATTTACACAAATGTATTTTGTCCACAGGAACAAATCACTGGAGTGGCGTCCTCTCACGACAGTTCATTCATTAACTTCACCATTTTGCGGCGGTCGCAGTGCCAATGTTCTGGTTTACAGACTTGTATACTTGAGCGCAATCTATCGGCGTGACAACACATTATCCCATAGACAAGTTAAAGTAATATATATTCCTTTATAGGGAGAAATAAAGGGTAACTGACTTGTCTGACTAACTCTTGTATATAATTATCATCGAAGTTAATCTGACAGGGAAATATATCCAAATAAACGTTTGAAAGGAAAAAAATCTAGATTTTATTTTATATTTGAGCGTCAAGAACCGATCATACAGTGTGCACAATTTTGTATGTTATTTTAAGCAGAATTAAGTAAGAATAGATAAAATGTTAGTAGTTGAGTGATCACGGCTTAGGCATAATCACAGACTTGGATGGCGGCATTGAAGACGAGACCTGATGGACAGGTGAAAACTGTACCTTTCCCTGTGGTCAGGTCACACTTGACGAACTTGTGTGTGTCCTTAGGGTAGGGCAAGTGCCATCTGTCAGCCCTGGCGGCTGCGCACAAGTTGGATGGATCAGGTTGGTGGTTGTCATTGTCACCATCATTGTGGTGATGGTCGTTATTATGATCATCATGATGGTGGTGATGATCCCAGTCATCGTTGTGGTGGTTGTGGTGGTCGTGGTGGTCCCAGTCATGATGGCCATGGGGGTGATGTTTGCCTACTTCTTGAGCGTCCTGGGCGGAAACATCTTCTGCAACCTGAGCTGGTTGTTGCTCCGCGGTATCCACGGGAGTGGACTGGACGTAGGCCAGTGCTACCAACACACACACTACGAGAAGGCCTGAAAAATAAATAAAAATATTGATGAATATAATAAATACTTAACGAACAAAAGAGATGAAGAAGAAGAAATAGAAAGGAAAGAAAGGGCAATTTTGGGACCCTAAAAGAATAAAGATATTTGGATGAAAACAAAAATGAATACCTTTACTGCAATATAAAGAAAATTACAGAGATAATTAAAAGAGGAAGACTACAATTTTTTAATGGTCACCTTCACAGAATGAACAACAGATTAACTAAGAAGAATTTTGATTACATCTCCAACATAACTCTCCACCGGTTGTCTGGAGAAGTGCGATGGCATCGATAACGACTGAAGATCAAAGATGTCAGCATAAATAAGAGGGTGGCCTTCCGGCGACAAATCACTTCTTTGAATTTTTCGCTCCAGCATATTTGACGTCACCCTCAGAGGGCGTTATCAAAAGAAAAGAGCAGGTGATTATCCGGCATATAAAGAAATTCTAGGAAGAAAATAGAAGTATTGTACAGTAATCTTAGGTTCTAAGAGGTCCATAGTTGGTCAAAATCTTTAATAAAATATACGTTTCATATTTTACGCCCGGAAAGATTCTACTTAACATTTGTGGTCATATTTCGATCAATCAACTCTCGTGGAAACCAAACCTTCGGATACTGGCTGTTCTAGCAATGATATTACCGTTGGTAAGGTGTGTCTACCGAACTATCGGCTGTTGTCGCATTTCGATGAGTATCAACGTTTCACCTACTTTAAGGCAGACATTTTCAAGTCGATCTGAACTTATTGTTTGAAAACCATTATACAATATTGTCCGGTTTGGACCATTTTATAGTTATATGCATGCTTTGTAAGCTTACCGACGTTTCGAATACATCACATTATTCATTGTCAAGAATTCTTGAAACATTCGATACAAGGCAATCAGCCTCTCCAGGTAGCTAAATATTGAGTACCTCGCTGCCTCAGTTTATATAGGAGCAAGCTACATGTCGTCAGTCATCCAGGGTCCAATTAACAAGGTCACGCTTCCAGTAATACGCTGTGCCCGGTGTAGTGGTGTTAACCAGGGCACTCTGGTAGATCTTCTGCTCCTATAAACAACTCACATTAAAGTACGCAGCACTGACTTGCTGGATATGCGTCTGGTAGCTCCAGTGTTTCCGGACTAGAAAGCAAGAATAACAGCCGAGAGTATTCGTTGTGCTGACCATGCGTCACCTCGTAGTCTGAGCAGCGGTCGCTGGGTAGGCCATGGCCTTTCAAGGCTGCTGAGCCAAGAGGTTTTTTTTTGGGGGGGGGGGTGCTTTCGTATCTCCTGCATTGAATGTGAATGTGATTTGAGCGAGTGTGGGTGGTCATTTACTACGAAAAAATTCTAGTCAGGCCTTCCATAAGGTATTCCCGATACACATGTGACACTGTCGATCAAGGATTGTTAAATGTCCACACAACTCCGACAGTGGTCCCAGCTACTAAATCCTGTTCGAAAGACGATCATTCACGCCACCGTGCCACAATTAGCACAGGTGCTGTTTAAACTCATTCTTGAGATGTCAGAGCACAACTAATACGTGCATGGGTACTTCCAAGACGTCACAATACGGTGTCGCCACCGATTATTACCTTTAAATGCGTATCTTTCGTGTCGATTGGGAATGGTTCCTTGTGAGCCGTGATCGAAACCACCATCTTAAGCTCCGACGTCCAGCACTCTGCATCTTAGCATCTCATTCCATACACTTTTTTCCCGTTGCTCACGGCAAAATATTTCGTAAAATTTTTGTACAACTCATTTTAAAAAAAATATGACGAAAACATGTTTTGTTTTATTTTATAAAATCCGTGGAAGCATCAGCATGGTCATGTATAAAATAAAACTTGAACTAAGATATGTATGTGCTGACAAGAAGTGAGTTCTAAGTCCATTCATCTTCGCCAACACATCAGCCTGGATTGTTTTCGACCGAACTTGGGAGAAAAATTCGACGACTGAGTTTTCTGCCTCCATTCATGCTCTTCTGTCGTGGTACATTGGCGTTTTAACCTCATACAAACACGAAGAGCTTCCATAGTCCACCCGGTTCCAACCATTTTAGAAGGGTTTGTTTATGTTTACCACCGCCATCTAGATCCTCCTGTGATGTTTAAAAACGAATAGAAGTTGTCCTATTTTATGAAAAGTTTTATTAAAGGTTTTATAGAACTTGAATTTGACCGTGAGCAACAGCAATGATATAAAGTCAAATTATTGTACAATGAATGAATTTGAAGAACAATTATACCATGAGCAACAGGCATGAGTGTTAACATTAGATTTAAAGCCAAATGTCTTCATTGATCATCGTGATTTATCGGATGAAAACTCCATAGATTCATAGATCGGCAGTCCGTTGAAAACCCAATAGCTGAGCTAAGCAACTGCGCTAATGTTGTCCCTCAAATGAGTATAAATTTCTCCCGTGGTGTATTGAATGACTTGTTGAAAGGAGATTAACTACTATGAAAACGGGCTGTTAGAATGAACCACTTACCTTTCATGGTGAAGTAAAGCTTGTGTTAGTGAGTTCTACTTGTATAGTCCACCGACAAGCTTTATATAGTCATTATCTTACATTATATCTCAGTGTTTTTTAATCAGAAAGTGACAATTGGACGTCTTATGTCTTATCTTGTTATTAATCAAGTGGTCAATATGTCAATCACATCGCAACCACTTCAGAATCATGATAACTGTCTTTCTGACGATTCGTATTCCTGTTAGAAAGATCCATAATCTTCAATTCATTTATGTTAAGAAATATCCTTCTTCATTAGCACGTATTAGCCGAATAAGTTTGGTTACAGATTTCTCCTCATACTTACATTTTTGGAAAAGTATGGGTGTATTGTTATTTATTGTTAACCCTAAAAGGTTTTTTGTTTTAATCTCAAACGAAATGAATTACCTAAAATGATTATATGAAAGCTGGAAACGGTGTGAAAATCAAGTCTAGCTTTTGCTGATGATTCAGCGATCGTTTCTAGATGCCCTTCCTGAAGCCAACCCAATATGGATGGATGTAATTGCTATAGCGTTTTTCTGTTGGTGGTTGATAGTGTAGTGTTTTGTCTGAATGTGAAGAGGAAAGTTTTGGGACAAACACAAACACGAGTCCCCCTAGCCCGAAGAATTAATCAGAGGCGATTAAAATCCCCGACCCAGCCGGGAATCGAACACGGACCTTCTGAACTGAAGTCCTCAACGCTGACCATTCAGCCAATCAGTCGGATAAATATTTACCAAGCGTGATGTTCAACAAGTTTCCAACTTCTTTGAAACTATCTAAGAAAGGAAAGAAAGGGTATTTGCCACATGGGCGACAGTCTTAAATGTAGTTCAGTGGTGAATGTTAAATGTGCCTTTTTCGCGGAATGTTTAAAATCCCACGGGAAGGTCAAGTCACAAGTGAAGAAGTACTTTGTCGAAGCGTAAAATCATAGGAAGTCCTTAATCTCGCGGAAGGCAGGATTGCAGCCTATTTACCTCACAACTTCCAAGATGACGAGTAAAGTCTGCTACAACTGATCATAGAAAGTAAGAGAGGAGGACATACAGGCAGGAATGAAATGCTCAAGCATTATTAACATGGTAAGAGAAAAAATACACTTCTGGTACGACCATGTGCAGAGAAGAGTAGAAGGTGACTTGCCCAGGGCAGTAGCAAAGGAGCATAGGGGAGAAATAAAAAGACCGAAAATGACCTTCGATCGAAAGATCAAAATGCTCATGACAGGTTGCTATGAAAACGTCACGGTGTGTCACCGGTCGCACGTAAGGGACAATACCCGGAAGAAGAAAAAGAATAACAGGAAGAAGAAAAAAAGTATTTTAATTTTTATTATTTAGTGTGAAACACAATATTGCATGTACATAACCCAGCAGGGTAATAAAAACAAACTATTAGAATATCAATGTGTATTGCTCAATCCACTGAAGTGCGGATGGAGCAACCAACAAAAAGTCAATTGACGGCACTCATTCATTCATTCATTCATTCATTCATTCATTCATTCATTCATTCGTTCATGCATTCAATATGTGCTGGATAGTCTGTCGAGCCACACCACAATTGCATGCCGGTAGCCACATCTCTAATATTGTCTGCTATCCATCTCATAACATCGTAGAGGTCTTTTTGCAGTAGATCACAATCCTGTAAATAATTATTATTCTGCACATCTGAGAAAATCCTTATCTGTGATTGCAGTTCTTTACTGATATCGTATCATCATCTGTTTACCCTCCAGTGTCGGTTCTTCCCTCGGATTCAGCGAGGGATCCCACTTCTACCGCCTCAGGGGCAGTGTCCTGGAGCTTCAGACTCTGCGTTGGGGGATACAACTGGGGAGTATGACCAGTACCTCGCCCAGGCAGCCTCACCTGCTATGCTGAACAGGGGCCTTGTGGAGGGATGGGAAGATTGGAAGGGATAGGCAAGGAAGAGGGAAGGAAGCGGCCGTGGCCTTAAGTCAGGTACCATGCCGACATTTGCCTGGAGGAGAAGTGGGAAACCACGGAAAACCACTTCCAGGATGGTTGAGGTGGGAATCGAACCCACCTCTACTCTGTTGACCTCCCGAGGCTGAGTGGAATCCGTTCCAGCCCTCGTGCCAATTTTACAAATTTCGTGGCAGAGCCGGGAATCGAACCCGAGCCTCCGGGGGTGGCAGCTAATCACGCTAACCACTACACCACAGAGGCGGACTCTTTACTCATATCATGTATATAAATAAGGAATTATAAAGGTCCAGTGATGCTACCTTGTGGAACGAACCCTTTAATCACCACTAGAAACATAGCCACCCATTTAACCACCAATTTATCTAATCCAATAGCCTTCATTTTCGTTTGTATTCTCTCATCATATGCCTTATCAAAAGGCATGGGTAGGTTCAATAGCGATATAGTCTATTAGTTCTCTTGAATCTAAAATATCTGCTATATCTTGCTGGAGTCCTGAAGAGTGAGCCTCATTGGCTTCTCAACTGCCTTCTGTGAAATCAGTTTCCAATTTCTCAGACGTGTCTAATATACCAAAACGTTTCCCAGAAGGAAACCATAATTTAATTTCGTCGATTGCAAATGCTAAAAACATTCAAGCGCCTTAGGCCTTTTCAGTCGCGAAATTACCAGCGTTTCGCCTCACTGTGGCAGTGGGATAAAGACAGTCATTTTAATATAATTTATAACTAAAGCGATTGCTCTAATTATCATGAGTCCGAAAACGTTGGACGACTTATTAACGACCATAATGACAATCAATTACAAGAAAGAAAAATGAGTACTGTACGTACTGTAGTGGATATTTTTGGTCTCGGCGTAAACGACGCTTTTTAGGGATGACTGCACATTGGATCGATGCTGAAATAATAACAAGAAAAACTAAAGTCATAGCATCCCATAGATTCCAAGTATCTTATGTTTTTTACAATCTCCTTTACGTAGCACCGACATAGTAGGTCTTATGTCCGGCTCCATGGCTAAATGGTTAGCGTGCTGGCCTTTGGCCACAGGGGACCCGGGTTCGATTCCCGGTAAGGTCGCGAATTTTAACCATCATTGGTTAATTTCGCTGGCACGAGGGCTGGGTGTATGTGTCGTTTTCATCATCATTTCATCTTCAACACGACGCGCAGGTCGCCTATGGGAGTCAAATCAAAAGACCTGCACCTGGAGAGCCGAACATGTCCTCGGACACTCCCGGCACTAAAAACCGTATGCCATTTCATTTTTTCAGTAGGTCTTATGGCGAAGATGAGAAGGAAGCGATCGTGGCCTTAATTAAGGTACAGCCTCAGCATTTGTCTGATGTAAGAATGGGAAACCATGGAAAACCATCTTTAGCACTGCCGGCAGTGGGGTTCGAACCCACTATCTGCCGAATGCATGCTGATAGCTACGTGGCCCAAGCCGCACGGCTAACTCGCTGGGTATCTCATGATTTAGGGAAAATTGACAATTTTTGTTTTGGATTCCAATTAGATACCAGGTACAATAACCGACAAGGAGTGCAAGTTTATAATACCCTTATATGACTTACAGTTACTGTTAATCTTGGAGGTTGACTATGTAGTCATGAATTGTCCGTGACTTGAGAGATTATACGTACCGCCAATGCTGTATTCTGAAAATCAATAGTGTTGCATTTGTGGGGATTAGTAGATCATATTTTCTTTTCCTGTAGGATTGTAAATCTGTTTGGGTAATACCAGGTAATTAGAATTGTTCGAATAATGCGTTTAATAACGTAGTTGGTGTTCAATGGCGAACGCAGCCACTTTATTCATACGGTTTTATTTCGTCCAGTTCATATGCATAGAATTCAAGAATGTATAAGAAGTAAGAAAAATGTGCAAGAACTCCTCCGAAAAGGGAAGCAACATTGTTTGAGTCACCAATCCATAGACTGGTTTGATGCAGATCTCCACGCCACCGTATCCTCTGCTAAACTTTTCATTTCTACATAACTGCTGCATCCTGCATCTGCTCTAATCTGTTTGTCATATTCATACCTTGGTCTACACCTAGCGTTCTTACCGCCTAAACTTCTCTCAAAAACGAAATGCACAAGTCCTGCATGTTTTAAGATGTCTCCTATCATTCTATCTCTTATTTTGGTCAAATTTAACCAAATCGATCTCCTCTCAACAATTCGATTATTTATCTCTTCATTAGTGATTCGATCTATCCATCTGACCCTCAGCATTCTTCTGTAACACCACATTTTAAAAGCTTCTATACTCTTTGTTTCTGGAGTTAATTATCGTCCAAGTTTCACTTCCATACAGTGCCACGCTCCAGACGAAAGTCTTCAAAAACATCTTTCTAATTCCTATATTAATGTTCGAAGTGAGCAAATTTCTTTTCTTTAAAAAAGGTCTTCTTTGCTTGCGCTAGTCTGCAATTTTGGTCTCCTTACTTCTGCCATCGTTAGTTATTTTATTACCCAAGTAACAATATTCGTCTACTTCCTTCAAGACTTCATTTTCTAATCTAATATTTCCTTAGTCACTTGATTTCTTTCAACTGCAGTCCATTGCTTTTGCTTCGGACTTATTTATTTTCATCTTGTACTCCTTACTCAAGACTCTGTCCATACCATTCAACAGTTTCTCCAGATCTTCTGCAGTCTCAGATAAAATAACAATATCATCATCAAATCCTCTCCTTGGATTGTGATTCCCTTCCCAAATTATTTTATTTCATTTACTACCTGTTCTATATAAACAGTGAAAAGAAGGGGGGACAAAATGCAAACTTGCCTCACTCCTTTTGGATTGCTGCTTCTTTTTCAAAGCCTTTGATTCTTATCACTGCAGACTGATTTGTGTACAGATTGGAGAAAATTCTTCGTTCTCGGTACCTGATCCCGACAAGCTTCAGAATCTCAAATAGCTTCGTCCAATCAGCATTTTCAAATGCATTTTCAAGATCTACGAACGCCCTGTATGTGAGCTTGTCCTTTTTAATTGGATCCTCTATGATCAGACGTAAAGCCAGTATTGCTTCGCGTGTTCCTACATTTCTTCTGAAGCCAAATTCATCTTCTCCCAACACAGTTTCAACTTAGCTTTCCATTCTTCTGTAAATAATACGTGTTAACGTTTTGCAGGCGTGAGATACTAAACTAATGGTGCGATAATTTTCACACTTGTCAGCACCAGCTTTCTTGGCAATAGGTAAAACGATATTCTGCCGAAAATCGGATGGGACTTCACCTGTCTCATACATCTTACACACTAAATGGAATAACCTTACCACGCTGGTTTTCCTTAAGGCAGTCAGTAATCCAGAAGGAATGTCACAAATTCCAGGTGCCTTGTTCCCATTTGGATATCTCAATGCTCTGTCGAATTCTGATCTCAAAATTGGGTCTCCCATTTCATCATCAACAGCCTCGTCTTATTCCAGAACGATATCATCTACCTCTTTACCTTGAATCAACTGCTGGATATGTTTCTGCCATCTTTCTACCTTGTCTTCTTTCCTTAGAAATAATTTCCCATCCGAGCCCTCAGTATTCGTAGACCTAGTTTTCCTTTCTACAAAGGTTTCCTTGATTTTCCTGTATGCACCATCCACCTTTCCTAAGACCATACAACCTTCAACATCCTTGCACTTCTCCTTCAACCATTCTTCCTTAGCTGCCCTGCATTTCCTATCCACTTCATTCTTTAATCGTCTGTATTCCTTTCTGTCCTCTTTATTTTTTGCATTATTGTACTTTCGTCGTTCTTCAATCATGTGTAGTATCTCCTTATTTATCCATAGTTTCTTAGTTGATCTTTCTTTTCTTGCTAACATTTCTTCAGCAGCCGTAGAGACCCCATTCTTCATGACTGCCCATTCTTACTCTATTGCGTTTCCTTCAGCCTTTTCGTTTAGTTTCCGTGCAACATTTTCCTTGAAACAGTCCCTCACACTCTTTTATTTCAGCTTATCTAGATCCCATCTCTTTGCATTCCTTCCTTTCTTCAATTTCTTCAACTTCAGATGGCATTTCATGACCAGCAAGTTGTGGTCAGAGTCCACGTCTGCTCCCGGGAAAGTTTTGTACACCAACACCTGATTTCTAAATCTCTGGCTAATCATAATGAAGTATATTTTATACCTTCCAGTGTCTCTAGCTCTCTTCCACGCATACAGCCATCGTTTGCGGTGTTTGAACGAAGTATTAGCAAGGACTACATAATGATCGGTGCAAAATTCAACTAGCCGACTTCCTCTTTCATTTTTTGTCCCAATACGAATTCTCCTACCTTCTATTCCTTGGCTTACCACTGCATTCCAGTCTCCCTTTACAATTAGGTTCTCGTCATCTTTAACATATTGTATTCAGTCTTCTATATCTTCATATATTCTTTCGATTTCTTCATCATCTGCTGAACTAGTAGGCATGAACTAGTAGACCTGCACTATTGTGGTGGGCATTGGTTTGACAACAACAATCCTTTCATTATGTTGGTCGTAGCAGCTTACCCGCTGCCCTATTTTCTTAATCATTATTAAAGCAACTCCTGCTGCATTTCCCCTGTTTGATTTTATGTTGATAATTCTGTAGTCACCTGACTAAAAATCCTGCCCTTTCTACCAACGTACTCCACTTTTACCAACTACATCTAACTTGAATCTATTCATCTCCCTTTTCAGACTCTCTAACCTATCACAATGATTAAAACTTCCAACATTCCATGCTCCGTCTCGCAGAATGGCAGTATCCATCTTCCTGATAATTGCTCCCTCCCGTGTAGTCCCCACCCTGAGATCCGAATGGGGGACTATTTTACCTCCGGAATATTTTACCAGGGATGAAGCCGTCATCAGTACATCATTCATACAGAGAGAGAGAGCTGCGTCCTCGGAAGTTAGTTACGGCTGTAGTTTCCCGTTGCTTTCATCCGTGTAGCAGTATCAACACAGCTGAGCCATGATGAGTGTTATTACAAGGCCACATCATTCAATCATCTGGACTGCCACCCTTGCAACTTCCGAAAGGCTGCTACCCCCCCCCCCTTTCGGTGAACCATTGGTTAGTCTGGTGTCTCGACAGATACCCATCCAATATGGTTGCACCTGCGACTCGGCTATCTGCTTCATTGAGACACGCAAGCCTCCCCACCGCGGCAAGCTCATATGGTTCGCAGGAGAGGGTAGCAACATTACCTCCTCTATAAAGATGAGTTCAGTTGAAATAGAAAGAAATTTCTTTATTAACCTAACCTTGTCTTGGCACGACTTTGGTATGGTATGCATACTTAGACTTTGTGTATTCTTATTGACTGAAGGCATATGCGCATGTAATATATTTGCTTGTGTGTATTGTTACAGCATCGTTTCACTTCAGTCCGACAAGAAACAGCAAATTTCAGGAAGGGAGCTGAATTATTTACACCAGGCAAACACCGAAGAATACGGTTATAGTAATGCGTATATCAGAATAAAGACAGAAATAGATAACATTAAATTGAGTGAGGGTGGCAGAGAGTGTTTATTTAATTCCATATTGTGCTTGAAAACCGACTTAATTATGGATACCTTGATTGATCATTAGCTTCATAAGGGAACCTCCATTATTGATACTTATGCTGAGGTTAGTTTGTTGATGGTTATGTCTCGTGATTTCAATATGTAACTAGTAAAGGTGGAAGCAATGATAAACCATTAAAAAAGGAGAATAGGACGGCGATATTTGCTTTTTAGTGTATTGCTTTACGTCCCGACTACTATACTATGGGGTCGGATTATTACGAAGAAGGTTTCCATTAAAATTTACTTTCAATTAAGAACGTAATATAAGAGGAAAATTTGGCAATTGTTGGAGAAGACTACCTTGGGAGTGGGACGTCCGACATTGGCTCGACATCAAAGGTACGGAAGCCCTGACACGGGAAGTGCAAAAAAAACAGGAACGATCATGCGTTCTGTGAGGAGAAGATACCAGGAGAAGAATAACTATAATAATAAGAAGGGAATCAAAGGTTTCAAACTCTAAGACCTCTTCTACATTCTTCTTCAAGTAACAGATGCAAACATCTAAATGAAACATTGGATTGTGTTATCAGTTCTCTTCTTTAAAGTGACACATGTTAATGTTGTGCTAAACATGTGTAGATCGTATCAGCGTTGGCCGTCAATATGTTTTTCAAGATTATCATCATTTGAAAGGTACATTGGACTCATGTAGTTGTTAAAATGCTGATTTAATGAAGGCAATTGACTGTCTCGAGCGAGATAAGTTATCATCAAATCAAAATTATAATTGTGATGAGTTTGAGATGTAGATTATTATCACGAATTACTCGAATTCAAGAACTGAATTTTCGACTTCATTCAAAGTCATCCTCAGTCTACAAATACAACTGAAAATATGTATTCGCTACACGGAAACGCATAGTCATGGATATGCTTTTGGGCATAGAAGACGAGAGAGTACAGATTCCCCTCTTAGTAGCATCCTTTTAGTCCATGGACCCATAATCAGTGCTCGAGGCACAATCCCCAAATTTCTTGTACAGCAGTGGGATCCTCTTGGCCTTTCGACTGCATGACATCGCTATCTCTACAATACGAGGTTCAATAACCACATTCCGCAATCTTTTATATAGCATTTGACGAGCTGTACGGTATATCATGCTATATTTCCACATTTATTTCTGAGCTGTGTGAACTTTGCTATTTCTATCTGGTACATTATAGAAGATTTACCAACGACTTTGAAGACATTATATTTTATAACCGATATGCTTTGTTTAATAATAATAACATTGAAAAACACATTCAACAAAAGTGTCACTGACTGGAATAGCTAAAACGTGTTAAGCAATATTTAATTTACTTGAGATGAATTATCTGATGCACCTTCTTCTTGGGAATATTTGATTCATCTTTTGGTGCTTGTAGGTGTTCTGTTTTGAAAAAGATAATTTATGATTCAAAAGACAGAATCCTCGCTATCTTATTCCTGAACTTAAAAGAAGTATACCGGTCATATGTACAGTAGGGCCATTGAGGAATTTGAACCGGTATGCACATCTTAATTAAAATAGCAGTAATATTTCCGTCGGTTTAGTAAAATATCGGCTGGTTAGCAATAATTAGCGCAGAAAAGAAGAGACTACTTGTTTTTTTACAATTTGCTTTACGTTGCACCGACACAAAAAGTTATTATGGTGACGATGGGATAGGAAAGGGCTAGGAGTGGGAAAGAAGCGATCGTGGCCTTAATTAAGATCCACCCCCAGCATTTGTCTGGTGTGAAACCAGGGAAAGCCAACTGCAGGTCTGCCGACAGTAGGGTTCGAACCCACTATCTTTTTTTTTGCTAGGGGCTTTACGTCGCGCCGACACAGATAGATCTTATGGCGACGATGGGATAGTTGGAAGGAAGCGGCCGTGGCCTTAATTAAGGTACAGCCCCAGCATTTGCCTGGTGAGAAAATGGGAAACCAAGGAAAACCATTTTCAGGGCTGCCGATAGTGGGATTCGAACCTACTATCTCCCGGATGCAAGCTCACAGCCGCGCGCCTCTACGCGCACGGCCAACTCGCCCGGTGAACCCACTATCTACCGAAAGCAAGCTGACAGCTACGTGATTCAAACGGCTTAGCCACTTGCTCAAGAGAGAGAGAGAGAGAGAGAGAGAGAGAGAGCTCACCTCAGCTAACATACTGTATATCAGTCAGTACAGTCCTACCGTTGATTAGATTTAGAAGCTTAGGGCGTTGTAACTCATCAATTCGGTGTTTTTGAGTGCTGAAAGAAGTCTTATAACCAGAATTTTTCTTTTTCTTTTTTTTTTTTTGCTAGGGGCTTTACGTCGCACCGACACAGATAGGTCTTATGGCGACGATGGGATAGGAAAGGCCTAGGAGATGGAAGGAAGCGGCCGTGGCCTTAATGAAGGTACAGCCCCAGCATTTGCCTGGTGTGAAAATGGGAAACCACGGAAAACCATCTTCAGTGCTGCCGATAGTGGGATTCGAACCTACTATCTCCCGGATGCAAGCTCACAGCTGCGCGCCTCTACGCGCACGGCCAACTAGCCCGGTATAACCAGAATTATTGTGGTGGCTGTAGTAATGCATTCACTGTGACTGTAATTATTAGGATTAGGGTTTGGGTGGGTGTTCCGAAACAAAGTATTATTCCAGCATTTTATTGGAGAGTGTGGAATATCCAGGGAGAAAACCACCTTCAGTACAGTTACGTAATTAAAGATAACTATTATCAGTATTATTATTTGTACTTTTCAGTACCATAAATATAAAAATTGGAGTATTGTGATTGTTTAGGTTTAGTGGCTACGTTTCCAGACGTTGGTAATACATTGTTATGTAGCTGTATGTTGTAACGGAAGATGTGAAAGATGGTGACATGGATTTACGAAGCATTGTCTAAAACCTAAATAGAAACACTAATAACTTGTAGCCTAGCTTTCTTCCCAAATCTTCTCAAATACCAGCTTCATGCCAATTAATCCAGTACCTTTTGCGCGACACTTCCATAACAACAAAGGCGCGTGAGAATGGGACCCTAACTCTGATGAATTCCACTGATGAAGACGGCACAAAGGCCCAGCCCCCGAGTGATCGCAATTAATCAATCAAATTTAAAATCCCCGAACCCATTGATCCAGAGACCTCTTGAACCAAAGGCCACCGCTATAACTATTGCACCATGGAGCCGTATGATACTTTCATAAAGAGGTAATAATGAAACCGAAGAGGGAATTGATCATCAAGCAACTTATCGGAGAAAAAGAAAAATATTAGCCAAAATTAAGTTGAAGTGTACGTACGAAAGTACAATATTATTAAGTAAGTGGAACACACGGAAATGATTGGTTTATACCGGCACTTTGATCATTGAATGGAATTAGGTGGATGGTGTATGTATACCTGAGGATGGTTGCCTGGTCGCACTTCCTCTTAAAACAATAATCACCACCACCACCACCTGTATGTATTCCAGTAACCAGCTAAAGAAATTCGTAGACATCTTATGAACGCCTAATAGAATAATCATTCAAGTTTTCTGCGTTCCACACACTCTAAGACAAGAACAATAACAACAAAAAATGTAGTTGCTTCCAGAAGGGGTGAGAATGGAATGAATTGCGGGATTATGTGATATCTGCAGCGATCTCTTTTTTTTTTACTATTTGTTTTACGTCGCACCAATACAAATAGGTCTTATGACGACGATGGGATAGGAAAGGTCTAGGAGTGGGAAGGATACGGCCGTGGCCTTAATTAAAATACAGTCCCAGCATTTGCCTGGTATGAAAATGGGAAACCACGGAAAACCATATTCAGGGCTGCCGACAGTGGGGTTTGAACCCACTATTTTCACTTCTGATTGAATACATGTATAACAGTTAGGTTCTTCAGTCTGCTGAAACTTATTTTGAACAAATATATTTTTCGTTCACTCCATACACTCTAAGATAATTAATGTCCGTCTCTGTAGTGTAGTGAGTAGTGTGATTACCTGCCACCCCTGGAGGCTCGGGTTCGATTCCCGGCTCTGCGACGAGATTTTAAAAGTGGTATGAGGATTGGAACGCGGCCCACTCAGCCTCGGGGGGTCAACTGAGGAGAGGGGGGGGTCGATTCCCGTCTCAGCCATCCTTGAAGTGGATTTTCGTGGTTTCGCACTTCTCCTCCAGGCGAATGCCGGGATGGTACCCAAGTTAAGGTCACGGCCACTTCTTTTTCCCCTCCTTGCCTTTTTCTTCTACTTCTCCCACCTCCAACAAGGCCCCTGTTCAGCATAGGAAGTGAGGCCGCCTGCGCTAGGTACTGGTCCTTCTCCGCTGTTGTATCCACGACCAAATGTCTCACGCTCCAGCCCGCTGCCCTTGAGGTGGTAGAGGTGGCATCGCTACCTGAGACCGAGGGAAGAACCAACCCTGGAGGGTAAACGGAAAATGAAATGAAATTGATTAATTAAGTTGTTTTTCAGGTATAATTCTGTTACTATATGTTTTCCCTTTCAGATAGTTTATTATGTTATGAATTCAAAATTAATTTTGGCAGACTGAATAATCTATGTTTTACTTTAATTATGGGATGAAAGTAGAGGGCAACGGTGGTAATAAAAACGTTCATAATCTTAGTGTGCGTGGACCACTATTTTTTATTTAATTATGCACTAATAAAATTAACTTCTCTCAATACCGGGTGTTACTTTTTCTGTTTCTCACACAACACGCCAAGCATCTCGGCATGGCTCGTAGAGGTTTCAGATTCTGCCTTGAGATAGTCCATCTCAAGTAGCTTGTACCCTCGCACGCAGGTTTTTTTTTTTTTACATGTTTCGCTCTACTGTACTGTGTTTAAAGCGTGTTCCATCTTATACCTCACGTTCTCAATCGGGGAGTGGGAAAGAGAATAATATGATTCGACGGATTCAGAAGATTCTGCTGAAGAAAGAATTGTGGGCTCGACTTTCATCCTTTTGGAAAATTGCAAATTGCCCCTGATGAATACCAGAGACGATTTGGCGTTGTAGGCAATTGGACCCTACATCATAATACCATGATACCAGTCCTTCCTCTCCTGACCACTCTGTAATTAGTAAATTTCACAGTTCAATGAGGAGAACTTCCCTAATGAAGTCAGGAACGGATAATATTTTCTGCTGGAGACGCGGACCAAAGTCTCTGCGAAACGCAAAGAATTTCACCTTGTTTTCTTGGCACGGCAAAAGGAAAAACGTTATATTATCATGTTTATTATGTTTACTAGGAAAAGACCTGCACCAGGCCTCTCCGGAGGCCATACGCCATTATTATTATTACCGTACCAGTTGACGAAGGATGTGTACAACAATAAATAATTAAGTCTGAGAACAAAACTTAGGCACTATAACACCGTGATCAAACCAGAACGACTATACGCTGCCGAGACCTTGGATTTAACAAGAAGAGGATTGCTGGAATAACTGTAGAAGAAAGAAATGAAGATTCTAAGGAAGATTCTGGGACCTATATTTGTTGTGGACAACGAAGATTAAGACCTAACAAAGAGTTATACAAAGAGACTGAGGGAACTGTAGAGTCGATGAAGGAGAGACGAATGCAATTTTATGGACATCTACCTTAGTATCAAGAAATGCTGACTTGAGAACTCGTTACACATTTCGAAGGGAACAAATTGTTCCCAGGTGGTTTATGGAGATACATGCTGATATGGAGAGAATTCGCATTAGTCATGAAGACATCCAAAACAGGAACTACTTCCGACAATTAGTTTCAGACTTCAGAGGCTTCCGAGAAGAAGGAGAAACTAAATCTTCAAACGTGACTTTTTCAGAAGATAGAAGGAAGCAGATAAGCCAGTGAATGAAGCTATATTGGCAGAAGGTCAAAGCCAGGGGAGGGAAAAGGTGATCCAGGATGCCGTAGTTGTTACTCCGTGGTCCATATTGGCCAAAATCGAACCGAAGCAGAAGAAAAAGAATTATGCTTATTATCATTACTTTTACATCTATTCTTCTTTTTGTTCTTCTTATATTATTATTATGGTGCATGATACCATCAACCCAAATATTATTGTTATCGCTGATGTTTGTGTCATGGAAAAAGCCGCTTATGCCATCCTATTTTGGTGTAAGATTTTCATATTTTCACTTAAATTTAAACAACCTAACTTAACGTTTCAAACAATCATTATAAAAGTCATTGAATTGGTCTTAAATGGTTAGAATATTGACGTTTTGTCGAGGGGTTTGGGCTCTATTCTCGGTCTAAGGTTGTCTCAAAAGAAAATTTTATTTCCGTGGCCTATTTTTCTTTCCCAGTACATCGCAGTGTCATCAAAACTTCACACTGCTGAGGAAACATTTAATGGAAAGCAACGCTAAACTCAGGACAAGGAACAATATTATTCAAAAACGTGCGGGCTCTTTATGGGGAGCCTTGGCATGCACTCTTTCACTGTCAGCAAAAGGGTTTGTAGGTTTTTCAGCTGAGTACTGATCTTGTGTTTGGCTAAAGGTTAAGAATACTGACACTGCCCTGAACCAGACAATGCGCATTGTTAACGGTACACCTTATTGTTTGCCAATGTTGAGTTAAACACTACCTCCAAGAATACAAAGACTGGTTCGTGAGTTTAGGAAAATATTAACGAACCCAGTTCTTCCCATCCGGGAAGACTTGGTTGTTCGGTTTGGACGTCTGAAATCAAGATGATCTCCTTCCGTTCAAACTGTCAGGGAGCTCATCAATAGGTCCTATCATGGATTTCGTGAGTGGCAACTGGAGTGGAACAATACAGCTCTAATTGAGTGGCGGCCCTTATGTTGCTGGCAATAATCTCCCAAGAAAAACCTGGGTTGTTCTCAATGGAGCGCACCACTCAAGGGAAGTGTGGGTCATTGCTACATAAGCTGGATATGACATCCTCCCCTGATTGCGACTGCAGTGAGGTAAAGCAGACCATCGGGAATATCGCCACTGAATGCCCTAGGAGATGATACTTGGGGCCATTGGAGGAATTTGAATAGGCTACATATGAGGCTGTTCAGTGGTTTGACAATTTAGATGAGCTTGGTTGATTGTTCAGTGTTTTTCGTTTCTTTTTCAGTTACTTCTTTATTATTTGTTTTATATTTTATGCAACTCATAACACTGTGTACTAGCAATAAGCCAAATAAATAAATTTCAGAAGATATTTCCAGCAGAATATTTCTCATAATACGGATCTTGCGGTCCGCCTCTGTGGTGTAGTGGTTAGCGTGATTAGCTGCCACCCCCGGAGGCCCGAGTTCGATTCCCGGCTCTGCCACGAAATTTGAAAAGTGGTACGAGGGCTGGAACAGGGTCCACTCAGCCTCGGGAGGTCAAGTGAGTAAAGGTGGGTTCGATTCCCACCTCAGGAATCCTCGAAGTGGTTTTCCGTGGTTTCCAATTTCTCCTCCAGGCAAATGGCAGGATGGTACCTATCTTAAGGCCACGGCCGCTTCCTTCCCTCTTCCTTCTCTATCCCTTCCAATTCCCCCCCTCCCCACAAAGCCCCTGTTCCGCATAGCAGGTGACGCTGCCTGGGAGATGTATTGGTCCTCCTCCCCAGTTGTATTCCCAGACCTAAAGTCTCCCACTCCAGGACATTGCCCTTGAGGCGCTAGAAGTGGGATCCCTCACTGAGTCTGAGGGATAAACGGATTAAGAAAGAAAGAAAGAAAGAAAGATTTTTCTTTTTGCTATTTGCTTTACGTCGCACCGACACAGATAGGTCTTATGGCGACGATGGGACTGGAGAGGGCTAGGAGTGGGAAGGAAGCGTCCGTGGCCTTAATGAAGGTACAGCCCCAGCATTTGCCTGGTGTGAAAATGGGAAACCACGGAAAACCATCTTCAGAAAGAAAGAAAGAAAGAAAGAAAGAAAGAAAGAAAGAAAGAAAGAAAGAAGACTCATCTTGTGAATATTCATGACCTTAATATCAGCGACAATTTTGTTGGACATAGATCTTGAAAAGCGGGACTAAGTTGTGACATGGCACCGGAATGCTGTGTGCTGGATCACCCCATCAGAATGTTGGCCAGCAAGGTAGGAGAGGTGGTAGTATACCATTTGCCAAAGGCCCGGATTCAATTCCAGGTTTCTCCGCGAAGTTTACATGCAGTGAGGGCATATGACGCTGTTGATTGTGATTTGTTCCTCGGTAGAGGACGTTACGTCTTGAGTAGTCCTCTTGGTGATATTCGACGGGAGTAGGCGATGTGTCAATACATGGTTTCACCCTCTCTCTAACCGATCATCATCATAATCATCATCCCACATACAGACGCTCAAGCCAAATGAAAAGACCCGGATCAAGCGAGTTGAACATGTACTCGGACACTACCACCACTGAGAGCCATACCATAAATAAATGCCCGTATAAAGATTACTAAAATTTCCAGGTAATTTTCTATGTCAAACTATGTTCCTAATAACTTCTGAAGTGTATTCTGTAAATGCCGCTACACTTCATGAATAATGTAAATTCAAAGGTTACAGAATGATCAAGACATCTGATCATCTCATATGTTAACGAGGTGAATGATTGACAGATGCTCATTTTGATTGTTATCGAACTATGACATGACCGTCCGATTATGTTTGATGACAAGACGATAGGTTTTCTTGATAACGAACATAGTATATAAGATTCGTTCATTCACTATAGCAACAGACAACTGTGAAAGCAATTTTTCAACATGAGAGGTAAGTTACTGATTCAGAAAGTATAGCTCTTCTAATTCTAATAATTCTTACTGTTTAGTAAACTAAAGAAAATATAATTAAAACATTGGAAAACAGCAATAATATTATTACCGGTGAACATAGTAATATATTTTTGGGCCTTTGCCATGTCAAGGAAACGTTTCCAGCGACTTTACTCTGCGTCTTCAGAAGAACATTTCTTTTTCACGATTCGTTAGGCCGCCTCTGTGGTGTAGTGTTAAGTATGATTATCTGCCACCCCCAGAGGCCTTGGTCGATTCTCAGCTCTGCCACAAAATTTGAAAAGTGGTACGAGGGCTGGAGTGGGGCAACTGAGTAGAGGGGGGATTTGATTACCATCTCAGCCATCCTCGAAGTGGTTTTCCGTGGTTTCCCCATTTCTCCTCCAGGAAAATGACGGGAGGGTACCTAACTAAAGGCCACTGTCGCTTCGTTCCGTCTTCCTTGTCTATCCCTTCCAAAATTCCCATCCTCCCACAAGGCCCCTGTTCAGCATAGCAGGTGAGGCCACCTGGGCGAGGTACTGTCCTTCTTCCCATTTGTATCAACCCCACCCCAAACTCTAACGGTCCAGGACACTGTCCTTGATGCGGTAGAGGTGGGATCCCTCGCTGTGCCCGAGGGAAAGCCAACCCTCGAATGTAAACGGATCAAGAAAGAAAGAAAGAAAGAAAGAAAGAAAGAAAGAAAGAAAGAAAGAAATCTTCGTGAGGGAAATCTTCCTCATGAAAAGAGATTTTCTTCTGAAGACATGGGGCAAGGTTGTCTGAGAATTTCACGTTGTTTTATTAACACGGCAGAAGCCCATGTCTATTATGTCTACTAGAAAAAGAAACGCACCAGGCCTCTCCGGAGGCCATACGCCATTATTATTATTATTATTATTATTATTATTATTATTATTATTATTATTATTATTATTATTATTATTATTATTATTATTATTATTATTATTGCCTATGTTTTGGTCATCAGTATACAGACTGTCTTGATAAAGATACCCATGCCATCCTATTTTAATATAAGATTTTCATATTTTCACTTAAATTTAAACAATCTAACTTAACGTTTCAAACACTCATTATAACATATCGACGGCCTAGTTCTCATACTACGTATCTGACAGTGCTATACCCATCCACTATTTTCCTTAAGACCGGTCGCGCCTCCCAGCCACACATGGATATGCAGGCCATCAGAACAATGTTCTTTGTGTTTATTTTTCTAGGCTTACAGTATGTTTGAAGGAAAATGAATATTAAATAACAGTCCGTAAATTCGTCATACAAACAACAGTGCAGTACGCTAAAGGTGAGATTCATTTTCCTTTACACATTAGCATAGGAAAACGAACACAACAAAAATCGTGATGTACTGCATATCTAAATGTGGCTGGGAGGCAAAACCTGTCTTAACGAAAATAATGGATAGGAACAGAATAGTCAGATACGGGGCATTAAAACTAGGCCTTCTATATATTGCTTTGATCCTAAATGGTTAGAAACCGGGATCGATTCCCAGTCTAGGGTTGTCTCAAAGGGAAATGATATATCGATGTACCAAGTCGTCCGTGGTAAAATTCCACATTAGTAATGATTATGATTTATTTGGATTAACATATAGGATATAGGTGACATACATTCTTCTTTCAGGCCTTATCCTTCTGTCCGTGCTGCTGGCACTGGCCTACGTCCAGTCCATTCCCGTGGATAACGTGGAGCAAGAGCCAGCTCAAGTAGCTGAAGACGTGAAGGATGTCGACAAGTCTGCCACGGCTGAGGACGTTCAGGAAGTCGGTAAACACCACCACAACCATCACAGCCATGACTGGGACCACCACAGCCACCATGACTGGGACCACCACAACCATCATGATGACCATCACGATAATCATGATCATCACCATGACAATAATGACAACCACCAGCCTGACCCATCCAACTTGTGCGCAGCCGCTAGGGCTGACAGGTGGCACTTGCCCTACCCTAAGGACACACACAAGTTCGTCAAGTGTGACCTGACAACAGGGAAAGGTACAGTCTTCACCTGTCCATCAGGTCTCGTCTTCAATCCTGCCATCCAAGTCTGTGCTTATGCTTAATATCAACTTTCTTTTTTCCGAATCTGGCAAATTATGCACCGTATAGACTTCTCCACTATTTCGCTTTTCATCTTTCTCTCCTCTTCGGAAATGATCCGTTTGGGTCTCCTTTTTAGAGGTTTCTAAGACTGCCGACACTTCTTCTCAACTCTCTTGTATTATTGATAACATGATGATGTAATGCATTCAATTATTAAATAAAATGAATTGTGAAGTAATCTGTATCTGTGTTTTAATGTATCTACCTAATCACTAATGCCGGACTGAGTCGCTCAGATTGTAGAAGCCAAGTTGGTGGGTTTCACCCCGGCTAAGCCCAGTGGTATTTGAACGTGCAGAAATATGCCAGCCCTGTGCCGATACATTTACTGGCGTGGAAATGTACACTTGTGTTACAAAATTACTGCATTTTGTTCTCTCCGAAATCCATTCAAGTAATTAATAGCATGTAGAACAATTAACATCAATACCTGGACTTTGGGAAAACAAGCACAATCAATACTAGAAGCTGCGGAAATGTGGTTCTGGAGAAGGCTGACAGGGACGAGTTGGACAGAAAAAAAGACTAATATTCAAATCTTGAATGACGTTAATAAAAAACGGACCTTAATGTATTCTATAGAGCAGAGGGAAGCTAAATTTCTCGGACACGTCCTATGACATGACACCTTTTTCCAGAATGTCTTCGAAAGAAAGGTCCTAGGGAAAAAGTCGAGAGGAAGGCCACGTCTCTCATACCTTAGGAACATAATCACTCAGCCGGGTTTTGCTTCCTATGTCACGATGGAAAGGACTGCTGAAGACCGTGGGGTGTGGCCTTTAGATAATGGATGGACCTATTCATCAAAACTAATGAGGGCACAGCTTAACCCTTCACAATTACCTTTTAATGTTAAATTGAAGAGCTCTTCGGAATCAGGATGTAACCAACAAAAGAATACTTTTCAGGAGAGAGGAAAAATGTGTTGGGTTAATTCCATGGTAGACACTAAATGAGTTCATCTATTAAAAATAATATTTTATTGTTAAAACTTTCATTCTTTCTTAATCTGTTTACCCTCAAAGGTTGGTTTTACCCTCGGACTCAGCGAGGGATGCCACCTCTACCGCCTCAAGGGGCAGTGTTCTGGAGCGTGAGACTTTGGATCGTGGGATACAACTGGGAAGTATGACCGGTACCTCGCCCCGCCTGCAACACCTGCTATACTGAACAGGGGCGTTGAGCTGGGAGGGGATGAGAAGTTTAGAAGGGATAGACAAGGAAGAGGGAAGAAAGCGGCCATGGCCTTAAGTTAGATACCATCCCGGCATTTGCCTGGAGGAGAAGTGGGAAACCACGGAAACACCACTTCTAGGATGGCTGAGGTGGGAATCGAACCCATCTCTTTACATTTGACCTCCCGAGGCTGATGGACCCCGTTCCAGCCCTCGTACCAATTTTCTGATTTCGTGGAAGAGCCGGAAATCGAACCCGGGCCTCCGAGGGTGGCAGCTAATCACACTAACCACTACACCACGGAGGCGGACTTGTTATAAATTAAGGTTTTAAAAGTAATATGTAAATTGGAAGTGATACAGTGGAAAATATTCTGCAAGTATGTCTCACGATTGTATATAACAGAAGAGAAACTACTATTACTACTACTACTACTAAAATAATTTCACCGAGCTCGATAGCTGCAGTGCGGCCAGTATCCAGTATTCGGGAGATAGCGGGTTCGAAACCCACTGTCGGCAGCCCTGAAGATGGTTTTCCGATGTTTCCCAATTTCACACCAGGCAAATACTGGGGCTGTACCTTAATTAAGACCACGGACGCTTCCTTCCCACTCCTAGCCCTCTCCTGTCCCACCGTCGCCATAAGACCTATCTGTGTCGGTGCGACGTAAAGCCAATAGCAAAAAAAAAAAAAAAAAAAAAAAAAAATGTTTTCATTCCTCTCCTGAACGGGGAGGAGAGCCTCTTACACAGTGACGCCGTCTCTCAGGCCGGGAGATTTGTTACGGTGAAGGAAATGCACGAAGGTGAGGAGGGTGGCGGTTGTGGCCTATACTAGGACCTGTCTCGGCATTCGCCTTAGCGCAGGAGAATGGAAAACCACAGGAAACCATTCCCAGGACAGCCGACGGTGGGGACCAGTCTCCCGAATGCAGAGGCGTAGTCACGACAAAGCCGCAGTCACCCCTCCTCTGCTCAGTTGGTCGGTCGGAGTGCAGAGCCGTCGCACCAGCCGAAGCCCACTCCGCAACCTTCGACCACAGAAGAGAAATCCCGTACATGCACTTGGAAGAAGCATGATAGCAAATAATATTAGTGTAATAATAAAAATTACAACAAAAACAAAGAAGTCAAGCATTACATTACATACATTTATTGAACATAACAGGCGACTTCGCCCCTATACATGTTCACATGCAAAGTAAAATAAATAATAAATAATAATAATAATAATAATAATAATAATAATAATAATAATAATAATAATAATAATAATAATAATAATAATAATTGTTACCGTGTTTTAGCGGTAGGTTGAGGTGAAAGAAGGTGCGGGCGTGAACGGGTCTCAAACTACGGAATCAAAGTTAATGTAAAATTTAACAAGGTTATATTTTCTTTTTAAAATGAAGAAATAACAAGCATTGCAGGTCCAGAGTAGCAAATCAACAAGATGTAGGTACAATATTTACTGGATTTGTGCTCAGCGCCCTTACTTCACAATTCGTGGGCAATCAGCCCAACCTTACTTCAAAATAAGTTTTACCAGAGGGGCAGAAAACCCCATTCATGTTCAGGAGCATTTGCTCCAAATTACACTGAAAAGCCTCCACGAGGCATACAACACTCAATTTTCGAAAAAGAGCCACTCGCTCTCAACTTTAAGCCTCTCAAAGGCCACACCAAACTCCACCTTCAAGTTGTCCTCTCAGGACATAGACACAGGGGTAATATACCCAACCTACTGAGGTCTATTAAATGAAAAAGGTTAATAATATGACCTCTAAAATAACAATTTGAGAGGAGGCGATCTGCACTCCTAATACACTTGTTTCAAAACCTAATTTGGCTCTAGGCCACTGATGCAAGGGCTAATCCCATACTACGGAGGTGACTTAAAAAGGACACAATTTACATTACGTTAAAGAAGAATAGGTAGAGAAAAATAAGTTCACCTCAAAACAATATGAGTGGGAACTCGAGAGGGTTACGCACTCTCTATCCCAATACGTAGTTTAAAAGATAGAATAGATACAAGTTTCTTTACATTTTTAAGGAAGGTTACATAATGGAAAACTTCGGACCCGCCCCGAGAGTTAAACTGCTGAGCTAGCAAGAAAAGAAGTAATTAGTCGGCCATTACCTGGTTGTTGACTGTCGCCGAAGAAAGAGGCGCTTCCCGCCCCCTGCTATGTACTTTACACACTGAAAGATGGAACAGAAGTGGCCCGGAGACCCTAAAATCAGCAGTTTATATCCTCTCGCGGAAGGTTCGAGGCGTTAGGGGAATGAAAACACCCTCCCACAAACACTTTTATTGGGTAGGATACAGCACATATTCAAGTTGGGGGAAGATACATCGGATTGGGCAGAAATTAATAAAAGAAATTCGGGATTGGCTCAATTTAAAAGAAGGGGAAAGAAAGGGTTAATATTGCCAACTTAAACAATGACAGAAAGAAATTTAACAAGAAACAAACTTTTGAAATAAAAATTTCTCCAAAAAAACAGTTCTTTCACTCCGCACTAGGGTGCACTATTGTTGATCTTCAGTAGTGTCCTCTAGAAGAGAAAGTTCACACTTCTTTCTACAAGCAAAACAAAAATACGTCGAAAATGACACAGTTCAAAAACTCTAAAATTTCCACGTAGAGACATCTTCTGAGAAATTTGAAAATTAATACCGTCAATAAAGTTCAGACTTCCTCCAGCAGAGGAGTTTCAATTGGCGCACATTTTAAATTAGCGGCGTGGAGGTGTACCGCCCGGTACAATAATAATAATAATAATAATAATAATAATAATAATAATAATAATAATAATAATAATAATAATAAGGATGATAATAATAATAATAAGAATAATATCTAGCAGTCATTAGCTGTAGCAGTCACTCAATGTTCAAACATATCCATCCAGTGTCCTTATTGTGCTCTGTACTTGCGTCACATTATTGTTCCTGACCTACACCTAATCAATAAATCAAACAACAACACTCAGCATTTCAGCACTTGCATTCCAGCTAACTTTAAAACAAACAGACCATGCAATCCTGTATTATTACCCAACTCCACATAACTAAGTACTCTATCCCTATATTCCCTAATCCATTAGAATTTTATCATACTATCCCCTTCCCTTATATACATAACTATTCCACCCCCCTATTCCCCTGCCTACCCTCTAACTCACTCTCCTTCATTTTACTCTCGCATGCCTTTTTTGTCGCACATAAATACCTGTTCAATTCACCCCCTTTTTCCCATTGTTTAATAATCCATCTCAGGATTGCGTTCTCATCCCCTCTCCCCAATATTTCCCGATGCTCGGCACTCAATAATCCATGTCTTAACCCCCTCGTTACCTCACAGTCTCTTAGCAAGTGAAAATCATCATTCACATCTCCGCAAAGTACACATCTTGTCTTATCCCTCCCCTGTATCCACCCTGTATTCCTTTGCAAACCTAAAAGCCACCACATCATCCCATACCGTTTTGACCTATCGACGTATCTAATATTCAACCCTGCTATCTCCTCTATTTTCGTCAAAACCGTCAGCGAATTTCTTAGTCTGCTTTCCCCCAATAATTTCTGCCTATGGATATCTCTAATTCTCCTTTCCAGTATATTCATCCCTCTCACTTCTGTCTTCGACCAAACCTCCCCCCACAGGTGTCCTAATCCTATCCTCTCCAAATATCCCTTTATTTTTTCTAACCATCCACCCTTATACATGCTCTTAAATTGCTGTGCATACGCTGCCTGTAATACTCTCCCACCTTCCTGTCTTTTAAAATTCATCCAGTATCTAACTATTCTTTTCACACCCTCTGATTCCAAATCCTCCCCACACATTAATTCCGCCCCTACATTTGCTGTACACCTCGGTAAGCCCATTACTAACTTAGCAAAACTACTAACAATCCTTCTTAGTTCCTCTCTTTCTCATCCAGCCCCCAAACTTCTGAGCCGTATAATACCCTCCCAACGATTACCGACCTGAACACAAGTCTCAGTGTTTTATAACTGATCCCCGGGTACTTGACTAGCAAATTTCTGACTGAGGCTAAGGCTGCCAATCCTCTATATTTCACCCTTTTGATCTGGTCACTCCAAGTTATTAAAAATAACTCCTAGATATTCCAACTTCCTTACCTGTTCCAAACTTTCTCCCTGAATTACCCAATTACCTTCTATCTTTCTTCTTTTGTCCACCTGTACTACTAATATTTTAGACTTATTTCCATTAATTCTCAATCCCCATTTCCTCGCAAATAGCGTCACTGACTTTAAGGCCATATTCATCGCCCCTGAGGTTAGCGTCATCAATAACACATCATCCGCAAATATCAGTCCTGGTACTTCAAAACCACTAATTACTGGTACAGCCCAATTTTCTGCCCCAAACCCCTCTAAAATATCGTTGATAAATAAAATAAACAGTATTGGCGATAACTTGTATCCTTGTTTTAAACCCACCTTGGACTCTAATGGTCCACTCAGTCTCCCTTCTCCCAATTTTACACAAAACCTGACAACCCTATATATTCCTTCCACTGCCCTCAACATCTTCTCCGAAATCCCTAGCCTGCCTAATTTCTCTTATAGGGCCTCTCTATTCACCTTGTCAAAAGCTTTCTCAAAATCTATTGCTGCTACATAAACCGTACTTCTAGCCATATTCTTATACTTTTCTAAAATAGTCTTTACTATCATTATATTATCCACTGTTTTTTTCTTTTTCCTAAATCCCCCTTGGTAATCCGTCAAAATTTCATTTTCTTCCGCCCACTCGCTTATTCTGTTCGCTAACACACCAGTATATATTTTACTCAAAGAATCCAACAGAGATATACCTCTATAACTGTCACATTGTTCCTACTACCCTTCCCCTTGTATATAGGGCATATAATTCCTGTTTCCCATTCCTTAGGGTAATTACCTCCCTCAAATATCCTATTGAATAGTTTAACCATGCCCTCTATCATTATCTAATTTTTACTGATTTCCGTCCAAAACTTGTTATTTATACCATTACACCCCCCGGCCGACTTCGCTCTGGCTGTGCTTATCACTCTCAGGATTTCCTCTCTTGTGATTTATTTATCCAGGTCATAAATTGCCACTCTCCTATTCCTCCAAATTACTTCTTCTCCCGAACCTCTCCATCTTTCATCCCCCTTTTTCCCTAGTAATTCATCAAAGTGCCTGACCCATTGCACTTCCTCAATACTCGTTCTCTCTATATTCCTTCCACCCTTAATAATTTTATTAATCTTATCCCAAACTCTCTCAAAATTATTTGTCTTGCAGTCATTATTTATGGTTTCCATTTGTTCCTCTAACCACGTCTTTTTTGTCTCACAAATTTTCTTTTTATACTCCTTCCTCAATCTACAGAAAAACTCCCTTTCTTGGCTCCCACCTTTCCTTCTATTTTCTCCTAACGCGTCCATCACCTTCCTCCTCATTCCTTCACACTCCCTATTAAACCATTCTTCTCCCTCTTTCTTATTTCCCTTTCTAGCTTTCGCCTTCTGCGTTATCATCTTTATTGGATGTAGCAACAATTCCAAGGCTTTATCAGTATTATTCTCTTCTAACGCCCCTTTCCACCCATATTTCAGAAGATGTAACTCCTCTTTTACTACCCTATTCCAATCCCGGCCCACCTTCTCTGTCCATTTATACTTATTATAACCACTCCCTCGTTTATCATTTGTCTCATCTTCCTTCATTGTACACTTCTCTTCCTCCCTTTTCAGCATAACCCTCACCGGGAAATGGTGTGATTGAATCCAGTCTCTTATTTCCATTCTTACAACTTCCTCAATCATCCCTTCCGAACTTAAAACCATATCTATCACACTACCACCCTTCTCAGTAACATATGTCAATTTCCCCGTCCTGTCACCCTCTATCCACCCATTCAGAATATACAAATTTCCCACAGCACACATCTCGAGGAGCTTCTCTCCATAACTATTTGTAATTTTGTCCTCACTCCTTCTACTTTCCAACAAACACATTCCATCCTCCCTACTATAAACTGGGCTCTGTTCCCCTATTCTCGCGTTCCAATCCCCAAATAACAACATACCCTCCTCACCTGGATACATTCCCCTTATCCTACCAATATCCACCAATAACTCTTCAAAAAAATATTTATTTGCATATGCTGAATTACTAGGGTGGCAGTAAACAAAAGCTAGATTTATTTTCTTCCTCCTTCCCTCACCCCCTCCCAAATTCAATCTCAGCCATATGGTAAGAAGTCAAGCAATTATATCAAAATAGAGATGTGATTTCGCCTATGGCCTTTATTTAAATGATCCTTCACACCTAATGATGAACCAACTCTAGCACTGTCCATCATCCTAACTGATTTTCCGTTGTTATCCCACGGAGGACAAAGTTCTGCTGGCTGTAAACCAGCTTGAAGTTCAAATGTAAGACATAAGACGACACCACAGCATAGAGGCGTGATGATACACCCTCATCATACACTAAAGGCTACGCCTTTTCACTGCAACTATTCTCCTCTCAATGCTGCTGTTCCCTTCACTCCCTTGTAGCCTTTACATCCTATTAAGTTTCTCATATACTCGAAGTATGCCTTCCTTGGTCTTCCTCTTCCTTTATTTCCTAGTATTTCTCCTTCGAACACTTTCACTAGGAAGATTATATCTCAGGAATGACCTACAAGTTTTAACTTCCTTCTTTCCATATCCTGTATTAGTCTCCGTTGCTCATTGACCTCTTTTAGAACATCTCGAATCGTTCTTTTTTGAGTCCAACTAGTCCTCGTCATTTACTTCCAAATCCACATTTCACTTGCTTCCAATGAATTTCCTTTTTTCCAATCGTCCAGCTCTCATAACCATACTGTAGTACAATCCAAGACAAAGGATTTTACAGAAGGCTTTCTTGTTTCTAAACTTAGATGGATATTTATTAAAAGATTTCTTTTATTAAGAAAGGCCTGTTTAGCAAGAGCTATTTTCCTTTTAATTTCCTTGGTGCATCTATTGTCTTCAGTTATACAACCCGTGACAATTAAGTTCGGTGAATAGTATTGTACTATTTTTTTTTTTTGCTAGGGGCTTTACGTCGCACCGACACAGATAGGTCTTATGGCGACGATGGGATAGGAAAGGCCTAGGAGTTGGAAGGAAGCGGCCGTGGCCTTAATTAAGGTACAGCCCCAGCATTTGCCTGGTGCGAAAATGGTAAACCACGGAAAACCATTTTCAGGGCTGCCGATAGTGGGATTCGAACCTACTATCTCCCGGATGCAAGCTCACAGCCGCGCGCCTCTACGCGCACGGCCAACTCGCCCGGTATATTGTACTATCAACATAGATGACCAATGCATGACAGTGACCTTACTGCCTTCGAAACAGTCCTCTCCCATAACTATGCTCTGCTGAGATCGGCGATACATGTCCTGGAAACTTTGCAGGAAGGCTTCCTTTGGGACGATGTTCAAAAGCCTCGTCATGTTTCGTTGGATGTCAGGAATATCGTCAAATCTATTTCCATTCAAAGCGAGTTTGAGTCGTGGGAATAGGAAGAAGTATGGAGGATTGAGATCTGGCCAGTATGGAGGATGTTCAAGTCAAGTGATGTGGCACAGACGAGAACACGTTTTCCTCTTCCCTAACTTCTGGGTAACGATTTGTAGCACGGATTTACAGTTAATCTTCAGTTCATCCGCTACCATGCTCACAGATAATCGCCGATCGTTCGTGATTAATGTCCTCACCTTCTCAATGTTTTCGTCACTGACGGCGGTCGCCTGTCTTCCGCTACGGGGGTTGTCAGAAACACTTCCCCAGCCTCCTCGAAAATGGGCAACCACTCGTACACACACTTCAAGAACAGTGCTTGATCTTCATAAAGACGTACCAGCATCGCATGCGTTTCTTTCGGTGTCTTACCAAAGCTGAAAACACAACTGTACATTGATCTTTTAGAAGTTCATGTTCCTGTTCGCAGATCAGAACCAATGCACTAAACACGCACTGTGTCAAATAGGTCTTACACGGCACACACACGATGATCAACTGAACAACGTTGGGAGCAGGTGGTCAAAACATGCTGCTACACATGTGCAGCGTTGTGTGTCGCCAGTGTTGCGAGATCGACCGTTCTGACTTCATTCACCGAACTTTATTGTCACAGGTTGTATTGCTTCCTTTTCTTTCTTAATCTGTTTACCCTCCAGGGTTGGCTTTTCCCTCGGACTTAGAGAGGGACCCCACCTCTACCGCCTCAAGGGCAGTGTCCTCCAGCGTGAGACATTGGGTTGGGGATACAACTAGGGAGGAGGACCAGTACCTGTCCAGGGGGAATCACATGCTACGCTGAACATGGGTCTTATGGTGGGACGAGAAGATTGGAAGGAATGGACAAAGAAGAGGGAAGGAAGCGGCCGTGGCCTTGAGTTAAGTACTATCTCGTAATTTGTCTGGAGAAGAAGTGGGAAATCTTTCTATCATGCTTTCTTTCTTAATTAATCTGTTTTTCTTCCAGGGACGATTTTTCCCTCGGATTCTGCGAGGAATCCCGCCTCTACCACCTCAAGGGCAGTGCCCTGAAACGCGAGACTTTGGGTCGGGGGATACAACTGGGGAGTATGACCGGTATCTCGCCCAGGCGGCCTCACATGCTATTCTGAACAGGGGTCTTGTGGAGGGATGGGAAGTTTGGAACGGAGAGGCAAGGAAAAGGGAAGGAAGTGGCCGTAAGTTAGGAGAAGTGGGGACACCACGGAAAACTACTTCGAGTATGGCTGAGGTGGGAACAAACTCACCTCTACTCAGTTGGGGAGGTCCCCGGTTCAAACCCGGGTGCCCCCTGAAATTTATGCAGTGCAATCATTATTATTCCTTTTTTTTTTTTTTTTTTTTTTTTTTTTTTTTTTTTTTTTTTTTTTTTTTACAAGTTGCACAGACAACGATAGGTCTTATGGCCACGATTTGAGAGGAAAATTCTAGAAGTGGGAAGAAGCGGCCGTGGCCTTAATTAACGAACATCCCAAGTATTTGCATAGTGTGAAAATGGAAACCACGGAAAACCATCTTCAGGGCTGTCTACAGTGGGATTCGAATCCACTATCTCTCGAATGCAAGTTCAGAGCTGCGGGCCCCTAACCACAAGGCGAACTCGCTCAGTCTAATTTCATATTATGAATCGGTGTTAGAAATCTGATTCCTTAAAGTGCTTCATCCTAAAGCAAAGCTGGTCATAAAAGAAAATGATAGTTTTCATTCTTCTTCTTCTCCTTCTTAATCTGTTCATCCTCCAGGGTCGGTTTTTCCCTCGGACTCAGCGAGGGATCCCACCTCTACCGTCTCAAGGGCAGTGTCCTGGAGCTTCAGACTTTGGGTCGGGGGATACAACTGGGGAGAATGACCAGTACCTCGCCCAGGCGGCCTCACCTGCTATGCTGAACAGGGGCCTTGTGGGGGATGGGAAGAATGGATGGGACAGGCAAGAAGGAGGGAAGGAAGCGGCCGTGGCCTTAAGTTGCTAGCTAGTTGCTTTACGTCGCACTGACACAGATAGGTCTTATGGCGACGATGGGACAGGGAAGGGCTGGGAGTGGGAAGAAAGCGGCCGTGGCCTTAATTAAGCTACAGCCCCAGCATTTGCCTGGTGTGAAAATGGGAAACCACGGAAAACCATCTTCAGGGCTGCCGAATACTGGATACTGGCCGCACTTAAGCGACTGCAGCTATCGAGCTCGGTGGCCTTAAGTTAGGTACCATCCTGGCATTTGCCTGGAGGAGAAGTGGGAAACCACGGAAAACCACTTCCAGAATGGCTGATGCGGGAATCGAACCCACCACCACTCAGTTGACCTCCCGAGCCTGAGTGGACCCCGTTCCAGCCCTCGTACAACTTTTCAAATTTCGTGGTAGCTAATCACACTAACCTCTACACCACGGAGGTGGATAGTCTTCATTACAGACTGTTATTCCTTTTAGCATTCAGTCTGCAACCATCTGTGGTTATACCAAAGTCTATTTGTAACTAACACTGTGGCCACAATAGTTCTATACTTACTATTTTTAAATCATCTATTCATCGTCGTCTTCGTCTCCCTTTACTTCCCCTACACCTCATGACAGAGACCTTTGTCCTCTTAAGTAACCTACCCTCCTCCATTCGCCTCACACGACCCCACCACCGAAGCCGGTTCATGCGTACAGCCTCATCAATCGAGTTCATTCCTAACTTAGCCTTTATCACGTTATTCCAATTACTCTACCGCCATTGTTCCTACCGGTCTCGCTCCTTTCATGTCGGTTACTTATTAATATGATATCCTGAGCCCAACCAGCTTCCACTCCCGTAAAACAAAGTGGTCTGAAAACAGACCGGTGTAAAGATAGTTTTCGATTTCTTTCTTTCTTAATTGCAACAGCTAGCTCACAGCATTAGCTTTGCTGGATTTCATCACTTGGAAAGCCTAATTTTCGTACCGTACTCTTTCTTTCTTTCTTTATTAATGAACTTACCCTCCAGGGTTTATTTTTCCCTCGAACTCAGCGAGGGATCCCACCTCTACCGCCTCAAGGGCAGTGTTCTGGAGTGTGATACATTGGGTCGGGGGATACAACTGGGGAGGGTGAGCAGAACTTTGCCCAGCCGGCCTCACCTGCTATGCTGAACAAGGGCCTTGTCGGGGGATGGCAAGATTGGAAGGGATTGACAAGGAGGAGGGAAGGAAGAGGCCGTGGCCTTAAGTTACTTACCATCCCGGCATTTGCCTGGAAGAGAAGTGGGAAACCAGGGAAGACCACTTCCACATACCTCCCGAGGCTGAGTGGACCCCGTTCCAGCCCTCGTACCACTTTTCAAATTTCGTGGCACAGCCGGGAATCGAACCCGCGCCTCCGGGGGTGGCAGGTAATCACACTAACAACTACACCACACAAGCGGACGTTCATATCATACTCACCGTACCTAATTTCCAGCCCCAGGATGTTATACTGCAATATTTCGGCATAATGTGCCATTAAGACCAAATCGTCAGTATAGTTCAAACCGCTTACTACATTTTGACCTATCTGAATCTTTCCCTGTCCGCCTCTGTGGTGTAGTGGTTAGCGTGATTAGCTGCCACCCCCGGAGGTCCGGGTTCGATTCCCGGCTCTGCCACGAAATTTGAAAAGTGGTACGAGGGCTGGAACGGGGTCCACTCAGCCTCGGGAGGTCAACTGAGTAGAGGTGGGTTCGATTCCCACCTCAGCCATCCTGGAAGTGGTTTTCCGTGGTTTCCCACTTCTCCTCCAGGCGAATGCCGGGATGGTACCTAACTTAAGGCCACGGCCGCTTCCTTCCCTCTTCCTTGCCTATCCCTTCCAATCTTCCCCTCCCTCCACTAGGCCCCTGTTCAGCATAGCAGGTGAGGCCGCCTGGGCGAAGTACTTGTCATACTCCCCAGTTGTATCCCCCGACCAAGAGTCTGAAGCTCCAGGACACTGCCCTTGAGGCGGTAGAGGTGGGATCCCTCGCTAAGTCCGAGGGAAAAACCGAACCTGGAGGGTAAACAGATGATGATGATGATGATGAATCTTTCCCTGCCACTTTATACCTCTCAGTGGATGAACTATACAAACTACGAACTACAAAGGTGAATGATTAGAGCTTTGTACAACCCCTGTAAGTACCTTGAAGCAAGAACTTATTCTACCATCAATTGTCAATATAAATGCTTTTGAATGGTTTTTATAATTTACACTTAATCCCATAGTCCCGTACTACGGCGGACTTCCTTTCGCTCTGTTCTCTGTTCCGTGTTTGGCAGCTGCCCCAAGTGTGGGCTGCAACCTCCGTACAAGGTCGGAGCCAGTCTTCAATTCAATCATAAATAAGTGAGTAGTTCACAGGTTGGGGGTATAGCTCAGTGGTAGAGCATTCGACTGCAGATCGAGAGGTCCCCGGTTCAAACCCGGGTGCCCCCTCAATTTTTTGCATTTCAGTTATTATTCTAATTTCACTTTTTACAAGTTGCTTTACGTCACACAGACACAGAGGTCTGATGACGACGATTTGAGAGCAAAATGCTAGAAATGGGAAGATCTACGGAACATAACCCACTCGTAGCGTTTGTTATTACTAGGGGGCGGATTTATATGACCTAAAAATGTATGAAATACTGTATGTATGCACTTATGACCTAAAAAACATAAAAATATGACCTATGAAATTCAAAATATGACTTTATGAATAGCATCTACGTTACATAGAAGCACTTTTATTACGATTTCTACAGGCTGCAATTAATTTTCAGTTTAAAAAATATTTAATTCTTCGAAATCTTTAATCCAAAATCAACTAAAATGATGAATATTTCATGAACTCGTTAAGGTTACACTACATACTCCTAGGCAAGGACGGACTCTGTGGAAGACATAAACACTACAGTGACTTTCACTGTTCAATATTCAATCAGTTTTAATTTATACACAAAACATATGTTATTTGAATGAAACTTTCATACCTGATATAGTCTACATTATCAGAATTGTTGCAATTTATGACCACATGCATCTTAAGATTGTTGAATGAGAATCCTCTCCTCTTGTCGCTGAGTATCGTCTTATAGCGAGAAACACTTCTTTCGACATCACATGATGTAACGGGAGCGTACTTGAAAAGAATTAAATCACTTGGAGACAATTCCTAGAAATCTGCAGATGAAGGGTTTCCACAAAGAATGTCACTTATTCCACGCAGGTACACAAGTCCACTATTTTTTTTCAGTACATTTTCTAATTTTCCACACACCCTAGATGCTATTGTTCCTTTCGCAAGCTTTAATTCCTGTTCAATGCACTTTACAACATCCAGTGCATCGCTTAGTTCTGCACCTGAAACTTCCAGTTGCGTGATTGCTCCAGATAAAGAATTAAAATAGGACTTTATGTAAGCCAGGTTCGCTTTTAATGTAGTGCTTGAAAATAAATCTTGAGTGGTTTTTATGGAGGACGATTCTGCAGGATCAAAAGTCTTCACGATCTTCTCCACGACATCTAGGTAGTTGCAATAGTAAACTGCGGCATCAAGCCAAGTCCCGCATCGCGTTATAACTGGCTTGGGAGGTAGGGGTAGTGAAGGTGCTTCTTCTTGAAATTTCTGAACGCGAAGCGGAGCTTTGACAAACACTTTCTTACAGTTCGATATTAATTTATCATCTTCAGGGTAGCTAGTTCTAACTTCTTCAGCTGCCCTATGCAAGGCATGTGCAAGACATGTCACATGTATCATTTTCGGGTATAGCACTTTAAGTCCCTTGGCTGCCCTCACCATATACGGAGCAGCGTCAGTTACAAATAGAAAAATGTGCTCTCTCTTTGCCCCGTTTGGCCACAACATATTCATTGAATTGTCGAAGAGAACTGCAATGGTGGAATGGTTTGTCTTCTCTAGCACTTCACATGTCAGGAGGAACGTATCTCCAGGCCGGTCTTCCTTCAGCGTGCCAACGATCACATTTGCTACATATCTTCTATCCACATCTGTTGTCTCGTCTATTGAAACCCCTATCTTACTGTCTCCCACGCCACACCTTATTATATCCAACATCTCTTCATAACAAGGGGTCAGATAGTCCTTCTTGAGAGTAGATTCGTTGGGAACAGGATGCTTTGTATATTTTTCAAGAAACTGTCTGAAGCTTCGGCTGTTAAGTTTCTTTAAAGGGATATTAGACGAAACCATCATCTTGCAGAGATCTTGTGAAAATTGTGAACACTGTGAACTTGATGTCGGGGTTTCGAATAGTAGACGTTGCCTATTTTCGAGTGCAGAATATCTAGTTACACAATTCTTATGTTTTACAGTATTACAGTGTTGTTGCATAGAGAAGCGTTTTTCGGCAGTAACTTTTACCTCACACAATTTACAGAATAATATCACTCCATCCGTACTGAATATGTTTTCACCGAACTCGCGAACAGAACTTCGCAACTTTCCACAAATTGAGACTTTCATTTTAGGCATATTGAAAGGAACTGAATGACTGAAGTTCCCTAATGACCAAGGTCATTCAGTGTGTTGAAGGTGGAAGAGGAAAGGGGAAGGAGAGAGATAAAAACAATGACAAATACTGCAGAATTACCTCTGCTTCCGTGTAAACAATAGCCCGGTTTCCAGGAATTGACCCAGCTAGCAAACAATAGCTCCTACCTGTTAGAAACATTCCACACACTACTTTATAATGGTTCTTAAGTAGTATATTCCAGTCTATCCTGAAAAATAATTTCTAGAGCTTATTCTGATTTTTATAATACGAAATTAAAATGAAAATTACCAAACTATGCCGTTATAATGATATTTTGTTGAAAATATGTCATAAAACATAAAAAGCCTAAATATGCATTTATATGCCCAATAAAACCTGTTTAATTTTGATTATGATGCTTGGAAACATGTTGAAAATACAAGACTATAAGATATAATGTTAAGGGAAACAATATGACTGGTCATAGAAATCCGCCCCCTAGTCATTACCTGGTGCATACTAAAATCTGATCTAATAAGCACCTCTGTGGTTTGAAATCACACTGGTTTTCATCCAACTTACTCTCAAGCACTGATTGTAGCCTATTCTTCCTTCCAAATTGCAGTAAATACCTTGCTTGGTATGTTGATGAATGGGGGTACCCCGATAATTGTTGCAATCGTTCGCGTTCCCTTTCTTACATATAGGTGCAGTTATTACTATTGTCCAGTTTCTATCTACCATCCTTTCTTAATTTTTTTTGCCTCCAGGGTTGATTTTTCCCTCGGCCTTAGCGAGGGATCCACCCTCTAGCCCCTCAATGCCAGTGTCCTGGAGCGTCAGATATTGGGTAGGGGGATACGACTGGGGGAATGACCAGTACATCGCCCAGGCGGCCTCACCTGCTATGCTAAAAAGGGGCCGTGTGGGGGGATGGGAGGATTGGGAGGGATAGACAAGGAAGAGGGAAAGAAGCAGCCGTGGCCTTAAGTTACGCACCACTCCGGCATTTGCCTGGAGGAGAAATGCGAAACCATGGAAAACCACTTCCACGATGGCTGAGGTGGGAATCTTTCTTTTTTTTTTTTTTTTTTTGCTAGTTGCTTTACGTCGCACCAATACAGATGGCTCTTATGGTGACGATGGGACAGGGAAGGGCTAGGAGTGGGAAGGAAGCGGCCATGGCCATAATGAAGGTACAGGGCTGCCGACAGTGAGGTTCGAACCTACTTTCTCCCGAATACTGGATACTGGCCGCACTTAAGCGACTGCAGCTATCGAGCTCGGTGAGATGGGAATCAAACCCACCTCTACTAATTTGACCTCCCAAGGATGAGTAGACCCCATTCCAGCCCTCGTGCAAGTTTTCAAATTTCGTGGCAGAGTCGACAATCGAACCCGGGTCTCCGGGCTTGGCAGCTAATCACACTAACCACTACACCACAGAGACGGACTAGCCAGTTTTTCTTTCTTAATCTGCTTACCTTCCAGGGTTTGCTTTTCCCTCGGACTCAGCGAGGGATCCCACCTCTACCACCTCAAGGACAGTGTCCTGGAGCTTCGGACTCTGGGTCGGGGGATACAACTGGGGATGATGACCAGTACCTCGCCCAGGCGACCTCACCTGCTATACTGAATAGGGGCCTTGATGGATGATGGGAGGATTGGAAGGGATAGACAAGAAAGAGGGAAGGAAGAGTCCGTGGCCTTAAGTTAGGTGCCATCCCGGCATTTGCCTGGAGGAGATGAGGGAAAACACGGAAAACACTTCCAGGATTGCTGACTTGGGAATCGAACCCACCTCTACTCAGTTGACCTCCCGAGGCTGAGTGGACCCCATTCCACCCGTCGTACCACTTTTCATATTTGGTGGCAGAATCGGGAATCGAACCCGGACCTCCGCGGGTGGCAGTTAATCACACTAACTACTACACCACAGAGGCGGACTGTAAAGTTTCACGGTACCTTAATAGCATTCTATGCCAACCTTGACTTCCCACAATATTTACCACTTTCAAGTCTAATTTCATCCATTCGTGCTGCTTTATGAGAACGGAGTGTATTTAACGTTCTTTCCACTTCATCATGCGTAATTTCACTAACATCATTGTCGTCCTCCTCATAAGTTCGGATGCTCTCGACGTCACCATGATCCCTTTTACGTTGAGAAGATTATCAAAATATTTCCTCCACCTGTCTAGTGATTCGCGGGGATATGCTACCAGTTCACCTGATTTACCCAACACGATATTAATTTCCTTTATCCATCCCTTTCCTGGATTATTTTCTTCTTTTCTTTCTTAACCCATGTACCCTTCAGCGTTAGCTTTTCCCCCGGACTCAGCAAGGGATCTCACCTCTTCCGCCTCAAGGGCCGTGTCCTGGAGCGTGAGGCATAGGATCGGGGATACAACTGGTGAGCAAGACCAGTACCTCGCCCAGGCAGCGCCACGCGCTATGGTGAACAGCGGCCTTGTGGGGAGTTTGTCATAATTGGAAGGGAGAGACAAGAAAGAGGGAAGAAATCGGCTGTGGCCTTATGTTAGGTGCCATTCCGGCATTTGCCTGGAGAAAAAGTGGGAAACCTCGGGAAACCACTGGCCCTCCTCCCCAGTTGTATCCCCCTACTCAAATTCTCACGCTCTAGAACACTGCCCTTGAGGCGGTAGAAGTGGGAGACCTCGCCGAGTCCGAGGGAATAGTCAATCCTGGGCGGGAAACGGATTAAGGTAGAAGAAAGCATAACTATGAATGTTTTAAAGTTTAAGTTGTCCGCCTCTGTGGTGTAGTGGTCAGTGTGATTAGCTGGCACCCCCGGAGGCCCGGGTTCGATTCCAGGCTCTGCCACTAAATTTGAAAAGTGTTAGGAGCACTGGAACGGGGTCTACTCAGCCTTGGGAGGTCAACTGCGTAGAGGTGGGTCCGATTCCCACCTCGCCATCCTGGAAGTGGTTTTCCGTGGTTTCCCACTTCTGCATTCAAATGCTGAGGTGGTACGTAACTTACGGCCACGGACGCTTCCCTTCCTCTTCCTTGTCTCTCCTTTCCAATCTTCGCATCCTCCCGCAAATCCCCTATTCAGCATAGCAGGTGAGGCCGCCTGGGCGAGGTACTGGTCATCCACCCCATTTGTATCTCCGACCGAAGGTCTGAAGCTCCAGGACACTGCCCTTGAGCCGGTAGATGTGGGATCCCTCGCTGAGTCCGAGGGAAAAAATCGACACTGGAGGGTAAGCAGATAAAGAGGAAAAAAGATGAAGAAGGTTATTTTTATGTTGGATGCAATTTTAATAGTCATATGTAAGTAGCTTAGGTTTCCTCCTTTCTGTTCTCAACTTTGCAGCTGCGCCATGCATTGACTGCAGCAACCGCAGAAGGTCGGAGCCAGTTCTGCAATTCAGTGCTGAATAAATCTTTTGTTGTCATGTGGGGGTATAGCTCAGTGGTAGAGCATTCGACTGCAGATCGAGAGGTCACCGGTTCAAACCCGGTTGCCCCCTGAAAGTTTTGAACTTCAATTTTTATTCTGATTTTATAATATAGGCCGTGATACAAACCAGATCCTTCAAACTCTTTCATCATAATTAAATGCTGGTTGCAAATGTAAGCAGGACCAAACACGAGAAATCATTACCGGAAATTTGTGTTCCTTAACGTGTAGCGCGTAAAATATGAAAGTTGCATTTTCCTGAAATTACCTTGAAATTATTCTTACACTGGAACGTAATAAGTTTTCCTCTACCGCTTTTTCTTCTACCTGGTAGTGTCTCGGGTACGTACTCTGTCACACACGAGAAGTTTATTTCCGAATCCAAGTGGATTACGACATGCTAATTAATTTTGTGTGGCTATTTCTAGCCGGGTGCAGCCCTTGTAAGGCAGACCCTCCAATGAGGTTGGGCTGCATCAGCCATGTGTTGGTAACTGCGTGATATTGTGCTGAAGGGTAGTGTTATGTGTGGTGTTTGAGTTGCAGGGATGTTATTGACAGATAGGTAGATAAGGAATGGGCGAGCTCTGCTTTCGCAGGGCTCCACACGTAGGTCTATGAAGACCGTTGGTGTGTCTTAAACAAGCTTGCCAGTCTACCCCTAGTGCTACTATAAAGTATACCAGTGGCCGGATGTTGGCATTCCTAATGCCTTGCAGATTCACAAATTGTGAACCAAGATATCGATGTATAGTGCTTGCAAGAGCCTCGCATTGACACAACACATGCACGGAGGTTTCTTACTCCCTACCGCATCTCCTGCACATCGGAACTGACTGATTTTTATGATGTGTAGGTGTCTCCCTAGGTATTGTGGCCTGTCAACAGTCCAACTACTATTCGTATTGTGGTCCTATCAAATTTATTAGGACCTTTTTATATCTTTAGCTGGGCCCTTCGATAAGTTCACGTGCCTTCCTTGCCGTGGTTAACCTCTTCCAAATGTCCAAGTGAGACTGGTTTGTCTACTGGGATATTACAAGTTTCACACTTTCGAGTGATACTCCCAGGAAGGGCTCTGGTCCTGTGAAAAGACCTTTTGAACCTTGTTTCGCTAGTCTGTCAGCTTATTCATTTCCACTGATTCCTGTCTGCCCAGGAACCCACAACAGGGTAACTGGGCTTATCAAACATTGGCACTCCCATGCCATTTTGTATGTTGTTCTAACTGCACATATTGCTTTTAACGCTGCCTGGCTGTCGTTGCAAATGGTTATGCATTTTCTACGCCCAGGAATGTTCCATACATATACAGCACAGGCCAGTATTGTTTATACTTCGGCCTGGAAAACAGTATCTTATTTACCCATGGGAAGGGAGAGCCTTGTCTTAGGCCTCCAGACCCTGGCTCCCGTGCCCGTCTCCGTCTGCGAGCCATCTGTGTACCATGTACAGCCCACAGACCTAAGACGTGCCCCAGCATCCGTGACCACTCCTCCCTCGTCGGTATCACACCGTGAACTTATGGTTCAGATAAAAACTGGGCTTCATCAGGTCCCCGATCATCATTGTCGTAGGCCAAGTCTGGTGAAGCCTTGTAAGAATAGAAGCATGACCTCTATTCGGATTCTTGAAAGACCATCCTCCAAGTGAGCAGAGGCAGTAAGCAGTCATTCCCGCCATCTCCTTAACATATACTGTAAATGTAATATACTGTTTAACTTGGTGGTCACAGTTTTACTCCCAGAACCTGGCCGCCAGACTAAAGATGCATAGGTGATCGTGGGCCGTACAACAGAAATATAAAGCTATTGGACCACCCTAGGTCCTAGGCCCCAAGTCTTACCGACGGCCCTGTGACATGCCCACATAATCTTGCGAGCCTTATCCTTATCTACATGTTTTTTCCAACTCAGTCTTGCCTCGAGGATTGCCCCTAGCTACTTAACTGAGGTTGTCTTAACTACTGTTTTCTCAAATAGGAGTGGCTCTGACAGTCCGTCTAGCATCCTCCTCCTGGTAAACACCACGAGCTCCGTCTTGTCGGGATTGACCGACAAGTCCGTATCGTGGCACCATCTTTCCACACTGCGTAGGGAGCTCTGTACGAGCTCCGAAACCGTGCTGGGGAAATTTCCTACCGTCATCAGGCCAATGTCGTCTGCATAGCCTTTTGCATAAATTCCTCCAACATTTAACCTGATACGTAGTTCATCCACTACCAGGCACCATAATGTAGGTGTTAATACTCCTCCCTGTGGACACTCCCTGTCTATATTAGCTTTCAACATTACTGCGTTGAGGGTAAACAGAACTTGACGGCCCTGCAGTTAGGCCATTATCCATCTTATGAGTATCCAACTCACGCCTATTTTCTCTAGACTAAGTTCTATGGAGCCCAAAGGTTTGTAGTTGAAGGCCCCTTCTATGTCTAGGAATGCCACCATAGCAAATTGTTGCTGATCCAAGGCGCTCTCCAGCCTGGAAACAAGCTGGTGTAATCCCGTCTCAACCGACTTCCCTGGTTGGTATGCATGTTGATGAGAATGCTGGAGACAATCTCTTAATACATTCTCCCTGATATGTCTATCCACCAGTCTTTCCAAAGTCTTATGAAGAAAAGACGTTAGACAAATGGGTCTATAATCCTTAGATCTAGTAGATGATGCCCTTCTGGGTTTGGGAATATACACTACCTTCGCCTGACGCCACAAGAAGTACACGTACCCCTTTGTGAGGCAGGCTCTAAAACGTCTGACCAGGTATGGTATAAGGACCACTCCCGCTTCCTGAAGAAGCGCTGGGAAGATCCCATCCATTCCTGGACTTCTATAAGGGGCAAAATATTCTAATGCCCACTTCACCCTTCTTGGGGTAACAATCTCTGCGGCTTCCTTCTAACCACTTCTATCGGCTCGGAAGGATCCGCTCGATTCTACTTCACTATTCGTGACTACTGAACCTGCAAAGTGGGCATCACGCAATAAGCTCAAGGTCTCTCCCTCTGTGGATGTATATCCACCGGAGGGAGACTCCAGTGAGCCCAGCCTTGCCCTTCCATCCAAAGTTAGAATTTTATGAAGCCTTGCCGCTTCATGTTGACTCTCAATGGAGTCACAAAACTCTCTCCAGGATTTCCTAGAAGCCTTTGTGACCTCTGACTTATATTTTCTTTTTGATTCTTTGTAAGAATCTAGACTTCGTTGGTGTTGAAGATCCCTGTGTTTGTTCCAGAGCGTTCGTGTGTTTCTCTTCGGTGTTCCAAAAACTGATCCACTTGACGCTTATGTTGTTCTTTTTTTTTGTCTTAACAACTGGGCATTTTAACTCATAAGAGGTAACTAGTGTCTGTGTGAGAAAAACACTGAGCTCTAGCTCCTCCTTATTCTTAATTATATTTGAGGGTCCTCCTTCCGGTCCCCTCGTCACATCCTCCGTAAAAGACACCCAATCAGTTCGTCTAGGACTTCTATAAGATGGGCTCCCGAAGGAGCCCTCTATATGAAACACAATGTGTCTATGGTCTGACAAGGAAAGCGCCAAAGAAACTTTCCAGTCTTTAAATTCCTGTACGATTCCCATTGTGATAGTTTTTTTTAAGTCGCTGACTAATTTTACAAACATTTAAATCTGCATTTAACTTGAAAAATATGAAATATCTGCATTTAAAATGGAAAATCTGAAAATTAACATTCATTCAATAAAATACACACTCGTCGGACCTTGTACTCACACTTACTTGTCACCTGCTTACTTACACATACGTTATTTGAAGGGCGCCAGCTGCCACTCAGTGCAGCAATAATAGAATGAGACTCTTGACTATCTCTAGGGTGTGGGGTAATAAGCTTACTTTTGACAACATACCATATAAGTTCTGGGAAAGGGAGATTGGCGTTCGGTTTCCCCATTAACTTTGAGGTTAAGATATTTTACCGTCATTGAAATAAAACTATAAATTCGTTTGATAGAACAAAATATATTCTTTAAGTAATATATAAAAATTAATGAGTCTTGTTGCGATAAAACAGATGAGAATATGAAATTATGACATTGCAACTGAAAGAAACTAGACATGAATTTGAATTATTCTTGACCGGACATTTAACCATTTATACGAAATATTTCCCCTCACTGATTCACTTGACTGTACCTTCAACACTTTGAGTGTAATTGCGACGTATTCCTTTGATCTGGTGTTTACTGTAGATGTGTCACGCCTAACTTGGTGATACATCCTTGTGACTGCTTCTTCTCCATATCATCTGACTTCTTTGTAAGTCAATATGGTATCCCTCTCTGACTCCATGGTAAGCCCTTGCATCCGTGTCTTCAACTAAGTGACGGACCAACCTTTGGCCTCACTCTCTCAATGACCAATGATTAATGGCTCACTGAGTCTTCTCCATCTCTCGTTCACACTCGTTGACTGACCGACTGAGATCTCTTCATCTCGTAGACTTCTTCACTGTACTGCTTCCGTTTAAGTAATGACTGACGCTACAATATGCACCCACCTTTTATAGACGTTGGTTGACACAGCTACGTAATCTCCAGAAATAACAATGATGTACTCCCACCGCGCGGCAAATATTACATACAGTGGTGAAACCGCCACCGGCTCGGTGGGTTTCTGAAAGAAAGTGAGCTCAGTGCTAACTAAATACGATGACGTAGCCATAACGTAGCAATGACTTGGCAGAATCGCCAGCAATATTGCACAATGTAACGATGCCATATCCACCATCTGATATATAACAATTCTCACTGGACATGTATTGAATGTTATTCTACACATACGTATATATGCATACATCTCAATTACAAATACGCAAGCGACAAGCATTGCGTAAGGGAATTGAATAACAATTAGAACAAAATAATAGTAATCTCACAGATAAAATAATAATAATACAGACATAATAATAATAATAATAATAATAATAATAATAATAATAATAATAATAATAATAATAATAATAATAATATACATATTATCTTGTAACGGGATTTGAACCGTTACGCCACGGAACCCAGGGTAGGGTCTAAGATCCCCTCACTCCTATAATTGATGAAGGTTGGGGTATCACCTATGTTCATGATCTCAATGTCGGTTGTACGTAGAATTTCTATGAAATTCTCTCCCCTTCGGTTTGTTTGTTTGCTTCCCCAAATGCTGTGGTAGGATTGGCGTCACATCCTACTATGAGGTTAAGAACTTGTTTCCTACAGTATGTCACCAGTCTCTTGAACTCCTCCGGCGGGTGTGGAGATTCAGAGTCTCCTGAGAAATATGCAGAGCAGACAACCATATCTCTTGGCTGTCCACCCTCTTCCCATCTCACCAGGACTGCTACTAGGTCTCTAGTAATGAAGCCCGGTATAGCCCAGGCGTTATGATCCTTAACTAGTATACATATTCTAGGCTTCTCCTCCGCTACTCCACTGAAGAGAGTGAAGCCTGCACATTTTAGTCCCATGATGTGGCCCTTTCTAAGCCAGGGTTCTTGTATCAAGGCCACCGAAAACCCACTTTCCTCGATACTTCTTATAAGTACCCTAGAGGCCCCTATACAATATTGTATGATTGTATGAAAGTAATCATTTCTTACCTTCATGCAATGCTTTACCATATGCAGTCTCCGGAACATGCAGTTCCGGCTCCCGCGATGAATCCTGAGGCTTAGCTGGCCCCGGCTCCTGCCCAGGCTCCTACTCCTTGCACCTGTTGGTCTCGGTAATGTCTGTGGTAGGGTTGGTCCTCTGCTTGTCGCGTTTGCCCTCCACCAGGGTGAAGGTGGCAACATGCACATCGCAGAAGACCTCCTTTCCCACCACTTTTTCTACATCCCTCGAGTCCATGCTGACCACAAGGCAGACACCTCTCTTCTCTTCCTTGCGGTCGTTGATTCTCCAGCTACTGAGATTTAGGCCATGGTTTTGGCGTGCCATCTTCTCAAAAGGACATCGTTGTCCTATGGTTGTCCTGGTATCCAGACCATGACCCTCTTGTAGGAGAGCAGTTTATACATGCCCACAATTGTGAGCCTGGCTCCTTCCCACGGTTGCATATCTGTAACAAGACTAGAGAGCCACGCTAAAGTCTCGTCATTATATGCAATAATGATGGCCGCACCTCTCACAGATAGCAGTCCAGGAACTGAGGCTTAATGGGTCCCAGCTTCGGAAGCTCATCTATCAGATTGGTGATAGCCTACTCTACAGAATCCACTTGTTTTTCAGTTAGCTGCTGGTCAGGATATCCTTCAGGCACTATGGCCCTCCTGATCCCAGCTTTAGCTATTCTGTCATACTCCACCTTAAGTCTTTTGTGGGCTTGCCGACCTTCTTCTGGAATTGCCCCCGACAGGAGTCGTTTTCCCGCTGGCTTCTTGGTGGGAGGAGTCATCTGTGCCCTGGAAGCAGAACACGTTTTAGGGTTTCTCCTCTTGCGCCCATTGGATCCCTCCGCAGTCGTCATTGCCATGGAGGTAGAAGGCCTCTCAGCTCCAGGAGTTAGGCCTTCTTTTGCCTGCTCCCGGTCCTTTAAAGCCTCCTTGTACCTACACTTCTCAGCGCCGGAGCGCTGTATTTTCTTCTTCCTCTGAACTAGAAGAATGCCCACCTCTAGTGTGAGCTTTCTTACAGTCGATGTCATGCTGTCCGATGGTTCTCCGAAGAGACCCCATCGGTTGTCGTTGAGCTAGTGTATCTCTCAGAGGCCCCAGAGGAGCTCTACGGTTTTTGGGTTGCTACAGTACTCATTTAGGTCCCACGAGTAGCTAGGGAAATATGATGTCCGCCCAGGCAGATACCATATACCCGGGTAAGGCTGCTTTCTTCGAGAGGGCGCCATGTATCTCGAAGGCTCCGTTCAAAACACATCTCCCATGTGTCATGTACCCCATCGGCACGGGTCCCGTCACACCTTAGGGTTGGGTGGTGCTTTAGCTTCCTCCTCCTTGTATACCGAACGGTTACCCAACAGGGCGCCATTCGGTATCTCACCTCGCAGGGGGTATAGCTGAGTGGTAGAGCATTCGACTGCAGATCGAGAGGTCCCCGGTTCAAACCCGGGTGCTCCCTTAAAGTTTTGCGCTTCAATTTTTATCATCATCATCTGTTTACCCTCCAGATTCGGTTTTCCCCCCGGACTCAGCGAGGGATCCCACCTCTACCGCCTCAAGGGCAGTGTCCTGGCAGTGCCCCCCACAATTGCAGAAGCACACACGATGGGGATGTTGGTGACAGCACAAACACCCATCCCCCGAGCTATTAAATTAACCAATGTAGGTTAACATCCACGGCCCGGTCGCGAATCGAACCCGAGACCCTCTGACCGAAGGCCACTACGCTGACCATTCAACCAACGAGTCGAACAAAAATACAACTGGTGAGCAAGACCAGTACCTCGCCCAGGCAGCCCCAACCCCTATGCTGAACAGGGACCTTCTGGAGAGTTTTTCATGTTTGGAAGTGACAGGCAAGGAAGAGGGAAGAAATCGGCTGTGACTTTATGTTAGGTGCCATTCCGACATTTGCCTATAGAAGAGGTGCTAAACCTCAGGAAACCACTAGCCCTCCTCCCCATTTGTATCCCCCTACTCAAATTCTCACGCTCTAGGACACTGCCCTTGAGGCGGTCGAAGTGGAGGACCTCACTGAGTCCGATGGGAAAATTCTACCTTGGAGGATAAACAGGTAAAGAGGAAGAAGATGAAGAAGTTTATTTTTGTTGGATACAATTCGAATAGACATGTGTAAGTAGCTTAGGTTTCTTCCTTTCTGTTCCCAGCTTTGCAGCTGCGTCGTGCGTAGACTGCAGTAAAAGCAGAATATCGGAACCAGTTCTGTAATTCAGTGCTGGACAAATCTCTTCTTGTCATGTGGGGGTATAGCTCAGTGGTAGAGCATTCGACTGCAGATCGAGAGGTCCCCGGTTCAAACCCGGGTGCTCCCTTAAAGTTTTGCGCTTCAATTTTTATTCTAATTTTTAATATAGGCAGTGATATAAAGCAGACCCCTCAAACTCCTTCGTCATAAATAAATGCTGGTTACAAATGTAAGGAAGGCCAAAAGGTAATAGGAGAACAGAACACGAAATCTTATTACCGGAAATTTGTGTTCCTTAACGTGTATTGCATAAAATATGAAAGTTGCATTTTCCTGAATTTATCTTGAAATTATCCTTACCGTCCGCCTCTGTGGTGTAGTGGTTAGCGTGATTAGCTGCCACCCCCGGAGGTCCGGGTTCGATTCCCGGCTCTGCCACGAAATTTGAAAAGTGGTACGAGGGCTGGAACCGGGTCCACTCAGCCTCGGGAGGTCAACTGAGTAGAGGTGGGTTCGATTCCCACCTCAGCCATCCTGCAAGTGGTTTTCCGTGGTTTGCCACTTCTCCTCCAGGCGAATGCCGGGATGGTACCTAACTTAAGGCCACGGCCGTTTCCTTCCCTCTTCCTTGCCTATCCCTTCCAATCTTCCCATCCCTCCACAAGGCCACTGTTCAGCATAGCAGGTGAGGCCGCCTGGGCGAGGTACTGGTCATTCTCCCCAGTTGTATCCCCCGACCAAGAGTCTGAAGCTCCGGGACACTGCCCTTGAGAGGTGGGATCCCTCGCTGAGTCCGAGAGAAAAGCCGAACCTGGAAGGTAAACAGAAGATGATGATGATTATGATGATTATCCTTACCGGTTTTTCGTCTATATGATAGTGGATTACGACATGCTAATTAATTAATTAATTAATTAATTAATTTTGTGTGACTACTTCTAGCCGGGGTGCAGCCCTTGTAATGCACACCCTCCGATGAGGGTGGGCGGCATCCGACATGTGTTGGTCATCATCATCATCATCACCTGTTTACCCTCCAGATTCGGTTTTTCCCCCCGGACTCAGCGAGGGATCCCACCTCTACCGCCTCAAGTGCAGTGTCCTGGAGCTTCAGGCTCTTGGTCGGGGGATACAACTGGGGAGAATGACCAGTACCTCGCCCAGGCGGCCTCACCTGCTATGCTGAACAGGGGCCTTGCGGGGGATGGGGAAGATTGGAAGGGATAGACAAGGAAGAGGGAAGGAAGCGGCCGTGGCCTTAAGTTAGGTACCATCCCGGCTTTTGCCTGGAGGAGAAGTGGGAAACCACGGAAAACCACTTCCAGGATGGCTGAGGTGGGAATCGAACCTACCTCTACTCAGTTGACCTCCCGAGGCTGAGTGGACCCCGTTCCAGCCCTCGTACCACTTTTCAAATTTCGTGGCAGAGCCGGGAATCGAACCCGGACCTCCTGGGGTGGCAGCTAATCACGCTAACCACTACACCACAGAGGCGGACACATGTGTTGGTAAGTGCATGAAATTGTGGTGGAGGATAGTGTTATGCGTGGTGTGTGAGTTGCAGGCATGTTGGAGACAGCACAAACACCAGCTATCGAACTATTGGAATTAACCGACCCGGTCGGGAATCGAACCCGAGGCCCTCTGAACCAAAGGCTTGTTCGCTGACCATTCAGCCAACGAGTCGAACGATAATCGTGTCCTCACCGTGAGCTGGGGCAGCTCTTTTCTGGCACACGCCCAATGAAGGAGAGCTGCATGTACCATTTCAACCACATACCAGTCCTGCCAATCATAAATTTCTGGCAATACCGGGAATCGAACCCGGGCTCCGGACGTCGGCAGCCAATAACACTACCCGTTACGCTACGCAGGCGGACACAACATGCTGAATCTACACGAGAATGCATACACGCTTATAGCACTCAACACGTAAGGCTAAGTCAGTGGCGGCCGGTGGACTCTTAGTTGGGGTGGAGCACAATTCGCAGAATGTCGGAACCAGTTGTGCAATTCAGTGCTGAACAAATCTATACTCGTGGTGTGGGGGTATAGCTCAGTGGTAGAGCATTCGACTGCAGATCGAGAGGTCCCCGGTTCAAACCCGGGTGCTCCCTAAAAGTTTTGCGCTTCAATCTTCATTCTAATTTTTAATATAGGCAGTGATATAAAGCAGACTCCTCAAACTCCTTCGTCATAAATAAATGCTGGTTACAAATGTAAGGAAGGCTAAAAGATAATAGGAGAACAGAACAACAGAACAAACAACGCTTCTTCCACAACTATTTTTTTGCTACTGACCAGTACCACAACACTCATTCAATTCTTCCGCTCGAAACAAACTAACTCACTGCCGCCAACCCTCAAAAAACGCGGCACAGTTTGAATTAAAACACCCGGTCCCTTAAATGTTACATTTCATTATAATTATTTATTATTTTCTTCTTAAAATGTGAATAATAGGGCAAGCAAGGTCATAAAATATTTAACTTATTTTATGCGATCGTGGAGATTTGGCTTGCGCATGATCGTTTAGGGTTTTGTGAGGACATCTTTTAAGGCGCGTTGAGACGATGCCTTTTTACGTGCAACGCCACTTGCGGCACCGCAGGCTGTATTGCAAGCCGCAAGGTGCAAGAGTCGCAAGATCCATGTCTCTTTCTTTTTCTTATTCACATGAACAGAAACGAGGTGCATGCAGAATTCGAAAATGGTTTCTAAACAGCTTAAATGCGCTAGTGCTGCTGTTGCTGCCCTGATAATTAATGCTAACAAGCGCAAACGTAATCGAAAGCGACGGGTGTCAGACTTCCTGCGCCGTCAGAGTACGACAATAAATATTCTTCACGACGTCAGTATTGATTGATAACTATTTGTTTCGTAATTTTACTCCGATGTCTTCACATGACTTCGAGATACTCTTGCAGTTGATTGGGCCATTCATAAATAAGGAGAAACACTAATATGAGAGAAGTCATTTCATGCTGCACGCGGTTAGCTGTGACTTTACGTTTTGTACTTACTGATGACTCCTATCACACAGTATTTATAAGTTGCCATTGCCTATTTATACAGTTCAAATTTAAAAATAAATCATGAAATAAAATGTTTGGAAGATTTACAACGCTTCTTCAGTCGTCACCATAACCACGGTCTGATGAATCAGATGATCTGTCGTTTAAATTTATTGTCGTCGTCGTCGTTATCTGCATACCCACCAGGGTCGGCTTTTCCCACGGACTCAGCGAGAGATCCCAGCTCTATCGCATCTAGGGTCGTGTCCTGGAGCTTCCCCAAGAAGGGTGAAGTGGGTATTAGTATCTTTTGCCCCTTATAGAAGTCCAGGAATGGATAGAATCTTCCCAGCGCTTCTTCAGGAAGCGGGAGTGGTTCTTATACCATACCTGGTCAGAATTTTTAGAGCCTGTCTCACCATGGGGTACGTGTACTCCTTGTGGCGTCAGGTGAAGGTAGTGTATATGCCTACACCCTGAAGGTCATCATATACTTGACCTAAGGATTATAGACCCATCAGTCTAACGTCTTTTCTTCTTAAGACTTTGGAGATGGATAGACATACAGGGAGAAAGTAATAAGAGATTGTCCCCGGCATTCTCATCAACATGCATACTAACCAGGGAAGTCGACTGAAACGGCAGTACACCAGCTGGTTTTCAGGCTGGAGAACGCCTTGGATCAACAACAACTTTCTATGGTGGTATTCCTAGACATAGAAGGGGCTTTCAACTACACATCTTTGGGCTCCATAGAACTTAGTCTAGAGAAAATAGGCGTGAGTAGGATGCTCATAAGATGGATTATGGCCTCACTGCAGCGCCGTCAATTTCTGTTTAACCTCAATGCCGTAATGTTGAGAGCTAATATAGACAGGGGGTTGTCCACAGGGAGGAGTATTATCATCAATATTATGGTGCCTGGTAGTGGATGAACTACTTATCAGTAGAGCTGGGATTTTTATGTAGTATCAAGTGGCATAATACACTGACTGACAGGGCAAATGCAACACAAAGAAGGAGTGGTCAGAACTTTATGCCAATTGCAGGGTAGACTGACGTCACTGAGGTATGCTCATGATGTGAAATGCGCCGCTGTGCTGCCCACGTAGCGAACGATAAATGGGACACGGCGTTGGCGAATGGCCCACTTCGTACCGTGATTTCTCAGCCGACAGTCATTGTAGAACGTGTTGTCGTGTGCCACAGGACACGTGTATAGCTAAGAATGCCAGGCCGCCGTCAACGGAGGCATTTCCAGCAGACAGACGACTTTACGAGGGGTATGGTGATCGGGCTGAGAAGGGCAGGTTGGTCGCTTCGTCAAATCGCAGCCGATACCCATAGGGATGTGTCCACGGTGCAGCGCCTGTGGCGAAGATGGTTGGCGCAGGGACATGTGGCACGTGCGAGGGGTCCAGGCGCAGCCCGAGTGACGTCAGCGCGCGAGGATCGGCGCATCCGCCGCCAAGCGGTGGCAGCCCCGCACGCCACGTCAACCGCCATTCTTCAGCATGTGCAAGACACCCTGGCTGTTCCAATATCGACCAGAACAATTTCCCGTCGATTGGTTGAAGGAGGCCTGCACTCCCGGCGTCCGCTCAGAAGACTACCATTGACTCCACAGCATAGACGTGCACGCCTGGCATGGTGCCGGGCTAGAGCGACTTGGATGAGGGAATGGCGGAACGTCGTGTTCTCCGATGAGTCACGCTTCTGTTCTGTCAGTGATAGTCACCGCAGACGAGTGTGGCGTCGGCGTGGAGAAAGGTCAAATCCGGCAGTAACTGTGGAGCGCCCTACCGCTAGACAACGCGGCATCATGGTTTGGGGCGCTATTGCGTATGATTCCACGTCACCTCTAGTGCGTATTCAATAATAATGTTATTTGTTTTACGTCCCACTAACTACTCTTTTACGGTTTTCGGAGACGCCGAGGTGCCGGAATTTAGTCCCGCAGGAGTTCTTTTACGTGCCAGTAAATCTACCGACACGAGGCTGACGTATTTGAGCACCTTCAAACACCACCGGACTGAGCCAGGATCGAACCTGCCAAGTTGGGGTCAGAAGGCCAGCGCCTTAACCGTCTGAGCCACTCAGCCCGGCAGTGCGTATTCAAGGCACGTTAAATGCCCACCGCTACGTGCTGCATGTGCTGCGGCCGGTGGCACTCCCGTACCTTCAGGGGCTGCCCAGTGCTCTGTTTCAGCAGGATAATGCCCGCCCACACACTGCTCGCATCTCCCAACAGGCTCTACGAGGTGTACAGATGCTTTCGTGGCCAGCGTACTCTCCGGATCTCTCACCAATCGAACACGTGTGGGATCTCATTGGACGCCGTTTGCAAACTCTGCCCCAGCCTCGTACGGACGACCAACTGTGGCAAATGGTTGACAGAGAATGGAGAACCATCCCTCAGGACACCATCCGCACTCTTATTGACTCTGTACCTCGACGTGTTTCTGCGTGCATCGCCGCTCGCGGTGGTCCTACATCCTACTGAGTCGATGCCGCGCGCATTGTGTAACCTGCATATCGGTTTGAAATAAACATCAATTATTCGTCCGTGCCGTCTCTGTTTTTTCCCCAACTTTCATCCCTTTCGAACCACTCCTTCTTGGTGTTGCATTTGCTCTGTCAGTCAGTGTATATGCAATACTGGCCTGTGCTTTACATGTGTGGAACATGCATGGGGGTAGAAGTTGCATCATCATTTGCAACGACAGCCAGGCAGCGTTAAAAGCACTATGTGCAGTTAGAACAACATCCAAAATGATATGGGAGTGCAAAAGGATGTTAGATACGCTGTGTGAACTTAGCCCATTTACCCTGCTACGGGTTCCCGAACATACATAAATAAGTGGAAATGAAGAATCTGACTAACGAGCGAAACAAGGCTCAAAAGGTCCTTTCATAGGGCCAGAACCCTTCCTCGGAGTATCACTCCAAAGTGTGAAATCGTAATATCCCAGTGGGCAAACCAGTCTCACTTAGACATTTGGAAGAGGTTAACCACGGCAAGGCAGGCACGCGAACTTATCGAAGGGCCCAGCCAAAGATATAAAGAAGTCCTAATAAATTTGAATAGGACCAGAATACAAATGGTGGTTGGATTGTTGACAGGCCACAATGCCTTGGAGGGACACCTACACATCACGAAAATAAGTGAAGATCCGAAGTGTAGAGGATGCGGTAGGGAGGAACAGACCTCCGCCCAGGTGTTGTGTCAGTGCGAGGCTCTTGCTAGCACTATAGACATTGTTATATTGACTCACACTTTCTGAACCTGGAAGACATCAGGAATACCAACATCGGGACAGTGGTATCCTTTATAGGATCACTAGGGCTGGACTAGGCAAACCTGTTTAAGGGACACAAAGGGTCTTCATAGACCTACGTGTGGAGGCCTGCGAAGGCAGGGCTCCCCGTTCCTTATCTATCTATATCTCTCTCACCAACATCCCTGCAACCCAAACACCACACATAACACTATCCTCCACCACAATATCACGCAGTTACCAGCACATTGCGGATACCGCCCACCCTCATCGGAGAGTCTGCCTTATAAGGGCGGCACCCGGCTAGAAATAGCCACACACAATTAATTAATTAATTAGCATGTCGCAATCCACTTGGATTCGGAAATAAACTTCTCATGTGTGACAGAGTTCGTACCCGCGACACTACCAGGTAGTGGTAGAGGAAGAAGTTATTACGTTCTAGTGTAAGGATAACTTCAAGGTAAATTCAGGAAAATGCAACCTTCATATTTTACGCGATACACGTTAAGGAACACAAATTTCCGGTTATGAGATCTCGTGGTCTGCTCTTCTATTACCTTTTGGCTTTGCTTACATTTGTAACCAGCGTTTATTTATGATGAGAAGTCGCCTCTGTGGTGTAGTGGTTAGCGTGATTAGCTGCCACCCCGGAGGTCCGGGTTCGATTCCCGATTCTGCCACCAAATATGAAAAGTGGTACGATGGGTGGAATGGGGTCCACTCAGCCTCGGGAGGTCAACTGAGTAGAGTTGGGTTCGATTCCCAAGTCAGCAATCCTGGAAGTGTTTTCTGTGGTTTCCCACATCTCCTCCAGGCAAATACCGGGATGGCACCTAACTTAAGGCCACGGACGCTTTCTTCCCTCTTGTTTGCCTATCCCTCCCTAACTTCCCATTCCCACACAAGGTCCCTGTTCAGCATAGCAGGTGAGGCCGCCTGGGCGAGGTACTGGTCATTCTCCCCAGTTGTATCCCAGACCCAAAAGTCTGAAGCTCCAGGACACTGCCTTTGAGTCGGTAGAGGTGGGATCCCTGGCTGAGTCCGAGGGAAAAGCCAACCCTGGAGGGTAAACAGATTAAGATAAGAAGATAAGATTTATTTATGATGGAGGAGTTTGAGGAATCTGCTTTGTATCACTGCCTGTGTTATAAAATTTGTTCAAAACTTCCAGGAGGCACCCGGATTTGAACCGTGGCCATCTGGATCCGCAGTCGAACGCTCTACCACAGAGCTATACCCCCACACGACAAGAAGGATTTGTTCAGCACTGAATTGCAGAACTGGCTCCGACCTTCTGCGGTTGCTGCAGTCTATGAAATGGCGCAGCTGTAAAGTTGAGAACAGAAACGAGGAAAGCTAAGCTACTTACATCTGTCTATTCGAATTGCATCCAACACAAAATTAATCTTGTGCATCTTCTTCCTCTTATCTGTTTACCCTCCAGGGTCGATTTTTCCCCCTCGGACTCAGTGAGTGAACCCACCTCTAACGCCTCAAGGGCAGTGTTCTGGAGCATCAGACCTTCGGTTGGGGATACAAATGGGGAGGATGACCAGTACCTCGCCCAGGCGGCCTCACCTGCTATGCTGAACAGGGACCTTGTGTGGGAATGGGAAGTTTGGGAGGGATAGGCAAACAAGAGGGAAGGAAGCGTCCGTGGCCTTAAGTTAGGTGCCATCCCGGTATTTGCCTGGAGGAGATGTGGGAAACCACGGAAAACACTTCCAGGATTGCTGACTTGGGAATCGAACCCACCTCTACTCAGTTGACCTCCCGAGGCTGAGTGGACCCCATTCCACCCGTCGTACCACTTTTCATATTTGGTGGCAGAATCGGGAATTGAACCCGGACCTCCGGGGGTGGCAGTTAATCACACTAAGTACTACACCACAGAGGCGGACTGTAAAGTTTCACGGTACCTTAATAACATTCTATGCCAACCTTGACTTCCCACAATATTTACCACTTTCAAGTCTAATTTCATCCATTCGTGCTGCTTCATGAGAACGGAGTGTATTTAACGTTCTTTCTACTTCATCATGCGTAATTTCACCAACATCATTGTCCTCCTCTTCATAAGGTCGGATGCTGAATATTTCCTCCACCTGTCTAGTGATTCGCGGGGATATGCTACCAGTTCACCTGATTTACCCAACACGATATTAATTATCCATCCTTTTTTAGATTTTCTTCTTTTCTTTCTTAATCCATTTACCCTTCAGTGTTAGCTTTTTGCTCGGACTCAGCGAGGGATCCCACCTCTTCCGCCTCAAGGGCAGTGTCCTGGAGCGTGAGACATAGGATCGGGGATACAACTGGTGAGCATGACCAGTACCTCGCCCAGGCAGCGCCACGCGCTATGGTGAACAGCGGCCTTGTGGGGAGTTTGTCATAATTGGAAGGGATAGACAAGGAAGAGGGAAGAAATCGGCTGTCGCCTTATGTTAGGTGCCATTCCGGCATTTGCCTGGAGAAAAAGTGGGAAACCTCGGGAAACCACAGGCCCTCCTCCACAGTCTCCGGCTCTATGACTAAATGGTTAGCGTACTGGCCTTTGGACACAGGGGTCCCGGGTTCGGTACCCGACAGGGTCGGGAATTGTAACCATCATTGGTTAATTTTCGCTGGCACGGGGGCTGGGTGTATGTGTCGTCTTCATCATCATTTCGTCCTCATCACGACACGCAGGTCGCCTACGGGATCAAAGTCAGGTGACCTGCACCTGGCGAGCCGAAGTTGTCCTCGGACACTCCCAGGGCTAAAGGTCATGCGCCTATTCATTTCATTTCCTCCCCAGTTGTATCCCCCTACTCAAATTCTCACGCTCTAGGACACTGCTCTTGAGGCGGTAGAAGTGTTAGACCTCGCTGAATCCGAGGGTAAACAGCTAAGGAGGAATAAGATGAAGAATATTTTTTTAAATGTTGGATGCAATTCGAATAGACATGTGGAAGTAGCTTAGGCTTCCTCCTTTCTGTTCTCAACTTTGCAGCTGCGCCATGCATGGACTGCAGCGACCGCAGAAGTTCGGACCCAGTTCTGGAATTCAGTGCTGAACATATGTGTCGTTGTCATGTGGGGGTATAGCTCAGTGGCAGAGCATTCGATTGCAGGTCGACAGGTCCCCGGTTCAAGCCCGCGTGCCCCCTAAACGTTTCGAACTTCAATTTTATTCTAATTTTATAATATAATATAACCAAGAAATCAAAATTGTAGATAAATTTAAATATCTGGAAGAAATCATAACATATAACCTCAACGAAATGCCAGCATGTCATAACAGAATAAATAAACTGACCAGAGCACAATATGTCACCAAGAATACCTACAACAAAAGGGGCCTATCAATAGCAGCAAAATTAAAACATTACAAAACAGTCACTCAACCAGTAATAACATACGCAAGCGGACCAATCTTCAAAGCAACTAACACTGCACAAATAGACAAAGTACTAAAGATAGAGAGAAGAATCATTAGAACGTGCAACAACAAATCATACCAAAAAGATGGACACTGGACAGTACCTTCTAATGAAACAGTCTACAAGGAAATAGGACCAGTAATGAGCATAATCAGGAAGAAACGCATTTCATTTTTTGGACATCTAATCAGGACACCAGTGAACAGGATCATAAGGAGAATTGTAGAAAAATTATGGAATAGTAAGTGCAACATTAAGTCAATTACAGAAATCAAGGAAGATATGGATGAACTACAAATTACAGTGGAAAACCTAAGAAACAAAATCGACAAAATCAAGAAACTCACAGACAAGCAAAACCAGACTGCAAATCAGAATCAACAAACAGACAATAGGAAGAGTGATTTCCGATGAAGAAAGAAGGATAAGATCAGAGAGAATGAAGAAGTACTGTGCTGACAGGAAACTGAAAAATTCTTTGTACAAAGTTGGCTAGAGTGATCCAATGAAGGCCATAAAATGTAAATAAATAAATAAGCAGTGATCGTATCGTATCGTAATCTGTTTATACTCCAGGCTCGGTTTTTCCCTCGGACTCTGCGAGGGATCCCACCTGTCCTGGAGCTTCAGACTCTGGATCGGGGGATACAACTGGGAAGGATGACCAGTACCTCGTCCAGGCGGCCTCATCTGCTATGCTGAACAGGGGCCTTGGTGGGGATGAGAAGATTGGAAAGGACAGGCAAGGAAGAGGGAAGGAAGCGGCCGTGGCCTTAAGTTAGGTACCATCCCGGCATTTGCCTGGAGGAGAAGTGGGAAACCACGAAAAACCACTTCCAGGATGGCTGAAGTGCGAATCGAACCCACCTCTACTCAGTTGACCTCCCGAGGCTGAGTGGACCCCATTCCAGCCCTCTTACCAATTTTCAAATTTCGTGACAGAGCCGGGAATCGAACACGGTCCTTCGGGGGTGGCAGCTAATAACGCTAACTACTACACCACAGAGGCGGACTATAAGCAGTGATACAAAGCAGATTCCTCAAACTCCTTCATCATAAATAAATGCTGGTTACGAATGTAAGCAGGGCGAAAAGATAATAGGAACAGAACACGAGATCTCATTACCGGAAATTTGTGTTCCTTAACTTGTATCGCATAAATATGAAAGTTGCATTTTCATGAATTTACCCTGAAGTCATCCTTACACTGGAACGTAGTAACTTTTCCTCTACCACTTTTTCGTCTACATGGTAGTGTCGCGGTTTCGAACTCTTTCACACATGAGAAGTTTATTTCCGACTCCAAGTGGATTACGACATGCTAATTAATTTCGTGTGGCTATTTCTAGCCGGATGCAGCCCTTGTAAGACAGACTCTCCGATGAGGTTGGGCGGCATCCGCCATGTGTTAGTAACTGGGTGACATTGTGGTGGAGGATAGTGTTATGCGTGGTGTGTGAGTTGCAGGGATGTTTGTGACAGCACATACTCCCAGCCCGAAGCTATTGGAATTAACCAAACATACATACATACATACATACATACATACATACATACATTATCATTATAGACTGTTATGTCTTTCAGCGTTCAGTCTGCAAGCCTCTGAGAATTTACTAAACGTCTCCACAATCCTCGATTTGCAACTAGTGTTGTGGCCTCATTTAGTTCTATACCTCTTATCTTTAAATCGTTAGAAACCGAGTCTAACCATCGTCGTCTTGGTCTCCCTCTACTTCTCTTACCCTCCATAACAGAGTCCATTATTCTCCTAGGTAACCTATCCTCCTCCATTCGCCTCACATGACCCCACCACCGAAGCCGGTTTATGCGTACAGCTTCATCCATCGAGTTCATTCCTAAATTAGCCTTTATCTCCTCATTACGAGTACCATCCTGCCATTGTTCCCACCTGTTTGTACCAGCAATCATTCTTGCTACTTTCATGTCTGTTACTTCTAACTTATGAATAAGATATCCCGAGTCCACCCAGCTTTCGCTCCCGTAAAGCAGAGTTGGTCTGAAAACAGACCGATGTAAAGATAGTTTCGTCTGGGAGCTGACTTCCTTCTTACAGAATACTGCTGATCGCAACTGCGAGCTCACTGCATTAGCTTTACTACACCTTGATTCAATCTCACTTACTATATTACCATCCTGGGAGAACACACAACCTAAATACTTGAAATTATCGACCTGTTCTAGCTTTGTATCACCAATCTGACATTCAATTTTGTTGAATTTCTTACCTACTGACATCAATTTAGTCTTCGAGAGGCTAATTTTCATACCATACTCATTGCACCTATTTTCAAGTTCCAAGATATTAGACTGCAGGCTTTCGGCACAATCTGCCATTAAGACCAAGTCGTCAGCATAGGCCAAACTGCTTACTACATTTCCACCTAACTGAATCCCTCCCTGCCATTTTATACCTTTCAGCAGATGATCCATGTAAACTACGAACAGCAAAGGTGAGAGATTACAGCCTTGTCTAACTCCTGTAAGTACCCTGAACCAAGAACTCATTCTACCATCAATTCTCACTGAAGCCCAATTGTCAACATAAATGCCTTTGATTGATTTTAATAATCTACCTTTAATTCCATAGTCCCCCAGAATGGCGAACATCTTTTCCCTCGGTACCCTGTCATATGCTTTCTCTAGATCTACGAAACATAAACACAACTGCCTATTCCTCTCGTAGCATTTTTCAGTTACCTGGCGCATACTGAAAATCTGATCCTGACAGCCTCTCTGTGGTCTGAAACCACACTGGTTTTCATCCAACTTCCTCTCAACGACTGATCGCACCCTCCCTTCCAAGATGCCAGTGAATACTTTGCCTGGTATACTAATCAATGAGATACCTCGATAGTTGTTGCAATCCTTCCTGTTCCCTTGCTTATAAATAGGTGCAATTACTGCTTTTGTCCAATCTGAAGGTACCTTACCAACACTCCACGCTAATTTTACTACTCTATGAAGCCATTTCATCCCTGCCTTCCCACTATACTTCACCATTTCAGGTCTAATTTCATCTATTCCTGCTGCCTTATGACAATAGAGTTTATTTACTATCCTTTCCACTTCCTCAAGCATAATTTCACCAACATCATTTTCCTCCTCCCCTTGAGCTTCGCTGTTCACAACACCACCAGGATGATTTCCTTTTACATTGAGAAGATGTTCAAAATATTCCCTCCACCTCTCCAGTGATTACCTGGGATCTATTATGAGTTCACCTGAATTACTCAAAACAATGAAGGTTAAAATCCCCGACCGGGTCGGGAATCGAACCCGAGACCCTCTGAACCGAAGGCCAGTACGCTGACAATTCAACCAACGAGTCGAGTAATATTCGTGTCCTCACCCTGAGGTGGAGCAGCTCTTTTCAGGCACACTCCAAATGGAGGGGAGCTGCATGTACCATTTCAACCACATACCAGCCCTCCTGCCAATCATAAATTTCTGGCAATACCGGGAATCGAACGCGGGACCCCAACGACGGCAGCTAATAACACTACCCGTTACGTTTCGGAGGCGGACACAACATGCTGAATCTACACTAGAATACATACACGCTTATAGTCCTCGGCACGTAAGGCTGTTAGTGGCGGCCAATGGACTTTCAGTAGGGGTGGGGCACAGTCATCTTTTCCACAACTCTTGTTTGCTACTAACCAGTACCACCACACTTATTCAATCCTTCCGCGCGAAACAAAGTGATTCACTGCTGTCAACCCTCATAAAACGCGGGATACTACCCAGAGGCGCAGTTTGAATAAAAACACCCGGTCTCTTAAATGTTACATTTCTACATAATTATTTATTATTTTCTTCTTAAAATGTGAATAATAGGGCAAGCAAGGTCATAAAATATTTAATTTATTTTATGCGACCGTGGAGATTTGGCTTGCGCATGATCGTTTAGGGTTTTGTGAGGACATCTTTTAAGGCGCCTTTAGACGATGCCTTTTTACGTGCAACGCCACTTGCGGCACCGCAGGCTGTATTGCAAGCCGCAAGGTGCAAGAGCCGCAAGATCCATGTCTTCCTTCTATGTATTCACATGAACAGAAAGGAGGCGCATGCAGAATTCGAAAATGGTTTCTAAACATCTTAATGCGCTAGTGCTGCTGTTGCTGCCCTGATAAAATTATGCTAATAAGCGCAAACGTAATCGAAAGCGATGGGTGTCAGCCGTCGGAGTACGACAATAAATAATCTTCACGACGTCAGTATTGATTGATAACTATTTGTTTCGTAATTTTACTCCGATGTCTCCACATGACTTCGAGATACTCTTGCAGTTGATTGGGCCATTCATAAGTAAGGAAAAACACTAATATGAGAGAAGTCATTTCATGGTGCACGCGGTTAGCTGTAACTTTAAGTTTTGTAATTACTGATGACTGTTATCACACAGTATTTGTAAGTTGCCATTGCCTATTTACACAGTTCAAATTTATAAATAAATCATGAAATAAAATGTTTGGAAGATTTACAACGCTCCTTCTTCAGTCGTCAGCATAACCAACGTCTGATGAATCAGATGATCTGTCGTTTAAATTTATTGTAACATGATCAATAGTAGATACCTCTTCTGTGAGCGCATCTTTCTACCCATAATGTTTCTAATTTTATTGGTGTCTCCAATGCATAATTTTCATAGCTCCGGATTAACGGACCTCAAGATCTCTAGGCTTCTTGTCAATGATCCCGCATCAACTCCATTGACTTTCCTTTCTCTGCCTGGTTAGACATATTCACTTTAGCTATTTTATGTTTTACATAGGCTATGCTCATATAGACTCTATGGCGTTTAGCTCACAATGACAGACAGCCAGATGAGTTCAACGTCAGGACGAACATGCTTGATGATCTGCTCGAGTGTCCGGAAGTGCGACTTGCCGTGAACAATGAGCTACGCTTTATACAATGTTTCCTTCACTCTTTGTCAGACTCGTGGCTGAACGGTGAGCGTGTTGGTTTTCGGATACAATGGTCCCTGGTTTGATTACCGGACAGTTCATTGTAATTCATCTTCTCTCGTGGCTAGGTGATATGGCTCAATCGAAGTGTACCCTCTCTTCAAGGTATCAATAGTAATGGCGGGTGCGTTTAACTTTTAAAACGCATTGGATTTAAAGTTCTGGCTGATGGAGGAAATACCACAATTCGTCATCTGACATGTCATTCCCTTATTCCACTTTTTTCACTCCATAACAAAGCACATTCATCGAAAAGTAGCTCTACATGACTCAAAGCTGATACAGAACAGTGACAGAGTTCAGTTGGCGCGGCAAATAGACCACCTGGGCAACACCGCTCAGCCGACACGTTGCGTTCTTCTCTGAAAAACACTAAATTAATTATACATTTTCTCTTTCTTTATCTGTTTACCCTCCAGGTTCGGTTTTTCCCTCGGACTCAGCGAGGGATCCCACCTCTACCGCCTCAAGGGCAGTGTTCTGGAGCGTGAGATTTTGGGTCGGGGGATACAACTGGGAAAGAGGACCAGTATATTGCCCAGACGGTCTCACCTGCTATGCTGAACAGGGAACTTGTGGGGGGATAGACAAGGAAAAGGGAAGGAAGCAGCCGTGGCCTTTAATTCGGTACCATCCCGACATTTGCCTGGAGGAGAAGTGGGAAACCACGGGAAACCACTTCGAGGATGACTAAGGTGGAAACTGGACCCTCCTCTATTCAGTTGCCCTCCCGAGGCTGAATGAAGCACGTTCCAGTGGCAGAGCCGGGAATTGAATCCGGACCTCCGAGGGTGGCAGGTAGTAACACTAACAACTAGAAAACAGAGCCGGAATGAAGTAGAAATTTGAGACCATTTCACTTTACTTGTTTATTATGTTGGATGCAATTCGAATAGAGCTGTGAAAAAAGACTTAGGCTTTCTGTTCTCTGTTCCGCGTTTAGCAGCTGCGCCACATGTAGGCAGCAACATCCGTACAAGGTCGGAGCCATTCGGCAATTCAAATATAAACAAAACTGTATATTCCAGCTGGGGGTATAGCTCAGTGGTAGAGCATTCGACTGCAGATCGAGAGGTCCCCGGTTCAAACCCGGGTGCCCCCTAAAATTTATGCACTTCAATTATTATTATTCTAATTTCATTTTTTACAAGTTGCTTTACGTCGCACAGACACAGATAGGCCTTAAGGCGACGATTTGAGAGGAAAAGTCTAGAAGTGGGACGAAGCGGCCGTGGCCTTAATTAAGGAACATCCCAAGTATTTGCCTAGTGTGAAAATGGAAAACACCGAGCTCGATAGCTGCAGTCGCGTAAGTGCGGCCAGTATCCAGTATTCGGGAGATAGTAGGTTCGAACCCCACTGTTGGCAGCCCTGAAAATGGTTTTCCGTGGTTTCCCATTTTCACAACAGGCAAATGCTGGGGCTGTATCTTAATTAAGGCCACGACTGCTTCCTTCCCACTCCCAGCCCTTTCCTGTCCCATCGTCGCCGTAAGACCTATCTGTGTCGGTGCGACGTAAAACAACTAGCAAAAAAAGTGGAAAACCACGGAAAACCATCTTCAGGGCTGTCGACAGTGGTATTCGAAACCACTATCTCTCGAATGCAAGTTCAGAGCTTCGGGCCCATAACCACACGGTGAACTTCCCGGTCTAATTTCATAGTATGTTTAGTGTTAGAGATCTGATTCCTCAAAGTGGTTCATTCTAAAGCAAAATTGGTGACAAATGAACAGGATAGTCTTCATTTTCGTCTGTTATTCCTTTCAGCGTTCAGTCTGCAACCATCTGTGGTTATACTAAACTCTCCGCAAACCTACCCTGTGGCCTCTCTAGTTCTATACCTCCTATGTTTAAATCATCTAACCATCGTCGTCTTCGTCTCCTTTTACTTCTTCTACACCTCATGACCGAGTCTACTGTCCTCCTAGGTAACCTACCCTTCTCCATTCGCCTCACAGACCCCACCACTGAAGCCAGTTCATGCGTACAGCCTCATCAATCGAGTTCATTCCTAACTTAGTCTTTATCACGATATTTCAAGTACTCTTCTACCATTGCTCCTACTTGTCTGTAATGGCGACCATTCTCGCTCCTTTCATGTAGGTTACTTCTAAATTATTAATATAATATCCTACGTCCAACCAATTTTCATTCCCGTAAAACTAAGTGGTCTGAAAGCAGACCGGTGTAAGGATAGTTTCGTCCGGGAACTGACTTCCATCTTAAAGCTGTTAATTGCAACAGCGAGCTCACTGCATTAGCTTTGCTGCACTAGATTGTCTAACTATACTACCATCTTGCCAGAATACTCACCCTAAATACTTAAAATGATCTACCTGCTTCAGAATTGCATTCCCAACCTGACAATCAGTTCTCTTGGATTTCATCACTACTGATATAATCTTAGTCTTACAGAGCCTGGTTTTCAAATCATACTCAGCCCCCCCCCCCCCCCCGGATCTACAGCCCTTGAAGGGCCTTAGCCTACCAAGCGACCGCTGCTCAGCCCGAAGGCCTGCAGATTACGAGGTGTTGTGTGGTCAGCACAACGAATCCTCTCGGCCGTTATTCTTGGTTTTCTGGACCGGGGCCGCTATCTCACGGTCAGGTAGCTCCTCAATTGTAATCACGTAGGCTGAGTGGACCTCGATGCAGCCCTCAGGTCCAGGTGAAAATTCCTGACCTGACCGGTAATCGAACCAAGGGCCTCCGGGTAAGAGGCAGGCACGCTACCCCTACACCACGCGGCCGGCTCATATCATACTCACCGCACCTAATTTCCCGCTCCAAGATGTTACACTGCAGTCTTTCGGCATAATGTGCCATTAAGACCAAGTCGTCGGTGTAGTTCAAACTGCTTACTACACTTCGACCTATCTGAATCACTCCCTGCCACTTTATACCTTTCAGTACCGGGCGAGTTGGCCGTGCGCGTAGAGGCGCGCGGCTGTGAGCTTGCATCCGGGAGATAGTAGGTTCGAATCCCACTATCGGCATCCCTGAAGATGGTTTTCCGTGGTTTCCCATTTTCACACGAGGCAAATTCTGGGGCTGTACCTTAATTAAGGCCACGGCCGCTTCCTTCCAACTCCCAGGCCTTTCCTATCCCATCGTCGCCATAAGACCTATCTGTGTCGGTGCGACGTAAAGCCCCTAGCAAAAAAAAAAAATATATACCTTTCAGTAGATGAACCATACAAACTATGAACTACAAAGGTGAATGATTAGAGCATTGTATAATCCCTGTAAGTACCTTGAGTCCGCCTCTGTGGTGTAGTGGTTAGTGTGATTAGCTGCCACCCCCGGCGGCCGGGGATCGATTCCCGACCCTACCACGAAATTTGAAAAGTGGTACAAGGGCTGGAACAGGGTCTACTCAGCCTCAGGAGGTCAACTGAGCCACGTCAACCGTCCTCGAAGTGGTTTTCCGTAGTTTCCCACTTCTCCTCCAGGCAAATGCCGGGATGGTACCTAACTTAAGGCCACGGCCGATTCCTTCCCTCTTCCTTGTCTATCCCTTCCAATCTTCCCATCCACCACCAAGGCCCCTGTTCATCATAGAAAGTGAGGCCACCTGGGCGAGGTACTGGTCCTTCTCCCCAGTTGTATCCCCCGACCAAGAGTCTGAAGCTCCAGGACACTGCCCTTGAGGCGGTAGAGGTGGGATCCCTCGCTGAGTCCCAGGAAAAAACCGAACCTGGAGGGTAAACAGATGATGGTGATGACAACCATGTTACTTCGCATAAGTTCTTAAATGAAACACATAATCCACTGTAATTTCCCGTGCGAAAACGGGTCCACATGCTACTAGGATATAATATCACAAGTTATCTGCGATGCTATGCAAAACAGATTTTGTGACTCACGAGCTTCCTTCTCTCTCCTCTTTGCTTGGCTGCCGCGCCATGCGTAGGCTGCAGCATTCATACAAGGTCGGAGCAAGTTCGAAGTCAATGATAAACAAAATGGATATATCTAGGTGGGGGTATAGCTCAGTGGTGGAGCATTCGACTGCAGATCGAGAGGTCCCCGGTTCAAACCCGGGTGCCCCCTGATACTTTTGCTCTTTAGTTTTATATCATTTTTTTTTTTTTTGATATTTGCTTCACGTCGCGCCGACACAGATAGGTCTTATGGCGACAATGGGACAGGAAAGGGCTAGGAGTGGGAAGGAAACGGCCGTGGCCTTAATTAATGTACAGCCCCAGCATTTGCCTGGTGTGAAAATGGGAAACCACGGAAAACCATTTTCAGGGCTGCCGACAGTGTTATATCATTTAGTGCATATCGTAGAACTATTAGTTTCTTTATTTTTGAAGAGCTGATGTTACTGTATCTGATTTATTATTTGTTTATTTAATCCTTTTTACCCTCAAGGGTTGGCTTTTCCCTCGGACTGAGCGAGGGATCCCACTTCTACTGTCTCAAAGGAAGTGTCCTGGAGCGTGAGACTTTGCATCGGGGGGATAAAGTTGGGGAGAGGACCATTACTTCACCCAGGTGGCCTCACCTGCTACGCTGAACATGGGCCTTGTGCAGGATGCGAAGATTGGAAGTGACAGGCAAGGGAGAGGGAAGGAATTGGCCGTGGCCATAAGTTAGATACCATCCCTGCATTTGCCTGTAGAAGAAGTGCGAAACCAATGAAAAACCACTTCGAAGATGGCTAAGGTGGGAATCGAAGCTCCCTCTAATCAGTTGATCTCCCAAGGCTGTACAGAGTTCTCCTCCACATTCAACAGACACCATGCATGAATTGAGTAAATGAATGGCTGCATGAATGAATGAATGAATGAATGAATGAATGAATGAATGATTGAATGGATATAATTCATGCCTGCATAGTAAGCAAAAGAAACTCTTCACTCCCTGAATGACCACTATTTCGGTTCAAATCGACGCAAGAAAATCAATCAATCAATACTGACCTGCATTTAGGGCAGTCGCCCAGGTGGCAGATTCCCTATCTGTTGTTTCCCAGCCTTTTCTTAAATCTTTTCAAAGAAATTGGAAATTTATTGAACATCTCCCTTGGTAAGTTATTCCAATCCCTAACACCTCTCCCTATAAAATAATATTTGCCCCAATTTGTCCACTTGAATTCCAACTTTATCTTCATATTGTGATCTTTCCTACTTTTAAAGACGCCACTCAAACTTATTCGTCTACTAAAGTCATTCCACGCCATCCCTCCACTGACAGCTCGGAACATACCACTTAGTCGAGCAGCTCGTCTTCTTTCTCCCAGTTCTTCCCAGCCCAAACTTTGCAACATTTTTGTAACGCTACTCTTTTGTCGGAAATCACCCAGAACAAATCAAGCTGCATTTATTTGGATTTTTTCCAGTTTTTGAATCAGGTAATCCTGGTGAGGGTCCCATACACTGGAACCATACTGTAGTCGGGGTCTTACCAGAGACTTATATGCCCTCTCCTTTACATCCTTACTACAACCCCTAAACACCCTCATTACCACGTGCAGAGATCCGTACCCTTTATTTACAATCCCATTTATTTGATTACCCCAATGAAGATCTTTCCTTATATTAACACCTAGAGAATTACAATGATCCCCAAAAGGAACTTTCACCCCATCAACGCAGTAATTAAAACTGAGAGGAGTTTTCCTATTGTGAAACACACAACCTGACTTTTAACCCCGTTTATCAACATACCGTTGCCTGCTGTCCATCTCACAACATTATCGAGGTCATGTTGCAGTTGCTCGCAATCTTGTAACTTATTTATTACTCTATACAGAATAACATCATCTGCAAAAAGCCTTACCTCTGATTCCACTTCTTCACTCATATCATTTATATATTAAGAAAACATAAAGGTCCAATAATACTGCCCTGAGGATTCCCCCTCTTAATTATTACAGGGTCAGATAAACCTTCGCCTACTCTAATTCTCTGGGATCTGTTTTCTAGAAATATAGCAACCCATTCAGTCACTCTTTTGTTTAGTCCAATTGCACTCATTTTTGCCAGTAGTCTCCCATGATCTACCCTATCAAATGCTTTAGACAGGTCAATCGCGATACAGTCCATTTGACCTCCTGAATCCAAGATATTTGCTATATCTTGCTGGAATCCTACAACTGGAGCTTCAGTGGAATAACCGTTCCTAAAACCGAACTGCCTTCTATCGAACCAGTTATTAATTTCACAAACATGTCTAATATAATCAGAAAGAATGCCTTCCCAAAGCTTACATACAATGCACGTCAAACTTACGGGCCTGTAATTTTCAGCTTTATGTCTATCAACCTTTCCTTTATACACAGGGCTTACTATAGCAACTCTCCATTCATCTGGTATAGCTCCTCTGACCAAACAATAATCAAATAAGTACTTCAGATATGGTACTATATCCCAACCCATTGTCTTTAGTATATCCCCAGAAATCTTATCAATTCCAGCCGCTTTTCTAGTTTTCAACTTTTGTATCTTATTGTAAATGTCATAGTTATCATATGTAAATTTTAATACTTCTTTAGCATTAGTCATCTCCTCTACCTGGACATTATCCTTGTAACCAACAATCGTTGCATACTGCTGACTGAATACTTCTGCCTTTTGAAGATCCTCACATACACACTCCCCTTGTTCATTAATGATTCCTCGAATGTCCTTCTTGGAACCTGTTTCTGCCTTAAAATACCTATACATACCCTTCCATTTATCACTAACATTTGTATGACTGCCAATTATGCTTGCCATCATGTTAGCCTTAGCTGCCTTCTTTGCTAGATTCAATTTCCTAGTATGTACCTTCAATTTCTCCTTACTTCCACAGCCATTTCTAACTCTATTTCTTTCCAATCTGCACCTCCTTCTTAGTCACATTATTTCTCTATTATAATAAGGTGGGTCTTTACCATTTCTTAGCACCTTTAAAGGTACAAACCTGTTTTCACATTCCTCAACAATTGCTTTAAATCCACCCCAGAGACTGTTTACATTTTTATTTACCGTTTTCCACCGATCATAGTCACTTTTTAAAAACTGCCTCATGCCTGCTTTATCAGCCATATAGTACTGCTAATAGTCCTACTTTTAAGACCTTCCTTTCTAGCACATTTATTTTTAACTACGACAAAAGCAGCTTCATGATCACTAATGCCATCTATTACTTCGGTTTCTCTATAGAGCTCATCTGGTTTGACCAGCATCACGTCCAGGATATTTTTCCCTCTAGTTGGTTCCATCACTTTCTGAATCAGCTGTCCTTCCCATATTAGCTTATTTGCCATTTGTTGGTCATGCTTCCTGTCGTTCGCATTTTCCTCCCAACTGACATTTGGTAAATTCAGACCCCCCGCTACAATCACATTCCTTTCCATGTCGTTTCCCACATAGCTGATTATCTTATCAAATAATTCTGAATCCGTGTCAGCGCTACCCTTTCCCGGTCTGTACACTCCCAAGACATCAAGTTGCCTATTATCTTTAGAATTTCGTGGATTTTCATCCTTAACTTTTTCGTAGCTTAAACATTCTTGTTTCACCAGAATGAATACTCTCGCTCCCACAATTCCTATCCTATCTCTACGATACACTCTCCAGTTCCGTAAGAAAATTTCTGCATCTATTATATCATTTCTCAGCCATGATTCAACTCCTATTACAATATCTGGTAAATATATATTAAATTACTTAATTCTATTCCTTTCTTTACAATACTTCTACAGTTCAACACTGACATTTTTATGTCATCCCTACTTGACTTCCAGATTTCTGTACCCTTATCACCGCTCCCTAGACAACCCTGTTTCCCTGAATGTACAGAACCTCCCTATTACCCTTCCAAACAAATACCCTAACTTATACGTACCACTACGGTTTAAGTGAAGGCCATCTGAGAGCAGGCCAGTTTGTGAGATGTATAAAACATTTTATAGGAAGGACACCATGTTATTGCTGATGAACATTTATTTTATCTCAGGATAAATGATCGCTTTGTCAGTCTTCGGAGAAGTACTCGAATGAAAGTGTACAAACTGGGCGAGTTGGCTGTGAAGTTACGGGCCCGCAGCTGTGAGCTTACATCCGGGAGATAGCGGTTTTGAACCCCACTGCCGGCAGCTCCGGAGATGGATTTCCGTGATTTTCCATTTTCACACCAGGCAAATGCTGGACCTGTACCTTAATTAAGGCCACGGCCGATTCCTTCCCACTCCTAAGCCTTTCCTTATACCATCGTCGCAATAAAACCTATCTGTGTCGGTGCGACGTAAAGCAGATTGTAATAAACATAAGTACACAAGGCCAGTCACTTGTCAAGATTATCTGGAATTCTTCAGGTCATACAAATTCTGCGTCGGAAGTGTGGACTACTCTATGCCCGGTTCCACGGCCGGATACCCCTTCCCGAAGTCAACTCTATATGGAGGGTTGTGTTCGTTATGTGCATGTTTCTGTAGAGTTTGGTAGTTCATGGTTTGTGTAAGTATGATGGGGAATTAGCTAGACGAGAGTAATATCGAAGACCTAGCCTGGAATCGAAATAGGGACCCTCTGAACGGAAGGCCTGGGCGGTTATGCATTGCGGTAGGCTTGGCAGACTGATATGTAATAGCAAGTTCTGGCTCAGTGATGATAACAACGGGAAACTATCTCACTCCTAACTTTCCAAGTTATCTGTTCAACGATGCCTAGGCCATCTATGACAGCTGATGTTGGAGCTGGAGGGGATCCAACCAGCTTTACGGCTCACTACCCAACATGTATGCATACCCGACTTCCCTTCAGAAACTCTAATTTTCACGTCATTCGTGGCCCTTCCCTTTCTTTTAGAGAAACTTCCGTACTTCGAATGATGGATTTTTTTTTTTTTTGGATAGTTGCTTTACTTCGCACCGACACAGATAGGTCTTATGGCGACGATGGGACAGGAAAGGCCTAGGAATGGGAAGGAAGCGGCCGTGGCCTTAATTAAGGTACAGCCCCAGTATTTGCCTGGTGTGAAAATGGGAAACTACGGAAAATCATCTTCCGGGCTGCCGACAGTGGGGTTCGAACCCACTATCTCCCGGATGCGAGCTCACAGCTGCACGCTCCTAACCGCACGGCCAACTCGCCCGGTAATGATGGAATTATCTTCCTCTTTCTCTTCTGTATAGTGTTAAGAGAGGATGGTAATCTAGCTGTGCCCTTAGGGAATCTCAGTTCAACTCACGAAGATGAGTGACCCCTGTTCCAGCCTCGAACTATTGTCTTCCAGCTAACAGGCACTGGACTGGCTTGTTTTACTTTTGTACGTCGACGGCATTGGTATCGTTATAGACATGATAATAAGCACTTGGGATTTTCCCGTGTCAAGAAAACAACGTGAAAATCGGTACCTTTTGCAGAAAACATTGAGCCGCGTCTTCAGAAGAAAATCTCGACTGATCACGAGTAAGAGTAAGAACAGTTTAAATTTAAGATGCTTTACCATTGCTCTGTAGTAAGTGGTACTCTCGTTCGTCACTAGATGGATCACTGTGCGCTAGCCCTCCAACTGGGAGTTGAAGACACCACCTAAGTTCCAATTAAAGAGTAAACTTTCTATAATATACATATATGACGTACATTTATTTTAAATATTTTGAGAAATCGTCGTCCGCCTCTGTGGTGTAGTGGTTAATGTGATTAGCTGCCACCCTCGGAGGCCCGGGTTCGATTCCCGGCTCTGCCACGAAATTCGAAAAGTGGTACGAGGGCTGGAACGGGGTCCACTCAACCTCGGGAGGTCATCTGAGTACAGGAGTGTTCGACTCCCTCCTCAACCATCCTGGAAGTGGTTTTCCGTGGTTTCCCACGGCAAATAGCCGGGATGGTACCTAACTTAAGACCACGGTCGCTTCCTTTCCGCTTCCTTGTCTATCCCTCCTAAACTTCCCATCCCCCCCGCCAACGCCCCTGTTCAGCATAACAGGTGAGGCCGCCTGGGCGAGGTGCTGGTCATCCTCCCCAGTTGAATCCCCTGACCCAGAGTCTGAAGCTCCAGGACATTGCCCTTGAGGTGGTAGAGGTGGGATCCCCCGCTGAGTCCGAGGGAAAAGCAAACCCTGGAGGGTAAACCTATGAAGAAGAATAAGAAGAAGAAGAATCGTTTTCCTAACACTGTTAATAAAATGAAATGAAAATACTAATTAAAGTACAGGCCGATGACCTTCGATGTTAGGCCCCTTAAAACACCAAGCAAAACCAGCAATTGAAGTACAAAAATCTCAGGGAGCACCCGGGTTTGAACCGGGGACCTCTCGATCTGCAGTCGAATGCTCTACCACTGAGCTATACTCCCCTACGATTCCCAACCTCTTTTGACGGTAAACAGAGTAAAAATTCAGGATGTTTCACTTAAAGGAAATGTCCTCTCAGGTTTAATTACTGCGTTGACGGGAGGAAAGTTCATAATGGGGATCACTGAAAGTACCTAGGTGTTAACATAAAGAAAGAAGTTCATTGCGGTATCATATGAACGGGGTTGTAGATAAAGGGTACATATCTAAGTACACCGTTAAGAGCGTATTTAGTGGTGGTTGCTGTAACGAAGTAAAGGAGAGGACACATGCGTCTCTGGTAAAACCCCAACTACAGTATCGTTCCAGTCTATGGGACCCTAACCAGGATTACTTGATTCGAGAAATGGGAAAAATCCAAAGGAAAGCAGCTCGATTTGTTCTGGGTGATTTCCGAAAAGTCCGCCTCTGTGTTGTACGAGGTTTGTCCGGAAAATACGTATAAAAGTTGAATAATAACTTTATTTGACAATTATTCAGGTATTACAATATGGTCTCCTTCAAAGTACTCTCCCTGAGACAAGATGCACTTCTGCCAACGCCGTTTCCACTGTTGATAACATTGTTGAAAGTCTTCAGTTGTGATGCTGTTCAGTTGCCGTGTCGTTTCTCCCTTGATGGCTTCCATATCACCCAAGTGCCGCCCCCGAAGCACCATTTTGCATTTCGGGAACAGGAAGAAGTCACAAGGGGCTAAATCGGGTGAATAAGGCGGGTGGTCTGTCACGGTGATTGAGCTTCGGGCCAAAAACTCACGCACAACGAGCGACGTGTGAGCGGGCGTATTGTCGTGATGAAGGATCCACCTGCCCCCTTGTGCCAAATCCGGTCGAACTCGGGCCACACGAGCTCTGAGACTTGATGTTGATGCGCTGTTCCTCAATCAGAGAGAGCTCCATACCGACGGCAGGTGAAAACGGGTAACTTTCAACAAGCAGCCGCACACTGCTACTGACACGCAGAGCTCTCCGACTCGAACTGAGCGTTGAGAAGATTGGCGACAACAGCAGTGCCACCTGGCGGCGCCTCCACGATACGTGATACGTCACCCCGACGGTTTTATACGTATTTTCCGGACAAACCTCGTAGCGTGGTTAGCGTGATTAGTTGCCACCCCCGGAGGCCCGGGTTCGATTCCCGGTTCTGTTACGAACTTTGAAAAGTGGTACGAGAGCTGGAACGGGTCCACTCAGCCTCGGGAGGTCAGCTAAGTAGGTTCGATTCCCACCTCAGCCATCCTGGAAGTGGTTTTCCGCGGTTTCCCACTTCTCCTCCAGGCAAATGCCGGGATGATACCTAACTTAAGGCCACGGCCGCTTCCTTCCCTCTTCCTTATCTATCCCTTCCAATCATCCCATCCCCCACCAAGGCCCCTGTTCGTCATAGCAGGTGAGGCCGCCTGGGCGAGGTACTGGTCATCCTCCCCAGTTTTATCCCCCGACCCAGAGTCTGAAGCTCCAGGACACTGCCCTTGAGGCGGTAGAGGTGGGATCCCTCGCTGAGTACGAGGGAAAAACCAACCCTGGAGGCTAAACAGATTAAGAAAGAAAGAAAGAAAGAAAGAAAGACATAATTAGGCTTTCGAGATATCGTGTTGGGGTCGAGTGTAGAAAATAAGTCATGGGAGGAGGATGATCAAGGCCGAGGTGTTATAGTCATGTAGTAAAAAGTGGAGAGCAACTGCTGAGTCAGGTTAGTAAGAATGGCCTGGCAAAAAGGTGACTGAAATGATTCAAGGTACAATATCCGTTAAGTGCCCCCAAGAAAACCAAGGTAGACCTTCGTGATGTTATTCCTTGAGAAAGAAAGAAAGGTGAATTACTCTGGGCTTTAAAAAGAGGTATCTCCCTAATATACCCTAGGATAAGTACGAACGAAACGATCCATAATCACCCCGTGTAGTTAGGATTTCAACTACATTACGTAGCACGACCTGGGGGTATAGCTCAGTGGAAGAGCATTCGACTGCAGATCGAGAGGTCCCCGGTTCAAACCCGGGTGCCTCCTGTTATTTCGGTCCTTAGTTTATTTTCTTAATCTTCTCCTGCTTCTGGTACTGGATGTTGGCAACCGTCGTAGCGGTGTATTACTTATTGACCACTGTGGTTACCATCAGTGTCCAGGTTCTCAGACTGTTACACAGCTGATCTTCCTTCTACCAACATTTCCCTTTCCTAGTAGGTTTCCTTACAGAATGAATTGTAGTAAGTGGTATCTACTTCTGGTGGAACGACGTGGGGGTATAGCTCGGTGGAAGAACATTCGACTGCAGATCGAGAGGTCCACGATTCAAACCCGGGTGCCCCCTGTTATTTTAGTCCTTAGTTTATTTTCTTAATCTTCTTCTGCTTCTGGTACTGGATGTTGGCAACCGTCGTAGGGGTGTATTCCATACTGAACACTGTGGCTGCCTTCAGTGTCCAGGTTCTCAGACTGTTTAACAGCTGACCTTCCTTCTACCAACATTTTCTTTCCTATTATCTTTCCTTGCAGAATGAGTTACCGGGCGAGTTGGGCATGCGGTTAGGAGCGTACAGATGTGAGCTCGCATCCGGGAGATAGTGGGTTCGAACTCCACTATCGGCAGTCTTGAATATGGTTTTCCGTGGTTTCCCATTTTCACACCAGGCAAATGCTGGGGCTGTACCTTAATTAAAGCCACGGCCCTTGCTTGTCCCATCGTCGCCGTAATACCTATCTGTGTCGGTGCGACGTAAAGCAACTAGCAGAATGAATTGCAGTAAGAGTTATCTATTTCTGATCCTCACAACGCATCTGAGGTATAGGGGCTTCCTCGTCTTTTCTTTCTTTCTTTTTCTTCTTCTTCTCAATCTGTTTACTCTCCAGGGTTGGTTTTTCCCTCGGACTTAGCGAGGGATCCCACCTCTACCGCCTCAAGGGCAGTGTCCTGGAGCGTGAGACATTGGGACGGGGGATACAACCGGGAGGATGATCAGCACCTCGCCCAGGCGGCCTCACCTGCAATGCTGAACAGGAACCTTGGTGGGGGATGGGAGGATTGGAAGTGATAGACAAGGAGGAGGGAAGGAAGAGGCCGTGGCCTTAAGTTAGGTACCATCCCGGCATTCGCCTGGAGGAGAAGTGTGAAACAACGGAAAATCATTTCCAGCATGGCGGAGGTGGGAATCGAACCCACCTCTACACAGTTGACCTCCCGAGGCTGAGTGGACCCCGTTTCAGCCCTCGTACCACTTTTCAAATTTCGTGGCAGAGTCGGGAATCGAACCCGGGGCTCCGGGGGGTGGCAGCAAATTACACTAACCACTACGCCATAGAGGCGGACTTCTTTATTTCTTAATCCGTTTATCCTCAAGGGTTGGTTTTTCCTTCGGAGTCAGCGAGGGTTCTTACCTCTACCGCCTCAAGGGCAATGTCGTGGAGCGTCAGTCTTTGGGTAGGGGGATACAACTGGCGATGAGGGCAGGTACCTCGCCCAGGCAGCCTCACCTGCTATGCTGAACAGGGTACTTGTGGAGGATGGGAAATCGGAAAAGAGAGACAAGGAAGAGGGAAGGAAGCGGCCGTGGCCTTAAGTTAGTACCATCCAGGAATTTGCCTAGAGAAGAAATGGGAGACGAAAGAAAAAAAAAAACAACCATCGAAGATGGCTGAGGTTGGAATCGAAACGCCCTCTACTCAGTTGACTTCTCGAGGCTGAGTAGACCCCGTTCCAGTCCTGTGCCAATTTAAAATTCGTTTAGAGCCTGGAATGTAACCCGGGCCTCCGGGGCTGACAGCTAATCACGCTAACCACGCGGAGATTAAAATCCTCGTCCCCGCCGGGAATTGAACCGGGGAACACCTGAACCGATGGCCTTAATGCTGACCGTTCAGCAAAGAAGTTCGACTTCCTGGTTCTTACACTGGCGAATTCTTCTTTTTCTTAATTATGAGTATATTATGTCGTTAGTCACATCATTTTATTTGTAAATTATGTACACATTAGTATGTTATTCCATTCTGAATTTGTACAAAAGGTCCACTCAGCGTATATTGGGCAGGTTGATCCCTAGATGGTAAATCTTCTTCCTACTACTTTCCCTATTTACTGGGGTCGGAACTAGATGTGGAAATAGCCAAGTCTTATGGCAGGGTCCTCTTCCTCACTTGAACCATTTGTAAATGATAATACACTATTGCGTCTCTCTGTAGTCGTTGGTAGTGTGATGTTTGTGTGAGTACAGTAGATGAAGAAGTGCGTGTTGCATGATTTGTCTAAGGGAGAGAAAGGTGGCGAATGAGTTTTGGGGGGTATAAAGTCACAAGTTATCTGCGATGCTGTATAAAAGTTTCTGACTCACAGGCTTCCTCTTGTCTCCTCTGTGCTTGATAGCCGAGCCATGCGTAGGCTGCAGCATCCGTAGAAGGTCGGATCCAGTCTCCAAGTCAATAATAAACAAAACGTTACTCGACATGTGGGGGGTATAGCTCAGTGGTAGAGCATTCAACTGCAGATCGAGAGGTCCCCGGTTCAAACCCGGGTGCCCCCTAAATTTTTTGCTCTTTAAATTCATATCATTTAAAGCATATCGTAGAAATATTAGTCTATTTTCTTCTTCTCTTCTTAATCTGCTTACCCTCCAGGGTTTTTCCCTCAGACTCAGCTAGGGATCCCACCTCTACCGCCTCAAGGGCAGTGTCCTGGAGCGTGAAACATTGGGTCGGTGATACAACTGGGGAGGATGACCAGTACATCTCCCAGGCGGACTCCTGTTATGCTGAACGGAGGCCTTGTGGGGGAGGGGGGGAATTTTGGAAGTGATAGACAAGGAAGAGAGAAGCAAGCGGCGGTGGCCTTAAGTTAGGTACCATCCCGGCATTTGCCTGGAGGAGAAGTGGGAAACCACGGAAAACCACTTACAGGATGGATGATGTAGGAATCGAACCCACCTCTAGTCAGTTGACCTCCTGAGGCTGAGTGGACCCCGTTCCAGCCCTCGTACCACTTTTCAAATTTCCGTGGCAGAGCCGGGAATCGAACCCGGGCCTCCGGGGATGGCAGCTAATCGCACTAACCACTACACCACATGGGCGGGCAGTCTATTTTTGAAGAGCTAATATTTCTTCTTTCTTTCTTTCTTTCTTTCTTTCTTTCTTTCTTTCTTTCTTTCTTAATCCGTTTACCCTCCAGGGTTGGTTTTTCCCTCGGATTCAGTGAGGGATCACATCTCTAGCGCCTCAAGGGCAGTATCCTAGAGCGTGGGGCCTTGGGTCCGGGGATAAAACTGGGAAGGAGGACCACTACCTCGCCCTGGCGGCCTCACCTGCTAAGCTGAACAGGGCCCTTATTGGGGATGGGACGATTGGAAGAAGGAAGAAGGAAGAAGGAAGAAGGAAGGAACGTGCCTTGGCCTTAAGTTAGCCACCATCCCGGCATTTTTCCGATGAAGAATTTTTAAACCACTGAAAACCACTTCGAAGTTGGCTGAGTTGGGAATCGACCCCCTCTCTACTCAGTTGATCTCTTGAGGGTGAGTGGAACCCGTTCCACTCCTCGTACCAATTTTAAATTTCTTGGCAGAGCCGGGAATCGATCCCGCGTCTAATGAGGTGACCGCTAATCACACTAATCACCGCACCACATAATTTCTGACATTCTTTTACTGCGGGAAAAATAATATAATGCGTCGCCAATGCTGCTGCAATGGCAGCAGAAACTCTTTGCTTAATTCTAAGCACTATCGTCTTGCACTGAGGAAAATAGTCTCCTACAATTACATGAAAAGAGTCTGAAGCATAACGTCGAAGAACTACAAGCAACTGCTGCTATGGAGACACTGGTAAGTTTCAATCTGAGGGAAACTCGAACCTATCGTCAATTTTTTATAGTGCCTTGCTCATTATACAAACATTGGTAATCAGGCATTTTTGCAGAAAAAAATCTTCTGACAGTTATAAAAAGTAGTTTTTTCGTACTATGGGTAGTCCGTTGCCTTCTTCAGTACATAGGTAGTCTTCATTCATTCTTTCTTAATGTGTTTACCGTCCAGGGTTGGTTTCTCCCTTGGACTCAGCGAAGGATCCCACCTCTACCACCTAAAGGGCAGTGTCCTGGGGCGTGAGGCATTGGTTCGGGGGATACAACTGGGGAGAATGGCCAGTACCTCGCCCAGGCGTCCTCACCTGCTATGCTGAACAGGGGCGTTGCTTGGGGATGGAAAGATTGGAAAGGATAGGCAAGGAAGAGGGAAGGAAGCGACCGTGGCCTTAAGTACCATCCCGGCATTTGCCTGGAGAAGAAGGGGATAACCACGGAGAACCACTTCGAGGTGGCTAAGGTGAGAATCGAATCCACCAACACTCAGTTGACCTGCCGAGGCTGAGTGGACCCCGTTCCAGCCCTCGTACCACTTTTCAAATTTCGTGGCAGAGGCGGGAATCGGACCCGGGTCTCCGGGAGTGGCAGCTAATCACACTAGCCACTACACCACAGAGGCGGACGATAGTCTTCATACAGCAATAAATCTTTAAACTTAAGACTTCTAGGTAGTACTATTTGAAAATTTTGACAACTGTCAGCAGGTTTATCAGGGGCTGGTGCCATGTTAATTTAACACAAGTATTAGCACCCCCGGAGGTCCAGGTTCGATTCCCGGCTTAGCCACGAAAATCTGAAATGTGATACGAGGGCTGGAACATTTTAAATTGTTTAAGAGTTAAGACTATTCATGTCTATATAAATGTTCTTTTAATAATTTCTGTCAATATGTTATTTTAATGTAGATGAATATAGGATGGTTATCCAGTTGTACTTCCTCCTAAAACAATATCACCACCACCATCACTACCTGTGAGTGGCAGTCTAATCAGCGCAACGGCCGGCAAGCGGTCCAGTCTTCCTAGTCTGTCAAGCCGTTTTCATCCTACAACATGGCGCCGATGATTTCACATCCCGTAATGCTTGCTTGTCCTTTCTAATGGTCTTACATGTTCACTGGTGTCTAGCCCACTCCTGGGGAAATCAGTATTAGTAGCGTCACAAGCCTTCACTCAATATGACCACTGCTAAGAGGTAGAGAGAGAACTGACCCCTGCTTTTGCATGCGATCTACTGACAGGGAATTGTATGCCAACGAGTTTAATACCTTGCCGCCTAACAGTGATGGTGACAATCTCTTTTTCTCCCTAGCAGGACTCGAACCGGCTAAGTACGATTGCAGACTGCAAAAACTTGACGCGTTAATGCTCACGGCCATCTGGCCAGCTACTCTTAGTGAACGTACTTGATTTTAAGTACTATGATGTTTTCTTAGTAAATATAATGTTATCTTAGATTTGTACTGAGATTTGTTACGATATAATTTCCGCTATTCGTTAAGCTCAAATCTTTCAATAAGTACTTGTGTTTTACATGTGTCAGAATAATATCGCGATCAAAACAGCTTGTCGTAGTAGGTCTGTTAAGAATGAACTTGGCATTCATCACAGATAATATCAGAAGATGGGTGTGACACAGTGACAAGTGCAACAGTAATAGTCTCCAGAATTATCTCGTCTGCTCATCTACCCTGTTCAACGTCATCTTATCCAACTTAGTGCACAATAGGACAGGATTTCATAAGCATTCAGCACGGTGTCACAGAAGCCCACAATGCAGATAGAGGCATAATAATAAATGATTTTTCAGTGAAATAAGAATGAAAAAAAAAGTGGTTTATTTTGACGAGAAATGGAAGAGGCGCATCTATTGAGAGTTTGTAGAGATACTGACTCACTTAGCGTTAAATATCTGGGTTTTGAATATAAAGGAAAAGTGGAAAGAGAAAAGAAATTTCATACAATTTTAAAATCATTAAATAAAAAAATTGATAACACAGGAGAGATCAACAACATTCGTTTGTATTTTAAGGAAAACTAGTGGACGCATTCTGCTCCGCATCATTCGTTATAAATATGTCAGATAACTCGTCTTGATATGCCTGTCGTAGTCATGTTGTGTACCTGTCCTTTTCAATAGTTTTATGAACATTTAACACCGATACGTAATAAATGGTCCGCCTCTGTGGTGTAGTGGTTAGCGTGATTAGCTGCCACCCCCGGAGGCCCGGGTTCGATTCCCGGCTCTGCCACGAAATTTGAAAAGTGGTATGAGGGCTGGAACGGGGTCCACTCAGCCTCGGGAGGTCAAGTGAGTAGAGGTGGGTTCGATTCCCACCTCAGCCATCCTGGAAGTGGTTTTCCGTGGTTTCCCACTTCTCCTCCAGGCGAATGCCGGGATGGTACCTAACATAAGGCCACGGCCGCTTCCTTCCCTCTTCCTTGCCTATCCCTTCCAAACTTCCCATCCCTCCACAAGGCCCCTGTTCAGCATAGCAGGTGAGGCCGCCTGGGCGAGGTACTGGTCATTCTCCCCAGTTGTATCCCCGACCAAGAGTCTGAAGCTCCAGGACACTGCCCTTGAGGCGGTAGAGGTGGGATCCCTCGCTGTGTCCGAGGGAAAAGCCGACCCTGGAGGGTAAACAGATGATGATGATGATGACGTAATAAATGATTCATTCGTAATATAGTTTATAACATTATAACACTTTTTTCCATACAATATTCACTGTGCTTCGACTGTTCGGCGTATCTGGATCGTATCATTTTCAAAAGATCTTGTCCAAGATAGCAAAGTAAAGAAACGTAAAGAATTTCACCTTATTTTCTTGACGCGGCATAAGTCCAAAAGCCTTACATGTCTATAAGTACGGGCCGTGAAAGCATCAATGGCTACGTATGTATTGTGATAATTCATTCCTCAACATAAACAAATGTTAGATATTAGCTCACTTGATGTAAACTCTTCTCTACTTCGAGGAGCGCTTCATCGGGGGCTCCACAGGATTGTTCACTGATACTTGTCACTTGGCTGTCCCTATTTGGCAGCGTCCCATGCCATAATATTTCTTCGAATGTTCCCTAAGACATCGCCAAGTGATATGGCCGTTTGTGGTACTCCTGTACTGCCAGTACGCGTAGCTTTCACAGTTCACACGAGGCTTTCTCTTGGTCGTAGTAAGAAAATCCACTACACAAAATTCACTACAGAAATGTTAAAGAAATATTTGATGACGAAGCGGTGAGTTTGCAATTTGCTCCTAAAGCGGAAAGTCATGCGCAGATGTGTTGCAGGACCAAAATATGGGAAAGCAGAAATTTAGGCACATCGCGATATCTTGCTAAGGTAATGAGTTGACTGCACTGATAGCGACTCAACGTTAAGTGTTAGACGGTGTGAAATAACACAATCATTTAAGAGAAACAACGGGTCCTGGCAGATGAGTCAACCTTGAGGAACGATTACATTTTATTGGATGAAAACTCGCTGTTAGTCGCTGGGCGGCTGTTATCGCATAGTATATGCCGAAATCAAAGTATACTCGTACGCAACTAATACTCAGGAAGAACAGTGAAGTAATTCTAAGAGGAGTTAGTTGAAAAAGTGGCTTCCACAGGAGCATGAACCTCAGTACCTCACCCCTTGGATGGTTACGTTGAGCAACTCCACTCCTACACGAGAGAGACTAACCCAACTCTTTTGGTGTTGGTTGTATTTGGGGTCGTGTATAAAACAATGAGTAGGTATGCTCTATGAAGAATTACACTGAGAATTAGAAGGTTGAACATTAATATTTTATTACTTACTAGCAGAAGTACCCGTTTTTCGTACGGGTTATCAGTAACTAGCTTTAGGTACTCATATTATCGGTGTGACTGACTTCATTAGATATTTATATCACTGGTGTATTTACTTAAGTACGCAGAAATTATTTTTCATGTTTGGAATTATAGTGTATCTCCTTCTTCTTTTCTTCATGGGGGCCTCTAAATATTAGTTCCTAATTAGCGTCGACCTCTAAGATCTTTTTCTACCATGATTCTCTTTCATTCCCACCTAGATATACCTGCTCCCTTCACAATGCTGCAGGTTTAGTGTAAGTATACTTCCGCCAGATAGTACCACAAATATAAATATTATTGAATGTATTTGTTTGATCCGACATTTCGTAACTATTACAAATGATAAAGGAAATACGCGATGCATAAAATAAACTACTATAATTATCGAGAATTATAATTCTCAGAGCTTGTCACTCATGCCGCACATCATATACCGTAATGAATCTGAGTATGAATGTTGAGACATTTTTCAAGTCATATACAGGTTGTTTTCATGGTTACAATGATTGTAAAAGTGGAGCAAAATATCGGCACTAATAACATCAGTGATCCTACTACTCCATGATTTGATAGAAAATAGTTTAAATTATAGGTAACAGACTCCGCAAAATGCTGAAACCTAAGCCAGTACGTAAAAACGGAGGCCCGTCGGCAACCGCTGGTCGCTGTACTACGGAGATCTCCAGGGCTATTCTTTTTATACTTCACTCCCTTTCCATCTCCGCCCAAAGGAGTGCTATGAGCGTCTTACACAACAGTTTATTTTTTCCAGATAGTAAGTCATATGAAGGGATGAAAACCATAACAGTATAAGTGACTTTTTAAAAAAATGAGTTAAGTGCAGAATGTAACTCCGGGAGGATGTATCCTTTCACCAGCAAGGAGATACAAATGATAGCGGTAATATTCTACCCTCTAGTGATAGGTGGTATAACTACAAATAGCATGCTTTATATGAGTGTTAAGATGTTTAAATGCCTTTTTCTCTGAATGATCAAAATGCTACTTATACCGTTATGGTTTTCATCCATTCATATGTGAATCAATTTTGGTTGGCAGCTATGCTCAAACGTACATGCATAATGTAGCTGCTGTAGAACCCTGGAGCTGACGTTGCCATTGTTACAGCCATTCGTTTCTTTATCCGATTCCTAGACAAGGGGTAGTGTTGTTCCAATACCTCCATAACGGTTGGTTTTAGGGACCGAAGGGTTTAGCGAGTTTTGTTCTTTGCGTTAAGGAGCTTAAAATGAGCTTTGTCACGTTCTTGTACGACAAATTCGATTTTGCCTATATTAGCCTATTATTTTAATTTTATATCTCCCCCCGTCGCCCCCCTCGAATCGTTTTAAAAATAAAATACAGTCCATGTTACTCTCTGGCAATGTAGCTTTCTATAAGTGAAGTAATTTTTAAAATCAGTTCAGTAGTTTTTGAGTCTGTCCGTTACAAACAAATATACACATTTTTCCTCTTTGTAATATTAGTAGGCCTATAGATGTATAGATTACATAAATACACATACGGTTGCCGTCAGGAAGGGCATCCAGCTGTAAAACAGGGTCAAATCCACATGTACGACACAGTTCGCACCCGCAACCCCACAGGTGTGGGTAAAGCGATAGAAGACGAAGATATTCATTTTAAAAATTCACCCGCTTTTTATTCTTTTCACCCCCTTAAGTGGATTTTCCAAAAAGTGTGTGTTCATTTTTAAAGGAGATTCCAAGTACCAATTTAAAGTCTGTAACATCTTCATTTTTTGAGATATATGTATCCTCATATAAATAATTCAACTCCTTCCTCACTTTTTTCACCCCCCTTCCTCCCTTAAGTGGATTTTCTGAAAACGAATATTTGTGTTCTTTTATTTTTAAAGGGGATTCCAAATATCAATTTTCATGTCTGTAACATGTTAGGTTTTTGTGTTTTATTGTAGACTAGCAAATGTGCCCGTGCTTCGCTACGGTATTCTACATTGTATTCGAATATCGAAGCAAATACTGTACATACAGTAAATGAGATTGTTTTAAAATGGCATGTCTCTTAGCGTTATCCGAGACACAGCATATTGAGGTTCCCAATACGGTGTTTCCAATGTAAAGTGCTTGTTACGGATTTGTGACGATAACGGCAGGCTCACTTGTCTACTGCCATTCAAAATCCAGTTGGGAAGTTTTCATTATAATTGCAGGCCCAATCGCCTACTGCGCGGTCACAATCGATTTGGGAGTTTTCGTTACAATGGCAGGCCCCCTTTCCTACTTCCAGACAGATGACAGTTTTCATTAGAATGTTTGGCAACTTCCCTACTACCAGTCGACATTGAGTTGTGCAGTTATAATTATAATGACAGGCCCCTTTTCCTACAGCCAGCCAGCTTACTACCAGTCACACCAAGCTGGTGAGTTTCCATCAGAATAGCAGGCCACTATGCCTAATACCAGTCACATTTTAGATGGATACATTTGTTTATAAGGGCGGGTACCCTTGCCTACAGCCAAACACAATCGGGTAGGGGACTTTTAAACAACATTGCATGCTCCCATGCCTTCTGCATGTTAAATCGAGAAGTGAATTATTCACTACAATGGTAGGCCTTCCTTACTAATGCCAGTTACACAGGTGTTGGAGAAGGATCACAATCCTACTGCCAGTCAAAGTCGGTGTGGGGAGTACTGATTACAATAGCAGACACACCTTTTCTGGATCGCTACAAGACGACATCAGTGAATATATATAGATCGACATACGAAAGTACACTGACTGACAGAGCAAATGCAACACCAAGAAGGAGTGGTCAGAACTTTATGCCAATTGCAGGGTAGACTGACGTCACTGAGGTATGCTCATGATGTGAAATGCGCCGCTGTGCTGCGCACGTAGCGAACGATAAATGGGACACGGCGTTGGCGAATGGCCCACTTCGTACCGTGATTTCTCAGCCGACAGTCATTGTAGAACGTGTTGTCGTGTGCCACAGGACACGTGTATAGCTAAGAATGCCAGGCCGCCGTCAACGGGGGCATTTCCAGCAGACAGACGACTTTACGAGGGGTATGGTGATCGGGCTGAGAAGGGCAGGTTGGTCGCTTCGTCAAATCGCAGCCGATACCCATAGGGATGTGTCCACGGTGCAGCGCCTGTGGCGAAGATGGTTGGCGCAGGGACATGTGGCACGTGCGAGGGGTCCAGGCGCAGCCCGAGTGACGTCAGCACGCGAGGATCGGCGCATCCGCCGCCAAGCGGTGGCAGCCCCGCACGCCACGTCAACCGCCATTCTTCAGCATGTGCAAGACACCCTGGCTGCTCCAATATCGACCAGAACAATTTCCCGTCGATTGGTTGAAGGAGGCCTGCACTCCCGGCGTCCGCTCAGAAGACTACCATTGACTCCACAGCATAGACGTGCACGCCTGGCATGGTGCCGGGCTAGAGCGACTTGGATGAGGGAATGGCGGAACGTCGTGTTCTCCGATGAGTCACGCTTCTGTTCTGTCAGTGATAGTCACCGCAGACGAGTGTGGCGTCGGCGTGGAGAAAGGTCAAATCCGGCAGTAACTGTGGAGCGCCCTACCGCTAGACAACGCGGCATCATGGTTTGGGGCGCTATTGCGTATGATTCCACGTCACCTCTAGTGCGTATTCAAGGCACTTTAAATGCCCACCGCTACGTGCAGTATGTGCTGCGGCCGGTGGCACTCCCGTACCTTCAGGGGCTGCCCAATGCTCTGTTTCAGCAGGATAATGCCCGCCCACACACTGCTCGCATCTCCCAACAGGCTCTACGAGGTGTACAGATGCTTCCGTGGCCAGCGTACTCTCCGGATCTCTCACCAATCGAACACGTGTGGGATCTCATTGGACGCCGTTTGCAAACTCTGCCCCAGCCTCGTACGGACGACCAACTGTGGCAAATGGTTGACAGAGAGAATGGAGAACCATCCCTCAGGACACCATCCGCACTCTTATTGACTCTGTACCTCGACGTGTTTCTGCATGCATCACCGCTCGCGGTGGTCCTACATCCTACTGAGTCGATGCCGTGCGCATTGTGTAACCTGCATATCGGTTTGAAATAAACATCAATTATTCGTTCGTGCCGTCTCTGTTTTTTCCCCAACTTTCATCCCTTTCGAACCACTCCTTCTTGGTGTTGCATTTGCTCTGTCAGTCAGTGTATATGCATGCTTAAAATATTGCAGACCTTCATTTACAGATTGACTGCTGCAAAACGGTACGTCATATCGACAAAGGATTGTACCATAAGACGTCAGATTTAGCGGCCTAAATGGCTGGTCGTATGATATCTGATCTATTCATGGGTCAGATTGAGTTAGAAACGTTGAATAGGGTAAAACTTTTGTAAGATTATCTCACATTGCATTACATTTCAGATAGTTATGTGACAGCTACATACATAGCATTTGGCTCACATATGGCTACTGGGTGGGCCAATTTTCGTGTAGGGTTTGATGATTCTATCTTTCTTATAAGTGATTGAAAGTATGAATGATGCATATGAAAAGTCCAAATTTACTTAACATCGAGAAATAGACAAATATCAAACCTAAAAGGGATACAGATACAACAAAAAGTCATAAGACCGAGGTTGTAGATCACTCCAAATTGAACGGAGATTGTGCCTTCCCTTATGTGATAGGACTTCGCGAATATCTGCACCATCATTAAAATTGCCTCCATATTTCGATATTCTTCGGAGAAAAGTGAAAAATGTAAAGTTCTTGGAAATGTTCTGTCCGTTACAGGCTAAAACGTATAATTTTGCCAAATTTCTGTTTTCTTGTTCGTCTGGCAGATTATGCCGCAATGTGGATTTTGGACGAGGAGGGTTAAAATTAGGACCTTCGGGAAACTAAACCAAAAAATTATGTAGATGGTTGTTATTATTACCCCTTAAACGCGTAGCTGTGCGAACATTTCGCCAAAATAGTCAATGTTCAGGCACACAGTCGTTAGGATTTTACTTATAGAGATAGATAAGGAATCTACTCCACGTACAGCACCTTTTGGTCTATGTCTGCTGGACTTACCCTGCAAAACCGACCATTCATGATATCTCCCTTATTAATCTTTCTGTCGAAAAAATACACATGAAAAAAATTTTAGAAATGGATTTCCAACAAATTTGGTTGATTTCCAGTCAGGTTGGTCATGTACTGTATATATTGTGGAAGAGTAAATTCACCATTTCGGTTCCCTATAAACAGCCAGTCCATTTCAGGAACAGGAAATGTTATTGACCCTTAAAATCTACCTTTGGAAAGGTGGATGCTAAATATAAAGTTTGGCTCAAATATCTTCAATAGTTTTCAAGTTGTAAGAAATACGCTCAACACGCGCCCGTTCTTAAGTTAGTCCGGTTAATGATATCTCCCTTATAAATCCTCTTACCGAAATGATGCATATGAGAAAAAAGGTTTAAAAATTAATTTCCATTAATGCAGGTAGATTTCTATTAAGTTTGGTTGTGTATATTTTGTGGGAGTGCAAAATCACGGTTACGGTTTCGTATAAACCCCCCAGTCATTTTATGGATTTAGAAACAATATTTGGCCTGAAACCTACCCAAGGACAGGTGGATTCTAAATATGAATTTTGGTAGAAATATATCCAGTAGTTTCCAAGTTATGGACAAACAGACAAACAGACAAACAGAAAAACAGACACCAAAGCTAAAAATATGCAGATGGTCATTAATACACCTGAAACGGATAACTGTACAGAAATGTCGCCAAAATAGTTAATGTTCAGACACACTCTAGAAGTGCAGACCTTTATTTCGAGAGTTACTGCTTTGAAACTCTGCGACATATCTGCAAACGGACCTCACCATCAGACGCCTCTTTCAGTGTTCTACATGGTTGGTCCCATGACATCTTCTCGTATCTCCTATATTTATGGTTTAGATGAGTTAGAATCATTGGGTGTGAAATTTTGTACAGTTTTCGCATATTACAGATAGAATCATAAAATTTGGCTGTGAGGGAATTCCCTACTGAAGGTCTGGTACAGGAAGACATAATTTATTTTTCATCCCCCCTATTTTTTAAAAACATGTAAGCATGTATGTAGTATCTTGCAACATTCTTGTCCGTGTGTGTGTGTGTTTAGAGTAATGTGTATCAGTGTTCTATCCGTGTTGAAATTACTAAGCGAGTGACGGTGCGAGTTGGCTACGCAGTGTGCTTTCTTGATTTTCGCATGACATATATTAGTGTATTAGCAATTACTGAGCGTCTTAGCAGTACGATGAGCGAGTTAGCTACGCAGTATAGCTTTTTATTTGTATATCGTTTACTGAGCGAGTTAGCTACGCGATATGGTTTTTTATTTTCGCACTAGGCAAATCATTTGAAGTGTTGCTATATCGTTTACTGAGCGAGTTAGCTACACAGTACGTGTTTTTTATTTTCGCACTACACAAATCATTGAAGTGTTGCTATATCGTTTACAGAGCGAGTTAGCTACGCGATATAGTTTTTTTATTTTCGTGCTAGGTAAATCATTTGAAGTGTTGCTATATCGTTTACTGAGCGAGTTAGCTACGCAGTATGGTTTTATGATTTTCATACTAGGTAAATCATTTGAAGTGTTGCTATATCGTTTACTGAGCGAGTTAGCTACGCGATATGTTTTTTTAATTTTCGTACTAGGTAAATCATTTGAAGTGTTGCTATATCGTTTACTGAGCGATTTACCTACATAGTATAGTTTTTTGATTTTCGCACTAGGCAAATTATTGAAGTGTTGCTATATCGTTTACTGAGCGAGTTAGCTACGCGATATGGTTTTTTATTCTCGTACTAGGTAAATCATTTGAAGTGTTGCTATATTGTTTACTGAGCGAGTTTGCTACGCAGTATGGTTTATGATTTGTATATCGTTTACTGAGCGAGTTAGCTACGCGATATGTGCACAGTGTTTTTTATTTTCGTACTCATTAAAGTTATATTGTTTACTGAGCGAGTTAGCTACGCAGTATAGTTTTAGATTTTTATACTAGGCAAATCATTTGAAGTGTTGCTATATCGTTTACTGAGCGATTTAGCTACGCGATATGTTTTTTATTTTCGCACTAGGCAAATCATTTGAAGTGTTGCTATCTCGTTTACTGAGAGAGTTAGCTACACAGTACGGTTTTTTATTTTCGTACTAGGCAAATCATTTTGAAGTGTTGCTATATCGTTTATTGAGCGAGTTAGCTACGCGATATGTGCACAGTGTGTTTTTTAATTTCGCACCCATTAAAGTTATATCGTTTACTAAGTGAGTTAGCTACGCGGTATGTGCATAGTGTGTTTTTGATTTAATACTCATTGAAGTTATATCGTTTACTGAGCGAGTTAGCTATGCAGTATGTGTACAGTGTGTTTTTTATTTATTTTCGCACTCATTGAAGTTATATCGTTTACTGAGCGAGTTAGCTACGTGATATGTATAAGATCACGTTGTATGTTCGATAAAGCTATGCCTTGACAGAGCAGGAAAAGGAGGTTATAACAATCGCTATCTTACGCAAACGGTTCAGAACTCTAGCCTTATTAATTTTTTCTCTTAGAACAAAGGTATACCCCAGACATGTTGCAAACACATCAATCGATGTTCTGATCATTTGTTGTATCGAGTACAGTGTTCGATTCTAGTCTTGATCACTTATTTAGTGTTTTAAACACATCAATTAATGTTCTGATCACATGTTGAGGATAACAACATCGAGTGCAGTGTTCGATTCTAGTCTTGTTATGTTTCAATCTGATTTTCTTAGAATAAAAGTATCCCTAACATGTTGTACAGTATTCGATTCTAGTCTTGATCACTTATTTAGTGTTTTGAACACATTAATTAATGTTCTGATCACATATTGAGGTTAACGGCATCGATTCTAGTCTTGTTATGTTTCAATCTGATTTTTCTTAGAATAAAGGTATCCCCTAACAAGTTGTACAGCGTTCGATTCTAGTCTTGATCACTTATTTAGTGATCTGAACACATCAATCAATGTTCTGATCACATATTAAAGTTAACAACATCGACTCTAGTCTTGTTATGTTTCAATCTGATTTTTCTTAGAACAAAGGTATCCCCTGACATGTTGTACAGTGTTCGATTCTAGTCTTAATCACTCTGAACACACCACTCAATGTTCTAATCACATGTTGAAGTTAACGGCATCGATTCTAGTCTTGTTGTGTTTTAATCTGATTTTCTTAGAACAAAGGTGTCCCCTAACATGTTCTAAATACATGTTGTATCGAGTACAGTGTTCGAATCTAGTCTTGATCACTTATTTAGTGATCTGAACACATCAATGTTCTAATCACACGTTGAAGATAACAACATCGATTTTAGTCTTGTTATGTTTCACAAGTCTGAACAGGCACAATAATGTTATCGCTGCACATTCTTGCCTTCGCGATGTATGTTCGATAAAGCTATGCCTTGACAGACGAGGAGGAGGCGGAGGAGGAGGAGGTGGAGGAGGTGCCGTATAGTCTCCTTAAAGATAGTAGATGAGAGGTTAGGCTCATGAATGCACTAATGTTTAATGATGATAGCTAACGGAATTCTTTTTTTTAAATTATCCTTCAACTCATTTCAAAGGTATGCACCTAAAGAGGGCATCACGGTGCTCAGTAGATTAAAGATGGCATCTAGATAGAATTTCAAATTACCACCACCACATGTTAAATGTATGTATCTAAAGAGTGCAGCACGGTGCTTTGTTGATTAAAGATGGCGGATGACGGCGGACGGAATTACCCGTAAGATAGCAGCACGGTGCTCTCATGATTAAAGATGACTGCTGTTAAAAATTCATGTAGATTTTAAATTTCTCACCACCACGACGATAAGGTTTAGTACCGTAAAGATAGCAGCACTGAGGTAAGCGATGCAAGATGGCAAATAACAGCTGAAGGAATTTTTCAAATTATCCGCCACCACATGTTAAATGTATGTATCTAAAGAGTGCAGCACGATGCTTTGTTGATTAAAGATGGCAGCTTGTCAAATAGAATTTTTTTTTAAATTGCCGCCACCACATTTCAAAGGTATGTAACTAAAGAGGGTAGCACGGTGCTCTCTTGATTAAAGATGGCTGCTGTCAAATAGAATGTTTCAAATTGCTGCCACCACATTTCAACTAAAGAGGGCAGCACGGTGCTCTCTTGATTAAGGATGGCTGCTGTCAAATAGAATGTTTCAAACTGCCCGCCTTAAAGGTAAGTAGCTAAAGAGGGCAGCACTAAGGTTAGCGATGCAAGATGGCGGATGATAGCTGTTACATAGAAACTACGCACTACTACGATAAAGATAGCAGCACGGTGCTCGGTTGATTAAAGATGGCAGCTAATCAAATATAATTTTTTTAAATTACCACCTCAAAGGTAAGTAGCTAAAGAGGGCGGCACGATGCTCTGTAGATTAAAGATGTCGGATGACAGCTGTCAAAAAAGCACGTGGATTTGTTTCCAAACAAGAGCACGTGGAATTTTCCGCCAGCGCATTTCAAAGGTAAGTAGCTAAAGAGGGTAGCACGATGCTCTGCAGATTAAAGATGGAAGCTTCTCAAAAAGAATTTTTCAAATTATCCTCCACCTCATTTCAAAGGTACGCACCTAAAGAGGGCAGCACGGTGCTCTGCTGATTAAAGATGGCTGCTGTCAAAATGCATTTTTCAAATTGCCCTCCACAAAGGTGAGTAGCTAAAGAGTGCAGCACTGAGGTTTGCGATGCAAGATGGTGGATGACAGCTGACGGAATTACCAGCAGTGCCGTAAAGAGTGCAGCACGGTGCTCTGTTGGTTAGAGATGGCGGATAACAGCTGTCAAAAAAGCACGTGGCTTTGTTTACTGATTCTAATCTCGCGCTGGTGAGGTTAAGTTGGCATCACTAAGGTTTAGGCCCGTCAAGATGGCAGCACTAAGGTTAGCGATGCGTTGTTTTCTATGACAGCTGTCAAAAAGCACGTGGCTGTCAGGAAAGCACGTGGCTTTGTTTACCTATTCAAATCTCGCGCTAGTAAGGTTTAGTTGGCACCACTGAGGTTTAGGCCCGTCAGGATGGCAGCAGTGAGGTTAGCGATGCGTTGTTGTCGATGACAGCTGTCAAAAAGTACGTGGCTTTGTTTACCAATTCAAATTTCCCGCGGGTGGAGGAGCTGGCCCCTGGGAAGGCCTCCCTGGTGGCGGCGGAGGAGCGGGCCCCTGGGAAGGCTCCTCGGGTGGCGGCGGAGGAGCGGGCCCCTGGGAAGGCTCCTCGGGTGGCGGCGGAGGAGCGGGCCCCTGGGAGCCGGCGGAGGTGGAGGCCGCAGAACCCCCCATTATACCTACTTGCATGGACGTTGGAAAACCCTGCTACGCTGCTACAGTGATCGCAAATGGGACACGAACTGGTCTTTCTCTTCACATTCTTGTTTTCTAGTGCAACGGGAGTGATCGCAAATGAGACAACTTTTCCTGTGATCGCAAATGGGACTGATTGCAAATGGGACACAACCGACGACGCAGTACTAGAACACCAGGAACTGATCCTCACCCACTCTCTGAAGGATTAGCATTTGTTGGATGTTGTGACAGTTCAGGCTGTCAACTAAAACATTTTCACCAAGCGAGTTAGCTGTGTGGTTATGGTTGCGCAGTATTGAGCTTGGATTCGGCAGATAGTGGGTTCGAATTCCACCGCCTGGAATCCTGAATATGTTATATTTGTATATTTATTTATAAGATAGAACCGATGGAAGGACAATTTCCATGAATATTATAACAAATATAAATAAATATAATAAGGTAACAATCGAGCTAAACAACACTATTAGGTATCAACAGTAAGTTAACAGCAATAACAATGTGGGATCTGGCAAATGCAGCACGGATGTTTAAGGAAGCGGAGATTGTTATCAGTGGAATACTGTGTAGGAGGGATACTACTGGAAGGTGATTAGGGATTTAAATGAGACTATGGAGTGGGTATGTGGGAAACTGGGAGTGAAATTTCTAGATCAAATGGGTGGGTAGGAGATAGGGATCTGCGCCCAGATGGCCTTCACTTGAACCGCAATGGTACATTTAAGTTAGGAAATTTGTTTAGAAGGGTTATAGGGAGGTACATTCAGGGAAACAGGGTGCGCTAGGAGCGGTGTTAAGAGTACAGGGAACTGGAAATCAAGTAGGGACGACATAAAACTGTTAGTGTTCAACTGTAGAAGTATTGTAAAGAAAGGAATAGAATTAAGTAATTTAATAGATATATACTTACCAGATATTGTAATAGGAGTTGAATCATGGCTGAAAAATGATATAATGGATGCAGAAATTTTCTCACCGAACTGGAGTGTGTATCGTAGAGATAGGATAGGAATGGTAGGAGGGGGAGTATTCATTCTCGTGAAAGAAGAATTTGTAAGCTAGGAAAAAGTTAATGATGACAAGCACGAAATTCTAGGGGTAAGGCTCATTTCTAAAGATAATAGACAACTTGTTGTCTTTGGAGTGTACAGGCCAGGAAAGGGTAGCGCAGATGCTAATTCAGAATTATTTGATAAGATAATCAGCTATGTGGGAAATGATAAGGAAAGGAACGTGATCGTAGCGGATGATCTCAGTTTACCAAACGTCAATTGGGAAGGTAATGCAAACGACAGGAAGCATGACCAACAAATGGCTAATAGTTAATATGGGAAGGGCACCTGATTCAGAAAGTGATGGAACCAACTAGAGGGAAGAATATTCTGGATATGGTGCCGGTAAAGCCAGATGAGCTCTATAGAGAAACCGAAGTAATAGATGGTATTAGTGATCACGAAGCTGTTATTGTGGTAGTTCAAAATAAATGTGAAAGAAAGGAAGGTCTTAAAAGTAGAACTGTTAGGCAGTACCATATGGCTGATAAAACAGGCATGAGGGAGTTTTTAATAAGTAACTATGATCGATGGAAAACGGTAAATAAAAATGTAAACAGACTCTTGGATGGGTTTAAAGCAATTGTTGAGGAATGTGAAAATAGGTTTGTACCTTTAAGGGTGGTTAGGAATTGTAAATATCCACTATATTATAACAGGGAATTAAAGAGACTAAGAAGGAGGTGCAGGTTGGAAAGGAATAGAGTTAGAAATGGCTGTGGAAGTAAGGAGAAATTGAAGGAATTTATTAGGAAATTGAATCTAGCAAAGAAGTCAGCTAAGGATAATATGATGGCAAGCATAATTGGTGGCCACATTAATTTTAGTGAAAAATGGAAGAGTATGTATAGGTACTTTAAGGCAGAAACAGGTTCCAAGAAGGACATTCTAAGAATAATTATGAACAAGGGGAGTGTATATGCAAGGATCTTCAAAAGGCAGAAGTATTCAGTCAGCAGTATGTAAAGATTGTTGGTTACAAGGATAATGTCCAGATAGAGGAGGTGACTAATACTAAAGAAGTATTAAAATTTACCTATGACAGCAATGACATTTACAGTAACATACAAAAGTTGGAAAATAGAAAAGCAACTGGAATTGATAATGTTTCGGGGGATATACTAAAGGCAATGGGTTGGGATATAGTACCATATCTGAAATACTTGTTTGATTATTTTTTGCATGAAGGAACATTGCCAAATGAATGGAGAGTTGCTATAGTAGCCCCTGCATATATAGGAAAGGGTGATAAACATAAAGCTGAAAATTAGAGGCCAGTCAGTTTGACATGCATTGTATGTAAGCTTTGGGAAGGCATTCTTTCTGATTATATTAGACATGTTTGCAAAATTATAACTGGTTTGATAGAAGGCAGTTTGAGTTTAGGAAAGGTTATTCCACTGAAGCCCAACTTGTAGGATTCCAGCAAGGTATAGCAGATATCCTGGAATCAGGAGGTCAGTTGGACTGTATTGCGATTGACTTACCTAAGGCGTTTAATAGGGTAGATCATGAGAGACTACTGGCAAAAATGAGTGCAATTGGACTAGAAAAAAGAGTGACTGAATGGTTGGCTCTGTTTCTAGAAAATAGAACTCAGAGAATTAGAGTAGATGAAGCTTTATCTGTCCCTGTAAAATTAAGAGGGGAATTCCTCAAGACAGTATTATTGGACCTTTATGTTTTCTAATATATATCAATGATATGTGTAAAGAAGTGGAATCAGAGATAAGGCTTTTCGCAGATGATGTTATTCTGTACAGAGTAATAAATAAGTTACAAGATTGTGAGCAACTGCAAAATGACCTCGATAATGTTGTGAGATGAAAAGTAGGCAATGGTATGATGATAAACGGGGATAAAAGTCAGGTTGTGAATTTCACAAATAGGAAAAATCCTCTCAGTTTTAATTACTGCGTTGATGGGGTGAAAGTTCCTTTTGGGGGATCATTGTAAATACCTAGGTATTAATATCAGGAACGATCTTCATTGGGGTAATCACGTAAATATGATTGTAAATAAAGGGTACAGATCTCTGCACATGGTTATGAGGGTATTTAGGGGTTGTAGTAAGGATGTAAAAGAGAGGGCATATAAATCTCTGGTAAGACCCCAACTAGAGTATGGTTCCAGTGTATGGGACCCTCACCAGGATTACTTGATTCAGGAACTGGAAAAAATCCAATGTAAAGCAGCTCGATTTGTTCTGGGCGATTTCCGACAAAAGAGTAGCGTTAGAAAAATGTTGCAAAGTTGGACTGGGAAGACTTGGGAGAAAGAAGACGAGCTGCTCGACTAAGTGGTATGTTCCGAGCTGTCAGTGGAGAGATGGCGTGGGAGGACATCAGTAGACGAATAAGTTCTGGATCGTGTCTTTCAAAGTAGGAAAGATCACAATATGAATATAAAGTTGGAATTCAAGAGGACAAATTGAGGCAAATATTCGTTTATAGGAAGGGGAGTTAGGGATTGGAATAACCAAGGGAGATGTTCAATAAATTTCCAATTTCTTTGAAATCATTTAAGAAAAGGCTAGGTAAACAACAGATAGGGAATCTGCCACCTGGGCGACTGCCCTAAATGCAGATCAGTAGTGATTGATTGAAAAGTAACACGAATGGCAACGTTAACTGGCAAGGGTCTGTTGTAGAGTTAGCACGTGGAAAGCTCATTTTTGGGAAGGACGGATGAAAATGGAAACCTGGAGAGGACTGCAGAGGAATCTTTTAATTTTGTGTTTGAAAGATGCAAAAGGGTGTGAATATGTCAATGTTGGGTAGTGAGTTACCAAGAGAAGGGAGACGGCTGAAGATAGAGCGTTGTTGTAAGATAAGGCGCGGAGGGTACACATGATGAATATGCTGGTTGCGTGTTGCTTGGACGGTGGGGGAGTGTACAGGGTAGTACATTGGAAGAGTTTTGCATTTGATATACTCATTGATTATTTTATGTAGGTAACAAAGATCGGAGATCTGTAAACGTCTTTTCAGGTCAAATATACCCGAGGAGTTCAAGATGTTACTTCGTAAATTTAGTTGTGTTCCTAAAAAAGGACTGCGTATCTTAAAAATGAAGGTGAAAATGTTAAAAATTCTATTTATTTGAGATATGTTAGTCATAGCAGATGAGGACCAAGTTGGGAAATAAAAGTCAATAATGGGGAGAACAATAGGAAACGAAGTATAATATTACGTCTTTAATATACAGTATTTAATTTCAGTGAACCTGCAAAGAATGCCTAGGCTACACATAGCTGGAAATTTTATTGATTGATATGAGCAGCGAAAGTCAGTTTAGAGTCAATTATAATACCTAGGTCTCTTACCAGTGAATATTGCAGTGTATTTTCCTGGATGGTACAGGCAGAGTTCATTCCTCGCTTTAGCAGTGAGAAGGATATTGCGTTACACTTCTTAACATTGGGAGGACGATTCCATTTCTTAAACCAGTCACTACACGAATTTAAAACTGTTTATAATTCATGACAATCTTCAGGCCATCTTCAGGTCGTCGGTGTACAGGGAAAGGGAACACTGACTGGGTTGACAGCAAACAATTATGTCTTCGATATAGAGAACAAAGAGTAGGGGTCCAACGATGCTGCCCTGAGATACACCTGATAATAAGCTACAGACAACCACGATGAGGCAGATTCAAGGAGTACCACTCTATGTTTCTGTCGGAGAGGAAACTAGTTATAAATGGCAAAAGGGGGCATGGATATTAAATCAGGCAGTGCATTTTCCGTGGTTTACAATTCTCACACCAGTCAAATGCTGGGGCTGTACCTTAATTAAGGCCACGGCTGCTACCTTACCAATGTTAGCCTTTTCCCAACCTACCGACCCCTAGAAACTTCGATGTGTTACTGCGACGTCAAACATGTAGCAAAAAACGAAACAAAAACAAGCAAATAAATAAACATGCCGTGAGTTCTAACTGTTAGCGCTGCTGGAAACCTGGACCTCCCTCAAAATTCAATATTCAGACTTTATCTGGTTTTGGGACCAGCATTATTAAATACAAGTCATTCCTAATGCTTGACACCATAACTGCCTGCAGAAGGGCTTGGTATCGCCATGAATCTTGACTGGATGAATTTGAGTACCATCAAAGATACGGAACACACGTATAAACACATTGGAATTGGAAAGATGTGAAGACCCATGAAAATATGGAGAGACCAGCTTAACACTGGCACAAAACATATCTAGAGGAATTACGATTTTAATGTACTATAATGATTATTTGTAATGTTTACATCGTTTTTCAAGTGAGTCGTTAAGAGTACAGTATGGTAACACACATGATTTAAAAATAAAAAGCACAAATGCATTGCAAAATTTTGAATTTATTGTTCAAGATGTTTTAACAGGACGTTTTGATTTAATTCATTTTTGTAAAATTTCTCCTTGTCAATTGCTTGTTGGAAATCACAGGTTAAGCGTAAGCACAGACTTGGATGGCGGGGTTGAAGACAAGACCTGATGGACAGGTGAAGACTGTACCTTTCCCTGTGGTCAGGTCACACTTGACGAACTTGTGTGTGTCCTTAGGGTAGGGCAAGTGCCACCTGTCAGCCCTGGCTGCTGCGCACAAGTTGGCTGTATCAGGCTGGTTGTTGTCATTATCATCGTGGTGATGATTGTCGTTATTATGATCATCATGATGGTGGTGGTGGTCATTGTTGTGATCATCATGGTGGTTGTGGTGGTCCCAGTCATGGTTGTGGTGGTCAGGATGGTGATGTTTTCCTACATCTTGAGCATCCTCAGGGATTACGGCAGGGGTGTCGACAACTTTGTTATCTTCGGAAGCTGCCCCTTGTTCCACAGCGTAGGCTGTAGCCAACACTACCAACACAGTCACTACAAGAAGACCTGAAAGAAGCGAAAATTTAACGCTCTTTGAAATTACAGTGATATTTATGAGAAATCTTGTGAAATACTTGTAACGTGCCCTATAGTCTTCAAGTCTCCACAACACACCTACTCTCCTTTCCGAGAAAAGTGCAATAACAGAAATTTCGTGTTGCTTTTTAAGGAAAGCAAGTAAGTTTGTAATTTTAGGTGGGTTCGATAAGGAATTAGGGCTTATTTGACGGCCTGTTGGATAGTTGGCTCATTTCGCCCGGTTTGGCTCATTTTTAAGAACACTGCTAGCTATCTATATGTTAGAAATATGTACCAGTATAAGTCGAATAAACTGATATTAATTCCGACTCAGACCCCACGACAGTCATCCCTGATCAAAGGATAGAACATTGTTAGGAAATTACTCTCCGGATTCTCGTTGCTCTTAGCCGATAAATTCAAAGCAATATCCGAAAAAATAGTTTGTTATTGATAAAATTTTCTGCGAATGCATTAATATTGATGTAAATGAACCGTTGGTTCGGAAAGAATTAAGTGAGAAGAAAAGTATCTTGGGTCCGCGCTGTCCGATTCCCGGCTCTGCCACGAAATTTGAAAAGTGGTACGAGGGCTGGAACGGGATCCACTCAGCAACGGGAAGTCAAGTGAGTAGAGGGGGGTTCGATTCCCTCCTCAGCCATCCTCGAAGTGGTTTTCAGTGGTTTCCCACTTCTCCTCCAGGCAAATGCCGGGATGGTACCTAAGTTAAGGCCTCGGCCGCTTCCTTCCCTCTTCCTTGTCTATTCCTTCCAATCTTCCCATCCCCCTGCAAGGCCCCTGTTCAGCATAGCAGGTGAGGCCACCTGGGCGAGGTAATGGTCATCCTCCCCAGTTGTATCCTTCGACCCAGAGTCTGAAGCTCCAGGACACTGCCCTTGAGGCGGTAGAGGTGGGATCCCTCGTTGAGTTCGAGGGAAAAATTGACCCTGGAGGGTAAACAGATAAAGAAGGAAAATATCTTAGAAGTTTATCAATTATTTGTATACTTCTATTGCAAACAGAAATTAAGAAGCTGGTCAAAGACAGTAACACAAATTTAGACTATGTAGATCATTTTTCTAATTAAATCATCCTCCGTATGCTTCGATCTTCCAAGAAAACCTTAATAGCTATTCAAAGTTAGTAATCAAAATTTAGATCTACGAACTATATTTTCTTCAGTTCATGCACTTCTATGATCATGGCTTTCAAAAGGAAACCACAACAGCTATTGGAAATTTTAAATTCATATTCCCTTCTGAGAATATCCTGCATGAGCTTGTATATCCTAAAACAATGTAAATGATTATCCAAACTCAATCATGCAAAGTAAGACCTGGGACATAAATTTTCCCCATTTATCTTCATGGACGTTATAGAAAAACCTAAATGGTTATTCGAATTCAATAATTCAAATTTAGACCTAAGGAAGGGACTTCCCCCAGTGCTTGAAGCCTCTAGGTCAGGGATGGCGAACCTATGCCATGCGTGTCACTGGGTGACACGTGAACACGTTTTCAGTGGCACGCCACATGAACATAATAATGTTTTTATATACGTCTTGTAGTACAGACAATACATATCTTATAGTGTTTCAAGTGTAAGAAATAAATATCGAAAATCAAAATACTAGTTCCATTTGGACGTGCAATATGGCAACACTGCTACACTGATACGTCCGAAAGTCAAGTGAAATAGTGTCGTTTTCTGGTGGTTTTGTATACGGACATCGCAAACATGTTATCAGTGCCGAAAAGAACATTAATTTAACAAAGGTGGTGATCGTATATTTCAAGAACTGTGGACAAGGGAATTCGGACTGACAGAAATATATGTTGCCTGTGTTCGAAAACAACTGGATCCTCCACATTTAATGTAAAGCGCAATTTTGGAGACTAATAATTCAAATGTTTCTTGCATATCAAATGAAGAAAGAAGATAGTTCGTTTCACAAAATATTGAAGATTACACATAACAAACTATTTTGTATCATTTTCCGGCCAAGGAATAATATCAGTGTGGCTGTTTCTATCTGTCTCACTGCATAGTACAGCATGCATGGGAAACAGATTTATAACGGTGAGCTCTTGAAGGAAACTTTCTTATTGACGTCCGACACGTTATATGAAAACTACCCTAACAGCTAATAATTAACAGAATTAAAGGAATACTGCTGTCAAGGATATCGTAATCAAAATGAGAGGAGAAGTTTAGGAGCAATTGAAAGCTAATTTGGATATCTCCCACATGTATGCAGCATGTTTTGATGAAATCATGAATGTGATCTTACAGGCAAAGATAGCTGTTTCTTCTGATTTCCTTGCGAAATGTGATGAGGTAGAAATTAGTTAAATTGTTGAGCATACGAACTACGACAACATGGAGGAGTGTGTGTGTGTGTGTGTGTGTGTGTGTGTGTGTGTGTGTGTGTGTGCGTGTGCGTGTAGGTTGTAGATTTTCCTTAAAGCAAAATAACAACTGGCAGAGTTGAGAATATGAAACCAGACTTAAAATGACACACTAGTTGGAAAAGGTTCGCCATCCCTGCTCTAGGTAAACTTACATGTGCTATGAAAACCAAACTGGCTAGTCAAAGTCATTAATTCAAAAGTATATCTAAGAAATGCATTTGTACTAGTGCACCTTATGTGAGCATCAATTTACTTGTAGATTTATACTGAACTGTAAATCTCATTACTTACCTTTCATTTTGATGTAGCGCTTGGACGTGCAATATGGCAGTGCCTGTCAACCGTCTTTATATACAACACACGTTATCAAGTTTATTCTTTTACCTCGTCATCTATCGCTTCGTTCGATCAAGACCTTTAAACGAAACGTTCATGACATATTACTGATATTTATCAACGCGAAGAAGTGTCACTCATTAATATCATCAGTTCCACGATAAGGTCGAAGATTCACACATCCTTAAATACATTCCATTTCATCATTAAAGCTAGAAATTCTGTAAAGGACTTCACTGCCTTATTTCCCCGCCCACAATAAAATAAATACTCTAAGAACACACGTGTTCAATTTTGGTTCATTTCTCAAGTCGTGATGTGTTACGTCTTCCGGCTATTTGTCTCGTTCCAAGCGTTATGAACACGAAGGCTACCGTACCTATTATTGCGGATCCTGGTAGTTCAAATTAAAAAAATAAGAAATCACTCTAGGTATAATAATGATCAAGGTATCATTAGCAAATTTGGGAACATCATTTTAATCTTACACTATTCTAAGGAAATTCAGCCAGCATTACTAGAATACTCCCCAGAAAGTTAATTCGAATTTTTTGGTGAAACATAGTGGATTTTCTGATGAAAGAAAACGAAGAAAGACACAAAGAGACTATTACCTCTTCCAGAAATTAACACCAGGAAAGTAGAGCAGCTTCACACCATGGATGATCAGGATCAATCGAACACCGCTGATCTGCGTTTAGGGCAGTCGTCCAGGTTATAGATTCTCTACCTGTCGTTTAACTAGTCTTATATAACTGTAAGGAATTGAGTCATTTATTGAACATCTCCCTTGGTAAATTATTCTAGTCGCTAACTCCTCTTACTATAAAATAATATTTACCCCAACGTGTCCCTTTGTATTCGAAATTTACCTTTCTGCTTTTACAAGCACATCTCCAGTTTATTCGTCTACTGATATAATTCCACGCCATATCTCCACTGGCAAACATAATTATTTGCTTCTATTTCATTCCTATGATTTTTCAACTACAGACAGATTTCTCATCGTCATGTATTCAGTCTTACAGCTAGTTTGTCTCTACGGTGAGTCTTCTACAAATTAATCTACCTTGGACTTTTATTTTAGTTTCTTCATTCATTTTTTAGACTAGTAAAACTGAATAACGTCTTCATAAATGTGTTTCTCGGTCTCCCATGAAGGTGTTTGCCAGGTAATTTTCCCTGAAGTATTTCATATATTAAGCAGCCCTGTCGCAAGGTATACTGGAGCCATGTTGACATTATTTTGTTGATATTATTGATTCGCTGTAACTTCTCGTTAACTCGCTCGAGAACATGCACGTTGGTCATCTTCTCGACCGAGCTTAGGTATTTCAAACATCACCAGTACGACATCTCAAAGGCTTCTGGTGTTTTAATGTCACCTGCGTTTAATGCCCATGTTCCGCCATAATTTAACGCAGCTGGTATGATATAGGTCTTTACAAGCCTTTTCCTTAAACGGACGGACATGTTGCGTCGACACATCAGACACTGTTTGTCACTGATTGCCAGTTTCGTCATGTCTATGCGATTTCAAATATCAGTTTTTCAATGAAGATCTTCTGTCAGAATCTATCCAAGGTATTTAAACTGTTTTACGTGTACTAGTAGTACTACTCCTACAGTATTCTAGTTCAAAAAATTGCTTTGAATGATATCACAACTCGGTGCAATAAAAATTGCGTACATTTGGTCAGCAAAATATCTCAATATGTCTCAAAATCTTCTTCGCATCGGACCGTACGTTTGTCTGTGATATTCTAATATTAACATGATATTGACTCTGAAGACGATCGGCGATTGGAAAACACCAGAAGACACCGTGCACAAGGTAGAATAGTTTAAGTACCTTGGAGAATATGTAACAGGAAGGAACAGGAACAGCGACAGAAAAAAACAGAGGGTTAAAAGGATGAGGACCACCTACCTTACGATCAGAGAAGTGTACAATAAAGGAAATATGAACAGAAGCAAAGCTCAGGCACTACACGGCAAGTGAGAAACGCGGTACTGTATGCGTACGAGACGATGATACTAGGAAGGCATGGAACAGAGGAACTTGAGAATGCAGAAAGAAACATTCTGAGAAAAATACTGGGACCCAAAGAGGAGGTGAAAGATAGGAACGAAGATCAAGGCACGAACTTTAGCGAAACATGAGGACGATCTCCGAAGAAGACTCAATAGAGCAATATATTTTTTTTGCTAGGGGCTTTACGTCGCACCGACACAGATAGGTCTTATGGCGACGATGGGATAGGAAAGGCCTAGGAGTGGGAAGGAAGCGGCCGTGGCCTTAATTAAGGTACAGCCCCAGCATTTGCCTGATGTGAAAATGGGAAACCACGGAAAACCATCTTCAGGGCTGCCGATAGTGGGATTCGAACCTACTATCTCCCGGCTGCAAGCTCACAGCCGCGCGCCTCTACGCGCACGGCCAACACGCCCGGTAATAGAGCAATATTAGCTGGACATGTGATTAGATTGGGCATGGAGAGAATGACTAGTCCAGTATGGGCGACAACGGGTGGGACGAGAGAAAAGATTGGAACTAAGATATTTGTCGAATTCCGCAAGGACTGAACTGAGATGGGGATCAAGGTGGAAGGGACAGAGAACCGGAGAAATAAATGTACACTAACCAATACGCCAGAGCTCAGTGACAGAGATATTTACAGGAAGAGGATAGAGAAGCACTAGTGGGGAGACATGTGAAGAGGATACTGAAAATACCAAGTGGAGATCGGGAGGGTCGCCTCTATGGTGTAGTGGTTAGTGTGATTAGCTGCCATCCCCGAAGGCCCGGGTTCGCTTCCCGGCTCTGCCACGAAATTTGAAGAGTGGTACGAGGGCTGGAACCGGTTTAGTCAGCCTTGGGAGGTCAACTGAGTAGAGATGGGTTCGATTCCCACCTCAGCCTTCCTGGAAGTGGTTTTTCGTGGTTTCCCACTTCTCCTCCAGGCAAATGCCGGGATGGTACCAACTTAAGGCCACGGCCGCTTCCTTTCCTTTTCCTTGTCTATCCCTTCAAACCTTCCCATTCCCCCGCAAGGCCCCTGCTCAGCATAGCAGGTGACGCCGCCTGGGCGAGGTACTGGCCCTCCTCCACAGTTTTATCCCAATGTCTCACGCTCTAGGACACTGCCCTTGAGGTGGGATCCCTTGCTGAGTCCGAAGGAAAAACCAACCCTGGAGGGTAACCAGATTAAGAAGGACAACGAGAAAGGAGGAGAGAGAATGAAGAGGTTCTGGAGGAGATGAAGAAAACCCAAACCATGATAAATATGCCCGTGGTCCTAAAGAGGCCGTAACGAAAGAAGAACAACAAGAATAATATCGACTCTACCTGTTGTCAAGTTCCAAGGTATTACATCGCAGTCTTTCAACACGGTCTACTCTATGGACCAAATCATCGACATGCACCAAACTGGTCACGGCACATCTCAAAACGGTTTTGCACTGGATGTATTTTGAGTGCTCCTGAAGAATATTCGCCGAGACAGTACTTTCATTAATAGGGAAACTATATTATACACGAATAGGGTGGAATGCCAATATGTTTGAACAAGGTGCAAATGCCATCTAACTGCACTATAGTTATGTCCGTGAGTTGCATAAATATTAGGGGTTCTGATAGTTCAGATCGCTAATATTTATGCAAATATGCGGGTAGGATGCACTTACGCCTTCGTTTCTTTTTTTTTTTTTTTTTGCTATTTGCTTTACGTCGCACCGACACAGATCGGTCTTTGGCGACGATGGGATAGGAAAAGCCTAGGAATGGGCAGGAAGCAGCCGTGGCCTTAATTAAGGTATAGCCCCAGCATTTGCCTGGTGTGATAATGGAAATCACGGAAAACTTTCTGAATCCAACTGAAGTTCATCTCGATGATTGGGTTCATCCTGAATTCCCTGAGCATCCCTTCGCTGTCTACGCAGAGTAGACTTGCAGTTGTATAACTGAGGAATTCTGGTAACTAGTTCAAATCCGGATTGTAGACGAGGTTTGAATTAGTCGTCCACAATCCGAAACCAAAAGGAACTAGCTATACTATCTACATGAATAAAATAAGAGTTCTGTCTGTACCTTACTTGGAATAGTGAAATGTTGGCATAATTTCAAGTATTATACATCGTAGAAGCCGAATCGAACTTGATCTCAATTTCTGTCTGTCTGTCTGTCTGTCTGTCTGTCTGTCTGTCTGTCTGTCTGTCTGTCTGTCTGTCTGTCTGTCTGTCTGTCTGTCTGTCTGTTGAGCAAGACGTCACTCGCAGAATGTAAACTCACTTCGCTAGTTTACTTCCTTTGGCCTTCAGCCTCAGGATTTGCAAGGAGCACAAACGCAATTTAAATTAATATATGCCCATTTAAAAGCCAGTGGGGCGGAGTTCTAGAGTCCACGGTGTAAATATTGTCACTAATAAAAATATAAACCTCCCTGTGAAATCGATTTATCGGTTTCTTCGCAGGCTCTCTTCTTTCACTGTACCATAGCTTTGTGGACTTCTTGTGCAGCTACATCAGGAACACACGTATTATGGATTTCTTCTTTAAAAATTTCACGGTTTATAGTGAACACTTTTCCACTACAAGAACGGTTAACACAACGCCACACAAATTCACCACACTTCTTCTCATTCTTAACCGTATACCGATACCCGTTAAGTAATAAACTTGATTGACCCCTTGTGGTGGCTGAAACCTCCGGCACCTGGTCGAAATGGCACTAAACCATTAAGAATTTTGTGATTAGCGCTGCCGCCCCCGGAGGCCTGGGTTCGATTCCCTCTGTCATGGAATTTGAAGAGTGGTATGAGGACTAGAGCAACATCCACTCAGTCTCAGGAAGTTTCGCACCTCAGCCATCCTCGGCGTGGGTATCCGTTGTCTCCTCCACGCAAATGCCGGGACGGTACCTAACTTAGAGACGCGGTCTCTTCCCTGTCTATCGCTTCTATTCTTCCCATCACTCCACAAGGCCCCCGTTCAGCATAGCAGGTGAGGCCGCCTGGACGAGGTATTGCTTCTTCTTCAAAGTTGTATCCCCGACCCAAGTCTAATGGTATCCTTCGCTGATTCCGAGGGAAAAACTAACTCTGGGCAGTAAATCGGTTAAGAAAGAAAAAGAAGAAACGTTTTATTTAACCGAAATATTTCCTCATTGGAGTTCACCTTGAGCCATATCTGATGGCTTCATTCTATGAATATGACTCCTGCTGTTGTCGGCTTAGTCTTCGACTTGCTATGTTGTACAATAATGGCTTCATACAGCTTCACGATTGTGACGACATTGTAACTTCCATGAATTACAATAGATGCCAGCGTTGCCGTATCTGTCGCGGAAGGTTTATCTTTCCACCGGATAGTTGACAATCAATCAATCAATCAATCAATCAATCAATCAATCAATCAATCAATCAATCAATCAATCAATCAATCAATCAATCAATCAATCAATCAATCAATCAATCAATCAATCAATCAATCAATCAATCAATCAATCAATCAATCAATCAATCAATCAATCAATCAATCAATCAATCAATCAATCCTGATCTGCATTTAGGGCAGTAGCACAGGCGACAGATTCCCTATCTGTTGTTTTCCTAGCCTTTTCTTAAATGATTGAAAAGAAACTGGAAATTTATTGAACATCTCCCTTGGTAAGTTATTCCAATCCCTAACTCCCCTTCCTATAAACGAATATTTGCCCCAATATGTCCTCTTGAATTACAGCTTTATCTTCATATTGTGATCTCTCCTACTTTTAAAGACACCACTCAAAAACTTATTCACTTACTGATGTCATTCCACACCATCTCTCCACTGACATCTAGGAACATACCACTTAGTCGAGTTGCTCGTCTCCTTTCTCGCAACACTTCCCAGCCCAAACTTTGCAACGCTACTCTTTTGTCGGTAATCACCCTGAACAAATCGAGCTCTTTTTTTTTTTTTGATTTAGCACTGATGACATCAGCGCAATATACAGCTTACTGAGTCCAGTTCCACATTACCGCCAGAACTGGACCAGTTACAAATGCTACTGCTTCCCTTGTATACATACAATTCTGTTTCCATTATTTGGGTCGTATGAATTCCTAGAGTGACGAGAGCGCAATCTATGCCTTACAGTGGCGAGATCTGTAATTGCTGTACCGGCACGCGACCTCCTAACCATTTCCACATGTTATTATTTGTCTCTCTTATTGATATTAAATCATAATTGGCTGTATTCCAAGAGTGACAACAGCGCAATATATGCTTTTCAGTGGCGAGATCTGTAATTATTGTATCGCTACCTCTCAACTGTTTAAAACATGTTGTTATTTGTTTTTGTTATTCATATTAAATCATGACTAGCGGTGGCACGAATGGACTGTGCCATTGCTGTAGTTGAAGATGAAACGTCACGTCAGTCCCATGATTGAAGACAGCGAGATGTTATTATTCTTATAAATGTTATATGCTTATTCTTTCTATTCCTCCAGACTAAAACGTTGATTAGTTTCTCGGTAACATTGCCTCATTGTTTTAGGTCTTTTTACACCGCATAAGTCGGTCATAACTTCTCGCCATCTTGAATTATGGGAGCGAGGTTTCATTGACGTAATCTTCAACCAATGGCTGAGTCCATTCGCACAATCGTCAGCCATGATCATTGGGCTGTATATTCTGGTGAGGGTTATAAAATGTTTTACCGTTGTTTGCGTAGTGTGGGGACGAAAGATCTGTTGGAATGACCGACCTTTTTGATGTTATAGTAAGAGTTGAGGAGTTATTTCTACTAATATGATCTGAACGCTCCTACGCATTGTAAGTAGTTCCGTTATTTTTGAAATGGCACGTTCCACTAAGAAGTGATGTTAAAAAGATGATGCTGTTCGAAAGCTTAAAGCAATGTTTGACCACGTATGTTTTCCATCATATATATGTTTTCATTCCCTATTATTGATTCATTTTCATTCTCTGGATTCCTTTTATGTATTCAAGAAATCAACCTTTGAAATACAGTGGACGCTGTTTATTGTAATCATGGATAACGTTATCAACCGTAGTATATAATCACTTTTATGAAGTCCCTTACGGACAAATTCTGAAACATTGAAAATCTTCCATTTGTTGTGATCATGAATTCGGTTTATGTTATCACATTTGTTTTCAAGGATTTCGTTCTGAAGTATGCGAGTAGAGTGCATACAAGGAAAACGCTCCCAACTTAAAAAAAAACCCGTTTTTACACTGCGCCTGTCTTGGAAGAAACGAGAAAATCTACTGTACAAACGAACGCATGGTGAGCAGAAGGACGCTGATTCTGTCGCTGCTGAGAGGAGGATAGAAGAGGAGTAGCCTAAAATTGCTTCTGAATTCCCTCCCGAGTGTGTGTATAATGCTGATGAGACTGCACAGTTTTATCGCGCCTACGGGAGTCAAATCGAAAGACCTCCATCTGGCGAGCCGAACTTGTCCTCGGACACTCCCAGCACTAAAAGCCATTCGCCATTTCATATTTTACCGAGGAATGGGAGTGCTATGTCTGTGGATTATCATTATCTTTGTCCATATGACTAGCGCGGCCAGTTCAAACAGCAAAATGGATGTTACGGAAAATCAACTTAAGGACGCATTCAACAACTTGATGCTGCACGTTACGGAGAAATATCGTAAGTACCACAAAAATGATTTTTGTTGAAGGAAAAATAGCATGATCCCTGGACCAATAAACATTTTTTAATTTTTGTTTGAAGGAAAATAGCATGATGCCTCGACCAATAAATGACTTAATTAGTAAGGGCACAAGTCCACAACTCGCCGTAACGATATAGCATAATACTGTATGTCCTTTTCCTCAAAATATCCATCCCTTTTTGTTCAACACACGATTCCTATCCACGAAATGTCACTGTAAAATTTGTCACAAATGGAACATAATAATTGCTTTTACACAAATGAAGTGAAAAATCTGCGGTTTCCGGTGCTGGTGCCGTCTTTTGTTAATTTCTTGAGGTCCAGGGCTAGCACCGAGGAATGGGAGATAATCATTATCTTTTTTCATACGAAAGCAAAGAAGTTCAGTGAATACAGACATCACACACAAAACTGTTCCAAGTTAAAGACAAACAAAAGGTAAACAAAAGACATACGTGTGTTATTGTAAGCGTAGCACCAAAAGTACTTGTAAAGTAGGTATACGTAATCATCATCATCTGTTTACCCTCCAGGTTCGGCTTTTCCCTCGGACTCGGCGAGGGATCCCACCTCTACCGCCTCAAGGGCAGTGTCCTGGAGCTTCAGACTCTTGGTCGGGGGATACAACTGGGGAGAATGACCAGTACCTCGCCCAGGCGGCCTCACCTGCTAAGCTGAACAGGGGCCTTGTTGAGGGATGGGAAGATTGGAAGGGATAGGCAAGGAGGAGGGAAGGAAGCGGCCGTGGCCTTTAGTTAGGTACCATCCCGGCATTCACCTGGAGGAGAAGTGGGAAACCACGGAAAACCACTTCCAGGATGGCTGAGGTGGGAATCGAACCCACCTCTACTCAGTTGACCTCACAAGGCTGAGTGGACCCCGTTCCAGCCCTCGTACCACTTTTCAAATTTCGTGGCAGAGCCGGGAATCGAAGCAGGACCTCCGGGGGTGGCAGCTAATCACGCTAACCACTACACCACAGAGGCGGACATACGTAATACTCCACAAATAAAATATTTCTTAATTTACCGCAGATTTTAGACTTCATTTGTGTAAAAGCAATTATTCGCTTCCATTTGTGACAAATTTTACAGTGACATTTCGTGGATAGGAATGCGCTACGTAACCAACAGGGAGCTTGATTTGTCTAAGGAAGAGAAAGAGGCAATCACAAGTTATATGCAATGCCGTACAAAACCGAGTTTGTGACTCTCTTGTCTCCTCTGTGCTTGGCAACCGCAATATGCGTAGGCAGCAGCCTCCGTAGGCGGCCGAAGCCGGTCTTCAAGTCAATGATTACCAAAACTAAGCCATGCGGTTGGGGGTATAGCTCAGTGGTAGAGCATTCGACTGCAGATCGAGAGGTCCCCGGTTCAAACCCGGGTGCCCCCTAACATATTTACTCTTTCATTTGATATAATTTAATGCATATCGAGGAAATATTAGTATCTTTATTTTTGAAGAGCTAATGTTCTTTCTTTCTTTCTTTCTTTCTTGATCTGTTTACCCTCTAGGGTTGGTTTTTCCCTCGGACTCAGCGAGGGATCCCACCTCTACCGCCTCAAGGACAGTGTCCTGAGCGTGAGACTTTGGTCGGGAATACAACTGGGGAGGATGAGCAGTATCTCACCCAGGTGGCCACACCTGCTATGCTCAACAGGGGCCTTGTGGTGGGATGGGAAGATTGGTAGGGATAGACAAGGAAGAGGGAAGGGAGCGCCGGTGGCCTTAAGTTAGGTAGAGAATTTCTGAGGTCCTCCTCTGTGGTGTAGTGGTTAGTGCCACGAAATTTGAAAAGTGGTACGAGGGCTGGAATGGGGTCCACTCAGGTCAACTGAGTGGAGGTGGGTTCTATTCTCACCTCAGCCACCCTGGAAGTGGTTTTCCGTGGTTTACCACTTCTCCTCCAGGCAAACACCGGGATGGTACCTAACTTAAGGCCACGGTCGCTTCCTTCCCTCTTCCTTGTCTATTCCTTCCAATCTTCCCATCTACACGCAAGGCCTCTGTCCAGCATAGCAGGTGAGGCTGCCTGGGCGAGGTACTGGTCATCCTCCCCAGTTGTATCCCCCGACCCAATGTCTCACGCTACATGACACTGCCCTTGAAGTGTTATAGGTGGGATCCTTCGCCGAGTCCGAGGGAAAAGCCGACCCTGGAGGGTAAACAGATTAAGAAGAAGAAGGAGGTATATAACTAAACGAGGACTCTGGATTAAATACAAATAGAGGATCTCGGGGACCACGAGGTTGCAGACTGAACGCCGAAAGGTAGGTGTAACAGTCTATAATGAAGATGTATGACGAACATTTAAAATGAAGTATTTTGAGGAATCGCTTAGAAATATTAAAGCCAAATGTGCATGAAGAAATTTAGAGGTTTTGAAACCTGTAGTCTCCCTATGCCAAGTTGAAGGGGAACGACGGAGTGTAGTCACTCTTTATTCCCTTACATTACATATTTCCTTGTACGGAGTAGGAGAGTGTCCTCAAACTTGCCGAAAATTCTACACTTAAACCGCCAAATTTAGAAATTTAGATTAAATAAGATAGGTTGAAAACTTCCCCTCAATTTATGTGCAGGAGCTATCATATAATTATGAAAATTCTGCCATGACCTCGAGTTGCTGGTCCTTGCTAATACCGCCTGCACCCCTGCCTCGTGGTTCACATCAATACACCCTCCTCACACTGGAACAATTCAGACAATACGGCCCTAAAACGCCCATCCTTCATAGTATTTTTGAGGGGAATATTTCAGAACTTTTTACTGACAGGCTGGATTGCTGTATGCACCCCCAATTTTAATTGGCTAGAGAAAATATTTACAATTGTATGATAGGTTCATTACTATTGAAGAAGGAACCAGCTGAAGTGTTGACAACTTTAATACATAAACAAAACAATCGTCAAAACCTAAGGTTTGCCAACTGCAAAAATAACATTTCTTTATACAATAATTAGAGTTCGTCCCGCTGGAGGGAGCAATTAAAACGATGGCAGTGACAGCTAATAGTTGAACACAAAAGTATCTTGTAGTGCTCTAGTTCAAGTTTGTTTAGATAGATGACCTTATAGAAGGCTTCAACTTTAACTGGCCGCGAAATATGTACCCCCGGTATAGTCCCAATTTCCTCTTGGATTCCCATTTTATGTTAGTACGGTTGTCTTTCCTACCTTTAAAAGTTCCACTCAAGCAATTCGTCTACTAAATGCCATTCTGCGCTGTCTCTCCACTGACAGCTCCGAAAATACCGCTTAGCAGAACAGCTCGCCTCCTTTCTCCCAAGTCGTCCAATCCCAAAGTTTGTGGCATTTTCGAAACATAAATTATTTTTTTTTGTCCGAAATCACCCATCATTTCCAGTTCACGTATCAATCATACCCTAACTGGGTCTTACCTCTCGTACAGCTCTTTTGATTGCGTCCATATTTTCTCTTTCCTCATTTCTACTAGATGACGGGCCTGGGTTCAACTCGACTCCCCCAATACATAGTAAAATTATAATCACTGCTGCCGATAACAATAGTTCTCCTTTCCTCTCCATATCCATTTTACACCCACCTGGCTTCTTTTCTTCTTTCTTCATTTTCCTCTGCCATCTTCCTATCGTCGCTCTATACTGCTCTATACCAATCATTGTCGGCCCACTTCTCGGCGACCTTCCAGCACTCCACACTCTCGAACTCCACTCCCCCTCCCGGGACTCACCGCTCAATGCGACCTCCTTTGTCGGTGGCTTAGGCAAGACTGAACTGGGTCTTACCAGAGACTTATACGTTCTCCCCTTTACATCCTTATTAAAATTACTAAATAAGTTACTTCAAAAGCTAATCTCCTTATCGCTCCCCTTTTACCTCACTGTCTTAAAGCTCCGGTGACTGTCTCCGTTGTCAGGAAGCTCAGGTTGTGCTGCAATCTTTGCCCTTAAACTTTTCATCCGTGTTGTGTCTTACGTTGCGTCCTGTCCTAATCTCCAGGAAGCGTCTACCGACTGTGTTGTATAAGCTAGTTTGTAGTTTTACGTGTCTGTTAATATTGTGGTCAAAGGCACGGTATATCCAGTTTTACGTGAAATCTGAACTACGAAGACCTGATTTTTCAAGAAAACCTATGTGCACTAGTCAAGCACGACTGCCTTGGTGAAAAGCAGGTTACTATGTCACTGGTTAATCTTTTGCTGCTGCTGGTTTAATGTCCCGCTAACACATACAAAGGTTTCGACGATGCCGGTTCGGGAAAGGATTTGGATTGTGAAGTAAGTTGCTGTGGTTTTTGTGAAAATACGGCCCGCGCATTTGAAAGTTATGGAAATGTGGAACTATGGTAAACCATTTTCAGATCTGTCGATGGTCGGTTTGGAATCCATCATCTACTGAAAACAAACTCAAAGCTATGCCATCCAAACCACGTAACCAGTTCGCTCGGCCCTTAGGAATATTGTAATCATTTGCAGCCGTGTTTCCTTTCGTGCATGCAATTTACTCAATACCAACTTTCATGTTAGTCGCTTCAATAGATTTTGTGTGATACTTTCACAAAGGAATAAACAAAAAGAAAACAAAATAACCGAAGATGTAATTCATCACTACACATCTCGTTAAAGATGAGAACGATGGATTTGCCGAACATTTGAAATAAATGGACAGAAAGACAAGTAAAATTATGACTTACAACTATAACAGGAAAGCCAGTATCACTAAATCAAAGGTGAAGAAACAATACCTCGTACGTCAGAATGCTCTTGCTTTACATTCTGGTCGTGTCTCCCAGCCACATATGGACATGCAGTCCATTGGAACAATGTTCGTTGTGTACATTTTCCTATACAAAGGAAAATTAATCTCTAGTACAGTATACTGAAGGAGTGCGTAAACACATCACGCAAACATACACTGACTGAGCAAATGTCATGGGATAGCGGAGCACTGATGCGCAGGTGTGTTGTCTCCGCACCACACGCCCCCTGTGCCAGCGGCAGTTGTACAGGAGACCTTGTGGGCAGTGGCTGTGCATGTGACAGGTGTAACATGGAATGTCGTCGTGAGCTGACACCGTTCGAATGTGGTATGGTGGTCGGTGCCCGATGGATGGGAAGTGCGATTTCGGAAGCGGTGCGGGAATTCGGCTTCACCCGATCAACCGTGTCCAGGGTGTAACGTGAATGGTTGCATGCGGGTGTTACCGTCCACAACAGACGAACGACCGGCCGTCCAGCCACTCTCGATGACCGTGACCGGCGACATCTGAGACGGATTGTCATTAGTGACAGACGGGCAACCGTGCAACAAATCATGGCTCAATTCAACACAGGCCGTGCTAGACACGTCTCCCAATGGGAGCCGGTGCCGCACACGGGTGCTACTGTTAACCCAACGTCATCGGGCACAACGACGCGCATTTGTCGCCAGTCACCAGGGATGGACACTGGAACAATGGCGTAACGTGATATGGACGGACGAATCACGATTTCAACTGCACCATGCCGATGGGAGGCACCGTGTATGGCGCAGACCACATGAAGCGATGGCTCCCGCCTGCCTCGAAGGTGTGGTCCAGGGCGCTGGTGTCTCTGTTATGGTCTCGGGTGCATTTTCTTGGTATGGAATGGGCTCCCTAGTTGTTCTGGAAGAGACTTTGAATGGTACGCGGTATGTTGAGCTGCTCGGAGACCATCTCCACGCATTTTTGGCCTTCCAGCGCCCAGACGGTTCTGCGGTGTTTCAAGATGATAACGCGCCGCCACATCGCTCCCACGTCACCCGGGAATGGTTCCAAGAAAATGCAGCGGAGGTCCAACGACTGCAATGGCCACCCATGAGCCCCGATATGAACCCTATCGAGCACATCTGGGATGTCCTGGAACGCAGGCTCCGTGCCATTGATCCTGCACCCACGAACAGACCAGCATTGGCGGCCGCTCTGCAAAGAATTTGGTGTCAGCTGCGTCCAAAGGACTACCAGGGACTTGTCGAATCACTTCCACGGCGTCTCACTGCAGTTCGCAGGGCCAGAGGAGGCCCCATACGCTATTAGGTGACTATCCCATGACATTTGCTAAGTCAGTGTACATTCCTACAGTAGTGTACGGTGAGATTCACTTCCTTTACAAGCGCGCATAGGAAAATGAACACAACAAAAATGGTTCTGATGGACTGCACATACGTATGTGGATGGGAAGTTTGATCCTTCTTAAGGAAGATAATGGATATGAAGGGTATTGTGACATGAGAGGTTCTGTTTCTTCAACGACGAAACGTAGATTACTATGAAAGTTTGACATCCTGAATGGTAATATGTGCCGCGGGTCGGTATTTCCCCTAATGATTGTCAAAAAGCGCGGCTTTTCCAGGTGCAGCAACATAATATAAAGTATGTCCTTCATCACAGCTCGTCACCTGACATAGGACTGGTGAAACGGACTCAATTTCTTGTTTCTTTTCTAATACTTAACCCTTTATAGGGCAGTGGTATAATAATTTACCACCACCATTATCTCCTAACGTAATTGCAATACTGCTTATTTCTACCACCGTATATTAGGAGTAAAAATTGCGACCAATATATACACACTATTTAGTTTGCTCTTCCTTCACAATGGAACACAACAGAAAGAAAGCGCCACAGGTGGTAACATAGTATGCCACTGCCCGTGTGTTGAAAACACAGAGAGGCTGCTCATGTTTGTGTGAAGTTGATACCAAATTACGAAGTGATTTACTAATGGCAGAAATCTGAGGCATGTTTACAAAGACTACTTATATATTTTAGTTTCTGAATTACGTTTTCATACAGTTCTAGTTTTTAACATTGACAGAATAATGAGATATCTGAAAGCATGCATGAGATTTCTAACCAAGGGCAGTCTGTAAACTACTTTTTATAGCCGTTTTGTGAAAAATTTATGAGAAATACAAACTGGGACGGATTAAAACATTATTACAGGAGCTTCAAACATTACGTTAGCAGTATTGAATATTAGTAATTACATTTTTCTAACGTGAAATATTGTTATAGCTGCCGTATTTATCACATAAACTCAATCGGGGATGGAGATACGTATATATTGTATGTGTGGGGTTGCTTTTTATGCCAAGAAACTAAACCCCATGGTTCTACAGCCCTTGAAAAGCCTTGGCCTTCCAACCGACCACTGCTCAGCCCGAAGGCCTGCAGATTACTAGGTGTCGTGTGGTCAGCACGACGAATCATCTCGGCCGTTATTCTTGGCTTTCTAGACCGGGACCACTATCTCACCGTCAGATAGCTCATCAGTTATAATCATGTAAGCTGAGTGGACCTCGAAACAGCCCTCATGTCTAGGTAAAAATCCCTGACCTGGCCGGGAATCGAACCCGGGACCTCCGGGTAAGAGGCAGGCACGCTACCCCTACACCACGGGTCCGGCTTGCTTTTTTATACACCATCCTGTAAATTATCGGTATCAGAGAAAATATAATAATAATAATAATAATAATAATAATAATAATCTATATATATATAAAATAAGAGTTTTGTCTGTACATTGCTCAGAATTTGAAAAGAATGGTATTTCTGTATCGGTCATGTCCACTGTAACAAGAAAATGTACTTTTTACTTTTCCGTAATTTCTGTCTGTCTGTCTGTCTGTCTGTCTGTCTGTCTGTCTGTCTGTCTGTCTGTCTGTCTGTCTGTCTGTCTGTCTGTACACGCATCACGAGAAAACGGCCGAAGAGAATTTAATGAAAATCGGTATGTAAAGTTGGGGGATGAGCCGCTACAATCTAGGCTATAAATAATTTTATTCACACCAAGTGAAATGGTAGTTTAGGGGAAGGCCTTAAATTTAATTCTCGAATATTTATATTATTAGCGGCCCTGTCGATAAATACTGTATAACTAAAGTTATATAGAATTAAATTTCCAATCAGTTAAGTCTTATACATTTTTACCGTACCGGCTCTGATAACACAGATATTAATGAATTTGTAGTTTTGTTGCTAAGTCCATATCAACGCCTAGCCACGAGAAAATGGGTTAACAGAATTTAATGAAAACCGATATATAGAGTCGGGGAATAAGAAACTACAGTCTAGGCTGTAAATAATTTTATTCGTCCGAGATGAAATGGTAGTTTAGGGGAAAGCAACTAAAATTTAATTCTTAAATTCCCGGTAGCTATGTTATTGGTGCTATCGAAAAGTACTGCATAACAAAAGTTATAGACAATACAATTTCTGGTCATTTATGTTTCATTAAGTTTTACTGTACCGACTATGATAAGAGTCGTATTTCAGAAGGCCTACAATATCGAAAGCGCATAACACTGATCAACAATAACTTTACATTGACCATTGTTTGTTACTGATCAACAATAACTTTACATTGACCATTGTTTGTTGTGATGTTCTTCGTTTCTTATGGTCCCGCTCAACTCCGATAGATGGGATTACTACTGCGTACCGAGTATAACAGCCCGACTGAACATAGGCGGGAAATAGCTGGGGAGTTGGAAAACTTTCTTCTTTAACATGCCATTCCTCTGGTTCATGTAGCGTCCGTGGCTCAGACGGCAGAGCGTCGGCCTCTCACCGCTGGTAACTGTGGTTCAAATCCCTGTCACTCCATGTGAGATTTGTGCTGGACAAAGCGGAGGCGGGAAATGATTTTCTCCGGGTACTCCGGTTTTCCCTGTCATCTTTCATGCCAGCAACACTCTCCATTCTCATTTCATAGCATCTATCAGTCATTAATATATCACTGGGAGTGGTGACCCCATCGTACTAACAGCCTATATATATGCTTCATTTATTACATCCTTGACCCGGTCAATGACTGGAAAACAGGTTGTAGGTTTTCATTTTCATTTTCCTCTGTTTCATACATTTTCTGATACTGCAGGTACGTAACACACTGGTTCATCATAGTATCCCAGTTATTCGATCCCTACTCTGACGCGCTGTTTTGAATGAGCTGTATGCACACTTACGGCAGAGGCTCACTTAGTAGTAGTAGTAGTAGTAGTAGTATGACCTGGTCTAGAATTACTATTTAAGCCTATTTCAAATTATAGTACAACAATTCACTAAATAACTCAAAAGTCAAACCTGAAAAGAGCCGTTTCTTAAGAAAAGCTTCTCCCTCTTCACTTTAAATTCTACATTCATTTAATTCCAAATTAGCAGTAAAGAGGGGGCTTCTCTTCTGGCTTGGAGGAAAAAATTGCCTCCAAATCAGATAGGTTTTTCCGTTGCCATTGTAGTAAATTGAGATTTTCCGATTCATCGGGTACTCCTCGGAAACAGATTAGTAAAAAGGCATAGTTTTTGCCCTGGGACTCTCCACTATTCGCCTCCCCTCCCCTCCCCGCTTACCACAAAAAAAAAAAAATAAGAAGAGTGTTCACGGATCAGAACTGTCTACGACTTGGTCATTCCAGCTCTGGAATTCCAGCATAGTACTGTTCGTTAAAAGTGAGAATGTATGGTCTTTCATTTGATGAAGTATTTCATATGAAAGTATTGCTTTTAATCGCGCCATTCCTACTGACGTCATTGCAATGACCTATGTTCATTTCAGTTGGAAAAACCACTAAGACAGTCTTTCTGAGGCTGGTGGAGAGTGAGTGTCTGCCATTAAAATGAAAACTCCCCAACCTGGTGGTGACTGATGGTAGGCAATCGGGCCTATCATTACAATGAAAATTCCCTAACACAGTCTTCATATGAGAAAAGACGTTTGGTGACTTCCCTGTCGCGTTTCTAGGGTAACATTAAGAGCTATGCAATTTAATACAATCTTGCTCACAACATGTACACTACCTAGCCTATAATTCTGTATACAATGTCGAATTCCGTAGCGAAGCACGGGTACATCAGCTAGTAATAGTAATAAGAATAAGAAAAAAAATATTTTTGTAGATGGAGGGGAAATGCTTGACGGAGCTGGAAATCGAGCAGCTAGTATCATTCACTGACGAAGTTGTTTTCTAGTCGGACTTAAAGGGTAATTCAGGGGCTGAGGACAATATTTACTCGTGCAGTAAGTTAGGAACTTCAATGCTTCTTCAGAATCGGCAGCTACATCGTCTACTAAAAGATTTTCTCCAAGGCAGGACGCCCAGAACATAAGATTAGGACTTACCGCAGATATGTATGTTGCAGCACGAAGAAAAGGCAAAAGCGTAGCAATTTGATTTGCAAGACATGTGATAAGGCTGTATGTAAAGGTTGCTTTAGGCGTTTCCACGAGAGTCAGTAAGATATTAGAATAACTGCTGTATTTTACTTCGTTGTATTTTAGTTATATGCATTTTGTCATATTGATATTGACAGCGTGCAGAATTTTTAATATTGATAATTTTATGATCAAATATGATCTACTATATTCGTTAGCACACGGTATCTTGGATGTAACAAAATGCATGTGTGGTGGTGAGTTATTATACTACTGCCCACCTTGTGTTGTCGGTTGATCTAAATGGGCAGTGGTATAATAATTTACCACCCCATTAACCCTACCTACATTTAACTTTTTCTGATTTTAAAAATTGAATTGTGTTTCACGCTCGGCAGTGAGGCAGTTTACAAAGTTTCAGAATTTTTGAACTACTTCCGGGCTTCTGCCCTATAAATGGATGGTACGTAATTGAAGATCACGGCCACTTCCTTGACTATACCTACCAACCTTCCCATCCTTCATAAGGCTCCTGTTCAGCATAGCAATTGAAGCCGCCTGGAAGAGGTACGGGTCCTCCTCTACAGTTGTATCTCCGACCAAATATTTTACGCTCCAGAACAACCCTTGAGGCGGTAGAGGTAGTATTCCTCGCTGAGCCCGATGGAGAAACCAAATCGGAAGGGGGAAAATCCAAACAAACATGTAAGCTTGTGGTTTGACGAGTTACTTATATCGTGATTATTGACACAGGACGTCCAGATTTTATGGAATTTCAAGCAGAGACATGGTATTCTATTTCAATAATTCTACGTAAGATGACTGGGATATGAATCTGACCACCAATGGTTACTCGGCTAACACGCCTCTATAGCATTTTTCTGTGTACAGAAGTAGTACACCAACCGTATCACGTGCTGTGGAGAGCATTTGCGCTCAAGAGTGAATCTATACTCTTTTTGCCATTGCACCTTATGAAATACGTTGCTTTCTCGTAATCTGTTAAGCAAATAAGCAGTCATACTCTCTCCTATATAGCGCAATGTAACACCTGCATCTCAAGTAGTCTTTGCGTTATTTCATCTGCTACGCTGTACTCTGCTAAAACCTTGACGCTCATGTAAGGGGCGATCAAAAAGTTTCCGTCCGACGGCCGTACAGTACAAAATCGGGATGTCTATCAAATAAAATCGCCTTGAGCAATGAAGCACTCATCCCACCGACGCACCAGGTTGAACATCCTCGTGTAGTAGAACACCGTGTCCTGCTGCGTGAAGAAGTCCGTAACCGCCTGCTGCACATTCTCATCCAACAGGAAGCGTCGACCCTTCAAAAGTTCTTTGAGGGGACCGAAGACGTGAAAATCGCATGGGGAGAGATCAGAATCCACCGCGCACTTTTTGTTGTTGTCCGTAATGGATGAGGCTGGCCTTCCAGATCGATCGGCGTCTTGTGTCGAAACGCGACCGCATGGAACTTGGTGCACCATTCCACAACGGTGGTTTTCGTCAGACATGCTTCCTCATACACAGTCTTCAATCTTCGATGGGTGTCCACCGGTGTTTTTCCTTAGGCATCCAGGAACAGAATAACAGCACGTTGGTCCTGTTTGGACGCATTCGGCAAAAACGTCGCCATAGTTCACGTGGACGCATCTAACACACGTGCCTCGGCACGACACTACTGCCACATTTATCCCTTTGTCAACCTGTCCGTGCTTATATACACTCATAAGAGTCGGCTACGTTGCATGTCCGCTGCAGCAACGCCCTCAAACGGAAATTTTTGATCACGCCTGATATATATAATCAAACTGACAGCCTCCCGAATCAAGGGTTCCCAATGGATCGGTCTCCTAATCAATTTATCAGAACAATATTTTGCAAAAAGAACTCTAGATCTATCTGAATCTGTCTGGTTCGTTTGGTTCGTGGCTATTAGCATGAGACTAAATTTTATTTTTTTTTCATAGTAAATAGTACATGTTATAATTTATCGTGTTAAGTACTGAAAATGCAAATTGCCTCGATCGTGTTCTCGGTGATTTTCATTCCTTGCTTGAACACCAGCGTTTCGGGAGGAATAGTGCCTCTCACACCAAACATGTCCAACAACTTCTCATCGATTTGTGTCCTGCTTTACTCCCAAATCTTGACTACATGGTCGATAAATTGCTCGAATTTCTTCTCATACTTTGCCTGGCTGATCTTCGTTGATCTCGAAGCAAATTTATTGGGAAGATGACGTAATGAGGCTTTCGAGATGTGGTGTTGGCGTGGAGTGTAGAAAACAATTCATGCAAGGAGGATTATCAACTCCGAGGTGCTAGGCAATGTAGTACAAGAAAGGAGGCAGCTGCTGCGTTAGGTTAGGAAGAAACAGCTTTCGTGGTTAGGCCCTAGCCTTCTGCCTGGCAGAAAGGTGAGTGAAAAGATTGAAGGTACAATACCAGAGAAGTGTCTCAAAGGAGACCAAGAAATAACTTTGTGAAGGCATTCCTTGCGAAATCAAGCGATTTGGCCGTGCGGTTAGGGGCGCAATGCTGTGAGCTTCATTTCGGAATATAGTGGGTTCGAACTCCACTGTCGGTAGCTTTGAATGGATTCCCATTTTGACACCAGGCAAATGCTGGGGCTGCCTTAATTAAGACCACGACCGCTTCCTTTTCACTCCCAGCTCTTTCCTCTCTCCATTGTCACCGTAAGACATAGTTGTATCGGTGCGACTTAAAGCAACTTGTTGAACAAGGCGGATAGTGGTGATTTTTGTTTTAATGGGAAGAACAACTAAACTACCAACCCCTCTTAACTGTAATCGGAGGTGAAAGTAGAAAAAATACGATCATTTGAAGGTATAGGGAAAGTAAACAACCCAAAGAGGGGAGTAAAAATGAGCACCGTAGTCCAGGCAAACCGCTGTACGGTTAGGGAGGAAATAACAGTTGATCAAGAGAGGTCAGATGATGGGTAGAGTTGGGGTAAATGAAACTTAAGTGTAAACAATGCCATACTCATCTTCCTAGTTGAGAGAGTGTGGGGGTTACTCCTATTAATCGGATCTTACAATAAGTAAGGGATAGCGTCGATGCATTCTATCGAAAATCAGATGCAAGTCTGACAAGAAAGCATTCCGATGGGGCAGATAAAAATTGTAATTATTTTTATTTCATCCCGTGTAGAATATCAAAGTATGCATGCATAGACATTTTGGCAGCTTGAGCGCAGCAAGTTGTAAAAGTAAGAACGAGTGGGCGGTTATGTCCACACAACGCATAGAGACGTTCGCATTAAGGCCGACGAACTCTTCGTACACTTTTTCACTTACTCGTGTCAGAATCCGTGTCTTCTTCTTCTTACCTATCTTACGTATCTTACGAACCCGACAGTATTAGGTTTGCGAAACCTCGCGAGTCTTTCATTTAGACGCCCTTCGTGGTCCTTCCCTAGATTTTTGGCTGATATCTTAATTATTCAAAGTATCGGGCCTCTTCATTTTTCCTTTTTGTTAGTATTAACAGAGGATGGTGAACCAGTTGCTCTTCCTCTTAAAGACACTTAGAACGACTCTTCGTACACGTCAAGACTTTCAAAGTTATGTTTGAAAGGCATGTGTTACGCATGCTGACGAAATGGACCCCCTCCATGTCACTACAGCCCTTGAAGGGCCTTGGCCTACCAAGCGATCGCTGCTCAGCCCGAAGGCCTGCAGATTACGAGATATGTGGTCTGCACGACGAATCCTCTCGGCCGTTATTCTTGGCTTTGGAGACCGGGGAAGGTATCTCACCGTCAGATAGTTCCTCAATTCTAATCACGTAAGCTGGGTGGACCCCGAACCAGCCCTCATGTCCAGCTAAAAATCCCTGACCTGGCCGGGAATCGAAACCGGGCCTCCAGGTAAGGGGCAGGCACGCTACCCCTACACCACGAGGCCGGCGATGAAATGGACAGCTCACTGAAATTAATGTTCGATAATCACAGCATGAAAGTTCGTTATATAGATTTAAATATAAACACTTCTCTTGCGTAGTAAGTACAAAGATAGACATACGCCAAGACAAAAACTCTTTAGTTCGTAATTATCTCACATGAAACAGATAACTATCAGTTGATTTTACAGAAACAAGCAACGTGTGTACTTACAATCCTAATTAATGTAATATCAGTACATTCTTAAGGTTATAGATGATATCAAATTAGTTATTATCAGTGACGAGTGTCACTTTGAATTTCGATTTCCTTTTAAGATTACAAACCATTGACAGGTGCATTAAACTGATAAAAGGCGGACCTTTTCAGCGTGAATACTGTAGTCATATCTTCTTTTAAAGATGAATTTGCAGTTTGTTAAAATTTGTTTATTAGAGTCTAAAGAATGCGGTCCCTCACCCAGGATTCCTGTCAGCACAAGTACCTCCCATTTTCATAAATCTCATAACTTGAAATATCGTATTAATGTCATGTGCTTAATACTAGGCCTACTGTTAAGTCACCAGAGATGGAATTTGACGGAATTTTGCCCTGAAAATGGCTATTACTTATTAGATATTATAATAAATCTATATGTGACCAAGCGAGTTTGCGGTCCGGTGGGGTTCCTGCAACTGTGAACTTGCATTCGGGAGATAGAGGGTTCGAATCCCACTTTCGGCAGCCCTGAAAATGGTTTCTCGTGGTTTCCCGTTTTCTCACCAGACAAATGCTTGGGTTGTACCTCCATTAAGGCGATGTCCGCATCCTTCCCACTCATATCCCTTTCGTGCCCCACGGTGGCCACAAAACCTTCCTTTGACGGTGCTACGTAAAGCAAATTGTAAACAAATAAAATTAAAAATCTATTGATACAAGTCTCTTCTCTTGAAACACTATTTTTTTGTTCGTATCGGCCTACTAAGGACCACGTCATTTCAGCTGTCTTCTCTGGGCTTTGATCTTTGCCCAGTGCTTCTTTATTCGTTGCTGAGGTCTTTCTTTTCTTTCCTCCGTCCACGACTTTCCCTTCTTCAACTTTGGCCTTTATTGTAAAACTTGGTGGCCTTTTAGTTTCTTCCTGAGTGGGTTGCGTTCTTGTATATCTTTATAAGTGATCCACATCACTTGTAGGTCACTTTTCACCTCCTTGAACCAAGTTGCCTCGGTCTTCTTATCTTTAACCTAAGTAAAGATCCGGTTCGATAATCTTAGGAAGTGGCCATAAAATGCAATTCTCCTTTTCCGCATCTGGACATGAGTATACAGCTCATAGTTGTGCCGGCGTCTGTATTCATCTTTGTCTCTAATTTGGCCAGGAATTATCCTTAATACCTTTCTTTCTTTATTTATTTATTTAATTTCCAATGTTTTTGTCACACCTTTCTTGTTCATATAAAGGCATTCCGATGCATACAAAGCTTCTGGCCTTATGACAGCACAATAAAGTCTGAATTTTGCGTTGTAGGATATGAAATCTTTGTTGTAAAAGCCTTTGGTCAGTTGATAAGCCATTTTCACTTTATTCATGGGTATTACATTATTATTATGACCTGCAGATGTCATCCTCACGGCCTCTACAATGATAACTTGAATCATCGTCACCATTATTGTAAAGAACACTAACATCATCCTATTTCATCAACCAGGTGTTGGACAGGTGTCCGAACCGAGATGTATAACTTGCAAATCATTCCTGACGTTCACAAATTCATCAAGTGTGGTCTGACTAAGGGGAAAGCTAAAACCTTCCACTATTCATCAGGCCTTCTCTTCAACTCCACCATCTAAATTTGTGATTTTTTAAACTTGCATTTTCCCGCTATTTATGTTCAACTAGAAAATAATTTCTCATCCTGTTCTGAAATATACAAAGAGTGTATAAAATGTTCAGTGAATGATACCCTAACACAAAGAAAAGAGAAGTTACAAACACATTAGTTTCAGCCATCTTCAATGTACTGTCAATTTGCCAAAATACAATTTTGGCAACGTGTATACAGCTGCTGAAAACTGGCAGCGAAGTAGTACTTCAAAATCCATCGAAGAAACTGACGTCACATGTCTTTGGATGTCAGTGCTTATCCTGGCCACGTCCAAGCGTGCAACGTACTTACCGCTCTAAACCAAACCAAACCAAACCCCATGGCACTACAGCCCTTGAAGGGTCTTGGCCTACCAAGCGACTGCTGCTCATCCCGAAGGCCTGCCGATTGCGAGGGGTCGTGTGGTCAGCACGACGAATCATCTCGGCCGTTATTCTTGGCTTTCTGGACCAGGGCCGCTATCTCAGCTCCTCAATTCTAATCACGTAGACTGAGCGGACCTCGAACCAGCCCTCAGGTCCAACCTTCATAAAATACTAAATTCTTCACAATCCAGCTACCTGAGAAATTCCTTGAATTACCTCTTCTCACACCTTGAGAGAAATACCCTAGCACGTAACGCCACCCTTCTTGCACTGCTGACCCACATAATTACTGCGTTCACGAACTCCTACACAGTTTTCGCATCTTGTAAATGGAACAAAATTCCATAGAATATCACGGATATACCAAGTGAAAATGTTTTCAAAGCAGCTATCAGGGGATTATTGTGTAAATGAATTTCTAATTACTAACCGTACTAATTAAAGTATTTCTCTTTTATATCCTCCTATGTCCACTTTTTCAACTCTGTGTTAAAGTTTTTTAACAGGTGAAGGGTACAGGGAAAGAAGAAACTCATCAACATTTTACTAACTTTTCAGTAGAAGCATTTGAAAATTCAAAACTTCGTAGAACCTATTCTTTTACCGATTTTAAAGTACAGAAATTCAAAAATCTTTGTACATTCATTATAAATGTGTAACTTATTTCATTATGGAATTGAAACATAAACTTAGGCACAAATAAAGTTAATATATATACTTTTGCTAGTTGCTTTACTTCGCACCGACACAGATAGGTCTTATGGCGACGATGGGACAGGGAAGCGCTAGGAGTGGGAAGGAAGCGGCCGTGGCCGTAATTAAGGTACAGCCCCAGCATTTGCCTGGCGTGAAAATGGGAAACCACGGAAAACCATTTTCAGGGCTGCCGACAGTGGGGTTCGAGTAAAATATTTTATTACTACGTACATTTGTAGGGGAAAAGGGGCCCAATACACTGAACCATAATTTTAAGTCACTGTATTATTGTTTATTTTCATTATCATTAGTAAAATAAGAAGCGAAATATAAATTATGAACATTTTTCGAGACACTGACATGCACAATTTTACAATATTTATTACAATTTACTTTTTCGTTTAGTAACTATTACGTCCGACACATCCCGTAACATAGGCTACAGTTCATTTTCCGTGAGGAAGATTTGAAAAATTATCACTAGCCTCATTACCATATAATCTTGTAAGTCAATGAACTTCCCGGCAGATATGGGCAAAGCTCCTAGGGAAGAAAAGTTTAGTGCTTAGTGAAGGTGAGAATTACGCCATGAAGGGAATGATGCGCTTACCTTCGTAAGCTTCCTCTGGCAGGACAAATTGGTCATCCTGATTGGAAGTATCATGTGTCTTCCGGTTTGCAATTATGGAGATGGATTCCCAAGCTCCGTTGTAAGTGATTCCGAAACTCAAAAACGGTTCTCTCTAAATCTTGAATGCTGTTACTGGCAGGTATGGAAATGGTGATTTCCTTGCATATATAACACCCAAGAAGTTTTTCCAACTAACAAACATAGTATGGTCAAGTGTTACAACGTCGAGCTGTGAAGGCTTGAGACAAACTATTTTGATGATAAGGAATCCAGTCAGTAGGAGCAATTGCCTGGCCTTTTGAATTCACCAAATCCAAGTTCTTATCATACTCACGATAGGAATGGCCCCTTACCGGGTAAGTTATGGTATTTCACCATGTTGAAGATAAACCGAAGGATGGTGAAGTTCTTCTGTTGTCCACTACACGAGTCACAGAACATACTCTGGTGCATTACATTAGAGTGGTTGTAGACGAGGTGATGCAATAAGGAGCATACGTCGTTGCTTCTCATTTTTGCCTTCATGCTCCGGATACACATGACAAGCACTTTGGGAAGTGGACAGCACATGGACGTTAAATGTAAACGCTTATGACGGGCTCCTGTAGTAGGCATTATTCGTGGAGATGATAGGCACAGCCAAATTTCTCTCACAGTCGACGCAGATCGTCTCAAATTCACATTGGATTCTTGATTTAACCTTATGTCTTCTTTTTTCAAATAAAAAGTTACTATTCTGCTTAGCTAATCTCCTGCTGCTCGTACACTGAGTGCGAGAAGAATAAAATAAGCTCCTTCTTCCTTGCAGGTATGTCGATGAGCCCCTTATTTCCCTGTATGCTTTTCTTTTTCCACAGCTCATTTCTCTGGAGTGTACTACCTCTTTCACAGACGGAGTTGCCCACGGGGAAGTTCAGGTGAACATCAACAAACAGGGTAAAGATCACCATGTAAAAAAAAAAAAAAAAATGCTTATAAGCCTCTTCTTTCTCTGTACCCGTCAAATGTTAACTAACAATTGTTATTCGGTTAAAAGTCCCCTGTTTCACGAACACATTTCAAGCCTTTGTTAAGAAACAATTGTTAAAGACAGATTTCTGAAAACATTTGGCAATGAGCGTCTATTGTTTCTTTACTTACAGCACTCCGATCGGTATATTGAAATTTGTCACACTTTTTCTGAAAACATTTGGCAATGAGCGTCTATTGTTTCTTTACTTACAGCACTCCGATCGGTATATTGAAATTTGTCACACTCCCCTGTTTCACGAACACATTTCAAGCCTTTGTTAAGAAACAATTGTTAAAGACAGATTTCTGAAAACATTTGGCAATGAGCGTCTATTATTTCTTTACTTACAGCACTCCGATCGGTATATTGAAATTTGTCACACAATTACTATAGGTTATGGTTAGCAGAGACCGCTAGATGTAAACATGTGCAGTAAGAGGCAACAGAAGCGTTATAATAATGAATTCGAGACAAACATTATTATAGATTTAATGTGAATACGTGAGAGTGTGTTTGAAAAATAAGAGGGCGGACGGTTATATCACAACAATCAATATATTCTTGTATAGGTGTAATCTAAGTGTCCTACAAAGCTCCTGGAAAATGTGATAATTGATTACGTCTTGAGTGATTATGGGACATTCTTTTACTGCGGGGAAGAAATGTAATGCGTCGCCAATGCTGCAATGGCAGCAGGAACTCTTTGCACAATTCTACGCACTATCGCCTTGAACTCAAGATCATAGACTCCTACAATTACATGAAGCATAACATAGAAGAACTATAAGCATGCTGCTACGGAGACACTGATAAGTTTAAATCTGTGGGGAGCTTAACCTGTTTTCAATTTGTTCTAGTGCCTTGTTCATTTTAACTTTGGTAATTAGGCATTATTTCAGAAAACATTCTTCTGAGAGCTATGAAAATTAGTCCGTTGCCTTCTTAAGTTCATAGATAGTCTTTATACAGCAATAACGCTTCAAATTTGGGACCTCTATGTGCTACCATTTTGAAATTTTTACAGCTGTCAACAGGTTTAACACAGGGCTGGTTACATGTTATTTTAACACGAGTGCTGTTTTGTCAGTTTGTTAATGTTAGCAATTCTTGATGAGACGGCCATTTTGTTAAATTGTGTGTTAATTCTACTTAACAGCAGTGTTAATATTTAACATTCGTTGAAGAAACTGGATCCTGACTCTGGTTAATTTCATGCAATTTTTTAATAGTTTCAGTTTCACTTGATATAGAAAATTTAGTTATTAATTATTAATTATCATAATTTCTATTTTACACTCGTGTATACAGGGTGAGCTGGCCATGCTATTAGGGGCGCGCAGCTGTGAGTTTGCATTTGGGAGAACCCCACTGTCAGCAGCCCTGAAGATGGCTTTCCGTGGTTTCCCATTTTTACACCAGAAAAATGTTCGGGCTGTACCTTAATTAAGGCTAAGGCCGCTTCCTTTTCACTCCCAGACCTTTCCTATCCCATCGTCGCCATAAGACGTATCTGATTCGGTGCGGCGTAAAGAAAATTGTAAATTTAAAATAAACTCGTGTATGTACATATATTGGGATAATTACTGTTAAATTCATACTTAATTATAACTCATATAAATTCATTCTTGCAACTTATTTAGTTTAGTTAGGTATAAATAATTCATTAAATACTTACTCAATAATTACTTATTTTATATTAATAATTAATATTAACATTTTAAATTGTTTAGGAGACATACACACTATTCATGTCTATACAAATGTTCTTTTAATAATTTCTGTCAATGTAATTTTAATGTAGCTTAATAGAGGATGGTTACCTAGTTGTACTTTCTCGTAAAACAATAATCACCACCACCATCACTACCTGTGAGTGGCAATCTAATCACCGCAACGGCCGGCAAGCGGTCCAGTCTTCCAAGTCCGTCTAGCCGTTTCCATCCTACATCATGGCGCCGATGACTTCACATCCCGTAATGCTTGCTTGTCCTTTCTAATGGTCTTTTTTTTTTTTGCTAGGGGGTTTACGTCGCACCGACACAGATAGCTCTTATGGCGACGAAGGGATAGGAAAGGCTTAGGAGTTGGAAGGAAGCGGCCGTGGCCTTAATTAAGGTACAGCCCCAGCATTTGCCTGGTGTGAAAATGGGAAACCACGGAAAACCATTTTCAGGGCTGCCGATAGTGGGATTCGAACCTACTATCTCCCGGATGCAAGCTCACAGCCGCGCGCCTCTACGCGCACGGCCAACTCGCCCTGTTTTCTAATGGTCTTACATGTTCACTGGTGTCTAGCCCACTCCTGGGGAAATCAGTATTAGTAGCGTCACAAGCCTTCACTCAATATGACCACTGCGAAGAGGTAGAGAGAGAACTGACCCCTGCTTTTGCATGCGATCTACTCACAGAGAATTGTATGCCACAGAGTTTAATACTTTGCCGTCTAACAGTGATGGTGACAATCTCTTTTTTCTCCTTAGCAGGACTCAAGTCAGCTAAGCACGATTGTAGACTGCAAAAACTTGGCGCATTAATGCTCATGGCCATCTGGCCGGCTACTCTTAGTGAACGTACTTGATTTTAAGTACCATGATGTTTTCTTAGTAGATATAACGTTATCTCAGATTTGTACTGAGATTTGTTACGATATAATTTCCGCGATTGGTTAAGCTCAAATAATTCAATAAGTACTTGTGTTTTATGTGTCAGAATAATTTATCAGAATCAAAACAGCTTGTCGTAGTAGGCCTGTTAAGAATGAACTTGGCATTCATCACAGGTAATATCAGAAGATGGGTGTGACACTTTGACAAGCGAAACAATAATAGTCTCCAGAAATATCTAGTCTGCCCATCTACCCTGTTCAACGTCATCTTATCCAAGTTATTGCACAATAGGACAGGATTTCCTAAGCATTCAGTACGGTGTCACAGGAGCCCTGACCACAATGCAGATAGAGACATAATAATAAATAATTTGTCAGTGAAATAAGAATGAAAAATAATAATTGTTTATTTTAAGGAGAAACAATGGAGGAGGCACATCTATTGAGAGTTTGTAGAGAGACTGACTTGCTTATCGTTAAATATCTGGGTAGTGAATATAAAGCAAAAGTGGAAAGAGAAAAAGAATTTCATACAATTTTAAAATTATTAAATAAAAAGTGGATAAAACCGGAGAGATCAGCAACATTCTTTTGTATTTTAAGGGATACTAGTGGACGCGTTCTGCTCCGCAACATTCGTTATAAACAAGTCAGATAACTTGTCTTGCTATGCCTGTCGTTGTCATATTGTTTTACCTGTCCTTTTCAATAATTTTATGAACATTTAACACCGGTACGTAATACATGATTCATTCGTAATATAGTTTATAACATTATAACACTTTTTTCCATACAATATTCACTGTGCTTCGACTGTTCGGGCGTATCTGGATCTTATCATTTTCAAAAGATCTTGCCCAAGATAGCAACGTAAAGAAACGTAAAGAATTTCACCTTATTTTCTTGACAGGGCATAAGCCTGAAAGCTTAGCCTATATTATGTCTATAAGTACGAGACGTGAAAGCATCAATGGCTACGTATATATTGTGATGATTCATTCCTCAATATAAACTAATGTTAGATATTAGCTCTGTACTTCGAGGTGCGCTTCATCCGGGGCTCCACAGGATTGTTCACTTCACTTATCACTTGGCTGTCCCTATTTGCCAGTGTTCCATGCCATATTATTTCTTCGAATGCTCCCTAAGACATCGCCGAGTGATAAGGCCGTTTGTAGTACTCCTGTACTGCCGGTACGCGTAGCTTTCATAGTTCACGCGAGGCATAGTAAGAAAATCCATAGTGCATTACACAAAATTCACTGTAGAAATGAACTAAGACAAATATTTGATGACGAAGCGGTGAGTTTGCAAATTGCTCCAAAAACGGCAAGTTATACGCAGGTGCACTTCAAGACAAAAATATTGGGAAAACCCGCAGGCTGCTTTTCATTACAGCAGAAATTTAGGCCCATTAGGATACCTTGCTAAGGTAATGAGTTGACTGAACTGATAGCGACTCAGCGTTAAGTGTTAGACGGTGTGAAATAACTCAAGCAGTCAAAAGAAACAACGGGTCCTGGCAGAGGAGTCATCCTTGAGGAACGATTACATTTTATTGGATGGAAAGCCACTGTTAATCGCTTGGCGGCTGTTGATCGCATAGTACAGAATTCTCAGAAAGAACAGTGAAGTAATTTTAAGATGAATTAGTTGAAAAAGTGGCTTCCACCGTAGCATGAACATCAGTACCTCACCCCCTGGACGGGTACGGTGAGCAACTCCACCCTGACACAAGAGAGACTAACTCAACCATTTTGGCGTTAGTTGTATTTGGGGTCTGTATAAAACAATGAGCAGATATGCCCTAAGAAGGACTTTACTGAGAATTAGAACGTTAAGCTTAAATATTTTATTATTTAAAAAAATAAATTCTTCCTCCACCTACAGGCTGCCCGAAGACAAAGAATACAGGGAATATTAAAAGGAAAATGTAACTTAAAAAATGAGAAACGATTGTGAAGTTTGAACTACGAATGAAGACCTCAACAGAATATGGTTGTATACAATGATTCAGTAATTTTTCAGGATAAAAGGAAATTATTCGTACAAATAAGTTCTTCTTCCTTTCCTTCTTAAGTCCATTTTCCATTAATAATATAACTAATATAAATAAATATAATAAGGTAACAATCAAGCTAAAAAAACAATATTGGGTATAAATAGTAAGTTAACAACAATAAAAATGTAACACGAATGGCAACCATAACTGACAAGGGTCTGTTGTAGAGTTAGCACGAGGAAAGCTCATTGTTGGGAAGGACGGAAAAAATGGAAACCTGGAGAGGACTGCAGAGGAATCTTTTAATTTTGTGTTTGAAGGATGCAAGGGGTGTGAATATGTCACTATCGGGTAGTGAGTTACCAAGAGAAGGGAGACGGCTGAAGATAAAGCTTTGTTCTAAGATAAGGCGCCGATGGTACACATGATGAATATACTGGTTGCGTGTTGGTTGAATTGGGTGGGGGTGGGGGGTGCAGGGAAGTTTCATATACGCATTGATTACTTCATGTAGGTAACAAAGACCGGAGAATTTTAAACGTCTTCTCAGGTCAATTATTCCCGCGGAATACAAGATGTTACTTCGTAAATTTACTTATGTTTCTAAAAAGAAAAGGATAGCGAGTCTTAAAAATGAAAGTAAAAAAAGTTAAAAATAATATTTAGAGATATGTCTGTCATACTAGACGAGGACCAAGTAGGGAAACGAAAGTCAACAATGGGGAGAGCATAGGAGACGATGTATAATATTTCGTCTTTAATATCCAGTATTTAATTTCAGTGAACCTGCAAAGAATGTCTAGACTACGCATATCTGGAAATTTTATTGACTGATATGAGCAGCGAAGGTCAGTTTACAGTCAATTATAACACCTAGGTCTCTTGCCAGAGAATATCGCAGTGCATTTTCCTGGATGGTACAGGCAGCGTTCATTCCTTACTTTAGCAGCGAGAAGGATATTGCGTTACACTTCTTAACATTGGGAGGACGATTTCATTTCTTAAACCAGTCACTACACGAATTTAGAACTGCAGCGAAAGTCAGTTTACAGTCAATTATAACACCTAGGTCTCTTACCAGAGAATATTGCAGTGTATTTTTCTGGATGTCATAGAATTTGAAGAGTGGTACGAGGACTAGAGCGGCATCCACTCACGTCAAGTGAGAAAAGGAGGGTTCGATTCGCACCTTAGCCATCTTCGGCGTGGGTATCCGTGCTCTCCTCCACGCAAATGCCGGGACGGTACTTAACATAGGGACGCGGTCTCTTCTTTCCCTCTTCCCTGTCTATCCCTTCTATTCTTCCCATCGCTCCACAATGCCCCCGTTCAGCATAGCAGGTGAGGCCGCCTGGACGAGTTATGCTTCTTATTCCAAGTTGTATCCCTGACCCAAAAGTCTCATGGTATACCTCGTTGATTCCGAGGGAACAAGCAACCCTGGACAGTAAACCTATTAAGAAAGAAAAAGAGGAAACCTTGAGCCATAACTGATGGCTTCATTCTATGAATATGACTCCTGCTATTGTCGGTTTAGTCTTCGACTTGCTGTGTTGTACAGTATTGGCTTCATACAGCTTCACGATTGTGACGACATTGTAACTTCCATGAATTACAATAGATGCCAGCGTTGCCGTATCTGTCGCGGAAGGTTTATCTTTCCATCGGATAGTTGACAATCAATCAATCAATCAATCAATCAATCAATCAATCAATCAATCAATCAATCAATCAATCAATCAATCAATCAATCAATCAATCAATCAATCAATCAATCAATCAATCAATCAATCAATCAATCAATCAATCAATCAATCAATCAATCAATCAATCAATCAATCAATACTGGTCTGCATTTAGGGCAATCGGCCAGGTGGCAGATTCATTATGTGTTGTTTTCCAAGCCTTTTCTTAAATGATTGCAAAGAAATTGGAAATTTATTGAACACCTCCTTTGGTAAGTTATTCCAATCCCTAAATCCCCTTCCCATAAACGAATATTTGACGCAATTTGTCCTCTTGAATTTCAGCTTTTATCTTCATATTGTGATCTTTCCTAATTTTAAAGACACCACTCAAACTTATTCCTCTACCGGTGCCATTCCACGCCACTTTTCCGCTGACAGCTTGGAGCATACCAATTAGCCGAGCAGCTCGTCTCCTTTCTCCCAGCTCTTCCCAACCCAAACTTTGTAACACTTTTGCAACGCTAATCTTTTGTCAGAAATCACCCAGAAAAATCGAGCTGCTTTCGGTCGTGGTTTATTGAGCTTGTGTGCTGGTATCCGTGCGTGTGTCAATGGGTGGCTTTACGGGGTGTATATCGACTGTTGGATTTTACTTACTTTTTTAATTTTATTCCTCCACCTTTTTTAGCATGTCCAGTTCCTTCTCCAAACCCTCTCACTTATTTTTAATCTGATATTTTAATTATGGCTGGCGTGTTTACGTTTACATCTGCTTTCTTGGGAGCTTTGAGCATGCTCTCGTTTTGCGCCCTGATTTTTATTTCTCTGTGGTCGGTGTTTTGGTCATCGTTTTACCTGTTCCTTGAGTACCGAATTGAGAATAATTGGTTGAAGCTGTTCTTTGATGCGTGAGCGAGTAATGATGATAGTATTGTTGTTTGGGTACAACTTTTTATAACCCTCATCAGCGCAGTAACCGCTGTTTAGCGTTCATTTGTGATTGGGGATGTAAGTAACTTCTTGGCGACTGGTACCAACTGATGTAACCTGATTAGTTTCTGGTACCAACTTCACTTAGTTCCTAGTCCCTTGTAGCAACTTTGGTCGGGCTGTTCAATTTATTCGTGGTTATTTACTTCGTGGTTAGTTGCTACTGTCTTAAATCAATTCTTGGATAATGTGGTAATCAACAAGGTGTTGAACATTGATGTTGTTCCGTACGGAGGTTGCTATGCCAAAATTGCTGATTTTAATGATTTCAAGAGTAAGTTTGAAGATTTGTTGCCGTTTTATGTTCACCACGGCCTGATAACTAACGAAAGGAATAGTGAGAAATCTGGGCATAGCACCAAACCCAGCGTACGGCGAGGGAACGAATTATTCTTTAGATGCTCTCCGATAAGCTTTTTGGTATAAATCTTCTTTCCTTCCTTCCTTCCTTCCTTCCTTCCTTCCTTCCTTCCCTCACTCCCTCCTCCTATGTACGTTAAACTTTGTTTATGTGTGTGTATAAAATAATTTTTCAGCATTCATCTACTGCGCCGTTCCCGCATCCAGGTCAAGTCGCGTAAGACTTCAATATCAATTTCTACATAAATCGGATTTTTTGGGTTATGGGTTCTACATTGAGAGAAGATCACCGGGGTATGCTCGGACAAAGCTGACCTACGTACGGACGTCTCCAATTTGTAATCTGGTTAGTTTTAGTATAGCTTACTATAATTCTTAACTAACGATATACTGGAAACTAAATATTTAACCAAGGAAGTCATTGAAAGAATGATTAAATTTCATATAATACTATTTATTAAAAAGGAAAGAATCTCAGAAAGTGGTTTAGATATTCCTTATGATGAAAAAAGGAAATTAAGGAATAGATAACTGACTGCTTGTCTCATCAATTAATCTTAATTTTTTTCAATCTAGAGATCTCCAACTAAATAAAAGGAATAAATATATTTACACTATTTTACAATCCTGATTGGGTGCTATACAAATGTGTCTGAAGCAAAGTCCTTGTGCTGAATAAGTCAAAAATAAAATTAAAATCACCTCATCATCTTTCCTCGAAAGTTAAATGAAATGCTTCCCCCCTAAAAAAATCTACTTGCTTTTACTTAAATCTCCCTGATCACATCACAATGCGATAGATTACTTTGACAATAGCTGTTCATACTCAATTGTCAGCAATGTTATTTGTTTTAAGGAAATGTTTTCTCAATTACTACTAATATTTTAAGTATTTCGCATATTTCACGTGTCTCAAACACTTCAATCACTTCAAAACTCTTGGTATTATGTTTCACCTCTCAAGGAGAGAAAGATACTTTCATTAAGTCATTACCCCCTTTTAAAAATAACATATCGAAATATTATGTCCTAAATTTATTCAAATTGTTCATTTAGAATAATTGTTAATCTCGAAAGAAAAACATCAATTTAGGTGCCCACATAGTAATTATATGCGACGTGTTGCTGTGCTATCATTCATATCTGACAATCATTTAATTAGATTCTGCTGGATATCAAGTGATCTAGCTTGTAAGAAGACTCTGCCAATTACTATTAGCCTTTAATCATAGAGAAAGGTTACCAGTGATATTGATTAATGCAGTTGAATAAGTGTCCTAGCTTTCCTTATCCGAATGAGAGTATTTGTGGTTGGAAAAGACGTATAGATATAGGCTACACTTGAGCTACTCTTCCTGTCCGGAATTATTTGATGATTCAATAGGTAGGTGTCAACATAAGAACGTCGTCTAGATCGTAACTAGTACTATATATGGCTTGTTGAAGAATTAACAGACATTTGAGAACCCCAAATTACGTCATTAACTTAATATCGTCGCTAAAATAATCTACATCTTCATTTACGACGAAACAGTAAAATCATCACAATCACTATTCATCATAACCTTCTACCATCATTCACATATAAATCATTCACTTCACATTACATATCTCATGTTTCACTCTACATCACAATAAACATATTAATTCATTTCAAACTGACGCCTGTTACTATAACATCATTAGCCATCCATCTGATTATTCCATTCTGTTCTCAATCCTTTTAAAAATTCTATAAAATATCTCCCTATATCTTGCCACGACGTTATTATACTCTGTATACGATCTTAGCTTAACAGTACATGCCCGGACGTAAGCCTATTGTTCACCATAACGTCGCATTATATCTGTATTGAAACTAAATTAATCTCATATTCAACATTGACAGTATGGCGAACGTAAAAATGAGATTATCATTGGATAACCACTTCCTACATCAATGGATTCGTCATTTATGGTACATGATTACCTAATAACCTCTAACGACATTGCTCTGGTTCTTTTCAATTAACATCACTTCTAAAAAATAAAAATTTAAATAGCACTTCGTATATTTTTCACTAAAGAAACATAAAATATCGAATGGCAATTTTCAAAGGTCCGCATCTGTGGTGTAGTGGTTAGTGTGATTAGCTGCCACCCCCAGAGGCCCGGGGTCGATTCCCGCCTCTGCTACGAAATTTGAAAAGTGGTACGAGGGCTGGAACGGGGTCCACTCATCCTCGGGGGGTCAACTGAGTAGAAGGGGGGGTTCGATTCCCTCCTCAGCCATCCTGGAAGTGGTTTTCCGTGGTTTCCCACTTCTCCTCCAGGCAAATGCCGGGATGGTACCTAACTTAAGGCCACGGCCGCTTCCTTCCCTCTTCCTTGCCTATCCCTTCCAATCTTCCCAACCCTCCACAAGGCCCCTGTTCAGCATAGCAGGTGAGGCCGCCTGGGCGAGGTACTGGTCATTCTCCCCAGTTGTATCCCCGACCAAGAATCTGAAGCTCCAGGACACTGCTCTTGAGGCGGCAGAGGTGGGATCCCTCGCTGTGTCCGAGGGAAAAACCGACCCTGGCCTCACCTGCTATGCTGAACAGGGGCCTTGTGGAGGGATGGGAAGATTGGAAGGGATAGGCAAGGAAGAGGGAAGGAAGCGGGCGTGGCCTTAAGTTAGGTACCATCCCGGCATTCGCCTGGAGGAGAAGGGGGAAACCACGGAAAACCAGTTCCAGGATGGCTGAGGTGGGAATCGAACCCACCTCTACTCAGTTGACTTCCCGAGGCTGAGTGGACCCCGTTCCAGCCCTCATACCACTTTTCAAATTTCGTGGCAGAGCCGGGAATCGAACCCGGGCCTCCGGGGGTGGCAGCTAATCACGCTAACCACTACACCACAATTGTTGTTATTATTATTATTATTATCTACAGTATATTCTTAAGATTAAATTTTATCGTCTGATACATAGCGTTGCTGGGGATCTCGTGACGTTGTAATGCGGAAATTTTCCGACCCGCCTGCACAGTTTTATTCTACACAATTGAGTAAATCCTTTATCGCCGGTGTCTTGCGATGATCCCGTGGGCAATTATTATTATTTAATCTTTAACGTTTGTCTTCTTTCTTTATGCCTATCCTTCTTCTGAACTTGATTTGCGTAGCGTTCTACTAGTTGGTTTCGAGAGAAGTCGAATGTTATTTTCCAATAATAAATTTTAACAATATTCTGATGTCTTCCTTTCTCACCGCCTTCTATACTTCATTCTCCTCAGGCGCCCGAAGAAAGCATCATTCTTTCAACATTTATGAATACTTTGAAGTTTTACTATTAACGTTCTCACGACCTATACACCATTTTCGTCATCATCATCATCATCTGTTTACCCTCCAGGTTCGGCTTTTCCCTCGGACTCAGCGAGGGATCCCACCTCTACCGCCTCAAGGGCAGTGTCCTGGAGCTTCAGACTCTTGGTCGTGGGATACAACTGGGGAGAATGACCAGTACCTCGCCCAGGCGACCTCACCTGCTATGCTGAACAGGGGCCTTGTGGAGGGATGGGAAGATTGGAAGGGATAGACAAGGAAGAGGGAAGGAAGCGGCCGTGGCCTTAAGTTAGGTACCATCCCGGCATTCGCCTGGAGGAGAAGTGGGAAACCACGGAAAACCACTTCGAGGATGGCTGAGGTGGGAATCGAACCCACCTCTACTCAGTTGACCTCCCGAGGCTGAGTGGACCCCGTTCCAGCCCTCGTACCACTTTTCAAATTTTCGTGGCAGAGCCGGGAATCGAACCCGGACCTCCGGGGGTGGCAGCTAATCACGCTAACCACTACACCACAGAGGCGGACCACCATTTTCGTTCCAAATAAATTTTACTGCGAACAGTGAAATGGCACACTACCTTGGACCATAAGTGTTACTGGCAAGTTTATGTTTGGGTATGATCCTGACGTCAACAACTTCGTAAAACAGCGAGCATGATTTGTCTAAGGAATAGACGCAGGCAATCACAAGCTATCTGCAACGCCGTACAAAAAAGAGTTTGTGACTCTCTTCTCTCCTCTGTGCTTGGCATCCCCGCTATACGTAGGCTGCCACCTCCGGAGGAGGCCGGAGCCAGTCTTCAAGTCAATGATTACCAAAACTGCGCTTTGCGGGTGGGGGTATAGCTCAGTGGTAGAGCATTCGACTGCAGATCGAGAGGTCCCCGGTTCAAACCCGGGTGCCCCCTGAAATTTTCGCTCTTTCAGTTGATATAATTTAATGCATCTTGTAGAAATATTAGTAACTTTATTTTGGAAGAGTTGATGTTCTTTCTTTCTTTCTTTCTTTCTTAATCTGTTTACATTCCAGGGTTGGTTTTTTCCTCGGCCTTAGCGAGGGATCCCACCTCTATCGCCTTAAGGGCAGTGTCCTGGAGCGTGAGACTTTGGGTCGGGGGTGAAACTGGGGAGGATGACCAGTACCTCGCCCAGGTGGCCACACCTGCTATGCTCAACAGGGGCCTTGTGGTGGGATGGGAAGATTGGTAGGGATAGACAAGGAAGAGGGAAGGGAGCGGCCGTGGCCTTAAGTTAGGTAGAGAATTTAGGAGGTCCACCTCTGTGGTGTAGTGGTTAGTACCACGAAATTTGAAAAGTGGTACGAGGGCTGGAACGGGTCCACTCAGCCTCGGGACATAATCAATAGTGTAAGAGAAAATCTAAGTAGGGGGAGACCAAGACGACGATGATTAGATTCGGTTTCTTCTTCTTCCTCTTAATCTGTTTACAATTCAGGGTTGGTTTTTCCCTCGGACTCAGCGAGGGATCCCACCTCTACCGCCCCAAGGGCAGTGTCCTGGAGCTTCAGACTCTGGGTCGGGGGATACAACTGGTGATGATGACCAGTACCTCGCCCAGGCGGACTCACCTGCTATACTGAACAGAGGCCTTGGTAGGGGATGGGATGATTGGAAGCGAGAGACAAGGGAACATATATCTGTTGTCGGTTTACTGGAAATGGCACGAGGAATATTAGGAGTTGTGTGATCAGCTACCTCCTCCGGAGGACTGGGTTCGATTCCCTCTGCCATGGAATTTGAAGAGTGGCACGAGGACTAGAACGGGATCCACTCAGCCTCGGGAGGTCAACTGAGCATGGTAATCAACAAAGTATTGTTAAACATTGATGTTGTTCCGTACGGAGGCTGCCATGCAAAAATTACTGATTTTAATGATTTCAAGAGTAAGTTTGAAGATTTGTTGCCGTTTTATGTTCACCACGGCCTGATAACCAGGAAAAAGAATTGTGAAAAATATGGGCATATTACCAAACTTAGCGCTCGGCGAGGGAACGAATTATTGTTTACATGCTCACCAATAAGGTATACTAAATTTTGGTATAAATCTTCCTTCCTTCTCTCCTCCTATGTACGTTAAACTTTGTTTATGTGTGTGTATAAAAGAATTTTTCAGCATTCATCTACCCTCGACGATTAGTGTTACTTTTCAGAAAAATATGGCTAGCCATGGAACAATCACTGATGTTTTCAATCCTCCTGTAAAAAAGATATTATAATTACTTTCGTTGATTTCCCTCCTATCACTTATAAGACTAACTTCAGCGCAATCTATACTTTACAGTGGTCAAATTTTACAATGATCATCACACTCCTTTCCCCTGGACGAAACACTACGGCTAGCCTTGGACCATTAACTTTAAAAATGTTATTATTATAATTTATCCGGCCCGGCTAGTCAGAAAATCATTGGACTGGATAGGTTAGGTCCGGCTAATGACAACACCATTGGTCTGGACAGGTTAGGTCCGGCTAGTGACCAAATCATTGCTCTGGATTCGTTAGGTCCAGCTAGTGGCAAACCAATGGTCTGGATTGGTTAGGTCCGGCTAGTGGTAAACCCATTGGACTGTGATGAAGCCAAGGTGGTCTGGGGGCGTAAGCCCACAGGTTAGGGCCGCGAAGTGGCTTTAGCCCCCTTGAAATCAGCGCAATATACACCTTACTGTGTCGAGTTTCACGTTACCACCAGATCTGAACCAGTTATAAATGCCACTGCTTCCCTTGTATACATATATTTCTGTTTCCATTATTCGGGTCGTATGAATTCCTAGAGTGACAACAGCGCAATCTATGCTTTACAGTGGCGAGATCTGTAATTACTGTACCGCTACACTACCTACGAACCATTTAAACTGTTATTATTTGTCTTATTGATATTAAATCATAATTGGCGGTATTCCAAGAGTGACAACAGCGCATGTATGCTTTTCAGTGGCGAGATCTGTAATCTATTTAAAACATGTTGTTATTTGTCTTTGTTATTCACATTCAATCATGACTAGGGGGTGGCACGAATGGACTCTGCCATTGGCTGAAGATGAAACATCACGTAAATCCCATAAATGAAGACAGCGAGATGTTATCTATATATATAAAGTAGCTTGTCCTGACTGACTGATTCATCATCGCCGAGCCAAAACTACTGGACATAAAGGAATGAAATTTTGGGGATATATTCATATTATAACGTAGGTGCTCGCTAAGAGAGGATTTTTGGATATTCCGTCGCTAAGGGGGTGAAAAGGGGGGTGAAATTTTAAAATGAGTGTGTCTATATCTCAAAACTTTAAAAGTTTACAGATGTGAAAATTGGTATTTAGAATCTTCTTTAAAAATAAGGAAACACGTATTTTTTTGTTTTCAGACAATCCCAATAGGAGGGGTGAAAAAGGGTGAAAAGGGGTTGAATGCCTTTAATCAGGATACCGCTACTTATATCTCAGAAACGGAAGATATTACAGACCTCAAAATTGGTACTTTCGATCGCTGTCAAAAATAAACACAATTTTTTTTTGTTTTTGGAAAATCCAATTAATGCGAGGGTGAAAGGGGGGTGAATTTTTAAAATGAGTGCATCTATATCTCAAAAGTTTTAAAGTTTAGAGATGTAAAAATTGGTATTTAGAAACTTCATTAAAAATAAAGGAACACTTATTTTTTTTGTTTTCGGAAAATCCCAATAGGAGGGGTGAAAAGGGGTGAAAAATGGGTTGAATGCCTTTAAAGAGAATACTTATATCTCATAAACTGAAGATATTACTGACCTCAAAATTGGTACTTTTGATCGCTTTCAAAAATAAAGTAACACATATTTTTTTGTTTTTGGAAAATCCAATTAATGCGAGGGTGAAAAGGGGGTGAATTTTTAAAAATGAGTGCATCTATATCTCAAAAATTTTAAAGTTTAGAGATGTAAAAATTGGTATTTAGAATCTTCATTAAAAATAAAGGAACACGTAGTTTTTTGTTTTCGGAAAAACCCAATAGGAGGGGTGAAAAGGGGTGAAAAATGGGTTGAATGCCTTTAACGAGAATACTTATATCTTAGAAACTGAATATATTACAGACCTGAAAATTGGTATTTGGGATCTACTTTAAAAATAAAGAAAGAGGTATTTTTTCGTTTTGGGAAAATCCAAATAATGGGGGGGGGGGGGGTGAAAAGGGGGATGAGATATTTAATAATAATGTTATTTGTTTTACGTCCCACTAACTACTCTTTTACGGTTTTCGGAGACGCCGAGATGCCGGAATTTAGTCCCGCAGGAGTTCTTTTACGTGCCAGTAAATCTACCGACACGAGGCTGACGTATTTGAGCACCTTCAAATACCACCGGACTGAGCCAGGATCGAACCTGCCAAGTTGGGGTCAGAAGGCCAGCGCCTTAACCGTCTGAGCCACTCAGCCCGGCTGAGATATTTAAAATGAGTGTATCTATATCTCAAAACTTTTAATATTTATAGATGTAAAATTTGGTATTTAGAATCTCCTTTAAAAATAAAGAAACACGTATTCTTTTGTTTTCGGAAAATCCTAATAGGAAGGGTGTAAAAGGGTGAATAATGGGTTAAATGCATTTAATGAGGATACATATATCTCAGAAACGGAAGATATTACAGAACTGAAAATTTGTATATGCGATCTCCTTTAAAACTAAATAAACACGTATTTTTTTTAGTTTTTGGAAAATCCTATTAATGGCGGTTAAACAGAAGTGACAATTTGGGGTGAATTTTTTGAAAGACTATATCTACAGAATATCTGAGAAACGTAAAATGTTATAGACGTAAGAAGTGGGTATTTGGAATCTCCTGTAAATGTAAAGAAATATAGGTGATTAATTTTCGGAAACTCCACTTAAGGGGAACCCAAAAGGGGTGAAATTTTAAAATGAGAATTTTTACAGTATATCTAAAATCTTAACATGTTACAGAAGTGAAAAATGGTATTTTTATCTCTATTAAACATAAAGAAACGTGTATTTTTAGATTCCAGAAAAAGCACTTGGGTGGAGGGGGGGGGGTGAAAGTGACTGAAAATGATGTTGAATTCTTTTAATTAGGCTACTGATATCCTAAAAATGAAGTTGTTACAGACGTGAAATTTTGATATTTGCAATCTGCTTTAAAAATAAAGAAACACGTATTCTCGGAAAATCCAATGAAGGGGCGTGGGGGAGGGGGGTGAAAGAATTGAAAAATTAATTGACTTTAATTGTATGAGAATATATACATGTAATAAAAACTAAAGTTGTTACAGACGTGAAAATTCGTATTTGGATCTCCTTTAAAAACAAAGAAAAACGCGTTTTGGGGGGGAAACCATCTTGGGGGGCGGGAGTGTAAAGGAGTTGAATTCTTTTCATGAGGACACATAAATCAAAAAGTGAAGAAGTTAGAGTCGTGATAACTGGTATTTAGAAGATCCTTTACTATTAAAGAAACAAGTATGTTTTGCGGGAAAATTCACTTAAGGAGGGGGGGATTATTGTGAAATGAAGTGAAAAAAGTGAATTATTTTTATGGGGATACTTATATCTCAAAACTGAAGGTAATAGACGTGAACATTGGTGTTTGGAATCTCCCTTAAACATAAAGAAACAAGCATTCTTTTAATTTTTTTGGTAGGGGCGGGTGGCGGTAAATAAACTTAACGGCGGTGGGGTGTAGAAGGAGGTGAGACCTATTGATTTTACTGTTATTAATGTTCTTATAAGCATCCTCCGTTGCTCAGGCGACAGCGCGCCGGCCTCTCACAGCTGGGTTCCGTGGTTCAAATCCCGGTCACTCCATGTGGCATTCGTGCTGGACAAAACGGAGGCGGGACAGGTTTTTCTCCGGATACTCCGGTTTTCCCTGTCATCAGCCATTCCAGCAACACATAATAGTAATAATAATAATAATAATAATATTCCGGACTGTCGTCAAATGTGCGGACCGCGCTGGAAACGGCTCCTGGACGGGTAATGACTAAGAATGCAGTCCGGCCGCGGGTTCAGTGCCGCCAAGGCACCCAATAAGACACCACGCCGGATCTCATGAAGGATTTTATCCATATTAAAAACATTATAGGAAAAGATGGCAAGGATTTATGGACCCAACTGACCGGGAGGAATACCTGAGCCTAGCCCGGGAAGTACGAAATCGATTGTTGGAAAGGAAGATTTAAAAGTGGGAGGAAACGTGCCGTAAAATCATAGAAAACCAGTCAGATCGGGAATTTTGGTGGATTCTCCCAGAAAACGAGTCAGATCGCGAATTTCGGCGGATTATATATCTAAAACAATAAGCATTCAATTATAAATTTCAGTATAATACCGTAGTGAAGCACGGGTATCTTGCTAGTTATTCTTATAAATGTTATATGCTTATTCTTTCCATTATTCCTCCGGACGACAACGTTGATTAGTTCCTCGGTAACATTGCCTCATCGTTTTAAGTCTTTTTATACCGCATAAGTTGGTCATAACTTCTCGCTGTCTTGAATTATGGGAGCGACGTTTCATTGACGTAATCTTCAACCAATGGCTGAGTCCATTCGCACAATCGTCAGCCATGATCATTAGGCTGTATTATTTTTTTTGCTAGTTGTTTTACGTCGCACCGACACGGATAGGTCTTATGGCGACGATGGGACAGGAAAGGGCTAGGAGTGGGAAGGAAGCGGCCGCGGCCTTAATTAAGGTACAGCCCCAGCATTTGCCTGGTGTGAACATGGGAAACCACGGAAAACCATTTTCAGGGCTGCCGACAGTGGGGTTCGAACCTGCTATCTCCCGAATACTGGATACCGGCCGCACTTAAGCGACTGCAGCTATCGAGCTCGGTATAGGCTGTATATCCTGGTGAGTGTTATAAAATGTTTTACCGTTGTTTGCGTGTGTGGGAACGAAAGATCTGTTGGAATGACCGACCTTTTTGATGTTATAGTAAGAGTCGAGGCGTTATTTCTACTAATATGATCTGAACGCACCTACGCATTGTAAGCAGTCCCGCTACGAGTGAAATGGTACGTTCTACTAAGAAAATGTTAAGAAAGATGATGCTGTTCCAAAGCCTAAAGCAAAGTTTAACCAAGTATGTTTCCCAAGATATATATGTTTTCCTTCCCTAATATTGATTCATTTTCATTCTCTGGGTTACTTAAACCATCATCATCATCATCATCTGTTTACCCTCCAGGTTCGGTTTTTCCCTCGGACATAGCGAGGGATCCCACCTCTACCGCCTCAAGGGCAGTGTCCTGGAGCTTCAGACTCTTGGTCTGGGGATACAACTGGGGAGTATGACCAGTACCTCGCCCAGGCGGCCTCACCTGCTATGCTGAACAGGGGCCTTGTGGAGGGATGGGAAGATTGGAGGGGATAAGCAAGGAAGAGGGAAGGAAGCGGCCGTGGCCTTAAGTTAGGTACCATCCCGGCATTCGCCTGGAGGAGAAGTGGGAAACCACGGAAAACCACTTCCAGGATGGCTGAGGTGGGAATCGAACCCACCTCTACTCAGTTGACCTCCCGAGGCTGAGTGGACCCCGTTCCAGCCCTCGTACCACTTTTCAAATTTCGTGGCAGAGCCGGGAATCGAACCCGGGCCTCCGGGGGTGGCAGCTAATCACGCTAACCACTACACCACAGAGGCGGACTACTTAAACCAACCTTTGGTATATTTTGTGTGTTATTGTATTCGTAGATTAGCCTCTTGTTATCTCACTCCTAAGAGGCGCATCTCTAGCTCAGGACTTATTGCCTTGACATTTCCCAGTCACGATCTGGACATCGATGTTAATGTTATGGGATTTTCAAATGGGTATGGGTCAACCCGCGCTAGCCCCATGGTATAGGGGTAGTGTACTTACTTGTTACCTGGAGGCCCCGGTTTGGATTCCCGGTAAAGTCAGAGAGTTTTACCTGGGTCCTGGGTCTGAGGGCTGGTCCGAAGTTCACTTACAATTGAGGAGCTATCTGACATAGCGGCGTCTGTCTAGAAAGCCAAGAATAACGGACGAGTAAGTTCTTAATAATGATCACATGACACCTCGTAATCTGCAGTCTTCTGGCTGAGCAACAGCCGCTTGGTAGGCCAAGGGCCTACGGGGCTATTGCCTCATGGGTTTTGGTTTGGTTTTGGTTTCAACTGTCTGTAAACAGTATAATCACATACTATAAACTCTAGTTCACAGTAATCGTATGTTTGTCCCTTAATTTCATCTCAAGAATCTCGCAAGTTTATGTTTGGGTATGATCCTGACGTCAACAACTTCGTAAAACAGCGAGCTTGATTTGTCTAAGGAAAAGAAGCAGGCAATCACAAGATATCTGCAACGCCGTACAAAAAGGAGTTTGTGACTCTCTTCTCTCCTCTGTGCTTGGCAGCAGTGCCATACGTAGGCTGCCACCTCCGGAGGAGGCCGGAGCCAGTCTTCAAGTCAATTATTACCAAAATCGTTTTCTGCGGGTGGGGGTATAGCTCAGTGGTAGAGCATTCGACTGCAGATCGAGAGATCCCCGGTTCAAACCCGGGTGCCGCCTGAAATTTTTGCTCTTTCAATTGATATCATTTAATGCATCTCGTAGAAATATTAGTAACTTTATTTTTGAAGAGTTGATGTTCTTTCTTTCTTTCTTTCTTGATCTGTTTACATTCCAGGGTTGGTTTTTTCCTCGGCCTTAGCGAGGGATCCCACCTCTATCGCCTTAAGGGCAGTGTCCTGGAGCGTGAGACTTTGGGTCGGGGGTGAAACTGGGGAGGATGACCAGTACCTCGCCCAGGTGGCCACACCTGCTATGCTCAACAGGGGCCTTGTGGTGGGATAGGAAGATTGGAAGGGATAGACAAGGAAGAGGGAAGGGAGCGGCCGTGGCCTTAAGTTAGGTAGAGAATTTAGGAGGTCGGCCTCTGTGGTGTAGTGGTAAGTACCACGAAATTTGAAAAGTGGTACGAGGGCTGGAACGGGTCCACTCAGCCTCGAGATATAATCAATAGTGTAAGAGAAAATCTAAGTAGGGGGAGACCAAGGCGACGATGGTTAGATTCAGGTTCTAATGATTTAAAAACAGGAGGCATGTAACTAAACGAGGACTCAGGATTAATTTGCAAATAAAGGACCTCGGGGAACACGAGGTTTGCAGACTGAACGCCGAAAGGTAGGTAAAACAGTTTATAATGAAATTATATGTCCGCCTCTGTGGTGTAGTGGTTAGTGTGATTAGCTGCCACACCCGGAAGCCCGGGTTCGATTCCCGGCTCTGCTACGAAATTTGAAAAGTGGTACGAGGGCTGGAACGGGTCCACTCAGCCTCGGGAGGTCAAGTGAGTAGAGGTGGGTTCGATTCCCACCTCAACCATCCTGGAAGTGGTTTTCCGTGGTTTCCCACTTCTTCTCCAGGCAAATGCCGGGATGGTGCCTAACTTAAGGCCACGGCCGCTTCCTTCCCTCATTCTTGTCTAACCCTTCCAATCTTCCCATCCCCCACCAAGGCCCCTGTTCAGCATAGCAGGTGAGGCCGCCTGGGCGAGGAATTGGTCTTCCTCCCCAGTTGTATCCCCCGACTCAATGTCTCACGCTCCAGGACACTGCCCTTGAGGCGGTGCAGGTGGGATCCCTCGATGAGTCCAAGGAGAAAACCAACCCTGGAGGGTAAGGAGATGAAGAAGAAGAATATTAGTGTACTAAGAAAAATAACAACAATATAAATATCAATAAAATATATCAAAATATTAAGATATAGATGTGATTTCTTCTATGGCCTTTATTTAAATGATCTATTTCACCTGACGATGAATCAACTCAACCACTGTCCACCATCATCATCATCATCATTACACCGGGGAGAACAAAGTTCTGCTGGCTGTAAACCAGCTTGAAGTTCAAATGAAAGATTAAGATGACACCACAGTATAGAGGCGTGATAATACCAGGACGAATAGAATTATACAGCCTAATTCAGCCACCCCTTCCAATGTAGTTTTATACAACCCACAATATTCATTCCGTCCTGAAAACATCTGCCCTGCCAATATGCTCAGACAATACAACCGGATATCTTGGTATTTACCGCCTCACCATGATAGGACGCTGTAATGTTATACTCGTATTAAACACTGGAAGACATGTGTGTGCCTTCTAGATCATATGAACCTGACACGCCGGCGAAACAGGAAATTGATATTGTAACCGAAGTAAACCTAATACTTGCTATAAGCTGCTGAATGTGCCGTTTGGAACCGTAGTGTCGTTGGTAAAGGCGTGCTGGAGCGGGCTTGCACGTCAGGTGGGGGGTTAGAGCCTGGGGCGAAGATTACAAATTTCTGAAATGTTTGTTTAATATGTACCGTACGCAATGTAAGCTCAACATCCACTTTCAGCAAATTGTGTGTGAATGAATGTTTGTGGGACTAAGAAGGGCTGATTAGTTAGCAGGCCGGACACATACAGACAAGAAATAATAGGAACACAACTGCCCTGACAATGATTTATCGCAGCAAATGCTCGATGTGATGAACATTTTGGTTTATGCACATTCGGGTCCGGTATCCAACAGATCGTCTTGCGCGCTGAAGCATTCCAGGTGTAATTGCTCGGGAGGCGTCCTTGATGAGTTTCTGGAGCGACCGGGGTATTCCGGCGCTTGAGTGTAAACAACGTTCTTCAATTAATGTCCCCACAAGTCTAACGGCGTTAAATCCGTTGATCTGGCTGGCCAAGAAACAGGGCCTCCTCGTCCTCTCCATTTCCCGGGTAGTTCCTCGGTCAGATGTTTACGAACGGGCAAAGTAGAATGTGGCGGAGCTCCATTCTGTTGTAACCACATCGTCAAACGATCGTGCAAGGGCACATCCTCCAGCAGCAGTGGGATTTCCTGGCGCAGAAAGTGCAGGTAGCTTGGGCCCTCAAAGAAACAATGTCCAATCAGGTGATCCCCCAAGATTCCACACCGAACATTCACTCCCCATTGTACTTGATGGGCTGCCTGTCGCACCCAGTGAGGATTGTCCGGATTGTTTTGGCGATTGACGTTCCCATTTTTGTGGAAGCGCGATTCGTCCGAGAACAAGGTATGCGATACGAATGCTGCATCATTGTCCAGCCTGCCTAATAGTCACCGACAGAGCTCCATTAGAGCTTCTAAATCCCGCCCATGAGGCTCTTGGCGTAGCTCAAGAAGGTATGGGTGAAATTTATGTTCATGCAGTATTCGCTAGAAGGACGGCTGGCTGGTGTTCACCTGTCATGCAGTCGCCCTTGTACTAGTGTGTGGAATATTACGAGCTGCCTCCAGAATGGCCTCTTCTGTTTCACCCGATGTAACGAGCCTATCGCGCACTGGTGGCTGGTTGGAAATCACGCCTGTTGTCCTTAGGCGTCTTTCAACACGGCGGAATGTCGTAGCAGCCGGGTGTCGCCTGCCGGGATACTCTTACTAGTACAGACGTAGTGCCTCGCACGAGTTTCGTCTTGCTTCCCCATAAATGAGGAGCATGTCAACTTATTCCTCCGTGGAAAACATGCCGAATGACAGCAGGACTAAAGTACATTCAGGCCCTAACGGCGGAGTATGCGCAGGGCACAAGATGAATAACTGCGTCATTCTACTGCTTGAATGTTGCAAACGCCGGTCTGTGTTTACGTATTCACACATCATACCGATGCAAATATATTTGAACGATGCTCGTTCGAACCGCCACTGGCACATTCCGTCGATCGCTAGGCGAACGCCTAACCACATTCGCTACGCTACACTGCTGGAAACTTGTTGGGAGTACAATGAGAGCAGAGTACATACGCCATCCGGTTCGGTGTTTAAGACATTAATTACTCCACTGTTACCTAGTTTTATGCATTGATTCCCCTCTTCGTTACACCCGGTCACGACACATTAGCATAGTTACATGGTAAAAGGAAGTTGCTACATGATTTCACGGCTTCATGTTTTGCAAACGGATGATATAACATTTCGATAGGGTATAGAATCGTCTGCAAAATGTGCTCACTGAACATTAGCACCATACAGTACTCCTGTAGGGCAATAGCACCTCTATAACCATGTGCACGTTATTTGGGTTGCAGCAAACGGTATTATAACGTCCTGCTGAATCACACTGTATAGTGTGACCACTTGTGCTGGTTGATATGTTCATTCACTACGCGGCGTTGGTGTCGATGTATAGGCATCAGATGACTCTGAACATGTGTTTCTAAAACGGATTTGAAAGGACATAATTCCTAATTTATCGTTTAAATAAATGATTTTTTTTGCTAGGGGCTTTACGTCGCACCGACACAGATAGGTCTTATGGCGACGATGGGATAGGAAAGGGCTAGGAGTTGGAAGGAAGCGGCCGTGGCCTTAATTAAGGTACAGCCCCAGCATTTGCCTGGTGTGAAAATGGGAAACCACGGAAAACCATCTTCAGGGCTGCCGATAGTGGGATTCGAACCTACTATCTCCCGGATGCAAGCTCACAGCCGCGTGCCTCTACGCGCACGGCCAACTCGCCCGTTAGTAAATGATTTTAAACCGCGTATTCATTATTGTAGCGTTCCGGGACTGTGCATTCTGTTTACTGGCCGAATAAGGTGTTTATGTGAAATATGTGTTTGATGCAAATTAAGATAGTGTGTTTCTTATTTTGAAACTAATCTGTGAAAAAAAGTAAGAACTATTTTAGAGTTAGTAGTGACATAAGTACATTACGTAAGAAGTTGGTTCGTCCGTAACGTGATCAATATTTCAAACGTTTATGTCCTCAGTTGCGCTAAATGTTCTTTCAGTAATTCTCCACGAAATTGACTGCATATCAAACTGTGTTGAAATTATCAGTTGTAAACTAAAAAAAACTAGATGTCAACTGTTTAGTGTACATGCTGCGAAATATATCGTAAAAGACATATTAAACCTCTGCAGGTTGCCACATTATTGTTATAAATACGTATATCCTACACTTGTGATTTTTATATAACTACTTTATATATACGTTAAAATGCGTTACTAAATCATGAATCTCACTTGTAACTTCTTCCGGAGGTGCTTAATTCACTTTTTTAAGTTGAATTCCCTCTGATTGTCAGCACTAACCTTTGAGTTATCACCAACACTAGAGCATACAGCTCATGTACTACGGGAGTCCAGTATGGAATAATTATGAGTGTAAGGGGCACTTGATTTGGTAGATTGGTGTTGGTATGGGGATCTTCTTACTAAATACAGTCTAAATATGTGGGAAGATTTGGAAAATTGTGTGGGAGTGCTGTGAGATTCGTCTCTGTCTTGCAATTTCCACTTTTTCAGCATTAATAATTAAACTGTCATATTTTTGGATAACTTCGGCCGTAAAACGCAGATCACGGATACGAAGTTTTTTACTCAAAACAGATCTTGTAGTGGAATAGCCTTGAAACACTTGGAGAACAGACTGGGTTCTTTTGAGTTCAAGAAACAAACAAACAAACAAACAAACAAACAAACAAACAAACAAACAAACAAACAAACAAACAAACAAACAGCTTCTCATTCGGTTGTTTATCGTAACCTGACTTGCATCCCGGGACATGGCAAATTGTTGGCATATTCACATGCAATGGAAGTTTTACCGAGGTGTACGTTCTACTTCTCAAATACTTAATATTTTTCTCTTTTCAGTTCGCATACTGTTAACGCCAGATATCTGGTGCATGTATAACTACCGAAACTAAAATGGAAAATCCACAGTCTCTGTCCAGTCATTTGACCGCGTCAGGAATGAAATGAATGGATGCCCCATCTAGCGGCGAGGATAGGAATTGTGCCAGCTGCCGAAGCCAGTGGCACTCCTCTGGGTCAATGATTAATGAATGACAGATGAAATGAAATGATATCGGAGTGTTTCTGGAATGAAATACGACAGGGAAAACCGGAGTATACGGAGAAAAACCTGTCCCGCCTCCGCTTTGTCCAGCACAAATCTCACATGAAGTGACCGGGATTTGAACCACGGAACCCAGCGGTGAGAGGCCGGCGCGCTGCCGCCTGAACTACGGTATAACTACCGAAAATGACCAGAAAATGTTTTTCACACTTCCGTTTTAGGCCGACAAAACGCGCACCTACTTGCCTTTACATCGACAGTAGCGCTGCAGGCGGCGGAGAACATGTACGTCGTTTCTGTTAACATGTGATTCAGAGGGAGTCGTCACACTATTCATTTCTATTTGTCCTGATGATGCACTCTACTTCCACTGAAATCTCACTCTTCAAAACTTTGTTGGTTACATCTGTATTCCGGAGAGGTCTTCAAAAATATATTATTATGAAAAACAATTAGTAAAGTTAAAAGGTACAAAGGCATCTAAAACGTTTAAAAAGGTATAAGAAAGTCCACCTCTGTGGTGTAGTGGTTAGCGTGATTTGCTGCCACCCCTGGAGGCCCTGGTTCGATTCCCGGCTCTGCCACGAAATTTGAAAAGTGGTACGTGGTCTGGAACGGGGTCCACTCAGCCTCGGGAGGTCAACTGAATAGAGGGCGTTCGATTCCCACCTCAGATATCCTGGAAGTGGTTTTCCGTGGTTTCACACTTCTCCTCCAGGCGAATGCCGGGATGTTACCTAACTTAAGGCCACGGCCACTTCCTGCCCTGTTACTTATCTATCCCTTCCGATCTTCCCATCCCCCACAAGGCCCCTGTTCAGTATAGCAGGTGAGACACCCCTGGGCGAGGTACTGGTCCTCCTCCCGAGTTGTATCTCCCTACCCAAAGTCTGAAGCTCCAGGACACTGCCCTTGAGTTGGTAGAGGTGGGATCCCTCGCTGAGACCGAGGGATAAACCAACCCTCGAGGATAAACAGATTAAGATAGAAGAAGATAAGAAAACTTGGTAAATAATTCCTACAAAACTTAAAATATAAGGTTGATTCGGAGTTGCGGCCAGTTGACGAACAACAACAAATAACGCGATAATGTGAAAATCTCACAAGGCAGGGCAGTTAACTGAGGCGACCGTTGTAACGAGAGGATAGTTAAATTGTTATTCGTTCCATAGAGAATCTGAGTAGTAGGGTAACAAATCTGTAGCGCTATCTACTCACTAGCAGGACCAAAGGAATTTCCGTAGGTGCTGCAACATTTAGCCAAGACGACACACACATAAGGCACCAGGAACTGGTCCACGTCCACTACATGGAGGGTTAGAATTTGTTGGATGCATTGACAAGTCAGGCTGTCAACTAAAACATTTCCACAGAGTGAACTGGCCACGTGGATAGGGTCGCGCAGCTGTGAGCTTGCATTCGGCAGATAGTGGGTTCGAATCCCACCGTCGTTGGCCCTGAAGTTGTTTTATTTATTTATTTATTAGATACAGCCGATGGAGGGCAATTTTCCAGTAATAATATAACAAATTTAAATCAGTATAATAAGGTAATTATCGAGGTAAACAACAATAAGTATCAACAGTAGGTTCAATCAATCATCAATCAATCACTACTGATCTGCATTTAGGGCAGTCGCCCAGGTGGCAGATTCCCTATCTGTTGTTTTCCTAGCCTTTTCTTAAATGATAGCAAAGAAATTGGAAAATTATTGAACATTTCCTTTGGTAAGTTTTTTCAGTCCCTAACTCCCCTTCCTATAAAATAATATTTGCCCCAATTTGTCCTCTTGAATTCCAACTTTATCTTCATATTGTGATCTTTCCTACTTTTAAAGACCCCACTCAAATTTATTCGTCAACTGATGTCTTCTCACGCCATCTCTCCGCTGACAGCTCGGAACATACCACTTAATCGAGCAGCTCGTCTCCTTTCTCCCAAATCTTCCCAGCCCAAACTGTGCAACATTTTTGTAACGCTACTCTTTTGTCGGAAATCTCCCAGAACAAATCGACCTGCTTTTCTTTGGATTTTTTCCAGTTCTTGAATCAAGTAATCCTGGTGAGGGTCCCCTACACTGGAACCATACTCACTCTAGTTGGGGTCTTATCAGAGACTTATATGCCCTCTCCTTTACATCCTTACTACAACCCCTAAATACCCTCATAAGCATGTGCAGAGATCTGTACCATTTATTAACAATCATATTTCTGTGATTATCCCAATGAAGGTCTTTTCTTATATTAACACCTAGGTACTTACAATGATCCCCAAAAGGAACTTTCACCCCATCAACGCAGTAATTAAAACTGAGAGGACTTTTTCTATTTGTGAAACTCACAACCTGACTTTTAACCCCGTTTATCATCATACCATTGTCCTCCGTCCATCTCACAACACTATCGAGGTCACCCTGCAGTCGCTCACAATCTTGTAACTTATTTATTGCTCTGTACAGAATAACATCATCTGCAAACACCCTTATCTCTGATTCCACTTCTTTACTCATATCATTGATATATTAAGAAAACATAAAGGTCCAATAACTGCCTTGAGGAATTCCCCTCAGTCACCCATTCAGTCACTAACAACAATAACAACGTAACAGGAATGGCAACGATAACTGGCAAGAGTCAATTACATAGTTGGCACGAGGAAAGTTCATAGTTTGGAAGGACGAAAGAAAATGGAGACCTGAAGAGGACTTCGGAGGAATTTTTTAATTTTGTGTTTGAACGATGCGTCGGATGTAAATATGTTAGTATGGGGTAGTGAGTTAGGAAGAGATGGGAGGTGGTGGAAGATAGAGCGTTGTTGTAAGGTTAGGCGCTGAGGGTGCGCTAGATGAATATGCCGGTTGCGTGCTGGCCTGGCGGAAGATGTATCGGGAAGTACGTTGGAAGAATATTGCATTCGGAATAGCAATTCATTATTTTATGTAAGTAACAAAGATCGCAGAACTGTAAACGGCTTCACAGGTCAAGTATATCCAGGTAGTTCAAGATGTCAGATATGTTCCTAAAAGCATGACTGCGGGTCTTATCAATGAAAGTGAAAAGAAAACTGTTTAGTTGAGATATGTTTGCCATATCACATAAGGACTAAATAGGCGAACAAAAGTCAATAATGGGGAGAACATAGGAGATGAAGTGCAATTTTACGGTGTAAACATAATTAATTGCAGTGAAATTGTAAAGAATGCCTAGGCCATGCATGAGCCGTTATTTTATTGATTCGATATCAGCAGATAAGGTCAGTTTATAGTCAATTATAAAACCTCGTCTCTTACCACAATAGCTGATTGTAGTGTATTTCCCTGGATGGTATAGGCGGCGTTCATTCAATGCTTTAGCTGTGGAAAGGATATTGTGTTGCGCATCTTAACACTGGAAGAAATATCCCATTTTTTAACCAGTCACTACATAAATTTAGAACTGTTTGTGATTCATGAGAGTCATTAGCGTAAAACCTTACTATAGGATCCTCAGGTCGTCGGCGTACAAGGGAAGGGAACACTGAGTGGGTTAAGCACAAAGAATATTATGTCATCGATATAGATAACAAAGAGAAGGTGCGCAAGATACTTCCTTGAAATGCACGTGATAACACAGATGACCAATACGAGGCAGATTCAGGGAGTACCGCTCTTTGATTCCTGCCGGAGATGAAACTAGTTTTCAATGACATGACGGGGCCATGGATAAAAGTCGGTCGCGAGTTTCCAGTGGTTTCCAATTTTCGCATCAGGCAAATGATGGAGCTGTAGTTTATTGAGGACACAATAGCTAACTTCCCAATTATAGAACTTCGATGTGCTAGTGCGAAGTTAAACAAGTAGAAATAAACATGCCTTGAGTTCTAACAGTTATGCCAACTGGATAACAGGCCTTTCCTCAAGATTCAATATTGAGCCTTTATCTGGTTGGGACCAGCACGATGAAATCCAAGTACACTATACCTGCTTAAGAAAGAACTTCGTATTGCCATGAATCTCGAATGGATGATATTTGAGTTCCGTCTAAGATACTGAACACACGTATAAACCCAGTGGAAATGGAAGGATGTGAAAACACATGAAAAGTTGGAGAGATCAGTGGAACATTGGGACAGAACAGATTTAGAGGAATTACACCATTAGTGTATGATGATGTTGATGATGATTACTATAAGCCATTTTAGGTCACTTTTTAAGAGTGCACTGTGGTAACACACATGATTTATAAACAAAGAACACAGGTAAATTATACAATTTAGAATTTATTGACAAATAAGTTTTAACAGGACATTTTTATTTCATAAATTTCATTTTTGTAGCATTTATCCTTGTGAACTGATGATTGGTAGTCACGGGTTAAGCGTAAGCACAGACTTGGATTGCAGGGTTGAAGACGAGACCTGATGGACAGGTGAAGACAGTACCTTTCCCTGTGGTCAGGTCACACTTGACAAACTTGTGTGTGTCCTTAGGGTAGGGCAAGTGCCATCTGTCAGCTCTAGCGGCTGCGCACAAGTTGGCTGTGTCAGGCTGCTGGTTGTCATTATCATCATGATGATGATGGTCGTTATTATGATCATCATGATGGTGGTGGTGGTCGTTGTTATGATCATCATGATGGTTGTGGTGGTCCCAGTCATGGTTGTGGTGGTCAGGATGGTGATGTTTTCCTACATCTTGAGCATTCTCAGGGCTTACTGCAGGGGTGTCGAGAACTTTATTATCTTCGGAAGCTGCCCCTTGTTCCACAGCGTAGGCCGTAGCCAGCACAACCAACACAGTCACTACAAGAAGACCTGAAAGAAGCGAAAATTTAACGATTACTCTTTGAAATTTCAGTGAAATTCTTGAGACATCTTGTGAAATACTTGTAACGAGCCCTATAGTCTTCAAGTCTCCACAACACACCTATTCTCCTTTCTGAGAAACGTGCAGTAATATACATTTTGTGTGAATTTTTAATAAAACCAAGTAAGTTTGTAGTTTTAGGTAGGTTCGTTAAAGAATTAGGACTTATTTGAGGATCTGGGAGATAGTTGTCTGATTTTTAAGAATACGGCTTACTATCTGTCTGATTGAACCGTGTACAAGTCAAATAAATTTATATTAATTCCGGCTCAGACCCTACGTCAGTCATTCCTGATCCAAGGAAATAACATAGTTGGGAAATTACTTTCCAGATTACCGTTGCCTTTAGCCGATAAATTCAAAGTAATACCCGAAAAATTGAAATGACAGTCAACTGGCTGTTTTGCCATGGACTTGTTGATAAGTATTTCTGTAAATGCATTAATATTGAGATAAATGAACTGCTAGATCAGAAAGAATTTTGTGAGGAGAAAAGTACCTTGGAATGTTATCAATTACTGTACACTTCTATTGCAAACAGAAAGTAAGAAGCTAGTCAAAGTTAGTAACACATATTTAGACGTATATGGACCATGTTTCTGATTAAAGCATCCTCCGTAATCTTCGATCTTCTAAAAAAACCTTAATAGTTTTTCAAAGTTAGGAATCAAAATTTAGAACTCCGAAACACATTACCTTCGACTTATGCACTTTTATGAACATGGCCATTCAAAGAGAACGAAAATAGCTATTGAGAATTTTAAATCCAGATTCCCTTCTGAGAATATTCTGCATGAGCTTGTATCTCCAAAAAAAAATATAAATGATTACCCAAACTCCATAATTCAAAGTAAGATCTAAGATATACGTATTCCCCATTTATCACCTTGGATTTTAGAGGAAAACCTAAATGGGTATTTGAATTCGATAGTTCATATTTAGACCTAAGAAAAGGATTTACCTCAGTGCTTGCAGCGTCTAGGTAAACTTAAATGTGGTAAGGAAACCTAACTGGCTATTCAATGTCATTTATTAAAAAGTAAACCTAAGAGATGCATTTGCACCATTTAGTTCACCTACTGTAAGCATCAATCTACATGTAGATTTATACTGAACTGTAAATCTCGGTTACTTACCTTTCATTTTGATGTACCGCTCTCTGTACTGTTTGGAGTCAGAGTCTGTTAACCATCGTTATATACAGCACACGTTATCAAGTTTATTGTTATACCTCGTCATCTATCGCTACGTTCGATCAAGACCTTTAATCGAAACTTTCATAACATATTAATGATATTTATCAACCCGTAGAAGTGTCACTCATTCATCTCATCAGTTTCGCGATAAGGTCAAAGGTTCACATTTACTGAACCCTTTGGTCCACTCTGAAGGATACCTACCTTCCTTACCTATCAGCAAAATTTCATGAGATCTGTCTCTTGGGTCGTATCGGGTTCTTCGTCACTTGCTGAGGTAAAGGTATGGTTCAGTAATCCTAATCTATGTACTCAAATGAAAGGTCTTATTCATAAAATATCTGTATTTTTTTGGAAAAATTTGCTGAAGAACTAATAATTTGAAATCCAGGTAAAATTCGGACTCTATCTTGTCCACTTAACACCACATTCATTTTACACAGAGGGGCCGAACGCTGGTTTGAGCCTTTGACTTAACTGCCTGATGGGCATCCTTAGTAGAAACCATTGTCCCAAGTATTAAATAAAGAAAGGAAAGTCTGGAAATCCTTAAATTCGGCTTCCATGTGAGACTACATGTACCATTATAATGATTCTTGATGGTCCAGCCCTAGTAACACGAACTATGGACTCTAGGTATAATTAAGGCAGTCCAATCGGTGTGTGCCACACAGTGGTTATACGGCATGGACCCGTAATTGAATCGATGTGACCTGCGACTATGTCATGGGCCGACCTCTAAACTTCTAAGTTACTTTAAAGTCATTGTGGATGATGACCGCAAGGAAAATGATGTTACAGGGGCATATGGCCCTAATCTAAGTCCCTGAGGTTGATGACCCATGGCCATCCAAGTTTCTAAGCTGAAGGCTAAACACAATTAAGTTACATCGGTTGATGACCAAAGTTTCCACTTTACTAACCCCAGCACATTTAATGCTCAATCAATCAATCAATCAATCAATCAATCAATCAATCAATCAATCAATCAATCAATCAATCAATCAATCAATCAATCAATCAATCAATCAATCAATCAATCAATCAATCAATCAATCAATCAATCAATCAATCAATCAATCAATCAATCAATCAATCAATCAATCAATCAATCAATCAATCAATCAATCAATCAATCAATCAATCAATCAATCAATCAATCAATCAATCAATCAATCAATCAATCAATCAATCAATCAATCAATCAATCAATCAATCAATCAATCAATCAATCAATCAATCAATCAATCAAAGTCAAACAATGCAACAACTCTCACAATACATTGTGGCAGTAAAATCCATTACCTTCGGGTATGTCCCCTTATGCCTTACGTTAACATTTAAATATTCCCAAAAAATAAACTAAGATTTCCAGAATGCATCTCCAAGTTATTCACTTGCGTTAAAGTTAATTCACAAATACGGTTCCACTGAATTTAATAATTTAATAAATAAAAAATGATTTAATGAAATCTTAATGAACAACAAATTCTGTCTCCACGGACGAATGGTTTCTTTCACAAGTCGCTACTCAACGTTTGACGCAGTTATATTCAATTCATGTTTAATGTTTACCATCTGTCATGATTTGTAGCTGGAAACAATTTACATCATACATTTCCAGTATTTATCTTGTTTCATGACATCACACTTTAAATCTAACCTAACCCTAGCCATTATTAATACCTGGATAACCCTAATAATCTAGTACAAACCAAAAGTGACTCGCCATATAATGTAAGCCGATTACTATGTCATATCTTGTCATAAAGTTTGTGCACCCTCACAAACAAAACAATCATCACTACTACCACTCTATATTTTGGACAACCCTGAAATTGGCTAACCTCACTCATTATACTCTAACTTTAGGGTTTAATATATACATTACAATCTCAATTAAACAAATTCACTGTATCTAATAACCTACACGTTATTCCCGGATGAAAATTTCAACTACATAGATCCCGTAGTTATTTATCTCCGTTGCCAAAAATGCGATTTCATTTTAACACGTAGCACGAGCCCATCCCCGTTACCTTCGAACGGTCAACTCCGATCAGCGGGCGGTACTGGACACAAACCACCCTCGCTGTCAGTTTCGACATGTAACATATGTCTACCGTCATACATGACTGGCTTCAAAAAATGAACCCCTTTGACTTAAGAAAATTGAGCGAGATACGATATTCTTACCAAACTAAATATGCACATAGATTTACTTTTAAATGTCCCTCAATAATTGTACACGTCGCCAATTAACCCCGGCGTGAATTCTCGTACTCTACTTTCCATCCCAAACATTATAAAAGCTTCCTCGGGCTCCCACAAAGACCCGGCTTCATCTACAGGCTTCCAATCACCTGATTCACAAATCCTATCTCAACTCGTACGACAAAACTAACCCATGTTCTCAAACTCAACGACTCTCACTGACAAAAGAACTGGAATAAAAATCCTTACTAGAATCCACGACGCCTAATACCAAACAATACTTTACTAATGAACAACTTCGCATAAAATGATCTCGTATTTTAAAACTGGATATTCACGAAAATGACTGACAAATTTTACTATTATTATTGTCACTCAGACACTGTTAAAACGGACATAGAATACGTTACACTTCGTGACAAATTTCACCGATCTACATTACACAACACTACATACAGCGCTTCCATCCGATTGAAGATGGGTAACCACGGATCCATTTCGCACCAATTCCATCAAAATTTCAACTGAAAATTTTACGTCAAATAAACGTCTTAACTTAACATCACAAAATATAAGCAATAAATACAGGGAACTGACGATCTACTTTGGACGTGATATCACTTCGAAACCCCCATTAATAACTTTTTACAACATTACACGGCACTCGCAATACTTTAAAAATTTATCCAAGCAGAAAATAAAACCAATAATCTTTCGTCACATTTCTAACATTTACAAAAAACATATGGGTGACCAACTGCGTCATAAATACCCACTTCAAATACATATAAGTCTAACATCACGAAACAAGATATAGTAGGCGGTAAGATGGCATGTCACCTACCTCAAGTCAAGCCAGCGTTCATCTTTGGGGCTCACCGGTGACCCTCTGTCATTTATTTAGTCATTTTTACATTTTTGGCTGTACATTGCATTTTTCTTCCTTTTTCCTGGAAATAAACCATAAAAAAAGAAATGCCCTTCACTTGACGATTTTGTTGATCGCACTCGACGGATTGTATTTATTTCCCGCACACGAATTACTTTCTTTACCACAACACAATTTTATAAATGTTTCTTCGGTATCTTGACCGTCGTTTTTATACAATTACTTATGCTCAAAGAAAAACTATCTCCACATGGAGTCAAGACCCCAGCCACATCGGCTAAAATCTGTTGGTTGGACTTAGTCTACTTGTCGATCGTTTTACAGAACAGTTCAACCCTCTGTCTTCAGCCTCACGATATAAAATGCAGGGGCTTCAACATGGCGTCCCTTCTCTGTTTATAGACAGTGCCCCCTCTCTCCAGGCATTTTCCCTTTGCCGCCAAGAAATTTTGCGTAACTTTTTCGGCTTAAATGAACTGTATTTAAAAGCGTTTTGGATGTAACCACATACTTGCTATATTGCTATCGGTAGTGTTCCAGAACATTTAACATTTATGCATATTAAATTAACTGGTTAAATGACCTCATTTGATAGGCAATATTTTTTTGTCGACTTGGCGTGGGTAAGCTAGACACGCGCGTCCATCTGAATAATCCCCAGAAATGGCTTAGCAGTCTCAAATCCGTCTCACTAAAGACCAATTGTCTTATAGATAAATACAGGACTCTCATTATATTGCGTTCACCACTAATTCTTTCATTTATTTTTTATTTATTTATTTATTTATTTATTACAAACTTCCCCCATGCGGAGGCTGCCACAAGGACAAAGTATGTCAACTGCACAGTATTTTGTTTTCTAAGTTACTGTTGACTTTGCTACTGAGCCAGGTAGAAAAATCACAAGGCTCAGGAATAAATGTGCAATATTGTTGTTCAAATGCTATATAGATGATTACGGAGTATGGTCACTGAACCTCGTATTGCGGCGATAGCGATGTCGTGAAGTCGTGTCCGACTGAGGCCGAGAGAATCCCATAGCTGTACAAGAAATTTAGGGATTGTGCCTCGAGCTCCGATCATAAGTCCATGGACGGAAATATCGTCTAGGTGATATTTTTCTTTATAGTAGTTTACAGTTGGCTGGTAAACTGACTTCTTTTCGGCGTCCACCTCTTCGGCCTGGCCAACGTGCGACTCGAAGCGTATTGTGGGATCTAAGATTAGTCCTTGCTTGCTAGCAGGTTGAAAAGCTATCATGTCAATACGCCTGTTACTCCCGTCGGAAGCTAGGCCAGAGACCTCTTCATGCACCGTGAAACCATGATCCCTCAGCGAGGTCGCAATCATGTGTCGTATTGTATGATGGCGGGAATTTCTCAATACCTCCCCGTGAGGGCAGGCTCCCAGGACATGGGCAAGAGTTTCGTGCTCTCTGTGGCAACGCCGACAGAGGGTGTTGTCCTGGGACCTTCCCGGCACGGAGCGAACGGCGCACACATTCGCTGTCATCTTGATGGCCTCTCTCCATTCCGCACAGGATAAGCCTCGGTGATCTCTTATCCATTTGTTCCCTAGCGTGTATTCCTGGAAGAGTCCAACGCCCTTTCCTTTGTGCGGCAACTTCGTCCATGACTGAAATTCTCTGTCTCGGAGTATCTGTCGGACGTTCCTTACATTGGGAAGATGGCTATTTTTGGACATAACTCGATCATTCATTTCTATGCCTAGATCTTGCAAACAAATTGTACGTTCTTGTTCCAGCTTCCTAGTTGCATTAATGTAGCCGTTATTTGCAAGTGATAATTTATTACAGATGTTAATATGCTGTAGTTTGGCTTCCCAAGTGGCGCGAAATAAACCGAGGCCCTTATACTTCCTTTCGGTGTATATCATGTGATCCGGAACGTCTGCTGGTAGTTGTAATAATTCTTTAGTTCCACTCTTCAGTATTTTATCAGCATCTGATAGAAAAGTTTTAGGTATCTTGTTTAGGGGAGTAACTTGGAGTGGGTAAATAAGAGTAGGTGATACTGAACTATTTAAAATTGAAAATTTCTGGTCAGATTGCAGCAATGGTGAGCTAACAAGGGTGTCAATCTTGTTTCGTGTCTTGTCAAGTACGGCTTGTGGATCCAGTTTAAGTTCATTGATGAAATTCACACCTAAGTAACGAATGGCATTTCCGTTGCACTGTGATTTAATTTCACAGTCGTCATTAATGATGATATTCTCCTCCGTTAGATGACCTTTTTTGATAGAAAGACAAGCTGATTTTGAAGCGCTGATGTCCAGGCCGAGTTCCTTAAATCTTTCTATGGCGATCCTAGCTAGTTCGGCAGCAGATTCAGTGTTTTTCCCAAATATTACCGTATCGTCGGCGAAACACATTATAGTGAGGTTAGGCTCCTCGTTTGCAATCGAGTAACCGTAATTCCTTGCTAAAGAATCTTCAGATAGTTCTTCCACAATATGATTGGTAGCGATGTTAAATAATGCCGGTGACAAAGGGGAGCCTTGAAGCACACCGCGATTAATTTTGATGGGTTTTGTTCCCTGTTTTCGTGTCTGTATCTGTGTTACATTTCCTTCTTGTAGAGCAATTAGCAGTCTCGTCAATTTTTCTGGCACTCCGACCGACTCCAGTGTGCTCTGGAGGTGCGCATGTCCGACGTTATCAAAAGCTTTGCGAACGTCGAGAAATATAATGCATGCATCGTTCTTTTCTTGCCTAGTGTGCTGTAAAGCGGCTTCCAAAATTGAGGTATTTATGTAAGTACCGGGTGTATTGGTGAAACCCCTCTGATTATCATGAAACACAACGTAGTTCCGAAGCTGTTTATCAAGAACTTTCTCGATAACCCGTCTAATAACTGAGCATATAGTAATTGGACGCCAGTTACTGGGATCATTTACATCACCTCCTTTATGAACCAGAATTGTACGGGCTTTCTTGAAAGTCGATGGTACTAACCCTGTTGTTAGCATTCTAGTGGCGATGATTGCGATTATCTCTGAAATCGTGCTGTTTTTAATAGCTCGGACGATTACGTGGTCAGGACCGCTTGCGGTGTCTATCTTGATTTTCTGTGTTGCCTGAATAATGTCTTCTTTTGATATGACCGGGTTGTATAGGTCGTTAGTCTCCATGAGTTCACTCTCAGTGCCTTTTTGAGGGTATTCTGGTCTTTTGTGGTTGTTCGGCCTAGAAAATATGTCCGAAAAGTATGTGTGCAGTACATCTTCTTTCAGGCTGCAAATTGGTTGTTCGTTTGTAAATACATTGCGTATGGCTTTTCGCCGCTGATTGTAATAGTAGAACTGAGTGGATTCATACATGTACTTCCTTCTTCTCTTTTCTCTTCCCCTTTTCGTTGATCTTTCAGGGTTTGAAGAGGTCCTATATGAACATTGGGCAGAATTAAGTTGGCCTTTTCTTCTCAGTTCATAATATTTCTTGGCGGGGTGTTTCGGCCCGGGAAGAATATGTGGTACTGAAGCTAAGAATTGGACAAAGTCATTAACGGCCTCGTCGAAGTGGTCGTCAGTTAGGTTTTCAGAAAACTTTGATTTCCATTTGATCAGATTGCGGTTGTACTCTTCCATATTCGGAGCTGGAGTAGTAGCGGTATTGGTTGTGGTTTCGTTGGACTGACGATCCTCTGGGGAATTTCGTAAAAAGCTGATTTTACTCTGCTTCTTGACCAGGGTATCTCTGTGCACTGCAGGGTGAGCTCTGCTAACGTGTATACTTACGCCCCTATCGGATCGATAATATTTTCCACAGTGCGTGCATTGTACAGCGTGTGATTGTTGTTCGTTGGAAAGATTATTAGCCATATTATGAACATGTATATGTGACCATATAACTTACGACTGAAATATTCTTGTCGATGAGGTGTTATCCAGAAAAGAATATAAAACGGGCCACGTGATCTTCTAACATCACTGCCGTGTCGACTTGATTTTCTGAATGAGGCAACGGAATACTAGAATATATGACAATTACATAACATGTATAAAAGTCAACCATACTAAACTCATCAACTATCAAAAATCTACACCCACGAAAGATTTAAAGACTATATAGGTACATTACGTCCATTATAATGGCACCGAGAAGTATACATTCCATGACTTATGCGACGCTGGTGAGTGCATGTAGAGTGTCTGTCTTCATGGTTTCCATGGCAGGGATGGCAAATAAAACAAGATGACTGACACTTAGGGCAAACATAGTATACACGTAAACCGAGTGTCTCAAGTTTCTCTCTAAGTAGCGTTATCTATGGACTGTCAACGAAACAAGATGGCTGACAATCAGAGCACAAAAGGCACAATATGTTTGTATCAAAAACCAACACTAAATGATCCCAGATCTACCAGATAACATCAACATACACTCAACACATCCCAGATCATCACAAACACTACCTGGAAGCCACAAATGAAGTACAGTTCCCTTCCTCAAACAGAGATACGATGGACGAAATCAACCACGGCCATCTGTCAAACATCATCTTCTGTATCCTTCCACTGCCGAACGTGCGGATGGCGTCACGTATCATCGCGTGGGAATGAAGGTAGCCACCTCCTTGCCACGTGTTACTCCCGTGATATCAAGAAATGTTCAAGCTCCTCATCACAATTGACATGGGGCCTCATGTATTAACTTTCATACTTAAAATTCTTAGGGCACAAAGGTCATGGGTTTAATATTTTAATTCCTTCTATGTCATCTTTAAACTAGAATATTCTGTAAAGAACTAACACCGCCTTATTTCCCCTTCCACAATAAAATTAATACTTCAAGAACGCGCGTGTTCGATTTTTGTTCATTTTTAATGTCATAAAACATTGGGTCTTCCGGCCATTTCTCTCGTTACAAGCGTCAAAACACGAAGGCTACCGCATCCATTATTACGGCTCCTGTTAGTTCAAATTAAAAAAGAAGCCACTGTACGTACAATAATGATCAAGATGTTACTAGCAACTTTGTGAACATCTTTTCATTCTAAGGAAATTCAGCCAGCATTACTAGAACAATTCTGAGCAAATAATTTGATATTTTTTGTGAAATTTCATGGATTTGCTGATGAGAGGAAACGAAAAAACCGCAAAGAGGCTATTACCTCTTTTATAAATTAAATGCCGGGAAGTAGAAGAGCTTTCACACCATCATGTATCAATCAATCACCAATGATCTGCGTTTACGGCAGTCGCCCAGGAGGCCGATTCCGTATCTGTTGTTTACCTAGTCTTATATACCTGCAAAGAATTTGGACAATTAATGAGCATCTCCCTTTGTAAATTATTCCAATAGCTAACTCCTCTTCTTATAAACGAATATTTATCCCAACTTGTCCCTTTGAATTCTAACTTTACCTTTCCTGTTTTTAAAACACAACTGAAGTATATTCGTCTCCTGATGTCATTCCACACCATCTCTCCACTGACAAACATCGTTAAATTCTTTTTGTTTCATCTTTAAAATGGACTATTCCGTAAAGGTAACCAAAATATGCCAATGATTTTTCAAATACGGATAGTTTAGTCATCATCATGTATTCAGTCTTACAGCTAGTTCGTCCCTACGGTGAGTCTCGTCCAGATTAACCGATCTTAGACTGTTCTTTCAGTTTCTTCATTATTTATTAGACCAGTATAAATGAAGAACGTCTTCAGAAATGTTTTTACTGGACTCCCATGAAGGGTTTCTCCAGGTATTTTCCCCTGAAATTATTTCAACTATTTAAGCAACCCTGTCGCTATTTATGCCCCAGGCATTTTGACATTCTTTTGTTGATTTTATTAATTTTCTGTCGCTTTTCGTTAACTCACGCGAGAACATCCAGGTTGGTCATCTTTCCCACCCAGCTTACGTTTTCCAAACGTCGCCAGTACCACATTTCAATGGCTTCTGGTCTTTTTATGTCACCTTTTTTCTAAGTGTGCATGTTTTGCCAGAATTTATTGCCACTAGCCAGACGTAGATATTAACAAGCTTTTCCTTATATTGAGAGACATGTTGAGTCGAATATATCAGACATTTTGTCACGGAATGCCCGTTTCGTCATGTCTTTGCGACTTCTAATTTCAGTTTTTCAACGATGATCTTCTGTCAAAATCTGTCCAAGATATTTAAACATTTTTACTTTTTGTACTACTCCTACAGTATTCTAGTTCAAAAATATTGCATTGCATGACGTCGACAATTCGGTGCAATAAATGATCGAATATATTTTGTCAGCGAAATATACCAGTTTCAAATTCCGTATACGACATTTATGGCTCATAATCTTCTTCCAATCGGACAGTTCTTTTATGTCTGGAATACTAATATTAATATCATATTGACTCTGAACACCACCAGTGATTGGAAAACACCAGAAGGCCCCGCGAAGAAGGTAGAAAAATGTAAGTATCTTCGAGAAAATGTTACAGGAAGGAACAGGAGCAGCGACGGAATAAAACAGAAGGTTGAAAAGATCAGGACCGCCTACTTTGCGATCAGAGAAAGTACAATAAAAGAAACATATCAACAGAAGCAAAGCTCTGGCACTACAAGGCAACAGTGTGGAACGCGGTACTGTATGCGTCGGAAGCGATGATACTAGGAAGGCATGGAGCAGAATAACTTGAAAATGTAGAAAGGAGCATTCTGAGAAAAATACTGGGACCCAAAGAGGAGGTGAAGGATGGGAAAGAAGATCAAGGGACGAAGTTCAGCGAAACATGAGGACGATCTTCGAAGAAGTAAAACTCAAAAGAGCAAGATTTGCTGGACGCGTGATTAAATTGGGTATGGAGAGAATGACAAGAAGAGTATGGGTGATAATGGGTAGGGCGAGAGGAAAGAATGGATCTAAGTGGGTTTCCGATCTCCGGAAGGACTGGACTGAAATGGGGATCAATGAGGAAGGAACAGATAAATGGAGAAATAAATATACACCAACCAATATGCCAGAGCTCAATGTCAGAAAAAGTTACTGGTATAGGACAGAGAAGCTCCAGAGGGGGGCATACATACATACATCATCATTATAGACTGTTATGTCGTTCAGCGTTCAGTCTGCAAGCCTCTGCGAATTTACTAAACGCCGCCACAATACTCTATTTGCTACTAGTGCTGTGGCCTCATTTAGTTCTATACCTCTTACCATTAAATCTTTAGAAACTGAGTCTAACCATTGTCGTCTTGGTCTACCTCTACTCCTCTTACCCTCCATAACAGAGTCCATTATTCTCCTAGGTAACCTATCCTCTGCCATTCGCCTCACATGACCCCACCACCGAAGCCTGTTTGTGCATACAGCTTCTTCCATTGAGTTTATTCCTAAATTAGCCTTTATCTCCTCATTCCCAGTACCCTCCTGCCATTGTTCCCACCTGTTTGTATTTTCATATATTTTACTTCTAACATATGAATAAGATATCCTGAGTCCACCCAGCTTTCGCTCCCGTAAAGCAAAGTTGGTCTGAAAACAGACCGATGTAAAGATAGTTTCGTCTGGGAGCTGACTTCCTTCTTACAGAATACTGTTGATCGCCACTGCGAGCTCACACTGCATTAGCTTTACTACACATTGATTCAATCTCACTTACCATATTACCATCCTGGTAGAACACACAACCTAAATACTTGAAATTATCGACCTGTTCCAGCTTTGTATCACCAATCTGACATTCAATTCTGTTGAATTTCTTACCTACTGACATCAATTTAGTCTTCGAAAGGCTAATTTTCATACCATACTCATTGCACCTATTTTCAAGTTCCAAGATATTAGACTGCAGGTTTTCGGCACAATCTGCTATTAAGACCAAGTCGTCAGCATAGGCCAGACTGCTTCCTACATTTCCACCTAACTGAATCCCTCCCTGCCATTTTATACCTTTCAGTAGGTGATCCATGTAAACTACGAACAGCAAAGGTAAAAGATTACAGCCTTGTCTAACCCCTGTAAGTACCCTGAACCAAGAACTCATTCTACCATCAATTCTCACTGAAGCCCAATTGTCAACATAAATGCCTTTGATTGATTTTAATAATCTACCTTTAATTCCATAGTCTCCCAGTATGGCGAACATCTTTTCCCTCGCTGCCCTGTCATATGCTTTCTCTTGACCTACGAAACATAAACACAACTGCCTATTCCTCCCGTAGCATTTTTCAATTACCTGGCGCATACTGAAAATCTGATCCTGACAGCCTCTCTGTGGTCTGAAACCAGACTGGTTTTCATTCAAATTCCTCTCAACGACTGATCGCACCCTCTCTTCCAGGATACCAGTGAATTCTTTGCCTGGTATACTAATCAGTGGGATACCTCGATTGTTGCAATCCTTCCTCTTCTTGGTTATAGATAGGTGCAATTACTGCTTTTGTCCAATCTAAAGGTACCTTGCCAACACTCCACGCTAATTTTACTACTCTATGAAGCCATTTCATCCCTGCCTTCCCACCATACTTCACCATTTCAGGTCTAATTTCATTTATCCCTACTGCTTTATGACAATGGAGTTTATTTACCATCCTTTCCACTTTCTCAAGCGTAATTTCACCACCATCATTTTCCTCCTCCCCATGCGCTTGGCTGTTCGCAACACCACCAGGAAGATTTCCTTTTACGTTGAGAAGATGTTCAAAATATTCCCTCCACCTCTCCAGTGATTCCCTAGGATCTATTATGAGCTCACCTGAATTACTCAAAACACTGTTCATTTCCTTTTTCCCTCCTTTCCTAAGATTCTTTATTACTGTCCAGAAAGCTTTCCCTGCTGCTTGGCCTAGCCTTTGCAGATTATTACCAAAATCTTCCCACGACTTCTTTTTGAATTCAATAACTATTTGTTTCGCTCTGTTTCTTTCATCTACGTACAAATCCCTGTCTGCCTCTGCCCTTGTTTGGAGCCATTTCTGATGAGCCTTCTTTTTACGTTTACAAGCTGCTCTCACTTCATCATTCCACCAATATGTTCGCCTTTACCCATCTTTACACACAGTTGTTCCTAGGCATTCTCTTGCTGTTTCTACTACAGCATCCCTGTATGCCAACCATTCTCTTTCTATATTCTGAACCTGCTCACTGTCTACTGTTCGAAACTTCTCACTAATCATATCCATGTATTTCCGTCTAATTTCCTCGTCCGAGAGATTTTTTACCCTTATTCGTTTGCAGACAGATTTCACTTTCTCTACCCTAGGCCTAGAGATAGATCACTACAGATCAGATGGTGGTCTACATCATCGAAAAATCCCTGGAAAACTCGTACATTCCTAACAGATTTCCTGAATTCGAAGTCGGTTAAGATATAGTCTATTATGGATCTGGTACCCCTAGCCTCCCATGTGTAGCGGTGAATAGCCTTATGCTTGAAGAATTTATTCGTAACAGCTAAACCCATACTAGCACAAAAGTCCAGCAAACGCTTCCCATTCCCAATAGCTTCCATATCTTCCCCACATTTACCAATCACCATTTCGTATCCTTCAGTTCTATTTCCAACTCTCGCATTGAAATCGCCCATTAGCACTATTCTATCCTTGCTGTTGACCCTGACCACGATGTCACTCAATGCTTCATAAAACTTGTCAACTTCATCCTCATCTTACATGGTGAATACACTGAGACAATTCTTGTCCTAATTCCTCCAACTGACAAATCTACCCACATCATTCGCTCATTTACGTTCCTAACGGAAACTATGTTGCGTACAACGGGGATGCAAAAGGAAATTATACTGAAAATAACAGCTGGAGAACGAGAGAGAAGGAGAGAGAATATGAAGAGGTTTTGGGAGTAGAAGAAGGAAACCCAAACCATGACAAATCTGCCCTGTGGTCCTATGGAGGCCGTAACGAAATAAGGAGGAGAAGATGAATAGGAAGAAGAAGAATATTACATCGCAGTCATTCAACAGAGTCTACTTTTTAAACCAAATGATCTCACATGGGCCAAACTGGTCACGGCACACCTCAAAAACATTTTGCACTGGATGTATTTTTTGTACTCCTGTATGATATCCACTTAGACTGTAGTCTGATTAATAGGGAAATAACTTTTAGGCACGAATAGTTTAGATGGGAACGTATTTGAACAAGGCGCAAGTATCATTTAGCTGTCCTACAGTTATATCCATTTGCTGCATAAATTTCAGGAGTTTTGATAGTTCAGATTGCTAATGCTTATGCAAATCTCACTGCAGAACCGTTGTGTGGGTAGAAAACACTTGCGCCCTTTTTTGTTATTAACAAGAGACATCGGACGGAAATATAACTTTACCTGTCAGTGTAGTGGTGTCCGACTTGTTGGCTGAATGGTCAGCGTACTGGCCTTCGGTTCAGTGGGTCCCGGGTTCGATTCCCGGCCGGGTCAGAGATTTTAACCTTCATTGGTTAATTCCAATGGCCCGGCGGCTGGGTGTTTGTGCACAAACACTGTCCCCAACATCCCTGCAACTCACATACCACACATAACACTATCCTCCACCACAATAACACGCAGTTCCTACACATGGCAGATGCCGCCCACCCTCATCGGAGGGTCTGCCTTCAAAGGGCTGCACTCGGCTAGAAATAGCCACACGAAATTATAATTATTATAGTGTAGTGGTTAGCACAATTAGCTGCCATCCTCGGGGACCCAGTTTCTATTTCTGGTACTGCCAGAGATTTAAAAATGGCAGCTGGACTGGTGTGTAGTAAAAATGCTACATACTGTTCTCCTCCACTTGCCTGGTGCCTGAAAAGAACTGCACCATCTCTGGATGAGGACACGGGTGTACTTTTTGCTGTTTGGTGTACGTGAAATTTCGACATGTAATCTTATGACATTCGCGAAGTTTGTAATTGAACTCTTGGAGATAAAATACGCTGAACGCAGCTTGTGGCCTGTTTAATGTTTATGCTTTCTTTGACGTTCAATTACAGCATTTGATTGTACGCACATTCCGTATGAGGAAAATTGCCCACCTGTTTGGTGTAGGACGTAAAGCCGTTAATTTATGACACAAAATTTTCAGGATCTGTTTTGTTGTGATCATCCTACTTAACAACCATGAACCAAGAAGATTCCGCTACGAGGTTGATTAATGTTTCTCTGAATGCAACTGTGAGTGCTGTATCTACTCAGACAATCCTAAATTATCTCCAGATTTCCCATTCACATTCCGAAATATCTTGGAGATCATCTTCACTTACACCTCAACGCCGTGGTGTCAAGTCCAGATGGATAAGGGAACATTTGGACTGGAACCTGCAACATGGCGTCAGGTCGTCTTCTTCTCTGATAAGTAGGGCCTGGATTCTACTGTAATAATATATTTCATTCCTGTGCAGGTCCTACCAAAAATATTACATGGACATGATTCCTGTCCTGCCAATTTGGTCTTCGGAATACGATTTTTACAGAGGACTAGATCATATTTAGAGGAACATTTGCTGAAATGTTCATTGAAATATCACACTTTGTCTTGAAGTTATGACATTTGTTTTTAATAATTGGAAAGAAAGTGGCTATTTTTTATACTTGAGGAGATCTGGACGGCACAATATGAGAATTTCATTAATAATCTTTGTTATTTGAAAATACAGATACCTGTACAATATTTATAATCGTAATGGAGCAACAAAATATATTTCCCTTTAAGAAAATTGCAACGACTTTTAGGCCGACGACCTCTCCGGTTACTTGTGTCAAGATCCTTGCCTTCTTCTATCCTATCCTACCGTCTTTGGTCAACTCTTGTTCCTTTCCGACCTAGACGGTATTAGGTGTGCGAGGCCTAACGAGTCTTTCATATTGACGCCCTTCGCACCCTTTCCCGCCTCCCGCTTTTTACTGATATCTTTATTCTTCAAAGTATTGGCCCTCTTCCTTTCTCCCTATGATTGGTGTTAATAGAGGATAGTTACCCAGTTGTACTTCCTCCTACAACACAAATCACTACGACCACCACTCTTCGTACACTTCAAGGCCTTCAAACTCATGCTTTGAAAGGCGGACTGCTAATTGAAATTAATGTTCCATAATCACAGCATGAAAAGTCATAATATAGATATGAATATAAACTCCTGTCTTCCGTAGTATGAACACAAATAGACGTATGTCAGGACGAACAACTCTTTAGATCGTAATTATCTCACATTAATCTGATAACTATCAGTTGATTTTACCGAAACAAGCAATGTGTGCACTTAAATTCTTTATTAATCTAATACCGGCACATCCTCACGATAATGTCAGTTACCCGTAGATGATATCAAGATAGATACTGTATTATCAGTGACGTGTGTCACTTTATATCTCTATCTCCATTCAGATGACGTACCCTTGACAGTTGCGTTACAGTATTAGCAAACAGACCTTTACAGCGTAAATATTATACACATTCCTTTTTTTCCTAGGCGGATTTTCAGTTTCTTAAGATTTATTTATTACAGTCGAAATAAAGTGGTCCCTCACACTGATTGTCACGAAGAGAAGCCTCCATGGCGTACATTTGCATACAAATCATAATTTGAATGTCAGTATTATTGTTATGTGTTTAACATCCCTACCAATACTGTTAGTCATTAGAGACAGAATTTGAGTTAATTTTGCCCTCAAAAGCAGTTCTTACAAATTATAAGAAATCTATTGATGACCGAACGAGCTGGCCGCGCTATTAGGGTCACGCAGCTGTAAGCTTGCATTCGGGAGATGGTGGGTTCGAACCCCAAAGTCAGCAGCCCTGAGGTGGTTTACAGTGGTTTCCCTTTTTTACACCAGGCTGTATCTTAATTAAGGCCACGGCCGCTGCCTTCCCACTCCTAGTCCTTTCCTGTCCCATCGTCGCCATAAGACCTACCTCTGTCGGTGCGACGTAAAGCCAATTGAAAAAATCTACTTACTAACTGGACTACTTAAAATATTTCTCTTTATATCCTTCTAATGTAACTCGCTGACTCTTGTTTAATTAAAGTATAACCATGATTCAAATAGGTGTGTTATAAACAATGTATTTATTACTTACTAGCAGAAGTACCCATTCTTCGTACGGGTTATCAGAAGCTGGCTTTAGTTACTCATACTATCGGTGTGAC